>NC_090934.1:376763069-377386890 GCF_040938575.1 Ambystoma mexicanum | reverse complement strand
GGGTGTATGTGAGGGACATGTGTTCGTTTCCAAACTTGCAATTGCAGTTCTATCATGTTATTGCCATTTCTGAGTGGGTGGATGCAATACTCGGGTGGGTGTTTTGCATTTGGAGGCTGACCATAGGGACCGGGGATCTAGATTGTGATGACATGTTGGCTGGGGAACATGAGTTGGACATGAGTGGGGGCCTGCTGGCAGGTGCCCCACAGTGATGGGGGGTGAGGGTGCAGGGGAACATGAGTTGGACATGAGTGGGGGCCTGCTGGCAGGTGCCCCACAGTGCTGGGGGGTGGGGGTGCAGGGGAACATGAGTTGGACATGAGTGGGGGCCTGCTGGCATGTGCCCCACAGCGCTGGGGGGTGGGGGTGCAGGGGAACATGAGTTGGACATGAGTGGGGGCCTGCTGGCAGGTGTCTCACGGTGCTGGGGGTTGGGGGTGCAGGGGAACATGAGTTGGACATGAGTGGGGGCCTGCTGGCAGGTGCCCCACAGTGCTGGGGGGTGGGGGTGCAGGGGAACATGAGTTGGACATGAGTGGGGGCCTGCTGGTAGGTGCCCCACAGTGCTGGGGGGTGGGGGTGCAGGGGAACATGAGTGGGGGCCTGGTAGAGGCTGCCCCTGCACTGCTGTGGGGGTGAGGGTGGTGGGAGACATGAGTTGGACATGAGTAGGGGCCTGGTGGAATCTGCCCCTGGTGGCTGGGGGGTGGGGTGGTGGGAGTCATGAGTGGGGGCCTTGTGGAGGCTGCCCCTGCACTGCTGGGGGGTGGGGGTGGTGGGAGACATGAGTGGGGGCCTGGTGGAGGCTGCCCCTGGTGGCTGGGGGGTGGGGGTGGTGGTAGACATGGGTGGGGGCCTGGTGGAGGCTGCCCCTGCACTGCTGGGGGGTGGGGGTGGTGGGAGACATGAGTGGGGGCCTGGTGGAGGCTGCCCCTGCACTGCTGGGGGGTGGGGGTGGTGGGAGACATGAGTGGGGGCCTGGTGGAGGCTGCCCCTGCTCTGCTGGGGGGTGGGGGTGGTGGGAGACATGAGTGGGGGCCTGGTGGAGGCTGCCCTTGCTCTGCTGGGGGGTGGGGGTGGTGGGAGACATGAGTGGGGGCCTGGTGGAGGCTGCCCCTGGTGGCTGGGGGGTGGGGGTGGTGGGAGACATGAGTGGGGGCCTGGTGGAGGCTGCCCCTGCACTGCTGGCGGGTGGGGGTGCAGGGGGACATGAGTGGGGGCCTGGTGGAGGCTGCCCCTGCACTGCTGGGGGCTGGGGGTGGTAGGAGACATGAGAGGGAGCCTGGTGGAGGCTGCCCCTGCACTGCTGGGGGGTGGGGGTGGTGGGAGACATGAGTGGGGGCCTGGTGGAGGCTGCCCCTGGTGGCTGGGGGGTGGGGGTGGTGGTAGACATGGGTGGGGGCCTGGTGGAGGCTGCCCCTGCACTGCTGGGGGGTGGGGGTGGTGGGAGACATGAGTGGGGGCCTGGTGGAGGCTGCCCCTGGTGGCTGGGGGGTGGGGGTGGTGGTAGACATGGGTGGGGGCCTGGTGGAGGCTGCCCCTGCACTGCTGGGGTGTGGGGGTGCAGGGGGACATGAGTGGGGGCCTGGTGGAGGCTGCCCATGCACTGCTGGGGGGTGGGGGTGGTGGGAGACATGACTGGGGGCCTGGTGGAATCTGCCCCTGGTGGCTGGGGAGTGGGGGTGGTGGTAGACATGAGTGGGGGCCTGGTGGAGGGTGCCCCTGACTGCTGGGGGGTAGGGGGTGGTGGGAGACATGGGTGGGGGCCTGGTGGAGGCTGCCCCTGCACTGCTGAGGGGTGGGGGTGGTGGGAGACATGAGTGGGGGCCTGGTGGAGGCTGCCCCTGCACTGCTGGGGGGTGGGGGTGGTGGGAGACATGAGTGGGGGCCTGGTGGAGGCTGCCCCTGGTGGCTGGGGGTTGGGGGTGGTGGTAGACATGGGTGGGGGCCTGGTGGAGGCTGCCCCTGCACTGCCGGAGGGTGGGGATGCAGGGGGACATGAGTGGGGGCCTGGTGGAGGCTGCCCCTGCACTGCTGGGGGGTGGGGGTGGTGGGAGACATGAGTGGGGGCCTGGTGGAGGCTGCCCCTGGTGGCTGGGGGATGGGGGTGGTGGTAGACATGGGTGGGGGCCTGGTGGAGGCTGCCCCTGCACTGCTGGTGGGTGGGGGTGGTGGGAGACATGCATTGTTGATCAGTAGTGCAAGGTGACATGTGGGTTGGCTGGGGGGCATGCCCATGGTGGATGGGCTGACTGCGGGACATGAGCAGGGGTGCAGGGTAGTCCCCCGTGGTGTGGGCTGCCTGCAGGGGCCGTGAAGGTTGTAGAGCGAACACCTGGGAGGACCCACACGGCCAATTCACGTGTAGTACTCCCCAGAACCCCTGAAATACACGTACCCTGCTGAAATCGCGTGTGGAACTTCCCGCGCACCCCTGAAATACACGTACCCTGCTCGCACGGGGCCAATCACGTGTGGAACTTCCCGCGCACCCCTGAAATACACGTACCCTGCTGAAATCGCATGTGGAACTTCCCGCGCACCCCTGAAATACACGTACCCTGCTGAAATTGCGTGTGGAACTTCCCGCACACCCCTGCAATACACGTACCCTGCTGAAATCGCGTGTGGAACTTCCTGCGCACCCCTGGAATACACGTACCCTGTTCGCACGGGGCCAATCGCGTGTGGAACTTCCTGCGCACCCCTGAAATACACGTACCCTGATGGAATCGCGTGTGGAACTTCCCGCGCACCCCTGAAATACACGTACCCTGCTGAAATCGCGTGTGGAACTTCCCGCGCACCCCTGAAATACACGTACCCTGCTCGCACGGGGCCAATCGCGTGTGGAACTTCCTGCGCACCCCTAAAATACACGTACCCTGCTGAAATCGCGTGTGGAACTTCCCGCGCACCCCTGAAATACACGTACCCTGCTCGCACGGGGCCAATCGCGTGTGGAACTTCCCGCGCACCCCTGAAATACACGTACCCTACACGCACGGGGCCAATCACATGTGGAACTTCCAGCGCACCCCTGAAATACACGTACCCTGCTGAAATCGCGTGTGGAACTTCCCGCGCACCCCTGGAATACACGTACCCTGCTCGCACGGGGCCAATCGCGTGTGGAACTTCCCGCGCACCCCTGAAATACACGTACCCTGCTCGCACGGGGCCAATCGCGTGTGGAACTTCCCGCGCACCCCTGAAATACACGTACCCTACACGCACGGGGCCAATCACATGTGGAACTTCCAGCGCACCCCTGAAATACACGTACCCTGCTGAAATCGCGTGTGGAACTTCCCGCGCACCCCTGGAATACACGTACCCTGCTCGCACGGGGCCAATCGCGTGTGGAACTTCCCGCGCACCCCTGAAATACACGTACCCTGCTCGCACGGGGCCAATCGCGTGTGGAAATTCCCGCGCACCACTGAAATACACGTACCCTGCTGAAATCGCGTGTGGAACTTCACGCGCACCCCTGTAATACACGTATCCTGCTGAAATCACGTGTGGAACTTCCCGCGCACCCCTGTAATACACGTACCCTGCTGGAATTGCGTGTGATACTTCCCACGCACCCCTGAAATACACGTACCCTGCTGAAATCGCGTGTGGAACTTCACGCATACCCCTGTAATACATGTACCCTGCTGGAATCGCGTGTGATACTTCCCGCGCACCCCTGAAATACACGTACCCTGCTGATTTTGCGTGTGATACTTCCCGCGCACCCCTGATGCACACGTACACAGGACAATTATGTGTGAAACTTCCCGCGAACCACTGAAATACACGTTTCCCGCTTGGCGTTTGCGCAGCCCTTTGCGATTATTTGGGGATTTTGAAGGCTTTTCCTTGCGCGAGGGCGTTCTTGGGGGCGTAACTGGCGCTGCTGCAGGGTCGCTGCGCCACGCTGCGCCACGGCTGGTTTTGGATGCGAAAATCCATGAATACGCTGTGCGCGGAAATCGATTTTAGCGCACGCGGCTGGCGCAGACATTCGCACGGGCATGCTGTGCGCCAGTCGCGTGCGCCACTTTTGTGCGAATTTCTATGAATTACCCTGTCAATTTGATAGGGCCAACATTTTTCGGTGAGATGGAGTCCACTTAACTGATGAGGGTAATCAGATTTTTGTGGAAAACATTCAAAATACTTTGAAGCAGTTTTTGTGAAAGTGAAAAGAAATAATGAAAATCAGTGAAATCTTTTCTTACTTCAGTTTAAAAAAGCAAAAATAAAAGCCAAAAACCCAAATAAACAGTTCTTTTAAGAGCCACCATTTTTGAGGGCAAAACCATTGCAATGATCGCAATCGTCCCACACTCGGAATTGTGTACATGTCTGAGGACTACCGCGCTGTCTGCAGACTATGCAGGTTGCGTAGCGGCTTGTGCTTTTTTCCCTCACTTCTATTTTTTAACTGTGAAAGGTGGCTCCTAAAGGAATCTTTTTTATTTTTTTATTTTTTATTTATTTTGGCAGGTAGGGGAGAGAAGGGAGCAAGGGGCACCAACCACAGGGGAGAAGGGGCAGGTGGAGAGAGGAAGATGTTGGGTGGCCCTTAATGAGGAAAGTGGCAGTGTTTCTCGTGCTCCTTGACCTCAGCCTCGAAAGCACTCTGAAACTGCTCTGCCCTACAGATCGGTGTTTCACAGTACATGCATAGCACTGTGACCCTCGAAAGGTTAGGGTCAACAGTGTTTTGTATTGCGCCGCTGGGATCCTCTGCCCCAACGGAGTATCCTTTGTGGTGACAGGAGCAGATGAAAATGATGGGGTGGAGGAAGTCAACCTGCTCTTACCTGAGAAAGGTATTGCCTTTCTCAGAACACTCTGATGGGCCGATTTGGTGTGGCGCCTCATGGAAGTAGTCCCTTAGGAATACAAGCCAGGTTTCCCGTGACTGAGTACAACTCAGTGCATCGAACCTTACTTGCATGCACCTTTGGAATATTTCGAATGGTGGCAAAAAATTGCCACACCCAGGACTCACTCTGAGTACTCGTGACAGGGATTTCCTCCACTTCATCATCTTCTTCTTCTTGATCCTCCGCTGTATCACTGCAACTGTTCCCCTCTTGAGGCCCTCCAGGTTGTTGAGGTGGTGGTGGTAGGGGTGCTTGGGAAGCAAAGATGGCCATAGCAGATGCCATTGCAGCAGGTTTTCAAAGATTTGCAAAGCAGGTGTTCTCCAGATGCTCTCTCCTGGAAAGCCAGATTGAGAATGAGGAAAAGTAATGGGTGGCCCCCTTTAGAGGAACCGTCCCTGGACAGTCATGCTGTTTGAGGATTACAGAGTCGAAAATAGGCATTGGAAAGTTGTAAAAAGCTGCCAGATCAATGTAGAATGGGCCTACAAGCTGTGCAAGGGTAACGTTTCTGTTTGAAACACCCTAGATTGGCTGAAAAAGCCCTTTTGAACTATCCGTGGCCTCGGCCAGCATTCGTGAACACCGCTGTCACCCTGCATGGGTGCGGTCACAAGATACCGTCCCCGGACATCTGCAGCTCTGACTTCCATCCCCGGACAACCTGTAGGCGGGAACGGACATTTATGATAGGTCTCCCAATCACCCCCTGCATATTAGTACTTGGTGCCTCTTCCCTCATTTCCCTCCCCTCCTTACATTCTAACCTCTCCTGCAAAAAATAAAAATAAAAAAACAACAAAAAGGTTCCTTTAGGAACCACCTTTCACAGTGACAAAATAGAACTAAAAAAAAAAAAAAAATGTTTAGACTCCATCTACTTTACATTTTTCAGTAAAGTACATAGGCCCTCATTACAAGTCAGGCGTTAAGGGGTTAACGGCGCCGTAAAGAGCGTCGGCGCCGTTAAACCCTTAACGCCTGATTCACACTTTAACGCCTGCTTTTTGAAGGCGTTAAAGTCCAAGGCGCTAAGCGACCTTGGTGCTAATTACGGCACCGTAATTTACGGTGCCGTAATTAGCGCCTTCCCCATCCCCATTATGCCCTATGGGGCAAAAATGGGAATGGGGAAGGGCAAATGGTGAATGGGGAATTACCGCCCCACTCACCTTGGAATGGGGCGGTAATTCCGCCATCCACCATGGCGGAATCCGGCATGGATCATGGTGCTAATAGCACCATGGTCCACCGCCTGACTTGTAATGAGGGCCATAGACTCAATAAGATTTTCCTACATTTCCATTAGCATTTTGTGTTATGCTAATGGGAATATAAGACTCAAATCCCCAGAGATTGTTTGATAAATTTGACAAGTGAAATGTTGTGTTTTTCAATATGTTTTTACCGCGATGTTTGTGTACCACGGGCGCTGCCTGCAAATCCAACATGGCAGGCATTTCCAAAATTCTGACGCCCTTTGCGCTCTCCACCATCCAATCAGCAGGCGGGTCTGATTTCCGCAAACCTCACGTCACCCCCTGGACCAATCGGAGGCCTGTCCATGGACCGAACAGGGAAATGAATCCGTGGACCGAACCCAGATATCACAAATTTTTTTACCTATTTTTTTCATTAAAAAAAAATAACTATTGGACGGATGTACACTAAATTTACAAAAGCATGCTTTTGGGACCAAGCCCCCACTCCTGCCCCACATTTGGTGGAAATCCATCAGCAGTTTCAGCTGTAGGCATGAGCAAATGTTCTTATCCATTGCATCTATGGTAAATATCACAAATGTTGAGACCCCCCTTATAACTTTGTGCCCTTGATGAAGTCTAAGTAAGTAGACACAATGGTTGGTGTAGGGCTTGTTGTAGGTATTTTGAACCCTTGGTAGGGACTGTTGAGTCATATATTGTTGTTTCATTCAAACATGGCACCAGCATACTGGTTTAGGATGAATGTATTGATATACTAATATAATGTAATAAGTGTAATACTAAGAGTAGTATGTGAATTATGTGAATATGTGTATGTGATCAAGGACTCTTTTCTAATACCTAATGTCAATCGATATTCATTTTCATGTTAATGTAACTGTTTTATGTTTTATTCTCTTGTAAAGGTTTTATAAACCATATGAATTTGGTAAATACATTTAACTAAAATGATATAGATAGATAGAAGATAGATAGAGTTTACTATATTAAAGCACAGCATTTTATGCTGGCAGATAGGAATACATAGGGCCTCATTATGAGGTTGGAGGTAGCCATGGTGCTATAAAACCATGGCTACCTCCTTACCGCATACTGGGTCCGGGTTCCCTGAATGGGGAATTACCGGGCCATTCCAACCTTGGAGGACCCGGTATTTCCCCATTCAGGGAACCCATCCCCATTCCCATTGGAGCCCCCATAGGGCTCAATGGGAATGGGAAGCATGCTAATAACGGGCCCGTTGATAACGGGCCCGTTATTAGCATGCTGGTCCTTTAGCGTCTCCCGCTAAGGGCGCCTGGTAAAACCAGCCGCCCTTATCGGGACCCGCTAAAGGACCTCGTGATGCGGAGGTAAGGGGTTAACGGCTCCGACACCTTTACCGGCACGGTTAACCCCTTACCTCCAACCTCGTAATGAGGCCCATAGTGTTACAGTCACCACTCTAGGTTACATTGTTGTAGGGTAAACAGAGACTTAGGGCCTCATTACACAGTAGGAGGTACCCATGGTGCTAATAGCGCCATGGTTGCCTCCAAAACCTTACCGACTCCGCCCTGGTGAATGGAGCAATTACCGGTCCATTCCAAGGTTGGTGGGACCGGTAATTCCCCATTCACCAGAGCCCTTCCCCATTCCCATTTGAGCCCCCATAGGGCTCAATGGGAATGGGGAAGGCGCTAATAACGGTACCGCAAATTGTGGTACCGTTATTAGCTCTAAAGTCCCTTTGCGGGTCCTGTCCTTAACGCCTGGAAAAACCAGGCATTAAGGGAGGACCCGCAAAGGAAACTCGTAGTAGGGCAGTAGGGGATTACCGGCACCAGTGCCCTTACCGGTGCCGGTAATCCCCTACTGCCTACCGTGTAATGAGGCCCTTAGTAAATTTGTATTTCTATTTGTACTTGTTGTCCATTGGCCTCTGGGCCTGTTTCCTTTAGTATCATAAGCAGAGGCGTTGTTAGGGGGGGCTAAGGGGCTATAGCCCTTGGTCTTTTTGTTGTAGCCCCGCATAGAATCTCAGGAGCTACAACCAAAAGGCGAGCTAGCCCCCAGTCAGACAGTTCTGCCATCAGCGTAGCCCCGGGTCTTTTCCAGACCTAGCAACACCCCTGATCATAAGCCTTTTGCTCCCTCTTTTCTATAGATCACACAGACCTAGTACACAGGTCTGCAAACCGCAGCTCTCCAGATGATCTACAATACGGTTCCCATGGCCCCTCATTGTTGATTATGTGTACAAGGGATGATGGGAGTTTAGGTGCAAACATTTGGTGAGCCAAAGGCTGAAGACCCCTGGCATACAAGGTACTTGTTAGTGTAGTCCACTATATTTAGTTTAATTGTGTGAGGTGGAATCAATGGGCCTCATTACAAGTTGTGCAGTGCGGGTGAAATGCAGTGGCAATACCGTATACTTACTGCTGCATTACTGCACTGCCCAACTATGAGTTGGGTGGAAAGTTGGAGGAAAGTTGGATCTGCCAACATTACTGCCATTTTCGGCTGAATTACTGCCACAGTAATTCCACTGGAATGCCCCATGGAGTCCTATGGACTCCAATTATATGGGGACTAACACCACCACCGCCACCTGTAATCTGGCCGTAATACCGCTGGACCAAGTGGAGTTAACGACAATACAGTTATACAATATATATAATGAGGCCCATCAATGTCTTACCCGTTTACTGTTTTTAATCAGTCAATCTTTGGAAGTACATATTTGGCTGTGTCTTTTCACCCAAATGCAATGCTAAATTCATGTAATTATATGTTTTAGTATCTTTTGTGTGGTGAATTTTGTTGTGTAGGTGTATGAAACTAATTATTATTTGGTATCAACCCTTCCTCTAATAAGAGTAAATAAAGCCTGACTGCTCTGCTGCATTACACTTTGAGAGAGTTTTGGGCTCACTTGGCAGGCAGGCACTGCCTCCTTTCACAACCCTCACCAGATGTCTGAGGAAGCACATCCTTAACATAGGGCTTATGAACCTGGGGACTTTGATACCTGGAAGGAATATCTGAAGTTAGACAGCACATAGGAGGCAGTATATCCCTTTGGCTACCAAAGCAGCAAGGTTTATTGCTTCCCCAATTTAACATAAAATAAAAAAACAAGACTGCTGACACACCATTGGCCCCAGGAGTAGCATGTTCAGATGATTCTCTGTTGTGACATTCCTTTCTGTGGTCTTAGTTTCTGATAGAGTAACCCTTTTCTAGGGATGGAAAATGGTACTTTGCAAAGACTAATCACATTATTTGTAAGACTTCTCTTAACTGTGGGACAGTATAGATTATTTTATGTCATTCAAAAGGCCATAAAGGAGCAGCTAAAACCTAGCTCAGAGGCTTCTTCTTTTCCAAATTGAGATGTCAAACATCCACACTACGAATGCAGTGATCATGAAGCCCTTACAAGATACATCACTTTAGGCTCAGCATGCTATGTCACAACATGTCACCATGTGTCAAAATTAACCCACTGCCACATTAGGAATGGCATTCAGCGCTTTCTATGCAGGACATTGGACAGGGTGACCTGTTGCCATTCCAAAACCCTTGTGCATGGGTAATGTGGATTGTTTCTAATGCCGAACCTTAGAGAGATAGTGGAGAGGTGCAGCTAGTTTTTCTTTAGAGCTATTAGCAACGGACATAAAGAGATGAATGTGTGTACGTTTTTCTCAATGTGACAAACGGTCTTGTATCACATTAAAAGTGCACAGCATGTTAGGGAAAATATTACAGTGTTAATGACATGTACTACATACATCTGTTTGTTGATGATTACTAATAAGTAACTAATCAGTTACTCAGTTCGTTAATTCATTTGGTCCTGTTTATTTTTTTTTGGGTTTAGATTTAATTTGTGTAGCATAACACATTGCCAACACGTGTTTGGTGCTCTGTGTGATTTTTCATTGAGCAGTAAAATAGGCAAGGACCAGGTGAGCTTCATGCTAATGACCCTTTTCACAAAGATAAGAGTTAAAAGAAACATAGATTTTGCAATTCACTTGCTCTCACTTACTGTCACCTAGTGCTTCAGTATAAGGCCTCTTTAGAGGTTAGGTGTCCCAGCTTTTGTGGCAGCACACCAAGGCTCTTTATCAGGTCTGGCCTGGGGGCCACACATCATCCCAGAGGTGGTAGGCTTGTTTTGGGATGTGTTCCACACACATTCTTCTTTCCATATATCTGACTGCTTCCTCATGCCCGTACTAACACTGAGAGGATATTCCCACCCACCTTACCCCATTTGTACCCCCTACTCACTAAACTTAATGCCTGAGAGGCATCTAAAAAGAGAAATACAGAACTCTCAGAGAAAGAGACGATCACAGAGAGCGAGCGGGAGCAGGAGTAGCCTGGCTAGCTTAAGACCCATAGATGTTGTGTGCATAAATGAGTTTCTGCCTCCACCTAAATCAGGTGCAGGTGCAGTACATTTATTTTTCGCTAAATTTACCTTAGCAAGTAATTCAGTTTGCAATTGTAGTTAAGCATGTTTTATTTTCAAAAAATGTACTTTAACCAGTAATGTAGTTTGCAAATGTGCTTAAATTATTTTTTTCTCTAAATGTACTTTTACCAGTAACAAACTTCACAGGTTGGGTTATGGGGATTGTTATTCTCAGCACAGCTATATTTTTGTGAACTTCATAACCTACATGTAAGCAATGATGTTTAGCTGCAACAACAGTTTGTGGAAATATGTTAACTGAATAAGGTGGCCAAAAACAGTGGTCAAAGTGAGCAGGAGCGGTCGGGAGCGGTGCTTCTCGACTTTTTAAAATTACCTTTTACAGCTCCTATACTTTTATTTAAAAAAAGAAACTGTTTCGGAATGTTTTCGTTTTAAAATAAAAGTGTAGGAAGAAGTTGAAACTTGCACTTTCAGTGCACTGCACTGAACGTTCCGTTAAACAACAGGTGCAAGTGTTTGGGGGTGTGTATTCTGTGTGGGAGGGGACGTGGTGATGGGGTTTGTGGGGAGTGGGTGCAGGCCAGCAGGGAACATAGTTCCACTACTTCTTTTTTTTTTTTTTTAAATGTATTTTATTTTATAACGACCACACAGTGCAACAGAACATAAATAGAACACATCAAGCCACAACAAAGGCCAAACAACAGATATGAAAAAGAAAAGAAAGAAAAAACAGAACAAAATTAACTTAACAATCCCCTTCCCTCCCCCCTATGAGCCTGTAGGGTGTCCACCATCATTGTCCGTTCCGTGTGGTGGGGTTCCGTCGCTCTCAGATCCAGCCGAGGTCGACCCCGTACTAAACAGTTCAGCCAATAGCACCTTCCATGCCGTGAGGGAGCTCACCTCTTCCTCCCCTCCCGCCCTGCTGGCCTCCCACCATGCTGTCGTCTCGGCGGCAGCCCATTTCTGGAGGTCACGCCACCATACCTCCACCCGTGGCCTCTGACAATTCTTCCATACCATGGCTATTCTGCGTTTGGCAAGTGTATAAGCCAAATCTTTAAGCTTCTCCACGTGCCGAAGCTTGCGCGCCCTGGGGTACCCTCCAAGCAAACAGGCCCAGGCCGAATCTATCTTAAGTACAATGCCCCTCCCTGCCAGCTTCTGCGCCACTTCACCCCAGTAGGTTGCAATCACAGGGCAGGCCCAGAACATGTGAATCATATCAGCGTTCTCTATGTTACACTTGGGACACGCCTGGCGCCCAGCGTCTCGAAATCTGGAAATTCTCAGGGGGGTCATGTATGCCCTATGCGTGATATATAGTTGTATCTGTTTAAACCTGGCATTCCTCGATACTTTTTTGTGGTACCCCAGGGCGCGCTCCCACTGCCCATCCGCCATCGGGGCCCCCATCTCTGTTTCCCATTCCAACCTCAGGTACCCCAAATCCTTCCCAACCTTTGCCATCAGCATCTCGTACAGCCTGGAGACCTCATGCCCGCCCTAGGATGCGTCATACATGATCTCCAGCGTCGCATCCGGCTCGTCAGCCAATACGGTCTCGGGCCAAGTGCTCCGGACCTCCCTGACCACTCTGTGGAACGTCATGTATTGCCCGCATGCAGCCCCGCCCCCGCCTCCAGATCTGCGAACTCCGCCAAGGCCCCATCCTGCCAAATGTCCCCCAAAGTGACCAGCCCCACTGACTCCCAGTATGTTCGCAGGATGGCCCTAAGCTGTCCGTCTTCCCCTGCCAAGGCCACCAGCGGCAGCTGCGGCATGCACGGCAGGGGATCCCCCATCATCCGGCAGGCTCTTCGCCACATGTTCCTGCCCAACGCTAGCATCTTAGGACGCCCCCTCATCCATGTGCTGGATACCCAAATAATCTCTCGCAGGTAGAAGGGGGAGCAGTCCTTTCCCAACAGTCTATGTTCCGGGGTTTCGTCGTCCGAAAGCCACTTGGCCACGTACTGCAGCTGCGCTGCCACGTAGTAGGCCTCAAAGTTCGGCAGCCTCACGCCGCCTTTCTCATAAGCCTTCTGCAATTTCCACAATGCGACCCTGTTACGCGTGCCCTGCCATAAGAAATCTCTACATACCCCATGTAGTCTAGCAAAAAACCCCTTGGGTATCATGTATGGAATGTTATTGAAATAATGCAGCAGCCTAGGTAGCACGACCATCTTAAGCATAGCACCCCGGCCCATCATCGCCAAGGGTAGTTTCTCCCAAAACCTCATGCACTTCTCGATCCTCCCCACTGCCAATTCAGTATTGTGCCTGTGTTCCTCCCCGGTCGTCTGATATACGTCTATGCCAAGGTACCGAAAGGTGCTTGTCTCCCATGGGATTCGCAATACTGGCAACCTCTCAGCCGGTATCCCCACATAGCCGCCCAGCGGGAACAGGGTGGATTTCCGAGGGTTGACCGCTATACCAGAAAGCCAAGCAAACCTCTCCATCACCTCCAAGACATATTGCAAGTTCTCTTCAGGGTATTGGAGGTACAACAGCATATCGTCGGCATACAGGGATATCAGATGGCTCTCCCCCCCCACCTCTATGCCCACCGGGTCATACTGTTGCCGGAGGTAAATTGCCAAGGGCTCAAGGGCCAGGATGTACAACATTGGGGACCAAGGACATCCCTGCCTGGTGCCTCTACCTAACTGCCACCTATCCGACACTACTGCCCCCGTACGAACTCTGGCTAGAGGCGCGCTATATAATAATTCGGCCCACCTCCTGTACCCTGGCCCCATTCCGAAGTGATCCAGTGCCGCCAACAGCCACGGCCAACGAACAGAGTCGAACGCCTTGACCGCATCCAGCGCCACTATCGCCATTTCGCCGTCTTTGCTACATCCCCATTCGACCACTCTGTGTAGGCGTCTATGGTTGTGGGTAATGTTCCTGTCCGGGACATAGCCCGTCTGGTCAGGGTGAAACAGCTTGCCTATCACTCTCCTCATTCTAGCCGCCAAGACAGCTGTTAGGATCTTGCTGTCCTGGTTCAGCATTGACAAGGGTCGATAGGAGCCGCAACCGTGTCCCGGTGTATTGTGCTTGGGGAGTGGCACTATGACCGCTTCCCTGAGTGATTCTGGTAGCTGTCCCAGCTCAAACGCCTCATTAAACATGTCCAGCATGGGTGGGAGTACCTCCTCCCCATACGCCTTATAAAACTCGCTGGGGAACCCGTCCGCCCCCGGGGCCTTGCAAGTGGGCAGCTGTCGCACTATTTCTCTGAGCTCTTCCAGAGTGATCGGAGCATCCATCTCCTCTCGCTCTTCATCGCTGATTCTGGGCAGGCCTATATCCCCGAGTACTTCATCTATCTCCTCTCGGCTCCCCCCTTCCCGATCTTCATACAATGTTTGGTAGTATTCTGCGAATGCCCCATTTACCCCTTCTTGCGTATCGATCTCCGCACCCCCTTCAGTGATGACCGATCGGATCGGAGCCCTAGGGGTTTCGCTGTTATATAGCCAAGCGAGGAGCCTGCCTGTCTTGTCCCCACCCGCATGCAACCTCTCAATGTACTTCGTATAATTCAGGTTACAAAGTCTGTCCCAATGCCCAGAGCACCGCTGCTGCAGCTCAGTAACTACTTCCACATCGGTCCCACCCTTCTCCAATTCTTTTTCCAGCTCGATCTCGGCCTCTCGCAGGTCGGTCAGGATTCCGCCCATTAATCCCTTGGACTTCGCGATAGCAACTCCCCTCATCACCACCTTAAAAGCCTCCCACAAAGTACCAGCCGATTTGACACTCCCTGTGTTCGACTCAAAGTACGCGACTATCTCCTCCCTCATGTCCTCCTTGAATACCGGATCCCGTAGCGCTTCCGCCCGAAGGCGCCATGTTGGAATCCGTGCACGTGGGGGGCGCAGCCGCCAATGCATGATTAGGGGCGAGTGGTCCGAGAGGACCCTCGCCCTGTAGTCAATCTGTTCACACTCCGTAAGAATGTCTGGAGTGGCAAAAAAGTAGTCGAGCCTCGTGTGCAGTTGGTGCGGAGCCGAATAGTGCGAATACTGCCTCCCACCCGGGTGTCTCGCTCTCCACACATCTACCAGGCCTAGATCCGCTAGCAGCGACTGCAACACCTTGGCCGCTGGGCTGGGCCTAACCATTTTGTCATCCGACCTGTCCTCCCTGGGGTTAAGCACACAATTAAAGTCTCCACCCCAGATTACTGTGCTCCCCATCCCTTCACCGAGTCTCGCGCACAGTGTCTTGAAGTAAGTCGCTGTGTCCTGGTTGGGCGCATAAGTGTTTATGATACAGACAACTCTACCTTCCACAATCCCCCGAACCATGGCCAGCCGCCCGTCCGACTCCACAACCTCCCCCAAGAGCTTGAACGGGACATGTGGTGCAACCCAAACCAGCACACCCCTGGCATACGCAGAGAATGTGGATCCAACCACTGTCCCCCTCCATTTTCTCCGCACCATTTCAAGTTTATCCCGTGCCAAATGCGTCTCCTGTAACAAGGCCACGTCTATCCTCTGCCTCTTCAAATACAACATGACCTTATTACGCTTCAGGTAGCTATTCAACCCTCTAACATTCCATGTCAATACCTTAAGGTCTCCCATGATTTATCCGTAGCTCCCACTTCCCCCTCTGGTCTGATCGCCTCCCCCCAGTCCCAACTACATCCCTTCTCAGTTTCTTCCCCAGGCTCACATAACAACTAACACCCCCCACCCCCCTAACCCAACCAACCGCCCAGCTCCATCCCTGGATCTCAGGCATCCCCGTGTTCGGTTCTCCACGGAAGCCCCCGTAGAGAACCCGACAGGGTGTCACACCTCACACAGTGACTAACCTAACCACACACTGGGGTACGAATAAAACGGCCCTCGGATGCCCCCTACACATTTATATCCGCGCTCGCGGACCATGTTCGAAACAGTTAAAAAATGCATCCCCATCACAAAGTGGCAAAGACTATATTCCAGTCCAAATGTTCAAAGTCCGCCAGGCCCACTGTTTCACTTAACTCTCCCTGCTCCGTCCGCCACCTGCTCATCAGGCTCCTGAGGGCAGTTCTGCGCATCGAGCCATTCCATGGCCTCCTCAGGGGTGTCGAAAAACAGCGTCTTAGCCTTGAAGAAGACCTTAAGTTTGGCTGGGTAGAGTAACATATACTTGAAACCGGCCATCCGCAGGCGCCTTTTGACCGCCCCAAAGTTCATCCGACTGCGCTGCACTTGTAGAGTGTAGTCGGGGTAAGCAGAGATGGTTGCCTCCCCTCGCCGTATGGTGCCCCCTTTACGAAAATGTTCCAGAATCTTCTCCCGGTCTTTGTAGTTGAGGATCTTGGCGATCACGGGCCTGGGCGGATTACCCGGCGGTGGCCTTCTGATCAGGGCCCTGTGTGCCCTCTCCACTGCAAATCCCTGCGTTAGGGCACCTCCGGTGATCTCCTGCAGCAGCAAAGTCTCAATAAAATCTGTGGGATTCTGGCCCTCAGCTCCCTCCGGTAGGCCCACAATCCGGATGTTGTTTCTGCGGGCCCGACCTTCTGCCTCTTCAGCCCTGCTTTCCAGGTTGCCTACCCTCTGCACCAGGGCATGGATCTCTCGTTTGTGCGCGGTGCATTCCGCCACAGTCGGGCCCATCTCCTTCTCCAGGGTCTCTGTGCGCTCGGCCAGGGTTCGCACATCTTGCCTCAGGAGGTTCACGTCCTCCTGTACCGCCCCGACCTGAAGTTCCATCGCGGTTTTCAGTTCGGCCACCGCAAGTTGGAGTTTGGTCTCCCATGTCGCCTTCAGATCTGCGATCGCTGCCAGGACCTCCTGGTTCGTTCCTCCTGCGGCCATCTCCTTGGGCTGGGCCTTTTCTTTGCTCCTGGTCCCCTCGGTGCCAGGCGATGTCTTGGCAAATTCGTCGAGCGTGGGCTGTTTATTCTTCGCCCTCAGGAGCTTGCTCGTCATATCTTCGATCAGGAGCGTCCCTTCGATCTCGCTTAGGCCCCAGGCCTGGGGGCACTATGTCCCCCCGTCGCCACACAGTTTCGGCTACCTCCAGTCAAGCTTGCTTTTGCTGGATCGCGCTGAACGTGAACTGAGGGAATCGCCTCCAGAATCCGGTCCCCGATCCTTTGTCCCAACATCAAGCGGCGGCAGCCATTTTGTCTGCCGGCGAAGCTCCGGCCCAAAAAATTCACGCGGCTCCTGAGGACACAAGCGCTGCACAATCCCGTATGAAAATGCATCCACATGTGCAGCCGAGCTTCGCATTTACAGTCATCACCGTCTATGCCACATCGTAGCGGCCGTTGCGCGGATTCAGCCGGATAATGTTCGGATCAGCGGGAGCTCCCGTTCAGGCACGTCCTTTCACATGGCGTCCAAGCCATGCCCCCCCTTCCACTACTTCTTTTCGTACACTTCGACTACTGGCCAAAAATCTTTACTCTTGACGTAACTGGAAAATTCTGGGAATCGTCACAGTTTCTCATAGTTGCAAAGTCACAATTACTGCAGTGGAGAAAAAACTTTGCACACCCCTAACTTTCCACTTGCGATCAAGAGGTCCATGCAACTTCTACTCATAAGACAAGAATCTTTCCACAGTTCCTTAGGATCAACAAAAAATTCTTTGTCAGGATGTTTTTTGTAACAGTTTTCAAGATTCAATAACAGTTCTGCCACTTCTTTGTCAATACATATGTTGGTTATCCTCTGTCTGAGTTTCGGATTCTCGACTCAGAGGAGTGGTGGAGAACTTTGATAGAAGGATGCAAGATAACACCTGGAATTGCAGTAGTTACATTTTTAACTGAAATACTGTAAGGCATCTATGGAGGATGTTTTTTCCTTTTTAAATATTTTGTGGAGGAACTTCCTATATTTTCTCAGATGTATTAACATTGGCATTTTTTGCTGTATTGCTAAACAAAATCAATTTTAATGCAATTAAATAAGAAAATGTTTTAAAAAATAAAAAAATACAGTTAACCACACCACAGTACTTTAACAACTTCTACCTGGTCCACTCACCTGCCAAGCCTATACTGCAAGGTCCTTTTGACCTGGTGTACTCCCCTGCAAGGACTAAGGAAATTACTAACTACTACAAGAACTTCTATGACAAAGGTTTGCTGCAAACACTTTAGCAATGTCTCTCGCTTTTCCACAACAGCAAATGTAACTACTTCTTTAGGGAAGACAAGAAACACATTGGTGCTATTTGTTACACACGTTTGATTGCCACCTGCAATGTAGGTTATTCTCCTCTCCTTCTGAATGTCTCTTGTCAGAAGGACAGCTTTCATGCCACTCTTGTTGCATCACCTCTGATTTACCCAAATGCTGATAATGTTTTTCTTGTACTATTTTACTTCTTTGGGTTTGGCAATGTGGGTTTATGCCAGTTCCTCGTATAGCCTCGTTTACACACTGGTCATGAGATTTACAAACATGCATATTCTTTATTGGCTTTGGCAATGCTGGTTCTTTTTAACTTGACTGTGTATTATTCTCTTTTGGCTTGGGCAATAGTTGTTTGTATTGGTTTCTCAGAACTTGTGGCTGGCAATTATTCTGTCCCACATAAATACAATCACACCCCTCTGGGCTGCTTGTCAAGTTCTTATTCTGCCACTTTCTCTTCTTTGAGTCAGCTTGGTTTTCAAAAGTATTATATTTCTGCTTTACATTAGTTCAGTATTAAAAATAATGCATATTCTTCCACTTCACTCTCTTGCCATTAGTTCTGCACTTAATGTACCCAGACTTGGCCAGCGGCCGGTCACAGAGTGCTGCAGTGTCAAAATACACTAGTGAACTCATTGGGTCTGGCGTGCACATCTGTTCGCTCCGCTGCTTCCAGGTCTTCTGCTTCTGCTACTCCGCATAGTCTGGAAAACTGCTTTCCCCAAGTTTCCAAGGCCCGTGTCAGTCAGAAAATGAGCTCTCCACGCTCCAAAGGCTCTCCTGCCACCGAAGTCCAACTTACTATGGGGCAAGCTTTCAAAATGCATGCTTCCTGCTGCACGACCTTTGCAGCTAGGGTCTCCAGGGGGAAAGTCGTTACACCCACCACTTCCTGCTGTGCAACCTCTGCAATCAAGGTCTCAGAGATAAGAGACCCTCCCAGGAATGGCAGCCATTTGACACACCACGGTGGTTGCAGCATCTCGATCTTCTCCAGCTTCTGCTTCCGCTGCAACATGGAGGTACCACGACTGCTCCACCTCCTGCTACTGCTCTCTATGACCCGCACCTAAGGGGGCTTTTTATGCCTCCCAGTCTCCCTAAGGTGTGGGTCACAAACCTCATTAGGCTGCAACTTGCAGTCTCGTGCCTCTGCAGCCCTCTTCTTCGTCCCAGTACTTTGGGCATTGTGGGACTTGAAGTCCCCAATGTTCCTATCATCTTTTCTTATGGAAAGATCATTATCAAATTCTTTTCCTGCCTTAATTATACTCCTTAAAGACGTATTATATGGATTCAATGAAAGGTTTGACTTTACAGGGAAATTAGGGTTTTTAGACCCTAGATTTTTAATGTTTAAAGACTCGTTTTCAATATTCCCCTGGGAGTCATAGGAACTTTGACCTTTATGAATGTCAATGAATTTAAACGACAGTTTCTTAGTCCCAATGCATGCCTGATTATGATTGTTTCCACTAGCATTAAGAGTGTTAGCTTTGGGAAATAAGAGCTCTTTTTATAGCGAACCATTACATACTCTGGTATTACTTGTATTTCCGTCTTTGAGGAAGACGGATATTGCATCACTCCCAACGGAGTCCTCCTGTTTCCTTTGGGCCCTCCTCCTCCCAGGTGATCCTCTCATATTATACCACCCCGAGGGTCGATTAGGAAGTGGCTTCCTTCCACTGGCCACCTGGAGGGAGACTTTAAGTATGGATTTTGCGAGGACTCTGCAGGATGCATCACAGTACATTTTCTGAATAATTGACATTCATCAAGGCATGAAAATAGTTTGAAAGAAGAAACAGAACAAGTGAGGGAAACCTAACCATAAACAAATTCCCATTAGTGCATTCTTCAGCCACAGAACATATTCAGGTACTTGTCCATCATAAAATTACATGAAATAGTACACGTGTAGTCTATTGGTAGACACAGATACCCTCTTATACTTGGAAATGGTGTTGCTTGGAATTGTATTTCTAGTGGATTGTCTCCCTGGTCATTGTAGTATTGTGGTTGATATAATGGAGAGACAGGGAGTTATATGAAGGCATTCGCTAGTTCCCAGAACTTGTCTGCATGAGTTGGGGTAGCTGTCAGCCTGAAACTAGCACCTTCTGCTTCACTAATTTTGGATGATACAGCAAGCCACTTCTTTACATCAGGTGGGGTAGCTGATCTCCAGTCTAATAGGATGGCTTTTCGCACAGAGAACAATATAATGTGTATGAGCTTTCATGCCAGGGGGTCATCATGCCACTCCTAATTGTTGAGCCCAAATAGCATAGCAGCGGGCATTAGAACCACTCTTCCTCTAACTCTTGTCAGGTGCTGCAAGACAAATAATCAGAATGCACATATGCTTGGACAGGACCAGAAGATGTGGCCTATCGGACCAACTGTGCCGCATTGTCTCCTTCAATTGGGGAAATCAGTCAGTCCCATAGCATAAAACTTGGTGGGGGTAAAAATATGCCCTCTGAATAATGTTATATTGCATTTCTCTATGATTCAGACTGTACGACACATCTTTAATTATGGCTAAGGAGTCGTATATGTCTTCAGCACAAAGTGGTGTGCCCAGGTCCTCAGTCCATGTATCGGCTAGCATAATATTCCTTTTGTGCGGTATACAAAAGTCATAGAACGTTCTTAGTCTGGGAAACTCTAGTAGATCCTGACTGAATTCAGTCTCACATGATGATGCTTCACTGGCCTTGGACTTGTTATAAACTTGAGTATGACGGATTGTATAGTCATATATGTCATCCGCTCCTTATCAGTGAGACCAAGTAGGTGTTTGATGTCGGAGAATGGCAGTTTTTTCTAATCATTACATATGCCCATTATCCTCACGATGTACCAGTTAGAGGTTCGTCAGTCATGTAGCATAGTGGGGGTGCCATTTTATTGTTTTACATCATATTTTATTGTTTAAAGCACAGACCTAGCTTGAGAGAAGTGGAGGGCTGTACAGAATTTGGGTAGCTGGCATTTGGGTTGGCATCTTTTAACAATAGCACAGTACTGTGAGATCTGTGTGCTATGTGCATCCACTGGAATTAGTCCTTGTTCAGGTGTTGTTGAAAGAGCCATGTTTTGAGAGGTTTGCAAAATCTGAGAATTGTGGGGGCATTCCGAGCCGACACTGGGATTGAGTTCCAGGGGGTGGGTTCAGGGCAGGAGAAGAATTATTTGTGGGTCCTCTCGTTGCGGAAAAGTAATGATTCAAGCCAGTTGATTGATTTGCTGCACAAGGAGCATGTGCCACAGGTATGTGGAGCTTAGCCACCAGGTATGCTGCTTTGTATATGATACATGCAGTCTTGAACAGTATCCTGGTTTGGAGTGGAAGCCAATGTAGTTTTTGTAGGATGGAGTAATTTGGTCAACTATCCATTCTCCCCTAAAAACATGCACTGCAGCATGGTGGATTGTTTTTAGGGGAGCCAAGTGAGCAGCTGGGAGACATGTCAGGAGAGCACTTCCCCCTTTGATGTGCAAGACCACAAGGGCCTCCACTGTGGTCTGGAAGTTCTGCAACGGGATGAAGGGTTTGATTTTTTGAAAGGTAGAGATTTTGAGCCAGGCTATTTGGGTCTTCTTGGCTATGTATTTCCAGAAGGACAGATTGCTGTCAATGGTGAAGCCTAGGGATTTTGCTTTCGCTGAGAGCTGTGAATCAAAATCTTCTAGGTGCATATCATTGATTGCTTGATTGATATTTTATTTCTATCGCGCTCGTACACAAGTGTTTCAGAATGTGACAAGGCAAGGGATGGGAACAGGGGAGAACAAAACAGCGGTTTTACTAGGCCCAGTGACATTGAGAACGCGCAAGTGCATGGGAGAGGGGGGGGAGTGCATGGAAGGGGGGAGAGGTGGAAAGTGCGAAGCAGAGGAGAAACAAATAAATAACAATAAATAAATAATAAAGGCAACAAACAGTGGTAATGCAGCCAGCAATTTGCAAGTGCTAGGTTTAAGGCAGCAGACAGGGTAGTTCCGATAAGTGCAGGAAGAAAAAGGGGGGGCTGTATGGGTACAGATACAGACCCCAGTGCAAGGGGTGGCCCGGAGGCAGTGCGGGAGGGTGGCAGGTGCACGGTGCCAAGAGAGAACAGATCAGCAGGGGAGAGGGGAGCGAAGGCAGAAGAAAAGAGGAAGGTCTTGAGGGGCTTCCGGAACGGGAGATGGTTCTCCTCAAGTTTTAGAGTGGCAGGGAGGCTGTTCCAGAGAGAGGCCCCAGCTGAAGACAGAGATCTACCCCAGCTCGTTTCTTAGAAAAACAACTGACCTTGAGTGAGTTGGAGGTAGAGGAGCAAAGAGCTCGAGAGGGGAGGTATTTGCGGAGGGATAGCTGAAGGTATCTTGGACCCAGGCCCCAGAAAGCCTTGTGGACAATGCAGAGGGTTTTGAATTTAATCCTTGCATCCACTGGGAGCCAGTGGAGAGATTTCAGAGCTGGAGAGATACGATCCCAGGGCTTGAGGCCAAGGACAAGTCTTGCAGTCCTGTTCTGGATTAGTTGCAGAGGGCGGAGAGTAGAGGCAGGTAGATTTAGAAAGAGGCTGTTACAATAGTCCAAGCTAGAGAGAACCAGAGCTTGAGATACCATGATCTTCTGGGGGAAGGAGAGGGAAGGCAGAGTACCTCTGAGGAGGTGCAGTCGGAAATTTGACTTTTTAGAGACCTCAGAGATGTGGGCGGAGAAGGAAAGGGTGGAGTCAAAGATGACCCCAAGGTTCTTAGCCTCGCAGGTGGGGGTAGGAGGAGGGCCAAGGGAGGCCGGCCAGAGAGTGAGGGGAAAGGATGGTGAAGGTGTGCCGATGAGGAGGATCTCCATCTTGCTGGCAGTCAAGTGGCACAGCGAGTAGAGCGCTCGCTTTGACACCCGTGCAGAGCCTGCTAACGCAGGTTCGAATCTCGGCAGGGCCAAACTCAGCCTTTCATCCTTCCGAGGTCGATAAATGAGCACCACACACCGTGGGTAATAATAAGCAGCGCTCAGATACCTGAGGGTTCGTAGCGCTATATAAAATGCCAAATTATTATTATTATTATTATTCAGACAAAGATCATTGGCGGCACACCAATCTTGAATGGCAGTTAGGCAATCAGAGATGAGAGAGGGAGAGGAGGTGGCAGAGGGCAGCCTGAAAATGAGTTGAGTGTCGTCAGTGTAGCACTGGAAATTTGAGCAGAAAATGGCAATGTAGTGGCGAGAGTTGCCAGGTATTGGTTGAAAAGCCAGGGCGAGAGGTCAGACCCCTGGGGAACACCACAGGTAGAGAGGAAGATAGATGAAAGGAAGGACCCAAGTTGGACCTGTGAGGGTCGATCTGAGAGGAAAGAGGTCAGCCAGGCCAGAGCCTGATCAGTGATACCCAGGATTTCACGGAGACGGTTGAGCAGGATGGTATGGTTGACCGTGTCGAAGGCAGAAGAGAGATCGAGGAGGATGAGGACAGAGGGAATGTTAGAGTCAAGGTTGGTGAGCAGATCTTCACGGATGTTTAGGAGAGCAGTTTCCATGCTTCTGGCAGCTCTGAAGCCCGACTGGTGGTCATGGAGACAGCCAACAGAATTGGAATGAAAGTTAAGCTGAGAGATGGCCAACTTTTCCAGGAGTTTGCCAAGAAAGGGAGTAATGGAAATTGGGCGATAGTTAGCTGGACAAGAAGGATCAGCTGTGGGTTTCTTGAGAAGAGGATGCACAAAGGAGTGCTTCAGAGGGGAGGGGAAGGATCCAGAGGCAAAGGAGTGGTTGCAAAAATCAGCAAGGGCCATTGTTGGACAAGTTGTTTTTTAGCAGGCAGGCAGATTGATGTACATCTGCCTATTGGTGGATGGCTATATTGGGATCTTTGAGAAGAGTGCCGAGAGGTGAAAAAGGATTGGTGAGAGGATGGAGCTTTGGGGGATACCGCAGGAGACCTGGGATTGGCTAGAATGCAACAAGTACATCTGGACAGCCTGATGTCTGCCTGAGAGGTAGGAAGTACACCATTCAGGATAGTGCAAGAGAATCCCATTCTGTCAGCAAGGAAGGAGAGAAGGATGCGGTGGTCGACGGTGTCGAATGCAGCTGTGATGTCAATGCGGACAAGGAGGCATGAGGCACCTTTATCCATGATTTGGAGAGCATCAGCCAACACCTGAATGGTGGCTGTTTCGATGCTACACTTTGGGCAGAACCCTGACTGTTAGTCATTTAGGAGGTGGAGTTGTTTGATTCTGGTGAGTAGTTGCCATAGGACAATACGGCACTTAGACTATTCCAGGGTAGGGTGTTTTGTACGTCTGGCCCTGTTATCGTGTGCATTCAGTGACACTGTGTCAACGTAGGCTCTATAATGGGGTGGGTCTATATCAATGTGGAAAGACGCAAGGGTAGGATGGCCAAACCTCATGAGGTGTAAAAGGGTGAAATGCATGTTTCTCAATGGCCCTCCAGCAAGATGTATCTTCAGTATTTAGCCATTGTTTAGCCAAGGAGACTTGGTCAGCTAAGTGAAAAGCCTTCCATGAGGGGAGCACCATGCCACCATTGGCCTTAGAGGCCTTCAAAACAAATGTATTCAAGCATGCCTTCTTCCCGGGCCAGACAAACTTCGTAATACATCTGTCAAGGTCAGTGTATAAGGACTTACGGTACATCACAAGCCAGTAAGTGACAGTGGTATTGTATGCCATTTGTATAAGTCTGACTTTACCCTGTTTATCACTGGCGGGTAATTCAGATTGACCAGTTCAGAGAGGCGCGCACTCACATTGACCCTTAGATATTTGATGTAATGGCATTGGAGTCTGCCCAAGGGTGAATAAAAAATATACAGAAATCCCACGGCTAAATGTAGTCCATGCAAGCTAATCAGCTGTTCCAACAAGATTTAATAACCGTCTTGTTGCTTGCAGCAGCCAATAGGTTGTGTTTTTCCTGGTTGCTCTTTTATGATGAACTAATCTTAACGAAATCTGGTATTCCCATACAATAGGTGAGATGAGGGACAGCTTCCTCTTTATTCATCCCTATTAGATAGGCTTTACACCATCCACCATCTAGGGCCAGGCACCCCCCGTTAGGGTCTGGGTGTCCTTCCTTTAGGGATAGACAGCACACTGTTTTTTCCCATTGTTGCTTGTTTCAATGATTTGCCAGCCAAGTTTTCATTAACATTGTTTCTCCCAAAGAACCGTTTATGTTGTGATACGGTACTATTTGCTTAACGGTTAGGAAATGCAGCTGTTTCCCCGCATTGTCTTTGAATTTACCCTGTTGTTATTTCCCATAGATGTTAAACAACATCAGGGACAAGGCGGAATCTTGGGGAACACCACAGAAAAGTGCATGAGAAGAGGAATTAAATGGCGGGAGCGAAAGAGATTGACACCTATCTGTGAGAAAAGAGGAAAACCAGTTCAGGACAGGGCCAAAGAGGCCAGCAGACTTCATGGGGACAGAAGGGTGGCGTGGTCGACATTATCAAAAGCTGCAGATAGATCTAATAAAATCAGAGCTCCCACTCCACCCCGGTCGACCAGCATGGTGAGATCGTCAACCACAGACACCAGGACACTCTCGATCCGCGACCTGGTTGGAAACCAGACTGAAAAGGGTCACAGAAATTAGAAGACTCAAGAAATGAAGATGTAATATTCCTGAGAAGACATCCTGCTGGGTGTCCAGTCAATTGGTCGACAACAAACTGGTCGACTGCAATTTGGTCGACACCATTTGGTCGAATGCCAAATGGTCGAATTTTTTTTATTTTTTATATATGTGTTTTGTGGGTTTTCGTGTGGGGAAAAAAAAAAAGAAAAAAAAGGGGGTTGGGGGGGGAACCCCCCCAAAAAAAACCAAAAAAGGGGTAAAAAAAAATAAATAAATAAATAAATCGACCATTTGGCATTCGACCAAATGTTTTCGACCAATTGACTGGTAACCTGGCCATCATTGCAGATTCCTGCAAGTTGCAGATCAATTTTAGATCTAACATCATCTCGATGGGCCATATTAGTTCTGACTTAAAGGGAGAGTTGTCTTCGAGGCACCTAACCCACATGGTGGGGGGGGGACAAATGTCCCATAGGAAGCATAGGAAATAGAATGCCTAGTCCTTTGAGAAGAATGAGGGAGTGAGTGATAGATACCAGCTTGTGGCTGTTGCACTAGTAGAAATAACATACCCCAGTGAAAAAGAATAAAAACCAACCAAAGAGAAATATAATGGAGAACTATGAACAGGACTGCAATATAACAAGATTCGAGCCAGTGCAGTGAGTGTCAGTCGGATCAAAAGAAGTTCCATCGTGAACCCACAGCAACTAAATCACTCCATATCGGAGCAATAAGAACATAAGTTACAGCAGTGAAATGAAGCATGCATGGGTAGGGCAAACGACGGGGCGCAGGCAATGCCCTATCCTTTGATATAACAGATTGCCCCATGGGATATTGTAACAATGTGTCATCCATCAGACCCTTGCCAATTCCTCTTCAGCAAGGATGGCAGAGTTCAGTTCAACTCCAGAGCGGTCCAAATGTGATCAACCAGATTGATCAGGGATCTGTAAGCATCAAACATATTAAAACCAGAGAACATCAGAATCCCACCACAGCCGAGAAAAGTACACAGTTCTCATGAGGTCAGCAAGAGCCATAGCGCATACCAACCAGACTTGAAGCACATCTGGGCAGTCACCTCAGAGGTGTCCTTGTATGACAAGAGGACCTGATAGGGTACATTACCATCTCTTGGGTCAACCCTCAGGTTCATGGTCCCGCTCATGGCCTAAATTGCCAGCTTCCCCTTTTCCATCTATTTTGCATAGTAGGGTCACACTGGGTTAAAGATTGGGAGACCATTGATGTCTTTGAGCTCCTTCATAATGTCCTGGACCGTGCCATGTGATTCTTGTGTGCGCTGACCAATATTCATTATTTCTGCCAAGATGGCTTGTTATTGCCGTGGGACGTCCGTTGTGTCCCTGTGTTGCGAAGATCTTCCGGGTATTGCACATGTGGCAGTGTGTGTGGTCGTGATCTCCACCTCTGATTCAGAGTAGAGCTGGGACCTAGCCCCCTGATGAAACCTCTGTGTTAGGCGATCATCCCCGTGAACACAGTGCCATGGAGACCCTTTTTACCTGAGTCAGCCCCTAGTGCAATCATGTGCAGCTCCCAGCTTCTCACTCTGATCCGGAGAATGGCGTAATCATGCCGGTGGTATTTCCATGGACGAAATGCTGAGCACCGTTAGCGGGGTTTGGGGTGCTGATTCAAGCCTGTATGCAGGGAGGTTGACAGTAGGCAGAGAGACAGTGCCATGACATTGAACATGTACAGGCCTACCAGGCATCCATGTTCATCAGGACCAGAGACACAACCATTAACTGTTCATTGTCCGGTGAAGCCTGCTGGTTCCCTGATGCTTCGGAAAGTGGCTAACATGGCTGCAGTGTTTTGTGCGAACATGTATCGAAGCTCTGGGCTTCCAACATGCAGCCGAGCGCAGGCCACTCCACCAGGCAATGTACAGCGTGTCCGGGTCATGCAATCAGGTTTATACGTGCCCCTTGTGTAGAGTGGGCTGCATCCCGCCACGGGAAGAATCGGGCAGTGGGAACGTGGGCCTCAAGCTGCAGCATTGTTTAAGAAGCAGTGATGTGGGGGGGGTCTGTAAAAATCAGGTTGATGCTGTAAAAAGCGCTTGCTCGGTTGCACATTCGGGGAACCTCAATGCCATGTATAACGCTGGTGACTGCTCATGCATCGGTCCTGAGATGGCATTTTCGGCTCGTAGGACACCCCGCAGCATCTGTCACAAAGCAATGTCTCAGACCGCCATGATTTTCCAGAGGCAGTAAGCGGTAAACGGCAACCAGAACTGGATAAAACATGACCAGTAGTACCTGAGGGCAAGAGAGACCCCTGGCTGGAATCACAATCCGTGGCTGTAACCAGGAACAGGCATATCTCGAATGGGCCTGTCCTTTCATCAAGGAGAGTCCTCAGCCCACGGCCATCTTGCTCGGGCTCTAGAGCGCCCCCCTCCCAGATGTTTGCAAATCTACTGCGAGTAGTTATTCTGTGCCATAAAACCGATGACTTTTGGTGGTTGGATGGGAGATTTACTGCAGGTAGATCTTCCACCTAACCTCTATAACTCACGGTTTGGTGGTGCATTAATGAAGCAGTAATTGTGACAATAACATTTTTACCACCACTTTACCACTATTTTCGCTGTACCACCATACTTTAATGAGGACCAATATGTGGAAAGTGGTTTTGTTTGACAAAGAACACTTTCCTGCTAAATCAGCCTTTGCCTTGTTCCTGCAAATTCCAACCCCTTCCGACTCCTCTGCCCGGAGTACACCTCGCAGATGGCATTCCAACACATACCAGAAATGCATGTAAGAATATTTAATCTGTTATGTTAAAATGAATCACCTTACTCTTTCACCCTGATCCTGATTGGTTATTATAATATCATCACTTCATTTATTTCCTTTATGAGTCAAACCATTATGATATTTTAAGAGTGTTTTTTTATACGGTGCCAGTTACCGCCATTGTTATGACTGAACACATTAAAAGCAATCCTTAAGCACAGACTTGTGTACAAATGTTGTAAATCTAAGTTGAGCGGCTTACTTAAAGTGTTGTTTGAAGGAACAATATGTCTTGGGGCCTGTGAGCCTTTTGTCAGTGAGAAGAAGACATAGCAGCCGAGTAAAATTATGCAAAGGGGAAAGTAGGGATGGGGACATGGGCACCTCTCGCTTCTGGGTAAGATTACACAGTGCACTGATGCCAGGCAATTTTGCCTCATTGAATGTCATTTTGTTACCATAGGTGGGAGGTTTTGCAACAACATTTGTCCTAGTTAGTCAGCTCAAATTATATATATATTTTTATTTTTTTTATTTATTTTATTGGGCATTTGGTTAATATTTAAAACCTTTCACACAAATCATCATCCAAATTATTTCATCTACAAACCACACACATTAGATACAATTTTTTTAAATCCGTTTTCAGTTCAAATGGTCTACAGGTATAACCCCGATATTAGAGATGCATCGACCCAACTTCTCGTATCGGAGTTGTGCGAGCGTACTGCACTCCACACATAAGTGTATCAGTGATTCCTGTACCTTATTACAAAAATGACATACTCTAAAACTAGGTTCCAAGCCCTCTCGTGAACCTTGGACCTCCCTTGTTAAATAGAGATTATATAGAAATGATAATAGCGCCATGTTCGGGAGAATTCTCCAGAATGGCTAATTTCCCTTACCTACTGAGTCCCTCAGCAACTTTGCTAGATTTCTAGGATTTATTTTTTTCACCTGGTAAGAGTGTGAGCCTTTTTTCCCACTCTTACATGTGTTTTGCTGTGTGTGTTTAACATTTTTTGTGTTCATAGACTGTGGAGCCTCACCTACTCCATAGGCATCATCTTTTTACTGTGTGTCACACAGGACCTTTAGTGCAATGACACAGGGTTGTCTTTTTCAGACTTCCCACTTTAAACTCCATTTTCTGGGACTGACTACTGTCTCCCAGACCATGTGAAGTTGCCATTGACTTTATTAGTCTTTTTAACTTCACAGACCCAGTACATACTATCTTACATAGAGTTCTGGAAAGGGTTTGTAGTTATCCCTTTTTGTCTGTTTCTCATGGAACATTATTTCGTTCCCCTTTCTTTAAGATTTGGCTGGTGGCAGTGATGTCTACCCTATATTTTCTACCGCAGTCTATTTAAATAGCCCTGGTACTGTTTTAGGCTAAGTCAGTAGCCTCGAACTTAAACCCGCTGGACCGGGTTATTTTATTTCGGTTCCGGCTGGGTTTATTCGCCATTTCATTTTGTAAAGGTCTTTCTCGTGTTTTACTCTGCGCGTCAAACCAGGTTTGGTTCCTTTGTTCGCTGACCTTTGGCAGGCTTCTGCACAGAAGCCCTCCTTAGGCGCCTGAATGTCTGAGGGGGACAGGATGTGAGGGAGGGGTTTGGCAGTCCCTGCACAGGGTCTCCTTGGAGACCCATGTCACACTCTGGTATGATTGGCTGTGGTGACTGTCCCGCCAGGACAGCCACCCTGCTGTGTGATTGACAGCCAGGCTGTGTGAATGGAGGAAAACTGCATAAAAAGCAGGTCTCTGGGACAGAGAAGGCAGAGTCGCCACTGGATCAAGAAAACCAAAAAGAAGCTGACAAAAGAGGACCTCTACCACGACTGAACCTCCCGGTGAAGCCCTGTTGCGGGTCTGAATCTTCAAACTTCGACGACAGGGAAGATCTGCAAGGAATCTTCTCCCCTTGAGCTGGTGGGACCAACCAGTTCACCAAACTGCAAGCCAGGCCTCCCTTCTCTGGTCAAATTTGCTGTGCACTGCTACAGTGAACCGGATAGCATGAAGGACCGGACCCTGCTTGGGTTTTCAGGAGCGCACCTTTTATTTGTTGCTTTGCTCTGCTGCTGGTTTCTTCCCTGGGCAGTGCAGGACCCTCCAGTCTTCCTACTTCGTGTCAGTCCGACAGTCGCTTCAGGAACCGTGAGCCTGCAGGACCTGCCAGGAACGTCTGCCTCAGCTACAGCCTTCTTCATTTAAGGTACTGTTCAAACCTGGTTGTTCGTTCCGTCCAACCGCGGTGAAAGTGTTCATACTCTTTCGCCAATCCAAGGGCTTGTCCTTCTCTATTCTTTAAAGTAACTTTTCGTCCGAACAACTTCGTTCTGAACTCTTGGCAAATAATTAACTGCAAACTACCCTGAACTGTGTGATCCTCTGCAAAGACTCTGGTCCATTGACTTTGGCCCAGTCCTCTTGATTTGGTTTCCTCACTGTAGTTACTTTTTCTAGATTGCCCTGCTAATTACTTGTTGGTGCTGCTCAACTTTTGTCTAACCATGTCCCCTCCCCCCTCTTAAATTACCAGAGTGCCGTTTTGCTCAGACTTCATTTTGAGCTTAACTTGTCTAGAATCTATTGGGTGTGTAGTGTATTAAGAGTGATTTTTCTATTGCTTTACTTGGTGAATTGTTTTACAACTGATGTGTAAATAAATGTATATTCTTTTACTCAGAAACCTGAGTCAGTGTTTGTTTGAACCATAGTAGCTGCTGTCCTTTGTGTAACTATTGGTACTGCTCACTTTACTCTTGAGATAAGTCTGGCTACTCAGCCATCGCTACCACTTTACTGTGTAGTACAGGCTTGTACCAAAGGTGAATTTGTACTGTCACTTGTAGTCTTAATTGTGTGTGGTGTTCCCAAAGGGTTTTGCATATGATTCTGCCTAACACTGCTGTACATCGGTGAGGATCAAGTATAGTAATTACACTTAGAGTGCTGCTATTACCTTGGATCAACTAACCACAAGGCTAAACATCACTAAAAAGCAATATTAATCATGTCTGATATGGAAAGCTGCAGTCAGGAGACCCTCCTTGGTTACACTGTGGATCTGAAAAACCTTGATTGAAAGGTTGTTAGAGAAACAAAGCTGGAGGGTGGGTCTAAAATACCTGACCCCTCAGCAAATGTGGAAAATTATGAGGATGATAATGTGTCTGTTATAGATGAGTTAGATGAGGCAGATGTGTCTCACAATGTAGGCCTCACTGCTCCTTTACCTGCTCAACAACCTCAAGCTTTGTCCACTGGGACTGCACCAGATCCTACACTCAGTCCTGAATTCATTGCTCTAGAAAAGATGAGGCTTCAATTGGAATTTAAACGTTTAAATGCTCAAACTGAACAAAAGCATCAAGAACTGAAGCTCAGAGAAATGGAGCTGAATCATGCCGTAGAAATGAAAATGTTGTCTTTGGAAAATGCTTCTCTTCCAGAGTCTTCTAGGTCTTCCAGTCCTAAGAGACCTGTATGCCTACAGAAATTGTTGGTATGTATGAGGCTAAGCTTGATATTTTGGATTGGTTGACAATGTTTTAATATAACCATAGGATTCAAGACATAACATGGAATCAGTTGCTTCCTTGGCTCTTCTCTAGGCTACCCACTGTTGCATCTGATGTTGTGATGGAGTTGGGGGAGGTGGATAGGATGTATTATGAGTGTGTGAAGCTAGCTTTAATTGCTAGATTTGGGAAGACCACTTCCCAGTACCTTAATAGGTTTAGGACCCTCTAAAAGCATGATGGTACCCCTTGGGCTACCTGCATATGTGAATGTTTGAAAAACTTAGATGGTTGGGTTAAGGGTTACAGAGTAAACACTTATGAAGGTATGAGCAATCTTGTTATGTTGGAGTCAATTTATGATGCCTGCTCTCCTGAGCTCAGACAGCACTCACAAGGATTCTGGGGCAACTCAGAAGAAGGATGAGGGAAAGCAGCCAAAGAAAGATAACAATTGGAATTCTAATACCTCCAATCTAAAAGAGGACCCCAAACAGCAACATAAGGGTAAACCACAAGGGAAACCGAATCAGGCTAGTGCACAATCTGGACCCAAACCAGATGGAGGTCAGAACAAACCCCCATTCATCAAAACATTTGGGAAATGTTATGTTTGTGGGTCAATTGACCATGTGAAAGGGGAACCCAGATGTAAGGGTAAACCTTCAGGGGTCCACACTGTCTCCTTAGCCATCTCCCCAGAGGAAGAAGTACCTATGGCAAGTGGAAACATTCACCTACTGGCTGATGAACCCATGAGAGTCTCATCTAGTGTTTCTTTAGTGTCCCTGGGCTTGTGGGAACAACAGAATTTAGATGTCTATAATTCCATCCCAGATAATACTAAAGAGTATTATAAGGATAGTGTTCTTGTGAATGGCCAGGAGACTCCTGCCATCAGAGCCACTGGAGCCAGCAGAACTATGGTTGATGAATCATTTTTAAGGTGGAGGATGTTGCTAAGGCACCCAAATGCCTAACCAAGTTAGCTGGAGGCCCTGTGCAAATGCTTCCCCAGTTACCAGCTCTCACCCAGTGTACTTTTATGGCTGTCAAAGATACCTGTTAGTGTGCAGAGTGAAGTGCCTGGGAGAGTCCTGTTGGGTAATGACTTGAAAACTCTTGGAGTTGTGTCTAGCACCCCCAGGCCTCCTAGTAAAAGGAGACAGGAGCTCATTAGGCCTTCAAGGGAGAGGACCTTGAGAGGCTCTCCGGGGGAGGAGATAGAGGAAGTTATCACCCCCACTCCACAGGAGTTGCTCACTGCTATTTCTGAAAAGAAAGAGGCAAAGGGGAAACCCAAGACCTCAAAGAAAAAGACAGATGGCACCCCTGTGCTACCAACCAGGACATCCCCAAGATTGTCCAAGGTTACACCTGTGACTCCTCCACCTGCTGAGGCAGAGTGTGAGGTGCAACCCTGTGTGGTTGATCCAGTTTGTGAAGAGTCAGATCTGGAGGAATACATTGTTTTAGTTGGAGATCTAGACCCTGTTGACCATCCTGAGCTGCAGTCTTTGCTGGCAGAAGGTGAACACAACAGGGCAGACTTCAGCCGAGGATGAAGAGAGTGTCCTTCTCTTGAAGGTCTTTGCATACAGGCAGCTTCTCAGCTCGACGGGCAAGAGTCTGGGAAGCACAGGTTGCACTTCGAAGATGGCCTCTTCTACAGTGAACCGACTGAGTCTATCCCTGGGAACTGCAAAAGACTTGTAGTGCCCCTAGAAAACAGACTCCAGTTCCTACAGTTGGCCGATGAGATACCATTGGCTGGTCATTTGAGTTTCAAAAAGACCAAAGAAAGGCTCTCCTTATACTTCTACTGGCCTAAATTGGGTTCAGAAGTTGATTAATTCTGCAGGAGCTGTCACACTTGCCAAACCTCTGGCAAGAGTGGAGTCAAGAATGTGGCACCCCTGGTGCCTCTCCCAGTGGTGGGAGTTCCTTTTGAGAGGGTGGGCATCGACATTGTTTGTCCCCTTGATCCTCCCACATCTTCAGGGAACAGGTTTATCCTGGTTGTAGTAGACCATCCTACTAGGTACCCTGAAGCAATACCTATGAGGACTGTTATGGCTCAGGCTATGGCTAAGGCTCTACTTGGTATTTTTACGAGAGTAGGGTTTCCTAAGGAAGTGATATCCGGCAGGGGATCCAATTTTATGTCCCACTACATGCAAGCCATGTGGACAAACTGTGGTGTCACTTACAAGTTCTCTACAGCCTACCATCCACAGACAAATGGACTGGTAGAGAGGTTTAATCGTACTATGAAGAGCATGATATGTGCTTTAGAGGAACCCCTTAAAAGAAAGTGGGACCTTCTACTGCCATGCCTTCTCTTTGCTTATAGAGAAGTCCCTCAGGAGGGAGTTGGTTACAGTCCCTTTGAACTTCTCTATGGCCATCCAGTCAGAGGCCCATTGGCCCTGATTAAGGAGGGGTTGGAGGAGAGTAGACCTCTTCCTGACCTTATCAGAGACCAACCTTTAGATGAGAACATAGGAGTTATTCTATCTTCTAGTCTGACATCTGAACAGCAGGATGAGTGCAAGTTTCTTTTGAATCATTTTGCCTCCCTGTTTTCACTTTCACCAGGCTTGACCCATTTGGGCCAGCATGATATTCTCACTGGTGACTGTTTACCTGTGAAAAGCAGAGGTTACGGAATGTCAGAACATGTGAGATCCCACATTAAAGGAGAGGTCAACAAGATGCTTCATCTCGGGGTTATAGAGCCTTCTACAAGTCCATGGTCTAGTACAGTTGTTCTAGTACCAAAGGCAGGATCCAAGGAGTTGAGATTCTGTGTGGACTATAGAGGTCTAAATGCAGTCACTAAGATGGATGCCCATCCTTTACCAAGGACAGATGAACTGGTGGATAAACTTTGTGCAGCCAAGTACCTCAGTACATTTGACCTAACGTCAAGCTATTGGCAAATAGCCCTGACAGACCATGCCAAGGAGAAAACTGCATTTTCAACCCCAGCAGGCCTCTACCAGTTCAAGGTTTGTTTGTTTGTTTGTTTATTTTATTTGTATAGCGCTCCAGACCCGTGGGTAGATGTACTCATAAAGAGTTCAGTTACAGGAATGAGGTATGCATTATACATGGTGCAACAATTACAAATTACAGCAATTTACATTATTTACAAAACTTCAGCAGGTTCATAGGAGATTCAGAGGTGATTGCTACTCTTTGTTCAGTAGCCAGCGAATAACCTGTTTCCTAGAGATTGGGAAGGACTCAATGGTTTTGATATTGAGGGGTAGGGAGTTCCAGAGAAGTGAGGCAAGCACTGTGAAACTGGAGCCGCCTGCTCTATTTAATGTGAATCTAGGCACTACCAAGCATAAGAAGTTGGATGACCTGGTGATTCTGGGAGCGGATTTCATAGTGAATTTGTTGGTGAGATATGGTGGGGCTAGGTTGTTTAAGGCTTTGTAGTTGAGGCAGGTGGTTTTGAGGTCAATTTTTTGTTTTATTGAGAGCCATTTGCATGCTTTCCTAGTTGTAGAAATGTGCTCTTGTCTTGGGATGTTGAGTGCTGCGCGCAATGCGATATTCTGGAGAACTTGGAGTTTGTTAATTATTGATTGGTTGGCACCTAGGTATAGGCTGTTACAATAGTCCGGTTTGGACTGTATGAGTGCTCTGGCAAGTGTGAGGCAGCTATGGGGCGAGAGGAAAGGTCTGCAGGCTCTTATCAGTTTGCCAGTGTAGGCGGTGGCTGATGCGGTCATATTAGTTTGTCTGGTGAGGTTGGTGTTGGCATCAAAGTAAAAGCCTACGGTTTTCACACTGTTAACAATGGGGATGGTGTTACCGTCGATAATAATGTTTTTGTAGTGAGGACTGAGTTTGGACAGGTTGCTGGGAGAGCCGACTAGGAGAAGCTCTGTCTTCTCATCATTTAGACAGAGGCCGTGAGTGGCCATCCATGCCTGAATGATGGAGAAGATTTCATTGATTCGGGTGGCGTCTGTGTTGTAGTTGCCTGAGATAGTGAGGAGTATCTGGGTGTCGTCTGCATAGTTAGTGTAGGTGACACCCAGACGGTCCAGTTTGTCGAATAGTGGCTTTGTAAATATGTTGTATAAAGTCGAGGAGACACAAGAGCCTTGTGGGACTCTGCATGTGATGGGGATGGGGTCTGCTGCTGATGTGGTGGAGAAGACTCTCATGGTTCTGTTCGCTAGGAAGGATTGTATCCAGGAGGTGGCGGAGGGGGAGAAATGTGCTGCGCTAGATAGGTGGCTGCAAAGGATTTCATGATCGACTAAATCGGAGGCTGCCGAGAGGTCTAGTAGGAGTAGGATAGCGGCCTTGCCTTTGTCTTTAATTTCATCAATCTGGCTTTTGAGGTCCACTAGGGCAGTTTCTGTACCATGTAGAGGTCTGAAGCCAGATTGACGTATACCTAGGAGTTGGTTGGATTCTAAATGCTCCTGGATTTGGAGGTAAGCGATTTTGTCCAATATTTTTAGCAGGAATGGGTCAGTTGTGATGGGTCTATAGTTAGTGGGTATGGCTGGGTCGAGTGATTGTTTTTTTAGCAAGGGGAGAACCCAGGATTATTTTAGGTTGCTAGGGACTGAGTTATTAGCGAAGGAGAGGTTGATAAGTTTAGTGATGAAAGGGGAGAGGTCTCTGGCTGCATCTTTTATTATCTGGGCGGGACAGCTGTCCCCTTTGCAATTAGATGGTTTTAAGGAGGAGATGATTTTTTGGACTTCTGCAGTAGTGACTTTTTTAAAGGTGAAGCCTATATTAAGATCAGTGGGTGTGGATGAGCTTGGGCTGGTAGACTTACTACTAAAGAGTTGTTGGCGTTTGTCCTCAATTTTAGTTTGGAGTCCTATGATTTTGGAGTTAAGGGCATACTGGATGCTGGTGCACCAAGGCTTGACTTTTATGCAGGTGTCTGCGGGTGGATTTGGGTTCTCTAGTTCCTTTAGAATTTTGAAGAGTTCTTTAGTGGAAGAGCCTGCCTGATCTATCTGCCTGATTATGCCTTTTGGATTACAAAATGCACCTGTTACATTACAAAGGATGGTCAATCACGTTCTGAATGGGATGGAGGACTTCTGCATGGCATACTTGGATGACATTGCAGTGTTCAGCCCTACTTGGAAAGAACATGTTGATCACTTAGGATATGTTTTGCAGGCTCTTGAGCAGGCCCATCTGACCATAAAGGCAATCAAATGTCAAATTGGTCAGAGCAAAGTGGTCTACCTTGGTCATGAGGTAGGAGGAAGTGAAATAAGGCCATTGATATGATATGATATGATATGGCATTTGTAACACGCCTATACACAAGTGTTTCAAGTACTGCCTAGCAAAGTACTAGCTGTACAAAACTGGACCACCCCTACTACTCAAACCCAAGTGAGAGCCTTCGTAGGTCTCACTGGGAACTACAGGAATTTCATAGAGAACTATGGGACCATAGCTTCTGCTATGAATGTGAGCTCCTCTCCAATATTCCCTAAAAAGTTTAGATGGCATGAGGAGTGCACTCAAGCCTTTGAAAACCTGAAGAAATCCCTTTGTCAAGCTCCAGCCCTAAGAGCTCCTGATTACCACCAACTCTTCAGTGTGCAGGCAGATGCATCCAATACAGGTATAGGTGCAGTCCTTAGTCAACCGGATGAGAAAGGTAGGGAGCACCCCATTTTCTTCATCAGTAGGAAACTGAAGGAACCAGAAACAAGGTGGGCAACCATAGAGCGTGAATGTTTTGCCATTGTTTGGTCTCTGAAGAAGTTTAGACCATACTTGTATGGATCTACTTTTGTGATTAAGACAGACCACCAACCCTTGAGATGGTTAATGCAAATGAAAGGGGAAAACCCAAAACTTCTAAGATGGTCAATCTGCCTGCAAGAGTTTGATTTCACCATTGAGCACAGTTCAGGATGTCACCACCAAAATGTTAATGGTCTCTCTAGGATGTTTATAACTGACTAGAGTGAAGAGGTTCATCCAGGAGTGGATTAAATCCTCCTGTCCCTTAGTCTGGGTGGAGGGAGGGCGAGTGTTAGGGAGAATTCTCCAGAATGGCTAATTTCCCATACCTACTGAGTCCCTCAGCAACTTTGCTGGATTTCTAGGATTTATTTTTTTCACCTGGTAAGAGTGTGAGCCTTTTTTCCCACTCTTACATGTGTTTTGCTGTGCGTGTTTAACATTTTTTGTGTTCATAGACTGTGGAGCCTCACCTACTCCATAGGCATCATCTACTGTGTGTCACACAGCACCTTTAGTGCAGTGACACAGGGTTGTCTTTTTCAGACTTCCCACGTTAAACTCCATTTTCTGGGACTGACTACTGTCTCCCAGAACATGTAAAGTTGCCATTGACTTTATTAGTCTTTTTAACTTCACAGACCCAGTACGAACTATCTTACATAGAGTTCTGCAAAAGGTTAACAGTTATCCTTTTTTGTCTGTTTCTCATGGAACATTATTTTGTTCCCCTTTCTTTAAGATTTGGCTGGTGGCAGTGGTATCTACCCTACTTTTTTCTACCGCGGTCTATTTAAATAGCCTTGGTACTGTTTTAGGCTAAGTTAGTAGCCTCGCACTTAAACCAGCTGGACGCCGTTTATTTTATTTCGGTTCTGGCTGGGTTTATTCGCCATTTCTTTTTGTAAAGGTCTTTCTCGTGTTTTACTCTGCGCGCCAAACCAGGTTTGGTTCCTTTGTTCGCCGACCTTTGGCGGGCTTATGCACAGAAGCCCTCCTTAGGCACTTAAATGTCTGAGGGGGGACAGGATGTGAGGGATGGGTTTGAGACTCCCTGCACAGCGTCTCCTTGGAGACCCATGTTACACTCTGGTATGATTGGCTGTGGTGACGGTCCCGCCAGGACAGCCACCCAGCTGTGTGATTGACAGCCAAGCTGTGTTATTGGGGGAAAGCTGCATAAAAAGCAGGTCTCTGGGGCTGAGAAGGCAGAGTCGCCACTGGATCGAGAGAACCGAAGAGAATTTGACAGAAGAGGTCCTCTACCATGACTGAACCTCCCGGTGAAGCCCTGCTGAGGGTCCGAATCTTCAAACTTAGTCGACAGGGAAGATCTGCAAGGAATCTTCTCCCCTTGAGCTGGTGGAACCAACCTGTTCATCAAACTGCAAGCCAGGCCCCTCTCCTCTGGTCGAATTTGCTGTGCACAGCTACAGTGAACCGGATAGCCAGAAGGACTGGACCCTGCTTGGGTTTTAAGGAGCGCACCTTTTATTTGTTGCTTTGCTCTGCTGCTGGTTTCTTCCCTGGGCAGTGCAGGACCCTCCAGTCTTCCTACTTCGTGTCAGTCCGACAGTCGCTTCAGGAACCTTGAGCCTGCAGCACCTGCCAGGAACGTCTGCCTCAGCTACAGCCGCCTTCTTTTTTTTTCTTTTTCTTTTTTTTTATTGCATCAATTAGTTTTCAAGAAAACTTTAAATGCAGAACATTTACTTAAGTATATAAAAAAAGAATTTCAGCAACTATATAAGGAGAAAAATAAAAAACCAAAAGAACTATATAACTAATTTCAGAAAAATGTCTCTCACGAAATTCAGCAATGCCAAGGTCAAAGATACTTTTCCTGCCCATCTTAAAATAGACCACCTCTCGTGCAGAGGTTTGAACTCAGAATTCTCGAAGTGCTTTCCGAGCCATTTTTCTCTGATGTCCGAGAGTGGAACACAACTCATTACCAAGTGCTGTAGCGTTTCTACCTCCAGACCACAACAACGACACGTTGTGATCCTGTCTTCCCTTTTTTTTTACCTTCTTCCCAACACCTCCCTTGTGGGCAGTAGGTTCAAACGAAATCTCAAAAAAAGTTCCCTTGCTGAGTATGACGGGAATTTGTCAAGATAGGGAAGGACCGTGCCTCTGCTGTAGTATTCATCTTGGCCCGAAGATATGGATGGAAATAAGCTGAGCCTGTCATGGGTGATGATCCAGTCCCAGTCCAAGAGTTTATTCTTTACCCTGGACTGATTTTCCACTAAATTGTCTATGTTTTGGGCGATGACATCAAGAATGCCTGTACAAGTGTTCTGCCATGTGATGAGGGCCGGAATCTGCCTACCTGACAGTGCTTCTTTTATAGCCCGAAAACCACTTCTTTCAGGAGGGTCCAAGCATTTGCTGTGAAGGGTTAATGATTTCCAAACCATAGCGATGTACAATGATGTGAGCCCCAGTTCTTTCCTCACACATTCAATTGAAAGAGATGATGGTAATCTCAAGACCCTTTTCCAAAATTAGCTTTCAAGCAGGCGCCAGACCTCCGGTGCAAGAAAAAAATTGGCCTCAGCAGCGTAGGTCAGGACAGGAGAAACCTTGAGTTTATAGAAGTCAATAAGGGGTCGAAGTGAGAAGGAACAGTGACTTGACTTGATTAGAAGTGCTTGAGATTCCAGGTTTTTTTACTTTACTTCTTAACCTTAGGACACCCGGACCATCTTGGATACTATCGTTTAAAGTAATGCCAAGGTAGACCATTGATGAAACCACTGGAACGACTTCCCCGTTAGGTACTACCTGAAGGTCCTAGTATTGTTTTGTGTTCCTAACCCCATAATTCTCAAGCCATTTTCCTGGACATATGATTCCAATGCTTTTAACTGTTGCTGAAGCCCTATCGCGGTCTGATCTAATAAGAGAAGATCGTCAGCGAACAACAACCTACCCACAGGAAACCCACCAATCTGATATAAATAGGCAAAATACCGCTGGTGCCAAACGACACCCCTGTTTCAGCCCATTTTCAGAGGTGACATTGTTAGATAGAGTTCCTTTTCTTTCCAGTCTAATTGGTAGGGTTGTTCCACTGTGTAGTGCCTCCAACGGTTCTCTCAGATTGTTTGGGCATCCCCATTTCCTTAGTTTGTTCCACAGGAGCCCACGATCGACAGAGTCGAATGCCTGTTCAAAGTCTATGGATGCGATGTAAATGGTTTTGGACTTTTTAACCTTGACCATACATTTTAGTATGTTAATGATTAGTATGTTCAAGGATGTACCGATACCCTTGCGGATCCCCGACTGCCAGGGATCCTGATGGTGTGACCACCAACTCCAAGCATTCAGATGTTTCAGGACCACTGCGGCAAATATTTTCCCCACGGCATCCAAGAGGGCGATCGGTCTGTAGTTCCCAGGGACAGACCTATCACCCTTCTTGAAGATCGGTACGATTATCGATCTGGTCCAGGAATCAGGGATCCTTTTGAGTCTCATTATGTTGTTAAACAGGGTTGTCATAAATTCAGCCCATTTCTCCGGATCTCTCTTGAGGATGTTGTTTGTGAGGCCGTCCGGCCCAGTGGCTCGGGATGAATTTGACTTTTTAATAAGATCCACGATATCCTGTTTCTCAAAGCAGAGATCCCATGGTTCGTCCGATGGTAGGTATTTTTGGCGTCCGCCAACTTTCCCCGCTGAGTAAAGTTTCTGGTAGTGCTCCTCCCAGACCGTTGATGGGATCGGATTTACAGTTTTTGAGTTGACAGGAGTACATATGTCATTTATTAGTTTCCAGATGCCAGTGATGTTTTTGCCAGTTACTAGTTTTAGCATCTTCTGACTGTCTTTTTGCAGGGTGAGGTGTTTATGTTGAGTGAGCCAGTTCCTGTAGCTGTTCCTGGTTTCTTTGTACAGGACTAGGTCACCTGGCATGTCAGATTTTTAGAATTTCCTCCTGGCCCTCCGGACGACCTTTTTTTTGGCTGCTATTTGTTGGTCGTAAGCATGCCTGTTGGTCGAGGGGCCACTCCTGTCCACCTCCTTTGTACGGAAGACCTTGAATACCTCAGTGTATTCAATGCGGTTAGCACATTGATCATATTCATCTGGTTTTAACCTCAATAGTGTGTCCAGTACTGTACCCATGTCTTTTTTCTGGATTCGAATTCTGTTTCCACCCGGAGTCAAGTCGAGGTGGTAATCCGGTAGATGTTGGGCCGGTGAAGTGTGATCTATGTCCCAGTCCTCAGTTACGAGTTCCAGAATGTTGTGGTCACTCACGGCCGTTTGAACCACAGTCAGCGATGTTAGTTTCCCCATCAGTGACTCTGTTACAAACATATAGTCAAGGGTACTAGCTTGATTTGCCCGTTTCTAAGTCGAGGCAGCTGGTTGATCACCCGACAGGCTACCATTTACCATTAGAATGTTTCTACTGGCAAGTTCTTTTTCAAAATCGACTCCTCTTGACATGTTATTCGTAGTGTTCAGAGGCAGAAACTGGATTTTGCTCCCCTTTTTATCGAAGCATTCCATATTGAAGTCGCCACAGAGGAGGACCTCCAAGTTTGGACACGAGATCCTAGCATCATCGATCGCTTCAAGGAGTACTTCCTTGAAGTTTTCCTCTTGACTTTCTGTGGGTCTCCAGTAAATGTTGCATATGAGCAGATTCCATTCCAGTCGGACGGCCCGAACGTTGGTGTTTGTTTGGACTGTGGTTAATTGGATCCAAGGATTTTGGTTTTTGGATGAAGTCACCCTTTGGCCACTTGTTCGCCTTATGCCCAGTAAAAGGCCCGAACTTGGTCTTCCTTTACTGCCCTTTACGGCCGGGTTTAAAAACAGTTCGTACCTATCTAAGATAGGAAGTTCGCGCAGCCATGTTTCTTGTAGGCAAAAAAGATTGTATTTGGTTAAATCCGTAGCTTGATTTCTGAACAAGTGGGCGAAGCCCCTTGTGTTCCAGCTCATTATTTCTTTCCCTTTGGCCACGATGGTACGTGGAACACAAGTCGGATCCGGCTGGCATTATGATTTAATTGCTAGGAACCCCGCCAACCACCTCCAGTTGTCTGGACTGCTTGCAGAGTTCTCCTCAGATTTTTCCAGGGAGGTGCAAATTGAGGCTCCTCGGACATCGACCTGTGAATCAACCTGGGCCCTTTTCGCCACCTGCAATGGACAACCCCACCCACTAGCTGATTTAAACTTTTGGGATCCTCCTACAGCGTGGTCCCTGTGCTTGGTGTCTTCAGGGTGGGTACGCTTGTCCTCCTCCAACTCCTTGAGCGAGAACCCGCAAAGGTTGAGTTTGGGGCCAGGTTTGAGGAGTGAAGATCTTGTTTTCCGTTGGTCCATGTGAAGGACCACGCTATCGTGGCGCTGCTCGTTGTGGAATTCAATCAGATCGATATCCTTTGATTTCAGGTGATCGGGCGAGTCAAGGGAGTGTACAAGTCTCATTACATTTGCCCGATTCATAATGAGGTTGTCTTCGTAGCCCAATATTCTCTCTAGAAGTAATCTAAAGAGGCCCTTGCCACCCTTGGCCTCTGATCCTTTGTCTGCATTTTTATTGTTGTGCCCTGATCTTGAACCCATGTCTGGGTTTTCTGCCCAGGTCACTGTTCTTCTCATGACAATTTCCTGCTCATTTTGAGGTTTGTAATTTGTTTCTTTTTCTGCCATCCTCATTTCCAGTAAGTTCCTCTTACTCTCGAGGGTTTGGAAGGCCATAAGTCTGGTAGTGTCAGTAATCCCCCCTAGTGTGGACTCTAGATTTCCACATAAATTTCTTAGTTGAGTCAGCTCTCTGTACATTCAGTTTTACCAACGAAAGAGCGGGGTGAGCAACTGGATGATCCCCACTTTCTTTTGGCTTTTGGTTAACCCCTTCCGACTTTTGAGTGGCACGCTTGAGCTCTTATATTTCTGGCGCGTCCTTTTTCTCTGAATAAGATTCAAAAGCCGGTGAGGCTAATCCCACTTCTTCACCCCCGGAGTCGTTCATGTCTGAGTAAATAGATAAGTCCGTGAGGGAGTTGTTCTCACTTTCGTTCCCCCTCTCATTATCTGAGTAGTAGTCTATCCCTTCTGTAGGCTCCTTCGTTGATTTTGTTGAAGCTCCTACAGGTTTTCTTGAACTTCTCTTGTAGATTAAAGGTTGGTCCGGTAAGACCAAATTTCTCGGTAGGGTTAGCCTTGTCGTAACTTTGGTACAAGCTGAGGCCTTCCGTGAATTAGAAGGCACTAAGTCTATCCGTTTTTTCAGCTCAGATGTCGATTTTCCGTAATTTCTGTCACCTTTTTTGTTGACTTGTAGTTTTTCACTAGCCAGTGTGTACCTGTCTTTGATTTTGTGAACAGGTCATACAATTTGATATTGACGTTAGAGACACGCGCTCCTGATGGCTCAGTTGACACAGGAAGCAAGGTGTCGACCACCATAGGGATCGTTGAACTTGCATCTTTGATGGAGCAGCCGCCCGTCGTCTCTGTGTTGGCGTCAGCCCAAGGAGTAAGATCAGTACTAGTAGAGTGGTCCTGGTGTTTTGGCAAGTTAAGAGCGTCCTCTGGACCCTTGCCAGACAGTGAAGTCCCAGAGGTTGAAGGCTTTGCAAGGCTCACCAAGCCAGCCGAGATGCCACCCACTCCTTCTGATTGTAAGCTCAACCTCTCTGATCTCCTTGTTTCTCTGTCCTTAATTATTGGCTCAATGATACTCTTTAAGATTTCTGCAGTCTGATCAGCACTTTTGTCCAGGTTTGACTGGATCGCTGTGACAAATCCCTCTACAAAGATCATTTTAGAGTATAACATAGCAATGGTAGTCGTGTGATCCCGTAGCTGCTCGTTTTGTGTCTCTATTAATTTCATGTATGGGGCCATTACGAGCGCAAATGCTGTGATCATTTCAGTGTCTATTTTGCGGTCATTTTTGAGGGGTTCATCCGCCTGAGTGGTGGCCAAGATCGTCAGGAGATCTTCATCCGTGGGTGAAGGTTGTCGTCTGAATCGTTTACTAGGAAACGCTGCCTGCTGCGGAAAGACCCCTTTGTGAGGCCTCGGAGAGTAGCCGCTAGGTCGTTTGTTGTCTGGTTGTGGGGAGACACCCCCCCTTTGAGTGCGTTGGATCACCATTTGACCCCTGAGCTAAGGACGCATGTCCCCGATGATCCATGTGACGGGAGATAGGCCGCCTTAGGGTAAAGTCAGGATCCTCGAGCTGAGAGTTAGCTTTTTTAGATTGGTGCTCCTTGTGAAAGTCTGGAAGGAGTAATCCAGTTTGAGATGAAATGCCGAAAGGTTTCCAACCTCTGTTTGGCCTTTGATTGTGGTACTGAAAGTCTTTTATCCTGTTATCTGATCCAAAGACAAAGGGATCGGCTGGATGGAAGTCGCTAAACTTTGTTAAAGTATCAGAAGCGTCGTTGGCCCCACTTTGTTCATTTTGAGAGGCAGAGGGGGGGCTCTGTGAAGGCGTTTTTTGTAGATCCCCACCCGGTACTTCCAGTAAGGGCTCCTTTGTCGTTGTTTCCTTACCGGAATCCATAGATTCGCTTCCCACCACTCCAGAGGTGGGCCGGGGGTGGCTTGGATTGAAGATGAGGAGTGTCGGCTCGTTTCACCGGGCTGGTCTCTTCTGCGGCCCCCTTGGTCATTTCTACTTCAGTTTGCAGGATATTGGCGTGTGATGTGGTTTTACAAGTGATTGCCACTTCGGGATAGAGTTCACGGACAGATTTATCCATTTTTTCCTGTGAAGTCGGACTGACGTCCATTATTCAGTGGTCCTATGCCAGCTATTTGTGGGCTGGGATGCCTAGAGGAGAGTATACCTCCCCTACTGGGTCTTTTGATCAGCAGGCCTAGTAGATGTAGGCTGTCCGTGAGGCCCCCACCGAGAGATGCCCACCACAAGTTAGGAGGTGTGATAGTAAACCTTTGACAATATAATTTAGAGGTCAAATATACCTACCGGCCTTTGCGCCTCGATGCCGAAGACTGGCTGAAACTGCACTTTACCGCACTTTGCGTTGCTTCGCAGGGGATGCCGGGTTTTGTGCAGTAGAGTCTCGGTGGGGAGGCGGGAGGCGGAGCGCCCGCTCAACGCCGGCTCCTTGAAGCAGCAGAGTACTTTAGCTGGTGTTTTCAAAAGGATCCACGACACGCTGCAATTTCCAATGTCCAGTTGGTTGCCAAATAGCGTGAACTGCTGGAAATCCTGTATGGTAATGTCGCCCACTCAATGCGCTTGATAGGCTTCACTGGTGTATAAATGTATCCAGAGGGGATCAAAGAGGAATCTCCACAGTCTCCCGTCCGGCGATTGCACCACCAGCGCCTAAAAGCCACACAACAGCCAGCGCCCTTTACCCCTGTCGGGCTTAACGCCGCGAGGGTGGATGTCTCGGCACTTTAAGGAAGTTCAAAGTCACGTGAGCTTCACGTTTAGAGCACAAGCCCGCCTCCTCCAGGAAGCAAACGGGCACACGGGCACCGGCAAGAGCCCTTTCAAACTCACACTGCTGGCTGTGAAAACGAGCTGTGAAAACAACGTTCCTTCAGGCAAGTGAAATTCAAGTAGTGCAACAGCGTTCGCCACTCGGGCGGATGTCTCGGTGCTTTAAGGAAGTTCAAAGTCACGTGAGCGTCACGTTTAGAGCACAAGCCCCGCCTCCTCCAGGAAGCAAACGGGCACCAGCAAGAGCCCTTTCAAACTCGCTGTGCTGGCTGTGAAAACCAGCTGTGAAAACAACGTTCCTTCAGGCAAGTGAAATTCACAGCCTTCTTCTTCATTTAAGGTACTGTTCAAACCCGGTTGTTCGTTCCGTCCGACCACGGTGAAAGTGTTTCTACTCTTTCGCCAATCTGAGCACTTGTCCTTCCCAATTCATTAAAGTAACTTTCCGTCTGACCAACTTCATTCTGAACTCTTGGCAAAGACTTAACCGCAAACTACCCTGAACTGTGTGATCCTCTGCAAATACTTTGGTCCATTGACTTTGGCCCAGGCCTCTTGATTTGATTTCCTCACTGTAGTTACTTTTTATAGATTGCCCTGCTTACTTACTTGTTGGTGCTGCTCAACTTTTGTCTAACCTTGTTGTTTTCCCCCCCTCTTAAATTACTGCAGTTCCATTATGCTCACACTTCATTTGGAGCTTTACTTGTCCAGAATCTATTGGGTGTGGTGTAGCGTATTAAGAGTGTTATTTTTTTACTGATTTCCTTGGTGAATTGTATTACAACTGATGTGTAAATAAATGTATATCCTTTTACTCAGAAACCTTGAGTCAGTGTTTGTTTGAACCATAGTAACTGCTGTCCTTTGTGTAACTGTTGGTACTGCTCACTTTACTCTTGAGATAAGTCTGGCTGCTCAGCCATCGCTACCACTTTACTGTGCGGTACAGGCTTGTACCAAAGGTGAATTTGTACTGTCACTTGTAGTCTTAATTTTCTGTGGTGTTCCAAAGGGTACTGGATATGATTCTGCCTAAGACACCAGTGGATAGGTAGCATTAGCACCAGTTTCTTCCAACCAAATGCCAATTCAAAATTGCCCACTATTGTTAACAGTGCCACCGGTAGAGCGGTACTAGGGGTTGCCATTTTAGCACTAGAAATATCACATTTCGATTCACTGTTAGGAGGATGGGCGCCAACATCTTACCTTGTTTGGGCAGAATGAATTCTGGCCCTGGCATTTACAGCCCTCGGGACCAGACTCACCGTTCAGTGGCACCAGTGCTTCCGGGTTGCTTCAGGGACACATACAGAGGCACGCCTCCAGGCTCCCAGAGAATTGCAGCAAGGTGATAAGGTTATGAGGCAATGATAAAGTGACTAGGTGGCAGCAAGGAGCAGAATGCAACTAATGTGGAGGTTTCTACTTTCAGGGTCCTTTCTGCGCATGAAGATGGAGTTGGCAGACATGATGACCTGGGGGGGGGGGCTTAACTCTTTACTGAGAGAAGGGGGTTTCTTCAAGTCAGCATCTTTGATTCTGCGAGTCATATTGTTGCCTACATCCATGCCGGCTTCCCTCGACATTTGCTTACAGCCAACACATGTCTCTTGCCGAATAGCACTTTCTCAGAACTGTTGTAAATCTCTTTTGTTTAAACGTGTCCGAACAGTTGGCATTTCTCTATTTTTAGACACAGTATTAGGAGATTTCTGCATTCTTCAGGGCGCATCTGAGCTAGTTAAATACTTCAGAAGTATTTCATATTTTAATGTCTGGGTTTTGCTCTTCTTGAACATTTCTAACATACCAGATAGGCAAGTTGAGCTCTCAATGGAAGTTCTATGGTAAGAGTAAAAGAGGCGGTGTTTCACAATGCCTCCTGTTTCACCTCTCTCTACAATCATGAGTTAGGGCACCCATAAACTAAAAATACATCTGGATCTGTCCTGCTGCTAACTGCACTTACAATGGTGTTACCGGACAAGGCATAATGCCAGTGTGTGGCGTTCCTCCTATCCCCAGTGGAGTCCAATGGGCATCCAGTATTGGAGAATAATCATTACCCTAAATCAGGTGGTAAATGACTGTTTCTGTGTGCGGTGACCTGGGTATACTTTTTATTTGCAGCTACTGGCAGCTAAAATGCGAGTTTGCCTGCAAAGCTAGGAACTACAAGAGTGTGAATGTGCTGGCCGTGCATTGTCCCGGCCTGGCATGATGCCTGAAGGAACCTTTGCTCAAGTCCAGTCCCAGTTCTGCCACCCTTGTGTCTGACTTTACAAGTGAAAACTCGCAGATAAATAGAGCTGATCCCTTTGACCACTGAGTGAACACACCGCATAGCACACAAAGCCATTTCTGGATTAAGAAGCGGCTTAATGCTGCTGGGCAGCCATTGATATTTCTGCTCCATTGAGCAGACTAGCAAAGACTGTCAAGGGCAACGGGAGTCATTGTTTGGGAAGCAGGCGGGATCAGTGACAGGATATTACTTATCTCTCGCTGCATCCCAAAGGGCCCTGCACCCGCCCGAGATCCGCTGGGCTAAAGCGCCTCACATGCAGCTCCTAATTAGGTGCATGTTTAGTGGTGTGTGGGGCACCCCTCTGGCCTGCCGCTCTGCTAGAGATATCAGTCCTTACCCATGCTTGTTTTAGAGGCATAATAGGCATAATACCAGTCTTATGCCACTGTCTGCAAGCGAAGTCACAATCAAACTATCTTGCAGGCGGGACTATACAGACCAAAAAAGGAGCCTTATTAATTACAGCAAGCAGGCTTTTGCGTGCTGATCCTGAAGATATGCTGCCTGTATCATTCGGAAGGTATATTGCAAAGAGAATACCAGCACGAATTAATTCTCTCAGGAGATTGATCACAGAATGAATGGCCGTGGGTTTTCCACTTCCGGGTTGTCCACTTCCGGGTTTTCCACTTCCCCTGGATCCTCGTGAGGTGTTATAATGTTCACTGGTGAGACGTGTGGTAATCTACCAACACTTGCGTGATTGGTGAGTGGGCACCGCTCGTTGTTCCGTTTCAAGCTTGCAGGTAATTATTTAAAAAGATGTATTCTATTCTGGACAATGCGTGAGTGGGGTGCAAACCCATTAATGAATGCCTCCGTGCTGGGGAAAAACTTATAACTGGAGAAAAAGACCAAGGCTGTCTAGTCTTCGGTGTGGGCTGCACACACTAAGACCCACTGAGTGTTTTTTTTTTAAACTATGCAAAATTGGCTGCACTTTCTTGTAGTGTTTCAAGTATGATGTCTTTAACAATCATTCCCAAATGCCGGTTAGTTCCAAACATTCTTATTGGTTTATTTGTTAAATAGTTGGTGCAGATGCAATAATGGCCAATACATTTCGGACTATATCAAGACCTTCATCAGGGCATAATTCTGCATAGTTATCTTGAGATCATGACGCTGGCTGACCTCATGTCAAACAAGGGCGCGGTGACCTTGATGTGCATCAAGAACCGATCTTGTCCGCTTCAGTTCAGATATGCCCATACTGTACGCAATGTGTGGTGCAAACAGGAAGCCCTCTGAGCAAAGTAAAGATTAGCGAGAGGTAATGTGCGATCTGAGGAATGCATGTAAAGAGTAGGGGGTAGGGCCTGGGGCATGTGGGTGTCTTCCCCTCATGAACGAGGGAAGGTAATCAGGGAAAGGGGTGAGAAGGCAGGGGAGCGGGTTTGTGAGCATCTCCCCCAATGTGGTACACCAAGGGAAGGGGGACTGCACAGGGTAAGTTTGGGCAAGGTGACACTGACACACTCACCACCACCTTAAGAAACACATGGTATTCCACCACAGAAATTCAAACACTGAGCCTCATTTCAAATGGAGCGGACTGGGAAATGCGCGATGTACTGCATTCACACCTCCATTTCGTGCTCTGCCCCTTTTCTAGAAGGAGGGGCAAGGAGCAGAGCCAATATCTCTGCTGTGCTGACCTCCTGCGTCCTGTCAGTGTGTTTTGTTTTAAATTTACATGAGTTTTTCCTGCAGGTGTTTATTTGTTTTTTTGTTTATATTACTTATATAGCACACGTGACCCAGGAGTATCTGGGCACTCTTGAGGCAAGTAGAATGTTACAGACAGCAGCAATATTATTAGGAATACAATAAGTATACAGAATGTACATAGATGAAAAAAATAAGTACAGTGGCAGGTAGGTAACAGTAGACATTTGGAAACATAGGCAGTAATAGAAGGTTACAGTTCCAGAGTGTTTATACATGGCTAGAAGAATAGGAAAGACACATGCAAAGGAAAATGTATTCTACTGATAGCTAGAGTGTAGTCAAACCAATGTGCAAGTGCAACTGGATAGTCAGGGAATAGTCAGATGGATAATTTGATTATTTATGAGGTGGCGATGATGAATAAATAAGTGTGTGTTAGTGTTAATTAGTTCATGCTGAGTAACCAAGAGATGACACTTCTCTTGGAGAATACTTTGATAGATTTAATGTCAGATGGGAATGTGTTCCACAGTTGGGAGGCCAAGACCGGGAAATTAGATCCACCTGATCTTTTTAGATTATATCCTGGGACCACCAGACAGGAAGTGTTAGAAGATCTGGTAATTCGTGTGGAAGATCTCAATGTGAATTTTTCAATGAGATACAGAGGGGCTGTATGGTTCAGTGCTTTAAAGGTGAGACATAGGGTTGTAAGTTCAATCTTTTCTTTTATAGAGAGCCATTTGCAGTGTTTTCCGGTTGCTGAGATGTGCTCTCTTCTTGGTATATTTAATGCAGTTCTAAGAGCATTGCTCTGCATTATCTGTAATTTGTTGCTTACAGTCTCATTGGCCCCTAAGTAGAGACCATTACAATAGTCCAATTTGGACAGTATTAGTGCTCTGGCTAGTGTGAGACAACTTTCTGTTGACAGCAGTGGTCTGCAGGCCCTTATCAGCTTGCCTGTGCAGGCAGTAGCTGAGGCGGTCATGTTCACTTGTTTGGTTAGGTTGGAGGTAGCGTCAAGATAAAAGTCTAGGGTTTTTACTTCTTTGGCGATTGGGATGTTGTTCCCATCTATATTGAGATTGGTGTATTTAGGGCTAATTTTGTTTATATTGGCTGGTGAACCGACCAGGAGTAGTTCCGTTTTGTCGTCATTCAGGCAGAGGCTGTGGACGGCCATCCATGCCTGAATGGTTGTGTAGATTTTGTTCACATGATGAACATCTGTGTCATAGATGCCTGTAAGGGGTAGGAGTATCTGGGTGTCATCTGCATAGTTTGTATAGGTGACACCCAGACAGTCCAGTTCGTCAAACAACGGCTTTGTAATGATGTTATACAAAGTTGGCGATACGCATGAGCCTTGGGGAACACCACAAGTAATGGGTATAGGGTCAGCTGATGCAAACGGCGAGAAGACGCGCATGGGTCCTATTATTTAGGAAAGATTGAATCCACGTGATGGCGGTCTTGGAGAAGTGGGCTGCTGAGGCGAGGTGATCACAAAGTACATTATGGTCGACCAGGTCAAATGCCGCCGACAGGTCCAGGAGGAGTAGGATTGCAAGTCTTCCTTTGTCTTTGAGTTCGTCAATCAGGCTTTTGAGGTCAATAAGGGCAGTTTATGTCCTGTTTTGGCCTCTAAAGACAGATTGCCGGGTTCCCAGGAGTTTGTTGGTCTCTAGATAGACTTGGATTTGCAAATATGCAACCCTGTCTAGAAAACCCTGTCCAGAAGATCTGTAAATGAGATAATTTTGTGGTGGTGCTTTTGAGCGACGTTTGTAGTTTAGCTGAGAGAAGTTTGCATGATGGAAAAGGAGATGAGGAAGCTATTCTCATGTCAATCATGGTTCTGAAGATGAGGGCGGTGCCTCCTCCTCTGGATTTGGGTCTTCCGCTCTAATGATGGAGTAATTATCAGGAACTGCTAGTAAAAATGATGGGCCCATTGCAGCAGCAGGCGGTTGAATGTTCTGGGTGGGAGGGTACAGGCCTGTTTGGAGAATGTACTGTTAGTGGGCATGAGAGAAGGTGTATGAGGGAGTGTGACTGGTGGGTGAATGAGTAGGAATGTGATAGTATGTATTTGAATGTTCAGGGTGGGTGCGTGCCTGTGTGGAGAATGCAGTGTGATTGGATGTAAGAAAAGATTTATGGATGAGTGAATGATCAGTGAATAAGTATCCATGTGATAGTGTGTTTTAATGTTCTGGATGGTTATGTGCCTGTGTGGAGAATGCAGTGTGAGTGGATGCAAGAGAAGGTGTATGGGTCAGTGAGTGGTGAGTGAATTAGTAGGAATGTGATGGTCTGTGTTTGAATGTTCTGGGTGGATGGGTCTGTGCTTCCTTGTGTGGAGAAGGCAGTGTGAGTGGACGTGAGAGGTTTATGGGAGAGTGAATGGTGGGTGAGTGAGTAGGAATGTGTGTGTGTGTCTGTGTGTGTGTGAAGGTTCTGGGGGTAGGTGCCAGTGTGAGTGTATGTGAGAGAAGATATATGGGTGAGTGACTGGTGGGTGAATGGGTATGACTGTAATGGTGTTTGTGAATGTTCTGGGTGGGTGGGTGCATGCCTGTGCGGTAAATGCAGTGTGAATGAATGTGAGAGGAGATGTATGGGTGAGTGACTGGTGGGTAAGAGGGGATGTGCACGTGTGTGTGTGTGTGTGTGTGTGTGTATGTAAGGCCCTGGGAGACTGGGGATCACTGGAGCATGTTTAAGGCATCCTTTATTGATTGTTCATGTTTTACTGGTATTTCCAGGCAAAGCCAAGTTCATGTGGGTCATTACCTGGCTTGACTGGCATTTTGGTGCAGCCAGGCTAACCATTGCTTACTGTGGCATGACATTTATTACTTGGCATATTTGATAAAGCAAGAATGATAAGTAGTATTACTTCGCTAGACTGACATTTTGGTGTAGTGGCCTATCGATTTCTTACTGTAGCATGACGTTTTATTAACTGAGCATCTATGATGAAGCAAGCATGATAAGTGCACACTCAAAACGCAAATGGTATCAGCTAGACATGTACTCACCCAGTGTATTAAAATGGGTGCTATTTATATGAATAATTATGGCCCTTTTGTGCATAACTATGAAACTATACTCAGTGAAGCTTTCTGGGATACTTGTTTGAATCCGGAATCACTATCTTTACAAATTGCACTGTGGCGAGTCTGGAGACAAGTATCTTTTTAAAAATATGTTTTATTGGTTCAGCAAATTAAACCTTTAACATTTCTCCATCATCAAATTCATCATCATTAAGTACATGTCCATTATTTGTTGAAATGCAATGATCTTTCCAAAGCCAGTTTCAGGCAAGGGGCATTTTGTGAGCCTGCTAAGAATTTCTCACACTTCAGGTCCTTCTTCCCTCAGACCCAATTTTAGAGATTCTACAAATGTTAGTGCATCTAATGTTCTGCCAACCTTTTCAACTGTCATTAGCCTCTCCCAGTATTCCTCTTCCGTCTCCTCGGAGATGTTAGTAGTATAGCTTCCCATGGATAGCTGTCGTTTCAATGCCAGGGCTGGGCAGGCTAGCATCACATGTCTGATGGATTCTAGCTGCAATACGCCTTTGATTTTTCCATAAGCCTTCTTCTCCATTTTACCTCTCTAGAGTGACAGATGTTGAACCTGCAACGCATCAGCAAGTCTCTATAATGGCTTGATGGAAATTTCAACAAGTATGGTGGGAGCATGTTTAGACCTTTTCATTCCCAAATGATGTTATGGCACTGATTTCTTATCAGTCTGATCACCTGGGTTTCTCCCAGTCCTTTTCCCGGATGGTTCTTTTGGCCTTATCTGGATTACATTTCAAGGTGTTTTCCGAAATATCAAACTGTTCCAAGATTGCCTTACATTTCTTTTTCCAAACTTGAAATAACATGTCTCCATTTGATATCCCTGTCTGTGCTAGGGTTTCAAACGGCTGCGATGGTTTATCAAGGATACACTTTCTGTAAAGAGATAAGGTTTTCCACAGCACAATTGAAGCCACGGATTGGAGCCTTAATTCCATTCTTATGAGCTCTATCAGGAGCGAATTCGGGAGGCGTAGGATCGTCCGCCAGAAGTAGGACTCACATAGGTTCCAAACTTCCCATCGCAAGGCTAGCAGAGCCTCCGCTCCATACGTAATTACGGCCACCACTTTTTGTTTATAAAAGGTTATTATAGGCGTCAAGGAGAACTTTCCACACCTTCGATGTATAAGTATTCCTTGGTTAGTCAAGGTTGTTAGTTTTTCTCTGATTATTGCGTAGTGCCCCTTTTCATTGCAGTTTTTATTCATCCTTATCCCAAGATATAATGTAGTGTCCACCACCTCCAATTTGTCCTTCTCAAGCGACCAGACCTGATGTTTCGCTACCGTTTTTTTCCCTCAGCATGACCTCATAATTAGTACCATGGATTTCTTGATGTTTATTTTCATGTCGTTGTCTTTTAGGTATTTGTTAAAGGCCCCTATCCGTCGCTGAAGTCCTATCAGTGTTTGGTCGGCAAATAAAGCGTCATCCCCATACAACATCCACGGTACCTCCGTTCCATTTACCTTAGGGGGGAAGGCACGGATCTGATCTTGCATGATCTTCATTTCCGCCATATATATGACAAATAGAAAGGGGGCTAAGGCGCATCCCTGTTTGATTCCCCGGGAGGTTTTGATATTTCTAGATAACCCTCCATTAGCTGTAGTTTGTATCTGTATCGAGGTGTCTGTATATAAGGCTTGGATAGCTTCTAGCAGATCAGTTCTTCATTTTTAGCCACAGGCGCTCTCTGTTTATCCCGTCAAATGCCTGTTCGAGGTCAATAAAGGCCAAGTAGGTCGTCTTTTTCCCTTCCAAGGCCTTTGCCTTCATCAGGTTGATCAGGAACAAGTTAAGGGTGGTACCCACACCACTAATGAAGGCTGTTTGTCTCTCGTCCAAGATTTTAGCCTGAGTTGCCCATTTTTTCAAGTCTCTTAGCAGGATGGACGCAAATAACTTGCCAATTGAATCCAACAGTGCTATCGGCCTGTAATTTCTAGGGTTTCCTTGGTCTCCCTTTTTATAAATTGCCACGATGTAAGCCTCTGTCCACAAAGATGGAATTTGCCTTGCTTGTTTTATTTGTTGGAACAGTACGTATATTAGATCCGACCAGTCTTCACAGTTTTCTTTCAGCATTTTGTTCGAGATACCATCTGGGCCTGCTGCCCTGGAGGCGTTAAGTTTTTTAATTAGCATTACTATGTCATCTCTGTCAAATTCCAAAGCCCAGGGAGTTTCATCAGACATCGTCACCGGAGCCTTTTCCTGATTTTTCCCTTCATGCAATAAGGTGTAATGGTTGAACCAGTTTTCCTCCGAAACTTGGTTGCCTATTGCCGATTTGTTCAGGTCTCTATTGTTAATTATGTCCCACGTGCTTCTTATATTATTTGTTGATACTGCAGCTAGCATTTTCTCTGCATCTCTTTGTGTTCTCAGATAGTGGGGTTGAACGTAGCCAGTTTTTGTATGTTTGCCGACACTTCCTCAGAAGTTCACCTTTTTCTACGGGGTTGGCCTTTTTTAATGCGTATTTGATCTATATTGTTTTCTTCTGACCACTAAAGGATCATCATAGGCATGCATCTTCTCAATTTTTTTCACTTTGTTGGGATCATACTTGACCTCAAAAGCTTCAAGCAACCATTTGTATTCGACCACCTCTTCACCGTTCCCAATGGCGTCCTTATATTCTTGCACCAGCTTTGGTATAGCCTGTTTTTTCAGCCTCAATCGGTTTCTTCCACACAACACCTCTGTTTTCATCATTCTTTTACTCCCTGGAGTTGATCTTATTTCCCAAGCGAGTTCTGTTTCCAACAAACTGTGGTCGCTATTCGCTTGCTTCGTTATTGTAAATGAATTTATCCATGCAATAGTGTTTCCTCCTACAAAACAGTAGTCCAGACATGCTCCCGATTTTCCACTGTGCCATGTACTAGCACCAGTTAGATCTCCTCTCGTCTGGCTATTTAGCATCCTCATGTCACAGATTTGCATTTCCTCCATCCATTTTTGTTCTTTCCCTACTAGATGTTCTGTCTCTTTAATTTTTCCCTCCTTAACCAACAGTTTAATGTTTAGGTACCCATTAAGGAGTATCAACTGGCCTTTTTCCTCAGTCATAGATTTATCGATGGCATTCATAATTGATTTTAAGTAGTTCTCCAGCATCGGCATATTTTCACTCCAATAGGTGTTGATCAATATCATCTTTACTGGCTCTTCTTTTTCCTCAGCTTTAAATGCTATTTTCAGTATTTGCACATAGGGATTTGGAATATGGTGTTCCAGCACTTGTAAAGGGCTATCCAATTTCTTTAGTATCATAAGGCCCATGAATGGTCTTCCTTTTGGACCCTTTCTGGCCGGGTTGATGTAGACTTCATAACCCTCAAACACTGGTGGCTCACACAGCCAAGATTCCTGAATAGAGATGAGGTCGTATTTACCCAGGAAACTGCTGTCTTTAGAGAACAGATGTTTAAAGCCTCTGGTGTTCCATGAGGCACAGTAGATGGGTCTTTGGTGACCCTCCTGAATCTATTGTTTCTTCTTAGTATTTAAAGTGCTAGCCATCCATGCCCAGTCATTAGATTTTTTTCTCACTTTGTTCGGGTTTGTTTTAACCTTCCTCAGGTTCTCTGAATTATCCACAGTAAACCACAGGGTTTTCAGTTTCTCAACACTTTTTTTATTGTGGATAGGTTTTCCTTTTGATTTTTTGTGTCTTCTTTTACATTTTCTCTTGAATCGTTTTTTGTATCCTCTCTTCAAATTGGTCTGATTTTTTTAATACACTCCTTGTCAATAACTTTTTCCTTATTGCGTACAGTCTTCTCCTTGGGTTCTTTTCCTTCCTTCATTGTTGCTTTTACATTTTTTTCCTTGAAGTCATCTTCCAGATTCTCTAGCCAGAAGCCCTTTTTTTGAGGATTTCACTGGCCGCCAGCAATTTCTGCTTGATATTGTTATAAGTAAGATGTAATATAACTTGATCCATCTGCTGTTCCCTTGGGAATTCCACTATTTTTATGTCATCTGTTGATATCGAGGTAGGATTGAGGTTTGATTACAGAGAGTCATCACGTAGCTCCTATTTAACACCGCCCTTTTTGGGCCATTTGATGTTGTTTCTAGTTTTAGGTAACACGCTTTCGGTAGGATAGGTTTCCTGGGAGTTGGCGGAGACAAGGCTTGCCTTCTCTTGTCTTCAATATGCTCCCTTTCTCTATTATTGCTTTTTGGTTTTGGTAGAAGCTTTCCTTGTTGGTTTCGTTCATTCATGTCTTTATTGACCTGCTCCTTCCTTTTTTGTTCCAGGGTTTTGAAATGGATGGATCCTCTTTCATCCTCACTGACGGAATCTCTATCCGAGGAGTCTACCATTTTCTCTAGCTTCTTAGGAATCTTTGGCAGATTCTCCCTTTGGGGTTTCAGCATCTTTCTATCTTTTGGATTTGTTCCCAGGGCAACGGTTTCCCAGTTGTCTATGGTTTGCCACTTTAGACTGATGCTATCCCATTCTCCCTCTTCTATGTTTTTGTCCATGAATTCAATGAGATCGCTTAGGTCTTCTGGTTGCTCCGTCTCTTCCCATTTTTTCTCGTCTGTTGTTGCAATGTTTTTAACTTCCGTTTCCCCGTCATCCTCTGTAATATCCAACTCACACATTTTCAATTCTCTTCTGGGCTTCTTCGCACACTGTATGCTTTCTCTTCTGTGCGGTGTTCTCAGATTCCTCAGGAAGGCTCTTGAGCCATTAACCTTCCGTTTTAGGACTTAATTTTTTGTTTTTTTTCTGTTTTCAGTTTTTTTCTTAGCTACCTCATTCCCCTTCTGGAGGTCTTGCCCCTTAGAGGCACTGCCTGCAAAAATGGCAAAATTTGATTGATCCGGCATAGGTGTTGGGTCACATCCATCACATCTGCGCCTAAATACAATCAAATCAAAATCAAATCCTCCCCCTTTTTCCCGGGAGAAGTCAAGATCACATCTTCAAGAGGTAAACCTGTTTGTTTAGGGTGCATACCGTCACCTTGTTTCAATTTCATTGGGCCCTTTCCTCCTTTAGGATTTTATCCCGACTGATCCCACTCATTTTTCTGTTTGTAAAAGCTTCTCATCCATTTGCAGTCCTCAAGGACTGCCTCCATCAATAGTGATTTATCATTGGCATCCCTTCTCGCTAATTCACTGAGGCGATTTTGCCAGAGTTGTGTTTGTTCTGCTTCCTTGTTCATTCGTATATCCAATATCTGCAAAGACGATTCCATTTGCATGTTTGCGCCTTTGATTTGTATATTGGTGGTGGTTACTTCTTGAACAGAATCTTTAATCACCTCGTAGAGTTTTAGAAATGGTGCCAATGTGATATTTAGAGAAGCCATAATCACTTTTTGAATGTGTTCTGTATCCTTTACTCTTTCAATTTTACAAGCATCATTTATTTGTTTGTAAGATTAGCTCTTTAGATAGTTCACCTGGACGCAGGTTTGTGTCTTCAAAGATTGGTGTTTGAGTCATTTTCGTTGACGTTTGTTCCTCGAAGGGTGATGTTTGCATCATTTTCGTTGATGTTTGATCCCTGTGGCACTTTGTTGGAATTATGACTGGGTCCTCATCCTCAAAAGAGCTCCATTTAGCTTGTTCTTTATCCCATGCTGCCGTCTTCTCGTTTATGAGGGAAAAACCTTTCCTTTTCTCTCTTTCAATTTTTCCCGTCAATATCGTTATGTCTTGCATGATTTTATTCGCTAGACTTGAATTGCTCAGGCTGGCTACCAGCGAGTTTAGATTTTCATCGTTTCTTAAGCTTCCTGGTAAGTTTGCTATCTCAGTTCGCATCCAGACTTGATTGTCACTCCGCCCAAGAGTGGGGGTCATTCTAATCCTTTCCTGGAAGGGACTTGAGTGCAGACTTTCTTTTTCTCCTTGGTTTTTAGTAGCCGTCGTCATTTCTTCATTTTGGTGGCTTTTTTGGAACCCTCTGTCCTTATATCCTTGGTTTTGATGGTCTTCCATGTATGGCTGGAAGATGTCTCTCTCCTTATATCCTTGGTTTCGATGGTCTTCCATCTATGGCTGGAAGATGTCAAATATTACTGGTGCTACTTCTGTAGAGCCTAATTGCTGGGACTTTTCTCCTGCGGCGATAGTAGAGTCCTGTAGGGCTTTTTCCAACTGACCCAACTCAATCACGTCCCACGGGCCTGCATTTTCCCATAAGGCCTCCGAGGCTGTTTGTCCGCATGGGGTTTGAATACGGGGTTTCTTTACACTGTTGGGCTCATCGGTAGTTATCTTTGGAACCTCCCCATATCTACTTACAACCACCTCATCTGCTGGACAGTCAGTCATTCCCTTAATTATGGCGGGCATTGCCAGGTTTTTGCTTCTGGCTTTCTCACCTTCCATCTTGTCGAAAGGATAAAGCCCTCCGCCAGAAGAGCCAGCAGTACAATGAATTTCCTCCCTCGCTCCAGTTTTACCACTCAGCTCTAACTTCTCTGTTTCAGTTTCTGATTTCGAACTTTCTAGAGCTTTCTCAAAAGATTCACACAGGTCCGATCGAATTTGGCCCAAGCTTCTTTCGGGTTCCTTCAAGGGTATAGAGCAGTCTGCCAAGGCATTATCATCTAGTTCACAGACTGCTTGGTCGGCCACTCTCCCCTGGACCGAGTAGGCTTCAGCCGACTTAAATATGCCAGGGGTCATGAGTGGTTGGCTTGTGTTCTCAACTACGGCTGGTATAGTGTGGTCAGTGGGTAGATCAAGGGACTTTGGGGCAGAATCCAAGTTTTCCTCCAGTGGCGACAAAGGATTCTTAGCAATTGACAAGTCAGCCCCCACCGAGAGACTCTTAGGCTTTTTGGTGCAAAAAGGTAGGCGTGTCTGTTTTAACATCGTCATTTTAAGTGAGAGGTCAGGGATCCCATCAACCTCAGGGAGGGAGGTGAATCTTTGCCAAGGGTGCCTGGGGGAGTGTTAAATAGGCACTTCCTCATAGGCGGAGCCCATGGCAGGAGGGCGGGGCCACTCAGCACAACGGTGCTCTTCCTGATTCCTTTGACTCCTTCGATTCGGGCAAATATCACCGCGTTCCCTCTAGCCTCCAACAGCTGACAAGCAGCCAAAGAGGGACGCAGCCACAGCACAACAGCAGGTAAATCCTCCAAGTGACGCCCTTTGCACGCTCGGGCTTAGCACCGCAAGGGTGCCTTGGGTAGTGTTAAATAGGCACTTCCTGCATAGGCGCAGCCTGTAGCAGGGGGGCAGGGCCACTCAGCACAACAGCGCTCTTCCTGATTCCTTCGACTCCTTCGATTCGGGCAAATGTCACTGCGTTCCCTCCAGCTTCCAACAGCTGACAAGCAGCCAAAGAGGGACGCAGCCACAGCACAATAGCAGGTAAATCCTCCAAGCGATGCCCTTTGCACGCTCGGGCTTAGTGCCGCAAGGGTGCCTGGGGGAGTGTTAAATAGGCACTTCCTGCATAGGCGGAGCCCATGGTAGGGGGGCGGGGCCACTCAGTGCAAAGGCGCTCTTCCTGATTCCTTCGACTCCTTCGATTCGGGCAAATGTCACCGCATTCCCTCCAGCCTCCAACAGCTGACAAGCAGCCAAAGAGGGACGCAGCCACAGCACAACAGCAGGTAAATCCTCCAAGCGATGCCCTTTGCACGCTCGGGCTTAGTGCCGCAAGGGTGCCAGGGGGAGTGTTAAATAGGCACTTCCTGCATAGGCGGAGCCCATGGTAGGGGGGCGGGGCCACTCAGTGCAAAGGCGCTCTTCCTGATTCCTTCGACTCCTTCGATTCAGACAAATGTCACTGCATTCCCTCCAGCCTCCAACAGCTGACAAGCAGCCAAAGAGGGACGCAGCCTCAGCACAACAGCAGGTAAATCCTCCAAGCGACGCCCTATCAACCAACCTCATATAGGCCCTATTATCTGCTCTTGAATTGTATATAGTTAGAATGGCATTGTAAATTAGTCAAATATGTCTGACATTAATTAGAGCCTATTGATTGTTGTGTAAGAAGTTGATATGAGAGTTGACGGGAAAACTGTGGATTGGGACCCCGTTATGTGGTTCTGGTCTGAATGGAAATGCAGTAGTATTTTAATCGATGAGTTTGGAGTTTTAGAGATTTTAGGTCACACACTGTATAGTTATAAGGTGGTCAGTATTTACCAACTACGATAGGATATTATTATTATCATGCTTATTATTATCAATCTTCCTATCATTGCATATGGATAGGTATTAATACTTCTTATGTGTGGAGGCTGTTTGATTAATTAATTTTGATGTAGGTTATCTTAAAGCATGCTCTAAACCATCCTGTGTGTTGTTGGAAAGAGTGGGTCACAATATGGCTAGTGAAAGGGTTTTTATGGGTCGAAATTATCAAGACCTTTTCAAAGATATTGGTTGGACCTATAAATCTACTGTAGCCAAATTACCCAAATGGTATATCCACCTGAGGAAAGCCTTTGGAAAAATATTTGACAGATGGGATTGGTGTAACAATTATACCAATCTAACCAAATTGAAAGGATATGAGGAAGTATCCCACGCGGTACATCGATATTGTAAAGTCCAACCATATCTACTACTCAGTCTGGATCTGGCATTAAGGACATTTATCCTGAAATTATGCACAAATCAACTTCCCTTACGTATAATAATGGGCGCTCGCCTGGGTTTGGGAGCTGAGGAACGATATTGTTGTATTTGCACACTCAAAACGCAAATGGAATCAGCTAGACATGTACTCACCCAGTGCATTAAAACGGGCGACATTTATATGAATAGTTATGGCCCCTTTGTGCATAACTATGAAACTATACTCAGTGAAGCTTTCTGGGATACTTTCCTCATTTTGAATCCGGAATCACTATCTTTACAAATTGCACTGTGGCGAGTGTGGAGACAAGTATCAACCAACCTCATATAGGCCCTATTATGTGGTCTTGAATTGTATATAGTTAGAAAGGCATTACAAATTAGTCAAATATGTCTGACATAAATTAGAGCCTATTGATTGTTGTGTAAGAAGTTGATATGGGAGGTGACGGGAAAACTGTGGATTGGGACCCCATTATGTGGTTCTGGTCTGAATGGAAATGGAGTAGCATTTTAATCGATGAGTTTGGAGTTTTAGAGATTTTAGGTCACACACTGTTTAGTTATAGGGTGGTCAGTATTTACCAACTACGATGGGATATAATTATTATCATGCTTATTATTATCAATCTTCCTATCATTGCATATGGGTGGGTATTAATACTTCTTATTTGTGAAGACTGTTTGATTATTATTATTTTGATGTAGTTGATATATGATAAGCGTGATACATCTGATATGTGATATGATAATAAATTCAGAATTGTTAATTATCTATTTGTGTAAAGTTCTTAATTGAACTAATCAGAATATATATATATATATATATATATATATATATATATATATATATATATATATATATATATATATTTTACATGGACGTGGTAGCATTTTTTGGGTGGCTTATAACTTCGCTCCCTCTGGACGAATCCTCACCAAACTTTGCAAAAAAACTATATGGCCCACTCTGAATTTGCAAAGTTTGGAGAGGTTTGGTCCAGGGGGGGCAAAGTTATAGGGGGGGTCCCAAAACTTTTGTTATTTCCCATAGACATAATGGGAAAATCTTTGCGCACGCCTACACGCATGGACGGATTTACACCAAATTTGCGGCAGGAGCGGGGCTTGGTCCCAAAAGCGTGCTTTTGCAAATTTGGTGTAAATCCGTCCAGTAGTTTTTTTTTAAAATGACCAAAATGTAATGCAAGAAAATTAGTGATATCTCCGTTCGCTTCGTGGACGGACTTCCCTGTTCTCTCCGCGGACAGTGCCCTGATTGGCCGAGCGGCTTGCGCGATGTCCGCGGACATCCAACGTGTTCACTGATTGGACGGCTTGGGGCGTGGAGCGCGTCAGATTTTTGGAGGCACCCAACATCTTGCATTCACGGACGACCGCGGACAGCGAGGTGAAACTTGGTTTAAAAATTGTATTTAGTGGAGTTGTTGGTGTGTAAGAGTGTTTGGGGAGGGTGGAGGAGTATGAGATAGGTGCAATGTTGTATTTTTTTTATGTGCTAGACGCTTTTGTTGTGTTCGATTTGTCTGCAGACAACACGGCTGTTCTGAAATGTTCGGAAATAAGCAGAATGGATTCGGTGTCAAGTTGAAAGTGTTCTAAGAAGACTTGTGGGGTCCTGGAATGTTCGCAGGGGGTGTCCTGAAGACGTTGTCTGTATTGTTCGTTGTCAAGCTGAAAGTGTTCTAAGAACACTCGCGGTGTCCTGAAATGTTCGTACTTAAAGAAAATGGGGGTGTCCTGAGGACGCTGTCCGTATCGTCCTCTGGCAAGTTGAATGTGTTCTAGGAACTTCCTTGTGTCCGCGGACATTAAAATGGTTGCAATGCTTGAATCTATGGGTGTAATATGCTGCAGTGGTTGTGGCAAGGGTATAGAATGTTGGGTGCATGGCCATTTGGCCATGCACCCAAGACTCTATGCCCTGGCCACAAGCACCGCAGCATATCACACTCATATGCCCTGCACCCAAGAGTCCATGCTCTGGCCACAAGCACCGCAGCATATCACACTCATAGTGGCTTATAACTTTGGGTCACAAACACATTTTTAAGGAACATTGTTATAAGGCAGTATGGGTGTGATATGCTGCGATGGTTGTATTTATCATGTTATACTTACTATTTGGTTTAGTAACGGGAGTCCATGTTTTTCTTGTTCATTTCTGTGATAAAAGAAAATAGCATGTTAGTATTAGTATTTTATAAAGACTTATTACATTGTACAATCAACATTTTCTTATTTTTTATGACCCTCATATTTAGTAGATGACAAACCAGAGTACTGTGCAATTTGCTCAGTTTCTGTGTTTGTTGCTAAAATCATTGGGTCTGTGGGAGAAAAAAAATCCATGTTGGATAAAAAAAAAACTTTTTGTGTTATGCTACAGTTTATTTGTTTGTTTGTTTTCAGTGTTTACTTGTTGTTTCTGGCTAATGCTTTATACATTGGATTGTTCCAGTTTTTGGGAGCAGTAAGATATTAGGTATTTGTTTGGAATTGTAACATTTTGGAGCAGTTAGATACCAGTAGGCGTATTATAACTGTTTATTTTTTTATATAATTTCGTGGTATTGATTTATCTGTTTGGATATTTCTAAATTTTGGGACAGTTCGATACCAATTGGCGTATTCTAACTGTCTGTTTTTTTCTCTATTTGAGTGGTATTAATTTATCTGATTAGTTGTTGTAGCATCTTTGGGCAGTTAGATAGCTTTTGGAATACTGTGACAGTTTATATTTTTTTACTACAAGTGTACTTAAGGTTTAAGTACTGTTTAGTTATCAAATTTTGGTTTTAAGAACATTAAATAAGCGTTTGTAAGAGTTGCTGGTAATCTCTGCTTTAGAGTAATGGTACTATCATTACATTCAAACCATCCACATTTCTTTTTCATATATGCAGTGTAGTGCTCTGAATTGGTTGTGGCTCCTGCGTGGTAGATTATACCTATTGTTGTGAAGGTTTTCCTACCAAGTGATATTTGACCATGTGTGAATCCAGTCAGCTTGCAGTTGTTTTTGGTACCATCTGCATTGTAACGTAGAAGCATTAGTATTACGTATTTACTATGTGTTTGTATTACTAACGTGGAGCTATTATCTGAATTGCAGGTCGAACATAATCTACCATGGTTTGCATTTTGTACAAGTTGCTGAAATGGAACGGATTCACAATTAGGTATTGATATATACACAAAGCGTTCATTGGGGATTTGTTCACATTGTTGCAGAGAGTGCATGTATGTTTCCACATTTATGAAACCTGGAAGATTTCATTTATAGGTATGTTTTTGGTTTCCAGTACTAATAGTAAGTACATTAGAAATTCTTGTGGATCTTCCTGTGAGTTTATAGTGAATTTCACCATTCCAGCACAGCAGTCCAATTGTTGTCTTATTCCACAAACACTATACGTGTTGTCAGGATTGTTTTCTGCGTTTCTGTGAAGTACTAACATTTGCAAACACAATGGGTCTGTACTGTGTAAGTAAATGTTCTCAACAATTGGTGGTAATTGAAATAGAATATTCATTGCTACATTTGCGTAGCAACTTACACCAACTATATTTGAGAGTTTAAATGGACCAGGTAGTTCTGTATCTGACTGCTTTTTTTGGAGTTTGTCTTCCTTCTTTGAAGAAGTACCTGGTTTAATTTCCCTAATTGATTCTTTTTTGCTTGTGGCACTTGATGAAGTATTACTTTCTTTTACTCTCTTTGGAGGATTTGCAGTGACATCCTGTTGCTTTTCTGTTTGATTTATTTTTCTTTTATAATGTTTTACTTTTTGTGGAACAGAATATGTGTTTAGATGGGGGGTGTATAGTGAACGAAGTCTATTGTATTCTAAATTGCAAGGAATATCAGCGTTTATTTTACTTGCATCAAAGTTGATTAGAAATAGACCGTCAAGTGTACGTAAGCGTGATAGTGCTACGTAGCTCATGCCTTCTTTAAAGACTGTGTTACCAATGTCTATCATTGCTTTGTCTAGGGTAAGACCTTGTGATTTATGAATGGTGACTCCGTATGCAAGAGTTAGAGAAAATTGTTCTCTGCGTACATGCATGTCTTTGAAGAGAAGGAATCGCGTTGTTGAACATCCTATTCTTTTTACTTCTGAAAGTTTGTGAAAGAGAATATTGACAAACTGAATTTTGTCATCACGTGGGTATGTTTGAAAGCCAACAACTGTACCCAGTGCTCCATTAACTAGTCCTTGGTCCACGTCAAGGTTACGTTTCAGCATTACTCTGCAATTTAAGGATACTTTTAATATCTTTTCCAAGCCTGCTGTGTTTGAGATTGATTTTTCTAAACTATTTAGTCTTGTTGTGGGTTGGTCACACATGGGTAGTGTCATTCCATGTACATCTAGTTTGTCTGTGGCGCTAATTTCCATTATTGGTTGCATTTCTTTACTTAACATTATTTCATTGAATTTGAAACAGCTTGCTAGAGTTGGCATTAAGGCCATACAATTGACATTTTTGTGGGCTAATTGTTCCATAACATCTGTAGCACATGCATTATCACCATAAAGTGCATGAATGTGCCGGGTTTTCAATATTACTTCTGCTTCTTTAGAAAGTATACCAACTCTGATACTTTTCAAGATGTTGGCATAAGTGAGATCTGCAGATTGGCGCATGTTTTCTGTTAATTCCCTGTATTGGAAATGTTGCCAAAGGTTGACATTTCCTATGCTGCCAACAGTTTTACGGCAGAGTTTGTTCCTAATGTTTTAAAAATAGGCTCACCTTTTATTGGTGTCAATTGAAGAAGATCTCCAAAAACAATAATGTGTTTTCCTGCAAAGAGCTCTTCATAGTTTGTTTTGAGTACTTCTTGTAACATGAGGTGAATCAAAGCCAACATTAGGTTGGACACCATGCTCACTTCATCTATTAGTAGCATTTTCATTTGTTTCAATACTCGGCGTAGTTCCATTGCAGCTTCTGCAGAAAGTTTGTAATAATCTAATTTGTTTTGGTGTTCTACTGGCAGGAGTAGTAATCGGTGTAAAGTGACACCGGCTATGTTGTAGGCAGCTAAACCTGTGGGGTCAGTGACAACAGCTGACAGTTTGTTGTTTGTCAATTGTTGAAGGAACTTACTGATGATTTTGATTAGGAATGTTTTGCCAGAACCAGTTTCACCACTGACATACAATAGTATAGGTTTGTAATTTTGACAGGTGTATTCTTTGTTTTCATGTTGTACACCATGTGCAATTTCTTTTGTTACTTCTTGAAAAATGCTACGTAGCTCATTGTTTAGCTTTGATTGTAGTATAATTAAGTCTTCTTTATCTTCATACTGACACATGGTGTTTTCTACTTCTATCATAGCTAATTCTGCCTCATTTGTTATTAGTGGGTCTCCCAGAGGTTCTTGGCTTCCTGTGACAGAAGGTTGACTACTGTCAGGAGTGTCCTTATCTAGTTGGGCCTGGAGTTCTTCTTCGTGTTGCTGTTCATTGTGCAACATTGTTTTGTACTGTGCAAAGTTTACATCAGTTATACTGCTTTCATTTGCTTTGAAAGCGTCTTCATATGAGTCATAGTTATCTAGTATTTCTTCTTCTTTTCTCCATGGTTTAAAGAGTTGTAGCAGGGACATGTAATATACTTCTTTCTGTTGAGGAGTCTTTAATGACAATTTGATATGATTAATTAAATTTGGTTTGGTGAGTTTTACTAAGCTGCCTTCACAGTTTGTCACTTTGTATTTACAGTTATGTTCATCAGGTTTTATATTATTTTTGTATGTGTAGTTTTGGGCTATGTGGTATATAGACACATGGTTTCCAAAGTGGTACTCCTGTTTGGGTAGTATGTGTCCAATACATTGTTTTTTAAAATGTCTTTGCTGTTGGGATCATGTTTGGCTATTGTTTCTATGTCTTCGTATTATTTTAGAACTCTTTTTCTAGATTTAGCTGGCCAAGACTTAGCCATACTATATTTGCAGATTTACCATACAATGCAGTACCAGTTAATCAATCAGCTGCTTCATAGGATCCACATTCTCTATGGGACAGCATGTTTATGCCCAAGCTGTATAATTTCTGAGACACTGTTTTATCTGATGACAGGTCATTCCAGAGGTCTTGGAGCTCTGTCTTTTCTGATTTGGTTAAGTATGCTGTGACATATCGTGCAACTGCAGTAGAATTGTCTGCAATGTACTGCACATATATGTTTGCATTCCATAAGTGGGCAATGATTGCATTTAATTATTGATATATGTTTCTTCTTCTTTTCTTTTTATGCAATATGTATTTTTAGGTGACTTACCTGTAATACTATGTCTAACTGAAGACATGAGGTTGTTCACTTGACCTGTATTTGTAACTGGTCTAGGGAAACCAAATTGGCATTTGGTGTAGTATTTCCCTTTGTTTTTGTATTTGCAACAACAATATTTGCCACATTTATGTCTTTGGAATTGTAAAATTATTGCATGAAGATCACTATTTGTGGATTCTGATGGAATTTCACAAGTGACATATTTTTCAATAAACTGTAAAACAGTGGCATCACGGTCTTGACCAAATTTAGGAGCATCTCTAATCCATAAAAGCATGTGGACATGTGGTGCTCTTCTGGTTTGGTATTCTTTTCTCCAAAAGAAGTGTTGCACTTCTCCAATGGGAGGAACAGTTTTATTACAAATAAAATGTAGCATAGCAATGAAGCGATGGTGAAAATATCTTGAAACATTAACAGGATCCTGAGAACAAAGTTCTCCAGGTGTTAGTATATCTATGTTTTGTTTTCGTTCGATATGCGTAGGAAAGCATGTAAATCTTCCCATGCATATTGTGCACAACTTAATGTAACAAACCAAGTGGGTGGGTCAAGGTTTCTGATCATACAACGTACATCTCCATGACGTCGAAACCAGTACTCTTTAGTACCACGCATATTTGATAATAGATTTGTAAGATTTGCTTGTAAAACCTCATCTTTTTGTTGAACTTTTTGTAATAATTGTGTAGCTGTCATATTTTGAAAGTGTGATCCTGATTTTAATATGTGTGCAACTCCGTAACATAAAGTTGCTAGATCACTTTCAAAGAGTAGGTGGAATATGCATTCCACATTTTGTCGAAATCTGGGATCTTCAGAATACATTCGTAATGAGCGATATTCTGATGCTGATATTTGAATAGGTCTATCATCGTATCTTCCTCCTTTGCCAGTCGGAAAGAGTAGAGGAAAAGCATGTGCTTCTATACTTTTTTCCCATATGCTGATTGGTGATCCTTTTGTTTGGTACGTTTCCAGTGCATCTTCTATGGTGTCATTAGAGTGCAATGGATGAATTGTATAATGGTCTAAAGTGTTTGATATTGTAGCAGGATCTAGGAGCTGAAATTGACCAGCTTCTTGTGTCTCTTGAATTATTTCAGTTGTATCTTTCAAGTTTTCTTCAATATTAATTTCTTTGTAATATTCATTATTCTCTTTAAGATATTGCAGGGCTTCTCTAACTTTATGTAAATCTACCAGTTGTTGCCAAATTTGTTTCTCTTTTGTAGGTACTCCATTTACCAAGATAATTAAAGATTGTTGCATTCGACATTGCACTCCTAGAGTGTGCACATTTTCTTTTAGATCTAAAGGTAAATACACTACTTTTCCACGAATACCTTTCACTAATTCAGAGGGAGGTAATTTTGCAGTTTTTGGTTGAAGGCGTGTTATTGCTTGAAATGGGTGCACTGTTTGAATTATGATGCTCTCATATAAATTAAGTTGTTGAAGGGGTTTTGGTAGTGGATATAATTCCAAGTTATTTGTGATAGCACGTGAAGGAGTTTGGTTGTTGTCAAGTTTTGTAGTGCAGTAACTGCAAAGTATTATGGGGTCAGTTATTTTGGATTTGTTTTCTGCTATATGGTAGAGAGCTAATTCAAACCATTTAGATTCTTCATTGTCTTCTATTTTGTATGATAGGTCTACAGTTTTTGTGTTACTTTTATAAAAAGTTCTGCGGCAACATGCACACACGTGGTTTGGTACTTCAGCTGAAGTACTTTCAAATGTTAGTATTTCTTTTTTGTATGTGTGTAGTGAAAGGTTGCCATGTGCAGAATTGTTACGAAGTTGGTTTACAGCTAATTCATCTTGTAAGTGGGTTTCACTTCCAAAATATTTTGTCTGGATATAGTCTTCTACCATGTAGAAGAATGTTATTTAAATTGGCTAGTGCTAAAGCAGGACTTTTAGCATAGTACAGTTTATAAACTAGATTTCTTATACTTGCATGATGTGTTGATATTCGTTTGATATCATGGAAGGTTGTTTTGCAAGTAGGTCCTGTAATGCAGGCCAATGAATGTCCTTGTAGTCCTGTGTACTTGCGTACTGGACAAGCATCCATATTTTGCAGTAGTTTAATGTTGATTTTGTCTTTGCTTTTCACATATTGATTGAGGAATTGGCGTAAAGACTTGTACATTTTTCTGGGAATGTTAAACATTGACGTGCATGGCCATTTGTACACTAGATGTTCTGATTCAGTTGAATGGAGGGGTAAATCTACGTTTTCAGGGCATATTTTTGTAAGGAGTACTTCTTGTTCCATAATGGTATTATTAACTTTTTCATAACCTCGACCACTGCTATGTATGGCAATTGTATTTGTTTGCTTTTGTTTGTACACTTCTTCATAAAAGTATGGTTCTGTGCTTGTAGTGTGACTCCATTCACCTCCACAGATATTTAAGAAGTTAATATCTGTTGACATTTCATTTATTGAGAAGTCTTTTTTGTAATTTAGTTATTAGTTTTGTTAGTGGTTTTATTCTGTTTAACACTAAAATAAATAACTTTCTTTTGAGAAGAATTGCACTGTCTATCAACGGTTCTAAGATTACTTTTCTACGATAGGTTTGAAGTGTTGAACCTGGTTTCTCTCCTGTTTTCATAAGATTTTGAAGGACTTTATGACGGAACATTTTGGCTAAAATACTTTTCTTGGTATGCTTACTTTGTACTACATCAAGATTTATAGAAGCAGTTTTATTTGTAGTGATAGTTAATTGTTTTTTGGTTTGTTTTACCTTTTGATAGAGGAGGCAAAGTTTTTGTACTAGAAACTTCTTCTGTTTCACTACATGACTTTATTAGCTGTTGTGTTTCAACTTTTCTTTTACAAATTCTGCTGTAGATGGATGTTTATGTTGGAGAGTTTTCTTTTCATTTGCTCTACTTCTGCGTCCCTTTCTACGGAGTTGCTTTTTGGTAGGCATTCTTTAGGGTCTGTTGAAAAAAATACAGATGGTATGGGTTGGGGTGTTCTGGAATGCATGTGTGTTGTGTGCATGAGTGTTTGAGTAAGATGATAAAGATGTATGTAATGGTGTGTGATTGTGCTTTGGGAAGTACAACTACTAGGGATGGGTATTCTTGAATTAATGTGTTACTAAACTGGGTTCAGATGACAGAAAAAAGTAAGTCTGTGGTTTGGAGAAATATAAACAGTATATCTAAAGCTATACAATTAAAACAGTTGTTTGTTCTACAACATCTAAATTCTAGCGGCTGAGTTGGGTAATTTGAGTGTCGAAAAATAGGAAGTTGTGGGCCATTCTGCCAGTAAATCACTGTTTAAGACGGGGGGATTTTTGGTCAGAATGGTGCAGAATTTCTATTTTTAGGCACAGAAATAGCATGAATTAACCTTACAGTGTGTTTGAGTAATAATGCAAATATTATGGTAACATTTTACTTGCTTTTTTTCTAAAATGAGCAGTTTGCTTCTTAGTTGTTCTTTGTACTTCAAATTCAGCTGCTTCTTTTCTGGAGAATGGTCTTCACTGCAATTGTAAAAGAAAGAAATTAGTAATTTGGTTTGTATATAGCACTGTTTTTAATTTAGACAGATTTTTTAAATTGAAATGCTCAGCGCCTTCCTCAAAACCATTAAAACTATTTTATGACTAACTGTAGGAAAGAAAATATATTTACTATGGCTTGTGAAATTCATAATGTACCACTGTATACCACAAGTCCTGTAACTAAGCTTTTCCACGTAATAGTGAGTAAATGTCATAGCCTGCTTTTCCACGTAATAGTGAGTCAATGTCATAGCCTGCTTGTCCTATATAAATGTAAGTAATTATATAAATTGAAAAAATTAAAACCAATTATGTGTTTGTACAAATATTATTGTTTGAGATTTGATCATAGAGTGTGCATGTAATTTTGTTTGATTATATGTAGTCTATATATTTTATTTCAAAAATGTTGGTTTAACATTATTTGCGTGTGTGTGTGTGTGTGTGTATGAAGAAATTAAACTGTATAAAGGTTTGTAAGTCACAGTTCATTTTAGGACAATGAAAAAATGATCGTAGATTCATTTTACAGATTATACAAGGTAAAAGTCAGTTAGAAAATGTGTTCATGTACTGTATAGAAAATAAGCATACCTGTAGTTTGTGTTCATGCATATGGATATGGACGAAGCTGCAAGTAGAAATCTTGGAGACTTGTATAATATTTCTCGTAGATCGTGCTTGCCAATGGTATGAGACTTGTACTCCGAGAGATTCACCGTACATTTGCAGTGCTGATCTATGATGATGCAGTTACATGTAGAGGTCTTGGATTTGATTGGTGGATGGTCATGTGATTTCTTAGCTACATCCAATGAGGGAATGGTACAGAGAGTGAAGTGGAAATGGTAGAAGGGCTGTCCATGTTACGATATGTTCGCGTACATGGCGGTAGTTCTAGGACACTGCGTATTACATCCAGGGAATTTTTTGTTGTGGGGAGGCATGCAAATGAGATTGAATGTAGCAAGGGATTGGTAAGTAAAGTTTAGTGAGTGTGTTGTGCTAGGAGAGGTTTTCTCAGATATTCTTTTTGCTGAGAGAAGAACAGATAAGTATGGCTGAGTGTTTCAAAAAGCAAATTGTGTGGATTTTGGGAGACTCGTGAATACATTGGTTGAAGGTGCATGCAGAAAGCTGTGGAGTATTTATAGATCTTGGATTCCCACATGTGGTAGTGCACTGGCATGGAGAGCGTGGAATTAAGTGGTTGGACTTGCTACCTCTCTGTGCAACTTTGAAGATAGAGGAACATCCAGACATAATTGTAATTCATTGTGGAGGGAACAGTTTAGGACATGTGTCTGGAATTTATTTGCAATTTGCAGTGAAAGAAGGACTTCAGAAGATCATGGACATGTTTCCAAACTCCAAAGTAATTTTTTCACGGATTGCGCAAAGACAAATGTGGCTTCGTTCTTTCTCATGTGGTCCACAAATGGAGAAAGCAAGGCGTAATGTCAATAAGGCTGTTTGTGCCTTCCTAAGAGATTTTGGCATGTCCTCTTTTCACAATGAAAATATTATGTTTCGTAGTACATACATTTTTCGCAGAGATGGAGTCCATCTTACTTATGCTGGCAATCAGATTTTTCTGAGAAATGTACAAAATGCATTGCGACCTTTTTTAGAAATACAGCATCCATTTTGAAGTAGGTGTTAAGTATTTATAATTTTTGACATTCAAACACCTCCCAAAGGCTCTTTTCAGAGCCACCACTTGCTCCCAAAAATGCAATGGTTACAATAGGGTAGCACCCCAATTTTTTTTTATGTTCGCGAACTGTCCGCAGACTTTTAAGATATACAAAGGGCCCTGCTTTATTTATCTTCACTTCTATTTTTTAACTGTGAAAGGCGGCTCTGAAAAGAGCCTTATTTTTTTTTTTGTTATTTTGTATTTTTTATGTTTTTTTTATACACGACACACTAGGAGAGGAGGGGAAAGGTGGGTAAAGGGGGGGACACCAACCACAGGGATAAGAAAGGGCGAGCTGAGAGAGGAAGATGTAGAGTGGGTTTTATTTGGGTAGTGAGCAGGTCTTCTCGTGCTCTGAGACGATAGTCTCAAAAGCACTCCGAACTCGCTCCCCCCTGCAGAGTACTGTGTCACAGTACATACATACAACTGTGACCCTCGAAAGGTAAGGGTCATCAGAATTCTGTATGGCCTGTGCGGCAGCTTGAGGAAGACGCTGTCCCACAGAGGTGTTCCTTGTGGTGACAGGATCAGAAACGGAGGATGAAGTAGAGGCAATCAACCTACTACGCTCTTTGCAAGGTACAACCTGGCGAATGGCCCCAGTGTGGAATGAGTTCAGGTGTCGCTTCATGGTCGTGGTCCCAAAGCTGTACGCACCATGCCTCCCGCGACTGAATACCATTTTGCACTCATTGCAGGTGACACGGTTCGCACGAGCCTTAGGAACATTCCCATGAACGGTAAACAACCGCCACACCCAAGAATCACGCCGAGGGCGGGTAGTAGGGATTTCCTCTACCTCATTCTCGTCATCCTCTTCTTCCTCCTCTGTATCCTCACTCCTGTTCCCCTCTTCAGGCCCTTGGGGAGATGGTGGTGGTGGAGGGGGTGGGGGTGGTGCTGAGGCAGATGTAGCAGCAGGTGGCAATAGTGGAGCCATGGATGTCATCGTCTTGGAGATGGAAATCTCAAAATTGTAAAGTATGCAGCAAAATGCAGTGTGCTCTGTGGAATAGCCAGAAACACAATGAGAATGAGCTCTAGGGTGTGGTCTTTTATAGGGGTGCTTGTACGTGGTTCGCGGACATGCGTGCCGTCCGCAAGACAGATCGAACACCAAAAAAGGTTCAAAAAGTCACAAAAAGTATGTGGAAACTTAGGATTAGTATGTGGGATTTGTGGTATGGTGAGTTTTTAATGAGAAATATTGTGGTTTACTTGGTAATGTACTTTTAAACTATTCGGGGATATGAACAGTGTCCGCATTCAAAACACGCGATCAGCGTGGGCGCGGTCACATGATTGCTTCGTGAGCATGTTCGCTAATGAAGCGGCCGTCCGCAGGACACCCAATATACGGACATTGTTTTGCGCATGCGTGTTGATGTTCTACGGACAGTGTACGGGTCCTGAACTAATTAAAAGTGCAACACACGTAAAACGAACAGTTACGGACAGCCGTTTGTTCTTAGCACAGTTTAACTTACTTGCGAACAATACGGACAGGCATAGCGTCCCCAGCACACCTCCATTTTCGTTTATTTACGAACAATCCAGGACACCAGGAGTGTTCTTAGAACAGTTTCAACTTGCTAGCGAACACTACGAACAGGCATAGTGTTCTTAAGGACACCTCCATTTTTGTTTATTTATGAACATTTCAGGACAGTACGAGTGTTCTTAGAACAGTTCCAACTTGCATGAGAACATTACGGACAGATATAGTGTCCTCAGGACACTTACATTTTCGTTTATTTCCGAACATTTCCGAACAACCGCGCTGTCATTACAACACAATATAAAAAAGTAACTTTATTTGACATATATAAACAATTTATGACTGAGAAGGTGGGGCAGAAAGGGAAACAAAAACAGGAGAATTAGGGATTTCAACATAATTGGGATCAGGTGAAGAAGGGATGGAAATGTCATCAAAACGTTTTGGTCCATGGAGAGGGTTTGTGGTTAAAAGAGTGGGATATGGTGAGGGGGGACAAGTACAGATGGGACAATGGTATGTTGTTGGTATGGTATGTTGTTGGTTTTAGGTGATCTTCCACAAAGTTCTTTAAATCGTTAAAATTTGGTCCATGTTTTGGTTAATGGGTTAATGTGTTCCAGAATGTTATCCACCGCTTCTTTTTCTGTGGTAGTGGCAATTTTTGTATGGTCTGTAAAAAAAAAATGCATATGTTAAATGTATACAAAATAATATTTATTAATTGGTTTATATAGTAAAGTATGTACCATTAGGTGCACTATCTTCTGACATTTCGTCTTGTGGGAAATGCTCCTCTAGCCACTCCAGAGTACTACACATTTCTATGAGAAAACAAAAAAGTAATATTTTTTTTTTATCTAATAGAGAAAGTTTATAAATATATGAGTAAAATGAAGTGCACTTACTATTTCAGGAAAGTATGTGATGAGTAGTCTGTACGTCTGGTCTTGCTCTTAGTTGTGGAGTGTCTGTGAGGTCATTATGTTGGAAGCCACTTTATCCTCTTTTGGTATATTTTAGAACATATTGTATTTAAATGAATGGTTAGTGTGTTACATATATGGGTTCCATTTCTTAAGTATTACTACATATACTTTGTATGTGTGCTGCTTTGTGAATTTGTTAAATGTTCCTATGTTATGATATAACAATTACACATACCCCCCCAGAGTTTTTGGGTGGTGGTACTTTTGTTCGAACATGTCCGTGGACAGTCAAATTCAGTAGAAAGGGTTCAGTATGTTCCATATTACATGTACATAAAGTCAAAGTTATTATTGTTACGTTGTGCTACTAAAAAACTATGAAATTCAGTAAAAAAACTTTGTTAAAGGGACGTTATGGTTCAGTTGCGCTACGAAAAACCTATGAAATTCAGTAAAAGAACTTTGTTAAAGGGACATTATGGTTAAGTTGCGCTACTAAAAACCTATGAAATTCAGTAAAAAAACTTTGTTAAAGGGACCTTATGGTTAAGTTGCGCTACTAAAAACCTAAGAAATTCTGTAAAAAATCTTAGTTAAAGGGACCTTATGGTTAAGTTGCGCTACTAAAAACCTAAGAAATTCTGTAAAAAAACTTTGTTAAAGGGACGTTATGGTTCAAAGTAAAAACGAAAAACCCCTGAAATTCGGCAGTTATGGTAAGATAAGCAACCATAACTCGCGCCACCGTGCACTGCTAACACTAACACCCAGGACATCAAAGATGACATCACAAATGTAATTGATGACATCACTGATAACATCACATGGCTGTCTCTCCTTTTTTTTCCTTTACTGACATATCTAAGCCACATAGTTTTCTTCAGTAGCAGTCAGGAAGTAAAAATTGAAAAGGTACTATATTTGTAGACTTAGGGTCAAGTCATATCATATGAAACATATATATAGCGGAAGACACAGGCTTGAAAGAGAGCAATCCTTTCTGTGCATGAAGATAATCATTAGAGTTATCAGCACTTTCTCATAGTTTTATTTTTATTACTATACCTTCCCTGAATATGCTCATATTTGTATACATTGTACTCACACTCCTTTCCTTAGGGTTCACTGACATCATTTGATACAGATACATACAGTAAGTAGCAGCTTTGAAACAGAGCAATAATTTCTCTGCATAAAGATAATCAGTTAGTTTATGAACGCTTTCTGCTACTACTTCTGCTTTTTTGCTTACTTCTCTGTCCCTGTATATACTCATATTTGTATGTGTTGTTGTCTCTTTGTGTTCTTTCTGTATTAAGTGTAATTATGTATTAAGTGGGTTTTATTAGCTACTTATTACATGTTTCACAGTACGCAAAACTCTAATAACAAAGCAGTTATCATTTCATTATTCTACATGACAAGATTATGAATATTGCAGCTTCATCATGTATACTGCACACACCGCCTAAGTGTCTGCATGAGTTGCTTAGTATACTGGATAGAACTTCATAATAGAATGCTATTTGTATCAATGCATTGCTTAATGCACTAATTAGCTCATGATATTTATTCAAATGATCCTTGACACTTTTTGGTCAACATTATAAGAATCCCTCCTACACAGTTTTCATGAAAAGTAAATGCACATGTGATGTCATCAGTGATGTCATCAATTACATTTGTGATGTCATCTTTGATGTCCTGGGTGTTAGTGTTAGCAGTGCACGGTGGCGCGAGTTATGGTTGCTTATCTTACCATAACTGCCGAATTTCAGGGGTTTTTCGTTTCTACTTTGAACCATAACGTCCCTTTAACAACGTTTTTTTACTGAATCGGATAGGTTTTTAGTAGCGCAACTTAACCATAACATCCCTTTAACAAAGTTTTCTTACTGAAAAAAAATAAAAAAATAAATATATATATATATATATATATATATATATATATATATATATATATATATATACATATGTTATTATGGGTCTAGACTGGCCTACATTGGAACCAGTTTGGACATGTCTTCTTTTTGTCACATGTCACTTTTAAGGGCCAAACCAAAGTATGTTCTCACATAGGAGTGCTGGCATACATTGTCAGAGCCAGCTTTGTGCCTAGTGCCAGTAATGATACTATTAAAAACATCTCAAAACTAACATGAGTATGTTCTTATATGGGAATATTAACATATGTTGGTGGAGACAGTATGGAACTCTATGGGCACAGCCAGCATGAACATGTTTTTTACACTGGCATATATTGAAGGGATCGGCATGACAGTGCATTGGGAAATGTGCCTGTGTACTTTTGATGACTTGCATTTATCGTATTTTTTTCACAAGTTACCCTACACTCTATCAAACTGATTGCAAACTGTCTGGCCTTTTACCCATTGTTCTTCAGAAAGGGTGCTCTGTAATGCTTCATATTTTAACCCAATATTCAAAACATTTTCTCAGAGGAGATGGAAGAATCCTGCCGACCCCCCACAAACAGTTTTCGTTAGTTCGGGATCCCCCGCTACTCGCGGACACAATCGCATACTTGTGGCAAATATTTGCACCCTCCAATAAAACAATTCACCAGTCACCAATGGTGGCTGGTATATTTGGGGATCAGGCACCGCCCCCTTCTTTCTATGCTAGGTGAAACATTTAAGCTTTGATGAAAAACATATTTACTTCTTTCACCTGGAGTAGTGCATGCCCCTACAGCGGCATAATCATCATGGACAGTGTGCACACATGATGGTTTGGGCCGACCCGGGGTGTGGCATGCTCTGTGCTTTGTTAAGGAGCTTGTAGGGGACCCCCTCAGCATGGCTTGTAGCCGGGGGCCTAAATGTGCTACGCCACTAATGCTACATGTACACAGACATATACAAATACACTTGAAACTAACAGCACACATACACACTGTACAGCATAGGGAAAAAACAGTGTATGCCCTCTTACAGACTTGGCTGATGCTACACAACAAACAGCATCACATGCTTCTCCCCCACGCAAAGAACAGCTGTACGTTGGGAGCAAGAAGTACAAGCATCACACACTAACCCATTTAGTGCCATGATGTCCTCGGGCTGTTGTGTGCTATATAAATAGAGCATGTGATGCAAGATCCCTCAGCATTGGGTTTTAGCTGCTTCCCTGTTTCCATGCCTCGTAGACCTCGGACTCCAGTAGAATACCTTGAAACCGCGTTGAGGAACTCGCCAAACAACCGAATAAAAGTTACATGTTCTACAAAAATATATTCTGTACCTACAACCCAATATACTAACACGAAATCTCAAGAATCAGTAAGCATGTGAAGACAAGCCCTTTAAAATGACTGCACACGAACACAGTACATGCCATTAGAAGTACGTTGAGAGAGCCACCAGCTGCACTCAGAATGAGAGTGCTGGGGTCCCATCGCAGTAATGTCCAGCCATAGGTATTCACATCTCAAGGCTGATAGGTGTATGCTGGCTTAACACAGCGTGGCCTCTACATTTCCAACCACTGGTGCCTTTCCCTGTCTGCCATTCAGGCAGAGACTAGAGCCAAAGGTAATGGATGTAAGCAACAGGCACACTGTAAAACTGATACCACGAAACTGAAGCATGTTGAAAATTAACAAATGGTGTTTATTGAAAATAACTAAGATATAATGGTAATGAGAAAAACATTACTTTAGTTTATGTTTACTCTTATTTAATATAAATAGATCAAAATACTGCAGGCCAAGAGCAAGTTTACGGCAAGTCATGAGATAGGAGAAGAGTAAGAAGCAGGCTTGGGGGCATGGGGCTGGGAGTGGGGGTTGGGTAACCCTTGTTGAAATTATACCTTTACAGAAGGAAATGGAGAAGTGCATAAGAAGTGCTGAATTGAGCTAGTGATACAGGGAGGTTCAGTACATACTGCTAAATAAATAATAATCTTAAAGCACTTTTAAAAAAAAACATTATACATATAATTGGATAGCATTTTTAATTTGTAATGATGAAATCAGAAAAGTAATATGTTTATTTAATTAATACTGTCTTCTTTTAAAATGTCTTTATTTTTACTGTTTACATGACTTTTTGCCTCTTATCTTTTATCTCTTGATATTTAGCGCCTGTTATCAATCTTGGCATATTGTTTATTTAACTAAAACTGTCCAACACCCCTCCCAGACGCAGCAAACATATGTTACACCTTTCCAAAAATAGAGCTAGCACGTGGTGAATGCGTCTCCGCCAAAGCCCGGTGGGAACGAGGCGGATGACACAGTCAGGGGCACCGACATGAACGATGACATGTGCTGTGCATGGCTGCTCCAGACAGTCTGAAAGCAAGTGGGATGGCCACCCTTTTATTTAAGAAGTTCAAACCCAAGCAGGGCCGACTCAGCCCTTTATCTTTCCAAGGTGGGTAATAGAGTACCGTTTGATACTATTATGCTTATTACAGGGCTTAGAATAAGTAGGAATCTGACGCGAAGCACTAGCATACATGCCAACCCTCCCGATTTAGGTGAGAGACTCCCGATGTTTCAATTAAAAACATTGCTATTTTTCCCTTTAACCCTCCTTAAATAATTTTAAACTCCAATACAAACCTGTGGGAGAATTCATTTCTCCCTCTTTCCATGGCAACATCTCCCTCCCAAAAGTCAGATATCATTATGGAGTGGATTAGGGTGGCCACCAGTCTGAAAATGTCAAGGAAAATCCAGAATAACTCTAATTTCATCACTCTGCACACCCTGTTCTGCGTCCATGTAAACCATCTCTACTATGCCATTTGCCTATATGCTGACCGGGAAAGGGTTAATATAGAGACTGTAGCACAGATTGGCAAGGTTTGCATGGTCTGCCCACCTGTCCACCCCACCGCCCCCCCAATCCCAAGCAGCTTTGTCTATGGTGCTCAACAGCATCATAGACAGAGGCTCGCATCTGAGCTGTCTAGGAGAGGAAACCAGTGCCACCCACACTTTACTTGAAGGACAGATATGTAGGAGGAAACACATTAATACGTCTACTATATGCTGTCTTAAACGTGGCAGGAACAGGTTCGGACTGGCCGTTAGGGAAATGGGGAAATGCCCGAACCAAAAAGGCAAAATGCTAGTGGGCCACTTTTTTGGGGGCAACGTGGCCAGTTTGATAAGTTACTTCACCATGCGGCTGGTAGTTTTGACAGTTACTGAATACATATTCTATAAAATGAACAATTTGCACCACATTTTATCAAAAAACTCCCCCTTGGGTACTATTCAAACGGCCTATCACAAAAGGAACCAATTACCATTTTCAACTGTGGGACACTTTTTCATTGGTGCCCGAGACAATTGTATGCCGCAGTCCGACCATGGCCAGTAACCATGTCTTTCTTTATAAATAAGCTTTGGCACGAAGGGGAGAGGCAACAAGCCCCCCCCTCTCTTAAGACTCTGTTGCTCTAATACACCACGCAGAACTGGAAGGCCAGGGCCACCCTGGGCATCTGCACTTGGATAATCATTGAAATGAAAGTTCTCTACACATTGGAATGCCATGTACTTACTAAATGTGGCCAAGCCAACCAGCTAATACGGTACTGGGGCCTGAAACAAGTGTTTGGATGGGAAGCCTATTTATATGATTTATGCCCAAAACCAAAGAGGTCACTCTATGTTAAGCTGCACCTATGGATAACCTGTGGCGAGCTCATGTAATAAGTGGAATAGTAACTATAAGGCAGTTTGCCCATTCTGGCCTGATAACATCGATAATACTGTTCACTTCCTATTGATTTGCATGCACTCCCTTCACTTGAGAAGAACACATCTGAGACCACCCTTCAGGGCCAGAAAAGCATCCCAGGCAATGGCCTTACGCAGTCTTTCAAATGATAGTCGTGCTTTTCATTCTACTGGTAACTATTTTTGGAGAGACTGGAGTAGGAGGTCGGCTAAATCTTTACACCTCCTCATTGGTAGAAGCTACTGACATGTAACAGAAATAAAGGAACTAAATGGGTTAACAGCTTAGCGGCTATCTGGAAAGATGCAGGTCATGGTTTTTATTAAGCCTTCATGCTTCGTATCCCACAGTATTCTAGCTGATCTTGTTCCTATTATCACTATGCCCGTGAGGCTTTGCACCCCATAGAATTGTAGTCATTGGTCTTTTGCTTTTGTTTTTTTCTTGTATTCATTGTTCTTACACGCTTCTATTGTAGTGCCGCAGTGCAATGATTTTTGATGATTGCATATTCTAGCACACAACGTATCGATAGAATACGTTGGCACATTATTTGTACAATTTTATTACACTCTGATATTTTTATACGTTCATGATAAGTCGTCTTTTAACCTTGGCCTTGTACTTTTATATCTTTTGGGCAGATCTTCAGATACTGTTGTATAATTGGTGAATTTTATGAATTGAGTCTGTATATAATGAATTACTGCTGCAATCTTGACTTTTATGCATTGCTTTTATGGCATTGTTTGCAGGGACGTCATTTCACCCAAACGCCAGGGGTAGGGGAAGTAGATCACGCAACCCTTGACCTCTTATGACATCACAGGAAGTGATGTCATTTGACCCCACCCCAAAGTGATATATCGCGGGAAGCGATGGAACATGACCTTTCACCCCTTTATAAAACAGGAAGTGGCATCACATAGCATTGTTACTAAGTACACTACGAACAATATGGTTACAATATCACTATAATGTAATATACATTTCATACAAGAATGAATCGCCATATGTATCATTATATCAGTGTGTATAGGCCCATATTACCAAATTATTATGAATGCAAGCAGACGTCCATGGCCATATGATAATGATGTGTTATTATATAGCACTTACACTTAAGTGCTTTATATAGAAAAAATATACATACAATATCACCCAACCTGTGTTGGTACTCATTTATCGAACACAGAAGGATGAAAGCCTGAGTTGATATGTTTAAGAACATACTAAATAAGTGACTCACCCCCTGAAGTGCGCCTGATATAAACATTTAATGAGCCTAGCAATTATTGTATAGAATTCCAGAAAGATACATTATTAGGTATTCCTATTCTTTCTTATTTAGGGTCACTGCTGAAAGTGTTAGACTTATGGAATCCCTGGTCTTTTTGTTTTTTCCTTTTTTCTTCTAAGATTCCTGAACAAGGAAGCCATCCACTCCAGAAGCAAAGAGCCACATGGTCATGGCTACAGCCAAGGAGCTTGCATCAACAATAAATAAAATACCATTTTTTTTTTAGGGGTAACAAGGGAGATCACAGGGGCAGCAAGGGAGACCTCAGGGGTCACAATTGTTACCCCTGGCGATCCCTAAATGACACCCCTGATTGTTTGTGATGCGAAATAAAGCTGAATTGAATTGAATTGATAATAACTAGAGTTTCAATGGCCATGCTGATCTTCCAGTACATCATTAAGCTGAAGTGCTTTTTTCAAGAGCATGCACACAATCATGCACTTTCTCTATTATGTGTTACAATTAATTGCACACATCTTTGTCATAGGGTGTACATCACATTGCTGCAACTGTTGATGCATCAGTGGTTGGATCTTTGTGTGGGCTTATACATGCTTCACAGCAGCAGCTGGGCACTAAAGCTGCAGACAGAGGGCTGCCTAATCCCACGAGAGGGCACTGGCAGAGCTCCACTGGAGCCATGTCCAAGTGCCCCATATGACACGTGGGTGTAGCAGTGAGATTCTTAACACAGTCAACCATCATAGATTAATCCAGCAGCTAGATTCAGAACATAGATCTGATACCAAGATGGTTTAAGGTCAACAACTGGTAGAACTGGCTCAGAAAGAGCAACACTAGACTGCCCTGGTGGACTGTGTCTTATTCCGTTATGTAATACAGAGCCACCTGGAGAGACAGGACATGAAACAAGCAGACAGGGAGTCTGATTCTCCAAACATCATCAAGCATTCGACTGGGGTACAATCTAGCATTCCCCCTTCAGTCTTACAGCAGTGAATCCCTGGTGAAGATCCTATGTTCTTATTCACATATTTCTAGACAGTGTTAAGGACCAGTGCCTGGCTGGTTGCACAGTGGGGTGAATACATAGCCCTATGCGGCAGGAGAAATTCTTAGCTGTGTATCAAGTGACCAGTCCCTCTTGACTTACCAAAATGTCCATACCAGGATACTTTGAGGTATATGTCAGAATGCCTCTAAAGAAACAAAAGGCACACCCTGTCCTAAAGAATGAAAGATATTGGAGATAGGAGGCCATAACCAGAGTGCTCAACAGTGCTGGATATCATAAATAAAATATATGACTGTAAATGTTTAAATAAGCATTGCCAGGTGTTCTGCAAAATTGGGTGCAGAGACATCATCAGGTCACTTTCACAGAAGCCATTGTAAGCTTCAGGGTGCACTAACAGCAAATGAACAACTATGTTGATAAGGAAAATGACTCCTAGGGCCCAGGAAAGGCCCATTCAGGGGTAGGTCAACATACGGAATCGTCCAAAAAAACAGATTAAAAAAGACCGAATGGGAGATTTGGCAGAATTTGTGGCCGTTCAAAAATACTGAATGGCCAAAAAGATTGACCAAATCCCCCATTCGGTGACGGGGGGTTCTACGGGTGTCCCCCGCAGATGGTCCCGAAAAAAGTAAAGATAAAAAATACAAAAAAATGGAAAGAACCGTGCGGGGCCCGTTCCTGATCACGAGAGTGAAAGTGAACAGGCGTTGCAGGAACACAGTGAGTCGGCCGCTGCAAGGTAAGAAGGGGGGTAGGGGTGTGGTTGGAGGTGGGAGCGGGGGCAGGGGCCAATCGGAAATATTCAGAAAAATTATCTTCGGTCTTTTCTCCCTCAAACATTTACATCACAGACTATCAACCCTGATCCCAAAAGACACAGAGTCAGCAAAGAATCTGAAGGCAAACCAAGAGAAAATCTACACCCAGTTTACATTGCCTACAAATAGTTACTACAGGAGCCACAATCGTCCAATTTCAGTAACTGGGCACACTTCACTCGTTATTGTAGATGGAAGGCCCCTGAAGGTAGCCTCTGAAGGCCATGTTGTGAACGTTCCAAGACTCTCCTCCTTGCCATATGTTCAAGAGCTGGCTATCAATGGGCTAGGATGCATGCCTCTATTTGATCCGGGCTCTCTGCAGTCTGTAGTATAGAAGGATAGTGTACACTCTTTGGACAGTTTTAGAAACCCAGGAATGGATTTTACCTGTGTCCAGAGCACCAGAATACAATCTGTACACTTCAGATATGGGACATTATTTGAAAGAGGTAAACTCCTTTCTACAAAAGATTGATGGGCACCCGATAAATTGGCTGGGTTATGCTGAGGATTTGTGATTATTGATCAAACACCAATAGAATTACAATGTTCCCTAAAGGCCATAACTAATTATTCCAGAATGAATAATTTAAATATAAATGATAATAAAACCAAAATACTAGCATGTAGTAAAAAAGTTTCCAATCTAAAATACAAATGGTATATGAATGGTACAAATTTTGAAAAGTGTAGACCAGTTTGTATATTTGTGTACACCTCTTTCCCTGGCGAAAATATAATTGCGATTGCCAGAATATGTACCCATTAAATCAATAAAGAAATATCTCCAAATTAAAAGTTTCACCTGGTCACCATGTTATTCCTCTATTGAGGGATTGCTCAACATTTATACATAAAGTCTCATTCCAGGAATATTATATGGATTAGAGATATTCACCAGAAAAGAGGTGAAGTGGTTGAACATTCTCGAAGGAATAATCTGGAGATCGCCTTTAGGATTACATAGAGTTGTCCAAATAGAAGTTATCAGATTAGAACTGGGCCTAACATACTTGACGAGGCTGATAAAAATAATACACAGTATACTATATTTCAATATACTTCTTAAAAAAGATAACACCTTATTGAGCTATTTTTACAAAATTATAGCAGGTAGGAGAATGAAATGCAAAATCATGGAGGAAATAATGGACACATGCAGACATTTCCATGAACAAATTAAGTGGGACCCACATTTAACACTACACCTCTGCCAACTGAGTTACCAATTAAAGTCAAAGGCTAGGGTATAGGATTGGGTGGCCAACCTTGACTATACATATCATCATTGACCATGTACTGCATACAGTGTACATACACAACACCTTTCCCATGCCACATCAATTAGAATTCCATTGGGGCTTATTTTAAGTTTGCCACTATCCCACTTGTAATTCCGGCAGAATACCAGCAAACTGCCCTTACCGTTCCCGCCACCTGATATCCAAGAACTGAAAGGATATTACAGGCAGCAGAAAGGGTGGTAAATCCCTATTCCATGGAGTCCCATATGACCCCATGGAGGGGATTTCCAGAATTACTGGCGCCGGTAATACTGGTGCCAATAATTCTGGCATTTATTTGGCAGTAGGGGCCTGATTTACCTTCAGCTCTTGGCTGGAGGTAAATCAGTGCTTCCACTGGCAAACTTGTGTTTTGCTGGTCCAGTAAAATTGCTGTGCTGGAATTACCGGCAATTATACCGGCAATTTTATCGGACCGGTAAAACTGTAATGAGGCCCATTGTTTTGATAAGATTGTTACTGCAGCTGTGCTTTAACCTATGACCATCATATATGGTAATTAGTGCTAGGGAAAACATCCTAGAGGAAGCATGAAAATGCAGACTTTGTAACCCTGCATTGGAAACAGCCTGTCATTTACTGTTGGAATGCATAACACTACATGGATTATACATAACTAATTATCCAGAATATTCAGTAAATAGGAGTATAATGAAGACACAAGATCCCTGGGAATACATTATATCAGGCCACCCCATATTTCTAGCCAGGAAAGTATGCAATTTATGGGCAAAAGTATGGATGTGATATGAAACAGAAAAGCAAAATGATCATGCATTTATAATAATTATGATGAAATTAGATGTTTTATCATCCCACATTTTAAAGAAAAAGTGGAAAAGGAGATCTGAGAAAAAAAGAGGATGTCGACAACAAGAGGTTATATATGATATATGATGAAGATAAATCCAAGGGACCACCAGCAAGATGCAATAGGGTCTCAAAAATGTTGATATACAATTGCCAGGGATAGAAATGCTCATGGTGAAGAAATAGAAGACCCTTTCCTCACCACTATCATTATCCGTGCCTTTCTCCGAGAAGAAAGAGTGTTATTCCGCACTACACCCTCTTTGAGTTAAAATACAGACTGACATTTTGGGTAACCCTCAACTGCAACCCAGCTTAGACATTGGTAGCTTTTGGTGCCCCAAAAACATTCTGACAACAGATTATTTTCTTAGCTCACAAGGCATTTGAGGTCAGTCTATGTAGGTCGTGAAAAGACCCAAACACAGTTGCAAATCGATCTATATCTGTGCAGAGGTACCCTACTGGATTCCTGAGGATCAGTGAGAGATTATCTGAGTACTGGTGTTAAAATGTGTAAAATAAATTAAGAAACATTTAGAATTTTGAGCTTAAAAAACAAAACATAAACAATTGCAAACCAATGTGCCGTGATAATGTGAGTAAGTTGTACAAAAAATATATGATGTTCAAATAAAATTAATTGATTGTCACAATAGTTCAATGCCAAAATGTATTTGTTCAGTTCATTTGTGTGACAATTATCATACATATGTACTAGACAAATCGATGAATCTTAATAATTTTGCAAACTATTAAGTCCAGTTCCAAATCTTGAGTTACAAAAACTAAACATTCTTTTGAGGGTATTGTTACCCATCCAGTCCTGAATAACCACCCACAAGATGCAATACTTTCTTTTAAAGTCCACTGTGCCACAAATTCAGTACTTCTGCAAAGTGGGAAGGAAATCATACCCTCCAATAGATTTAAATACTTTACAAATGCCTATTTATATTGCTGAAATGTATAGATCTAATAAAGATCTATGTAGAGCATAGGCACCAGAGCTTGATGGTTTTTTTATTGACTTTATTAACCACTCTTCATCCAAATTAGCACCCAACTTACATTCCTTAGTTTCATATTTTGATATGGAAGGAAAGTCTCCTTTTTGGAGGCATTGCTTATTCTTCTCCCCAAGACAGATAAGTGTAGTAATTGTCCCAAAAATTATAGACCAATGTCTTCAATTAATACTGATTGAAAAATGTCTGCAAAAGTGTTGGCTAATAGAATCAAAGCTTTCTTTTCAAGATTAATCAAATCTGATCAAGTAAGTTTTGTTTAGGGTTGTGTGGTTCCTGCTAACACTAGCCTATTCTATAATGTGTTTCATGTTATTAAGAAAATTGATAATTTGAAGGATGGCTACTTTGCATCATCACTCAATGCGATAAAAGCTTTTGATAGGGTGAAGTGGGATTTTCTTTTTGAATCACTCACATGTATAGATTTGGGCAAAGTTTATGTGACTAATGAAATTACTATACTGTAGCTCTAAACTTCAGTCTTTATAAATGGACAATTCTCCCCTTTTTTACAATAAATAGGGGTAGTCACCACTGATGTCCGCTATCCCCATACTTTTAATTCTATCGAATTAACCCTTTTTAGAACGTATTATATGATACCCTTCCATTCCAGGTAGTACATGTGGTAGGCTTAACGTTAAAGTAGCAACATGTGCTGATCCATTTTTATGAGAAATACAAATAATAAGCTAAAGAATTTAATGGAAATTATTTTCAGATTTTTCTGGATACAAATTGAATAAAGGAAAATCTGAAATTCTACCCCTTAATCCATTTCGTTCTAAGAATGATGTGGTGTCTTCAGGTCTCATGTGGTATCAAAACACTATCAAATATTTAGGTATTGCTATTTCCTCCTCTACTAAGGAATCTATTAAGTTTAATACAGATTGACTATTGATCAAACTTGAGGACTCACTAGCAACCTGGTCCCCTCTCTATTTGACTTGGTGTGGTCGGTTTAAAGCCATTAATATGATGCTATATCTGGTTATATTATTTTATCTGCAAATGATTCCTCTTCCATTTTCGTCCTGTTTTTTTTAAGTCTATTAATTCAATACTTCTCAATTTCTTATGGGACAATACAATTCTTATGAATCTGGAGAAGTGAAGTTCCCTAATTTCAGATGCTATCAGAGGGTGTTTGTTCTTAAACAGGCTCAATATGGATTTCAGTGCAATAGCGTGGCTGATGCACTATTTGACTAGTAATTGAGAAAGAACGTTTTAAAGCATTGTCGATCAATGACTTGATATTAATTTTCAACAGATCTAATTTTCTTTTTTCTAAATCTGTCAATATAACGATCTCCACTGTTATGGAATTTGTATTCTTTTACATTGATATCCCTTTCGGATCCCTATCACCTTATTTATGGTATATCAGCAAAATTATGATGAGTGGAAGGGTATTCTTATCGAGACCATGGCTCTCCAAAGGTATACAGATTATATATTAGCTTTTTGCAGGTCCTAACCATTAATTATTTGATGAATTTAGGAGCAAATATTCCCTTTCATATTCTGATATACTGCAAATTAGTAGATGCTTGTATTGACAATCTCAGGGTTGATTGAAGACAATGGGCCTCATGACAAGTTTGCTGGTCTGGAAATAATGGTGCTGGGAAGCTCACCAGCACCGTTGTTTCCAGAACAGCAAACAACATTTTTGCCTACCGGAGCCGCTGTCCCCTGCAGGTCTGACCATGCTGGGTGCTTCGGTCATGGTAAGCAAACCCGTCACGGAAGCCCCGGCAACAATAGCAATGGTGCACTGGTGCTTCTGTGTCTCAAGTTCCATAGAGTCCAATAGGGCTCTATGGGAATGGGGATTAACACATTTACTGGTGCCTGACTTCCCCGACGCCGGACCTGTAATGAGCCGGTGGCACCAGGAAGTCAGGTACCAGTACATTTTTATGGGTCCGGCGGGTTGCCTCCAGTAGCACCGGCAGGGTTATCTCTGGACCCGTAATGAGGCCCAATGTATTCATTGCAGATAAATCAAGATTAAGATGTCTTGAGTCTATACCACTGCATAAGACATTTGAAACAATAGTTATTAATACATCTCTGGAAACTATTAAATGATCATCAGAAGAACAATGGGAACATAATTGTGGTACTGTGTTTCATTGTCAGTATTGGTCTGCTATCTGTAAAAAAATTAGTAAGATGTCTTCATCAGCCAATATCCCAAAAGTTACTCTTTTTTATGTATAGAGATGTCTTTACACCATTAATGTTATCTGAGAGAAATTGGTCTGGCAATGGAAAATGTTGGTCTTGTGATGCTTATGAGGGGTCTGTGAAATGTATGTTTTTTGACTGTACATTAAAAAATTGTGGATATTAGTTTGGAATTGTCTAATTCATATTTTCAATGTTAGTGTTCCCCTTAAATTAGCCAATATTTAATTAGGAAGTGTATCCTTTTATTCTATGGTTATTGATCATTCATTTATTTCCCATGATCTGAGTATTACAAATTCCTATATGTATAACTTCTAATTGGAAACATTTTCAGCATATCACAATAGGAGGGTGGTGGAATAATATTTGCTATGTTCACAGAATGGAAACATGTTTTGCGAACAGTTTCTAAACATGAATTGAAAATTACTCAACCAACAACTGGATCACTTATTCTCAGTATTAATGTATCTCTTTTGGATCTTTACTTTCTTGTATAATTGAACTGATATAACTCATGATTTATCAGCAGGTTGTCTGGTTTTCACTGTACTTCACTCCTAGCACTTAATGTATATATTTAATTCCCTTCCCCGTATGTGTGTTGCATTGTCCCCAGTTATGGAATGTTTTATGTTTGTGTGTTACCTAATCAAAACGCTCATTGTCTATGGTCATTATAATATCTTCAGAGCTCTTTATATATTTCTATGTTTCACTTGATGAATTTATTCTGTTGAAATGCAATTCATTTTCTCTTTAAATCTTGAAGTATTTGCTTATTGTTTCATTGTTGCCATTTATATTCTCAACTGTAATTAAATGTTCATATTGACCATGTAGAATTGAATGAGTTGATCATTGTTCCAATTGTATATTTCAATAACATTATGTAAAAAAACCAAAGAAGAATGACCCACTCATTATCCAACTGACATTCTGTGGCAAATTAGTTTATGTCAAGAAGTTTCTGAGGTTGTCGTGATTATTTCTGGGTTACCATAATGAGAGAGCCATTTTTCCATAATAGTTAAACCATCAGTTGCATCCTGTTCTACTCTGTCATGTACTACTAAACAGTGCTTGTCATTGTCAAGGATGCTATAAAGCTTTAACAGCATGTCAAGTAATATTACAACATGCTGGATAAGAAGGGCTATGTGAAGCACCCGCCCTCATTCCATCTGACTCAATGGTGAATATGATCTCTTTTGAAGACTATAACATTGACGAACACTGTACACGTGACTATATTAAGGACTGTGACAAGGATTATAACTGTGATGAGGTCTAGGACTGTGAGAAAGATTATGACTATGATGAGTACTAAGTCTATGAGTAGGAATGTGACAAGGTCTAGAAGTGAGACTGAATGGGAATGGAATGAGCATGGTGACTAGGAAAAGGACTGTTACTTTGTCTAGGACTATGACTTGTCTGACTTCCCCCTCGCCTGTTTCTTCCACTTTGGAGTCTCTCCCCTACCCACCCCACCATCCCAGCTCCTCTGCTTCCCCTCCAGCCTGCCTGTAACCCCTGTATCTGTCCCCATGTGGACAGTGCTATGCTACTGCCCAGCTAGGTTTGTGCTTTACACAACTCATACAATTATACAATCATACACACTAAGAGGGAACTCTACAGTTTTCTTTTTTTTAATTCGTCTGGCTCTGATACATGTGAGCAGAATAAAGCATACTGATTGGCACATATTTAGTAAACAACACCTCATTGGTTTATATGGTCAAATTCACAATTTAAGAAAAGGACAAGAGACTAGAATGAGAGAATTTGACAAGGCGATTGTGATGCTGGAAATGCATTGGAGGGACAGGGCCTCCTCGTCCCACTGCCTTCTTTATGTGTGTTTTGGTATGTTTTCTGCCACATGAGTCCAGGCAAGAGCTCTGGCAGTGCAGCTCTTCATTTTATTGTTTGGTGAATAATACCCATGGGACACCCCTATGGCACCCATGGGTAGCGGAACCCCTTGGTGTGTTTTTGGGCACCTGTGTGTTGCGCCATAGAGCATGGTTTGGGCTGGTGGCAGCTACACGCTGACTTTGCAGCGGCTCTGGATCTCCCCCATTTTGGGACACCCAGGCCCTGCCATAGGAATCAATGTACCCCTGAACAAAGGTAAGATGGCCACTGAAAGCCTCATGGTTTCCTGTCTATCCTTCCTGTTTCTCGAGAGGCCCTGGATCTGTCTCCCTTCCCATAATTGGATGTTGGGTGGAAGGACCATATATGGCTCTGGAGCCACCGCTGCTAGACTGGTAGGAGCCTTCCCACTGCTTGTTTTGGGCACACCCTGGGGTGGGACCTGAATGAATTTGAAGGGGAGTCAATTCACATTGTGTGTTGTGGGTGTTCGATTTTGGTTATGTGTCACAATGATCATGATCCTACCTGAGCCAGCCCTGTCTGAAACTGGAGTGAATGCAGTGTGGGCTCTGAAAGGCTGGGAATTGCCCCCAATACATGTCCACTGTTTTCAGTGTCTGGTTTTGGGTGAATGACCTGAATGCCTGTGAACCTGATTGGGTGCTGCATGATGAATACACTAGTGTGTGATTGGCTGACTGAGCCTAGTTCAGCCTGGGTGAATATAGGGATTTATGTATAACAGAAAACTCCTCACCTACCTGTGTGTTAGAAGCGTGGAATCCATCATCCTGTGTCAGAAGCATGGAGTGTTCCTGGAGGCTTGCATCCTGAATACAGCTGGATACAGTTCTGCTGCTGCAACTCTTCACAAGATCCAAAGGCTGCTGTAGCTAGGAGGGGACATTGTGCAACTGATGTTCTTCACCCAAAGTGTCCTGGAAGCCAGTCCTGAGTGCCTGCCATCCTACAGAGGTATCTTTGTGGGTCCAGAAGAAGAGTGACCGGATATCTTGAGCCCAAGAAGTCCATCAGTATCGTCCAGCGAGCTGTCCGTGAACCAGAAGAGAGCCAGATTTCTGTGTATCATCTGGAAGAGTGGGGTACCCTGGCATAGTGTTGTTCTAGTCCCAGAGCTTGCCAAGTTCCAACCAACCAAAGATATCTTCAAGTGGCATTGTAGACATGACACTTGTCCACTTTTCCACAACAGGGAAAGTCCAGGGTTTCCGCCTGCAGAGAAGAGTCGACTGGTGGGGTTGCAGCCATTCCGAATCAAAGAATGAGTCCTCAGGGTCCAAACATGGTGGTGGCCCACAGAGAAGTCAATTTCTCGAGTCCAAATTGCCAGAAGCCATCCTGTCATCTGTGCTCTGGCTAAAGCACTGAAGAACTGAACTGTGGCCAACAGAAAAATACAGAAAACCGACACCTTCTTCTGTTACTGCACCTGTCGCCACCGAAGGTCATCATTGAAAACCAAAGGACTCATCCTCACCCCCCAAGCCTTGTGGAGGTCCACAGTGAGTTTCAGCTTCATGGGACATCCACAGCAAGTATAGCAACACAGCCAAGGAGACCTCCTGCTCGACTGCAACGACCCAGCAACTTCTCCTTCTAGAGGGGTCCATCCTCCAGGGGGGTCATCGAGTAAAGCTGAGAGACTCAACCATTCACCGTCCAGGGCACACAAGGCATTGTGACAAGGAAGAAGGTCTTCCTCCCCCAGGGTCCATCCAGGGGTCTCAGATTCGTCTTGGGCCAAGCTCCCTTGGTGCTTCCCAGCTATTTGTGGCGGTGGGACCTGTAAAGAGAAGATCAGACCATTACTGAACATTGAAGGACTGGGCATTAATATAAAAGCATACTATACGTTTTCTTTTCTTACATGTTGCCAAAGTGGGGAGAGATGCACACAGAATTTCATTTTTACCCTGAAATGTATTACACGAGTGTTCTAGAGTAATCTACCTGCATTTCTACAAATGTGGTTTTAAAGTTAAACAGTGTTTAGTAATTCTGGTGCATTTTGTTGCAATTACCAGTTAGTGCATTATTACTGAAAGTAAGAATAACTTGAGTACAAAGTGAGTCTTATTTATTTGTATATATTCACCAAAACCTAATTTTATCTAATAAAATAACTGTTACCCCATAACATAGTTTGTCGACATTTCTTTGTGGGGGCTTCGAGATTCATGGTAACTAAGAACCAGTTTGCATCACCTCTCCTGAGTCTCAGCCTTGATTGTTCGTCCATTGCTACCATTTGAGAGCCTTGGCTCAGGTGCCTCTGTGCCTCTACCCCAAACATATAGTGGGTGTCTCCACAGACAACCCCCTCCAGTCTTTACAACGATGGACTAAGCTTAGCACAAGGGACTAGAACAGGACTCAGGACTAAGACTGGATAAGTGGCTAGGATGAATGACAGGCATGGGATTGGAGGATGAACTATGATGTGGGACTAGGACAAATACTAGAATGAAGCACTAGAAATAGGGACCAGGTCAAGTGACTAGTATGAGGGGCTAGCACTAGGATGAGAGGGTTGCATGAGAGACTTGAACTAGATGCTCAGAATATATACTATGAAGAGAGACGTGGATTAGAATGAGGGACAGAGACAAGGGATTTAGGATGAGGAACTAGGAAGAGAGATTAGGGACTAGGATGACAGACTAGGACTACTGAGGAGATTGTGGGATTTGGACTAGGATGGGGACTAGAATGAGGGAGATGAGAGACTAGGACTCAGATTGGAGACTAAAATGATGATGAGGGACTAGGACTAGTAAGAGAGATTTTGTCTGTGGCTCAGACTTTGCAGTTTTCCTTCCGTTATTCATACCTACAATATGATATGTAGGCAGAGGAAATCATTGTGAGGGGCAAGACACACAAAATAACAATCTTTAATACAGTCAATGGAAGATTATGTGTGCTGCCAAGTTCTTTCAAATATTTAATTAATTGCAGAGATACCTTTACCCTGCTGTTGCATGCCATTTAGATTAAATGAAAAATTAATGGGCTTCGTCCAGGCAATTAGTATATCATGACCTTGCCTAAGTTTTAAACAGATCTAGTGATGTCTAAGTAAATATAAAAGAAAGTTTCTTCATTATTCAGCTTGATTTATTTTATAAATAGATTGTGTGATTAAATTTGAACCCAAGATTCCTCCTGTAAGCGGATTCAATTCAACACTACAGCTAAGTCAATGCCTAGTCTGGGATGCTGATGGAAACCCTTATTGATATATTTTTTTGTCCAGTTCACGTACTCTGGATGACAGCCCTTATATCACACCCCTCTCTTAGAATCCCTCTGACCACACTGAGCCAAGAAGTAGGTTTGTTTCGCAAATTAAAAGGTTTTATTTGAAAAATTAAACAATATATATATATATATCACACTTTTATAATAAATTAATAATTGATATCAAACTTATGAATATAATGTTGATCAACAATGGGTAATCTGACACTAGCACACTTCTTTACAATCAATGAGGTGTTGGTATAGGATGGATAAGGCAGCGAAAATACTTTTATGATTTCAAGGGAAAAGCACTGAGGAATGAAATGCAGTACAGAAATAACTTGATATGATTTTAGCAAAAGATAATATAATTACTTTTTCTCTGGCAATTCACCCCCCCCCATGCAATGTAAGAAATGGAAGGAGAGCACACAGTCTTCAAGAATCCCAACAAACATGCAATACGAAATGCAGTTCCCCCCTAGCAAGCTTAGAGAAAAACAGGTATGATTTTAAAACACAGGCCCAAAATGCTTTGAATGTGGTGGCAATGAAGTGAAATGATGCTAAAATTGATTTTAATTCCCTGTAGGAGGTTCAGGGTGAGTGGTAGCCACTTTAAATCAGTTCAGGTCAGCCCTAACAATGATTCAGGGATGGTTATTAGGTTGCAAATGAATTTTAGCAGTTCAAGCAAAAGCGGCTACCTTTTTATAGGTGAAGAAATCAGGCCAAATTGCAAATCGTGGTAATTTTTGCGAGTGCGTAAATCACAATTGCGGAAACAGTATAAGGAGTTGGAAAGCCTAGAATCTCAGCTTTAAGATGAAAGTTAAATCTTGCTTCTATCACAAACGGTTCAAGAGATACGGATGATTTTGTGAAGGTAGATTCTCAAAAGAAAAAGTCAAGCTCAGAATGACAGATGACAGTTTTTAGTTTTAAAGATGACAGAATGACACGATTCTAGGAGGCAGTTGTAATAGGCTAAAATAGTTTGGATTAGATTATTTTAAACTAAGAGATTAGTTCTGGCACAGTCCTAGCTGGGTACTCACACTATATTTTGGACAGGAATGCGACTTTGTCACGGATCGGGTCAGGATTAGACTTCTGCTAGCGGTTCTTCACAGCGATCTGGTCTCTGGGTCTCCGGTTCTGTTATCGGTTCTGCTAGCAGCACTGCACAGCGGTCTGATCTCTGGTTCTCTCTGGTTCCGGATACAGCACTGCTTTCTGGATACTGCTACAGGTTCTTGCAAAAGTTCTTGGCAAAGAATTCAAACAGCTCGCCCGGCTGTTGAATAGTTTGGTTGGTTTTGAGGCCTGCTGAAGAGGATTCAGCTTGTGGATTCAGGCCTCTCTGCTACAAATTCTGGAGTTAATTTCTGGTCTCTGGAGATTGATGGATTTGAAGTCTGGATCTCTGGATGTGAAGTCTGAAGTCACCCGGCAAAGCGTCCAGCAAGAAAGTGGAATTGAATGTCCCCACCCGTCCTGCACTGTCTCCTTTTATGTGTTTAGAAAGTGGGTGTGTGTGTAGCATAACTGAGCCTGCCCCTCTCACTTGTCATTGGCCAAGCTTTCCTCTCTCCCTAGATTGGGGGAAAGAATTGGAGCGTCAGAGTGATGCTGTAGGTTTTATGGTCAGAGGAGCCTCCCCTTGTCAAATTGCACACAAATCTATTTCTGACCCAAATACATATTTCCTAGATACACAATTTGTTGAAATTACATGTACATATTACAGATTCCTTATGGTCCATGCTTGTCCGACTCTGATCTTCCTGGGGGCTTGCATTAACAAATGGCAACTTAATTTTGTTTTAGTGGGTTTTGCAACATTGGTTTTTCATCAAAAATTACACAAATGTACACCCTCCCTCTACACACATTCCAGCTATTTACTAGGTTTCTAGCATAAAGCCGGTGTCTGTAATATCAATAAATAGCAGGGTTTCGCCTCAGAACATGGTACAAAGTTGAATCAAGTCTTGAATTGTGGGTACATTTCTTAGATTGAGGTTCTCCAAATTGCACATTTTTGTAAGCTTAATACAATATTTTAGAAGCATTTACCTTAAACATATATTTGCTGCAATATGATTCCACAAAAGTGTCTGAGCCCGTCCCCCAGAAGCTTGGGTGGGTCAGGGATCACATTCCCCCCCTCCCAAGCAGCTCTGTTTACAGTCCACACTCAAAATTAGCATATCCTATTCAAAGGAAAGAGTTTATTGTGTGGGCTGGGGTCAGCAAACCAGGGGGCCACCCTGCATTTGGTTAGCAGGTCCATGTGATCTCTGGTGCTGTTGCTGGTAAGGGCTGGTGTGAATGCTTCCCATGGACAGAGGCCCTTTGATGTGTTTTAATTGAATCAGCCTGCCTCCTGGGAACAAACCTTTGAAGTCCCAGTTAGCTCAAGATCCTCTGGCATTCCTGAGGTACGGTTCTACTGTCAGAGTTTAGACCGCTAGCGTCGGTTTGTGGACAAAGCTGGTACTGCACCCATTTTTGGGATCTGTCTTGAATTAATGCATTTCAATTGAGTGGTCTTTTGCTTGATAGTATAGGACCCTTGCTTAACATTGTTTTGATGTCATCCTTACAGTAGAGTGGTGATGTGGAACCCCCCACAAGAAGGTTGTATCCTTAGAGTGGTCTTGTGCCCATGATTTTAGCAACTTTTTGACATAAAAAAAACGGATTTTGAACAGAACCACCTTTCTTTGCACTGGTGGGTGGCAGATTAGGTGACCATTTTGGTGTGCACAAACTGCGCAGTTCTCCTGGATTCTGGCGTGAATGTGGGCAGCGACAGCTCATCCCCACATCCACCCAGTCTATTGATTTAGTTTGTTTTGGGATAGAATAATGGGCGGCGACAGCTCATCCCCACATCTACCCAGTCTATTGATTCAACATGGGTCAAAACCCTTGACAAGCCCGACTGCGCTTTGATTTCTAGTCGAGGGGGAGTCGGGTGCAAAGGATGTTTTGATCCACGCGCTGGGATGTCCGCATCATCTTCTTCCAATTCCGTAGATGGCACAGTTCAGCATCTTTTCCTTCCTCCAGTTGATCAATCAGTTCTCCTTGCTGGTCCTGATGGGAGGATTGGGCGGTACCCCGGGCCCCTCGGATCTTTGCTCCCGGTCCCCGGATCGTTCTCCTTGGTCAGTCTCCATGGTTTCATCTCTCCTAGGATGATAAAGCAAAAGCGGCAATACCTATTCATAGACATTTTTCCACTTCTATTGATATAGTGGTGCGGCATATACATTTTATACATCAGGATACATTTTTCAGTCTTATTTTAAAACAAGATATAGCATGAAACATTTTTTTTTTTTTTTAATTCATAATATTTTAGAGACTATATGTGGGATATTTTAGGATGGGTACTGAATTAATCTGGAGCGGTCCCCTCTGGTATTGCAGAGGACTCCTCCAGTTGTTGCAGAGTGTGCCTGGGATGGCAACACTTTAGCTGATTATTATGGACCCACTTGTCTTCCCCTTCCGCCAGACTACCTTTGGGGATGCGGATCTTATAGGCTCCAGGGGAGATTTTGTCTATAATTTCAAATGGTCCCTTCCACGTAGGCAAACATTTTCGCTGTTTGGCCTGGTTTCTTTGGAAATTGTATAGATAGACCCGGTCCCCCACCTCGTATACTTTCCTGGTGGTTTTCAGGTCGTAGTGGGTCTTCATGCTATCAGCTGATCTTTCTAGATTCCGCTGAGCATAGGCAAAAGCATGTTGGAGGTGTTTCCTTAAATTATCCATATACTCATGAGTTGTGGAGGCATTTATCAGTGTCTGCTCTTGGGTCCTGTAGAGCAAATGCTGGGGAAGCACCATCTTGCGTCCGGTCATCAACTCAAATGGTGACATTTTAGTTGCAGATGAAGGGGTAGATCTGATGGCCATTAGGACCAGAGGTAACCGGATATCCCAACTTGGCCCAGAATCTGCCACAAACTTTTTTAAGATGCTTACAATGGTTCGGTTGTAGCATTCTACTGCCCCAGAAGAAGCTGGCCGGTAAGCAATATGTAACTAACTTTTGACCCCCAGCATCTCCCACATCTTTGTCATTACCTCGCTGGTGAAATGGCTACCTCTGTCTGACTCAATCCTTTGAGGTAGACCAAAACGGGAAAAGATGTGGTTAATCATCAGGGCAGCTGCTGTTTCTGCCTTGCAGTTTGGGGCCGGGAGACATTCCACCCACTTGGTAAACAAGCATGTGATGGTCAACATGTACTTGTTTCCTCTAGACGAGCGAATTACATGGACGATGAAGTCGATTTGCAAATCTGACCATGGCAGTGTCATCCCCCTCTTTTGGAGAGGCGCACAGTGTGTGAGGGATGATGGCTGAAATTGTGCACACACAAGACACCCCTTCAAGTATTGGTCGAGGTCCTGCCCCATGTGTGGCCAGTATGCAACCTCTCTTAAGATTTCCAGTGTTGTGCGAAACCCCCTATGACCGGCAGTGGCCGCATCATGGGCGTGACTTAACATCAGGCTTCGGAATGAGGTAGGGACCACCCACTGATCATGGCCAGCTTGGGATTTCCTTACCAACAAACCGTCTTGGATTCAGATCCTTTTTGGACATTTCATCAACACTCTTAGGTTCTCTTTCCCAATGTAATCAGTGTCCGTCAGGGGAAAGTTCTCAGGGTCCTCAATGTGTTGGTAAAACTTACCAATTATTGGATCCCCCTTCTGAGCTGTAATCAAATCAGCATCAGGGGTCTCCTTACTCCACTGTGCAGTTGAAAGATCATTGTGAGCATGTGTCTGGGACTTAGTGATAGCAGTGACCTGGATTTCCCCCAAAAGGGACTCTATTTCTATTAGATCCCCTTGGATGGCCCCGGTTTTGGCCAGCTAATCAGCTAAGTAATTTCCAGTGTTGTCTGGTCCCTCTACTTTGGAATGACCCTTGATCTTTTTCCAGTAGATGGTCATCCCATCCGAGGTGACCAGATCATCAATGTTTTGAATTAACTTCCCATGTTTCAAAGGTTTGTTATTAGCACATAACATGCCTCTGGTTTTCCAATTAACCAGGTGCTCCAGGAACCCGTTGCGTACATAATCCGAATCTGTGATTATGACCAGTTTGTGGAGTTGATGTTGGACAGCAGTGAGGATGGCTTGATGCACAGACATCAATTCTGCCACCGGACTACTTTGGGGACCAATTTTGTATCCAGCGGGGGTTCTGGGGACTCATTCACCCATGCGTTCCCTACGCCAGCCACGAGTTCTTTTTACCCGTTGTTGTCAACATGGTAAGAGCATCCATCCACATAGACAGTGGGCATTCCCTCACACTGGTCTTCTTCAAAGACTTTGTGTGGGGAATTAAGGTATGCCTCCATGTTGTCCTTGATTTTTAGACCTTCGGCCTCGAGACAGTTTTCTCTGGCACAATCATGCAAGTCAGCCAGACCTTGCGCGAGGGGACTCTTCTTGTTTTGGCCATATCTGACCTCCACAGGAAAGCCTTGCATTGACAGAATCCAGTAAGTAATTCGGGAATTACTCACATTTCCGGCCCAGATTCTTTCACTTTGGAGGTATTGCAGAGGCTGGTGTGGAGTCTCCACTATGATGTGTTCCCCCTGGATGAACGGGCGGTAATTCTTTAATGCCCACACCGTTGCGAGGAGTGCCTTCTCACAATCGTTGAATTTTTCCTCCACAGAGGATAAAGTTTTGCTCGCATAGGAGATTACTTTATTGACCTTGTCATGCTTTTGGTATAATACTGCCGTCAAGCACGTATTAGAGAACCCTGTCTCCAGGAAGAACTCCTTGGTTCTGACAGGGTAAGCTAGGCAAGGTGCTTGCGAGAGGCTTATCTTGAGTTGTCTTACTGCCTCGGATTGTTCTGGACCCCATTCCTTCTTGACCCCCCCTTCAGAAGATGAATCAGGGGTCTGGTGATCTCTGCATAGCCCTCAATGAACTTTCTGCTGTAATTAGTCAGTCCAAGGAGGTTCCTTAGTTCCCGCAGAGTTGTGGGATCCTTCAGTTTCTGGAGTGCTTCCACTTTCTTTTCTTGGGGACAGAGACCCTGAGGAGTAATCTCATGCCCCAAGAAATTAACACGGGTTCTACACCACTGTGCTTTCTGAAAGGAAAGTTTTGCTCCGGCGGCCCTCAACTGTGTCAGAACATAACGGATCTCCGCAATGTGTTCTTCCACAGATGAACTTTTGATGAGGACATCATCTACATAAGCCAGGTTACCCCTCGCACCCAGGTTGGGCATGGCCTTATGTAGGAAAATGTTGAATTAATTGCCGGAGTTGAGGTATCCGAAGGGAGTCCGGGTCCATGTGTACGGCTGGCCCCCTAAGGTAAAAGCCAGTTTGTATTGGTCCTCCCTACTGACAGGCACGGTCCAGTATCCATTAGTCAGGTCTATTGCAGTGAATACCTGTGACCCCTGGATCTGGGCCAGCCCTTGGTCAATGTAGGGCAGAGGCCATTGGGAAGTATGGACCCGTTTGTTGAGCTCCCTAAGGTCGGCGCAGTCTCCACTGGCCGTTTGGCTTCAATATTCCCAACACCAGATTATTGAAAGTGCTGTGGACTGGACGGATTATTCCCCGGGACTCAAGGTTCTTAATTATTTCAGTAAGGGACTCCATGGATGCGAGAGGCAAGCAATATTGCTTCACAAACACTGGAGTCATGCCAGGGTCAGTGGGAATTGTTGTTGTGTGGATGTCGGTGCGACCACAGTCATATGAGTCTACCGCAAAGAGATCTTGGAAATCCAAGAAAACTTGTTTTAACTTTTGCTTCTGTTCCAGAGTCACACAGGCATCAGCTAGGTTGACTCTCTCTTCCATCATCTGCCTGAAGCCTGGAAAGACTTCTGGTTTGGCTATCTCAGCGGCCTCCTCCAGCTGGGTGGAGAAGTCCCTGGTCAGAGTGCTGATTTGGACTGGAGGCTTCAGGTGGGAAAGGCAGCCCTCATGGACCTGGAAAATCACCTCATCCCTCCTGAAGACACAAGTCACATCTTCCTTACCATAAGGGCAAGAAGTATACACCAGGAAGTTCCCCCCATGCCGGGTAAAAATCCTGTATGGTGTTTTATTGTCATCACTGTCACTGTCAAAACAGTCCTTGGGGATCGGTCCTAACAGTTCATTTCCTAAATCAATGGAGAAATGTCGGTCATCAACCGCCATTCCAATAATGGTGCCTGCGGCTAGAGTAATACTCTGTAAGTCGCTGTTATCCACCGCTATTGGAATGGTGTCATGTTCTATGTTGACTAATGGTGTTGGGTTTACCCCTAACCCTTGCTGTTGGAGAGAAGCATTTAGATGAATATAAGCATCAGGGTTTTTCAATTTTTGTCCTCTTTTAACTTTCACTTCCAGGGAGAATTGTCGGGTCCTTTCTGGGATGGTGACTTCGTCTTTAATCTGAATGTCAACTGCATAAGGTAGCAATTGAGCTGACCTAAATGCTTTTTCTGGATCATCAAAGCCCATGGGATTATCCGCTAATCGGGACCAAGCTTTGAAGTTTATTAGGTCCAAACTAATGGCAAAGCGATTGAGAATGTCACTGCCTAAGTAAAAGGTGGCAGTGACGTCTCGCACGACCCAAGAATTATGGACTATGCTCTTGTTGCCAATGGAGATTTTGAGCATACACCTGCTTGGCAGGAGATGTTTGGAATTGGGTGCTTCCAGGTCCATTTCCCATTTGTCTATCAGTTTGAATGTGGGAATGGCTGGATCTTTTGGGAGTTGGCGGAACATGGCTTTGCTGATGAAGCTCTTACCGTTGTTCACACACACTCGAGCGAGAACAGAGTCCTTCCCATCATTTAACTGAACAGGGATGAAGAACTGCTCTTCAATTTGCTGAATATCAGCCAGGCTCTGAGCTGATTTCACATCTTTCTGGATTATAGGAGTGGGAGTGTCTGATTGTGGATTGGTAAAGAATTTCAGAGTGTTTCCTTCCAGTGTGGAATACCACCTTAAACTGGAAGGAAGGTTGATTTTCAGAAATAGAGAGGACCCCCCATCACCAGTCTGTTGTCCTACTGCTATTACTGTCACGTCTGGAATTTGGTTGTTCTGGAAGTGAAATTCTACTTGGTCAGATTTTTGTTCAACCATGTGGCAGGTGCCATTTAAACTAACATGGTTGACACTCTGTTTTAATTTTATTGGTCGGCTTGTCTGGGTCCAGAGGACCTTGTTTACACAATCTATTAGGGGTGACAACCTTCTCAGGAGGTCATTCCCTAGTAAACAAGGGGTGCCCTCTGGAGTCACTACTATGACCGGGTGTTTCACCTTGTGTTGCCCAATTTTGATGTCCAAATCTGCAGTCCCCTCGACAGGAATTTCCTTCCCATCAAAGTTCTGCAGTTGTCCAGGAAGAGAGGTGAGAGGAATATGGTAATTCTCCCCCCTTCCTGCATTTAGTTCATCAAAGGCCCTTTTGGACAGAAGGGTAGCTTGGGATCTAGTGTCCACCAGTGCCAAAATTGTACCCTGCCCCTGTACTTGTAACGGGGCATAGTATCTTCCCTCCTTCTCCTCAAGGGGGCCCAGATAATGCACATTTTTGGACAACTGGTGGGCTAACTTTCTGGTTTTGGACATTGAGAGAGAAGAGATTTGGGCAGACTTCTGTGAAGAGCCTTGGGAATCTGAAAGAAAAAGTTGACAACTGGAAATGGTTTCGGGTTCTGGGCCGCCCCCCCCCTTTTTGGAGGCAGTCATCAGGATGGGTTTGACCCATGGGATTTTGGTATTGTTGGTTCTGGGATAGAATGATGGGCAGCGACAGCTCAATCCCCACATCTACCCAGTCTGGATTGGAATCTCTTGGGACCCATTTTTCCTTGGAAGGAGTTCCCCCATCTCTGAAGGAGAAGATCCTTTTCCCAGGATCCTCCGAGGATCACTCTCCCTCAAATTGGAAGACCTGTACCTCCTCCACAAAGTGGGTCTGTTGGGGTCTTTTGTTTCTCCTACCTCCTCTCTGCTCCTTGGGTGGCAGACTTTCAGGGGTAGGAGATTTTGTTTCCGGTTCCTGGTTTTCCAGGGGCTGTTTACAAGTTGAGAAGGAAGCTTCCTCCAAGGCTTTACACCCCCTTCCCCTTGTGCCTCCTCCCTGGGAACCGGTGGGTTATCGGGGTGCTGCCCCCGTCATTGTTCTGGAGCACCAGCCCCAGAGTTTGGGGCATTCTGCGGTGGCATGCTCATCTGAGGGTTCTGTTGAGCCCTCAGTATGTGACCCAGATCCCGTGCCATATTTTGGACCTGGCGCTCAAGTTGTGAAACACGCTCAGGCTCATATGAGGCTCTATTTTCTCCCCTGGGCTGATCCCGGGAAGGGTAGCTATCCCTTCTCTGGTAATATCCCGGATTGGGAAGATTTGGGTACCCCTCCACCCTTGGCCTCCCCTCTCCCGTATTAGGTTGTCTGGGCTCAGGGAATTGGGGAAGGAAGGATGGATGGTTTTGGGGTTACAAATTGGGTGGATACCTGGGGAAAAAGTTCTGCCCAGGATTTGGTGAATTTCTGCCCTCCTGTGGGAAGTTTGGAGGGAAGTTCTCTGGGTTAGGTGCTTGACTGGATCCCCCCCCTTGGGCTGGAGGAGTCCACACATAACCCAGGATGGGTCGGTTTCCCTTGTAGCGGGGACTTACATAATCAGGGGAGCGAGGGACCCCATTTGTGGGACTACCTCCTCGACTCCCTGTCTGTGACTGGCCCGAGGGCCTTCTGGGCTGTGAATTATTTGGTGCAGGCAGGTTTTTAGGCTCCCCCATCTCCAAATCTAAAACGGGGGCAACCTTTACCTCTGCCACCTTGGCAGCAGCAGGGGTGCTGTTGGTTTTGGGGGTTTTCTGCGCATTACTTTTATTTTCGATGGGCTTCTGCACCTCATAGATCCGTGTGGCTTGCTCAATGACCCAGTCTAAAGATCTTTTCTCGTGAAAATCTCTCACGAGCTGGGTTATTATGTACTTGGGAAGAGCATGGAAAAATGTGTTGATAAATTCTCTGCTGTCTGTGCGCACCCTTCTGGTGGTCTGCGCAAAGGCACGCTTCAATTCTTGCACGAATTCTTGTGGGGCCTGATCCTCCCCACATTGCAAATTGTAGGCTGCCTTGCGAGCCTCTTGGGGATTTCTATGTACAGAAAAATGTTTCAAGATGGCCGCCCTATATGTGGACCATCTTGAATGGTTTTGGTCCTCCAGCTCCGCAAAGAAACTGGAGTATTCAGGGGAGAATGTCCATTTGACGTACTGGATGCAGCTACTGTTGTCCTTCAAATGGAAAGTCTCCATCATTTGCTCATAGAGCTCCAAGTGTTCCCAAACAGAATACTTGGCGTTCTTATGATAAGGCGTGATGACACTCCTGACTGCCTTAATCTGTTTTAAGGGGTCCTTAAGCAAGGCCATTTTCACCTTATTGGCCTTTTTGGTTTGGGTAACCCTGGTCCATTCATCCTCTGATTCAGAAACACTGCTCCCAGAGGTGCCCGTCTGATCTTCCAGGTTTTCCCAGATTCTGCGAACCTGGGAATAGCTGGCAGAATGTGGGGACCTGGTCTCCTGTGTCCTGTGATGCTCAGAGGAGTCTTCAGATCCCTCCTTGCTACCCGGATTTGATGGGTACCCCCCCACTGACCTAACTGGGCAGAGGTTTTCAGGATGCCCTTAGTGGGCCTACTCTCCTGGGGTTCCCCACTAAATTGCACTGTACTTAGGTGCCCATACCCGGATGCCCGCGCATCCATTCCTGGGTGGTACTGGCCTATGAGCCCCATCCTTTTGGCTGGATGTTAATCTGCCATCCCTATGGCCCTGGGGGTGGCAGAGTCCAGGGACCGGGAGAGATGAAGGCCTCTGGTACCAGGGCTCCTGAGGTTATGCTCAGGCGTTTCCCTTTCCCAGCGAACCTCACCTCTATCAGCCCCTGCTCCCTGTTGCAATGCAAGAGCCTGCGCTTTCAGTGCCTCAGTTAAGGCCTTACTAGACTCTATCAGTCTCTCCTGCATGGCTACCTGTTGCTGGAGCCTATCATTGTGCTGGCAGAGAGCCTCATTTTCTCTCTGTGCCTCCTGATTGGTCCTGGAGTACTGGGCCAGTCTCTGCTGCAGGAGTATTACCTCCTGAGTCCCATCCCTACTGGCCTGCTCCTTTCTTGCCAGAGCCTCCTCCACCCTCCTGGTGTGATCTAGCAAGCCCTGATGCTCATTTTGGAGGTCACCCAGCCCCTGGAGGACCAAGTGATTTTCTTCAATTTTTCTTTTTAAATGGCAGACTCCCTGGCCTAAGGTATCCCTTTCCTGACCAAGAGCCTGCATTTGTGACGCCAGGTCGTCCCTCTGCCTTTGAAAGGCACCAGCTTTCTGGCGTTCTTCATCAAACTCTGCCTGGGTATCCAGGTCTTTCAAAATCAATTTATTGCTTTCCTCTTTCTCTCTGTCTAGTTGGAATTGCAGGGTGGCTACCTGCTCTGTGCATGCCCTGTTGAAATTGATCTGTTGCTCCAGCTTTTTCTGGCTCTACAGTAAGGAGTCCAAACTGTCTTGGTGCTCCTTCTGCAAAGCCAGAATTCTGGTATCCTGGTCTGTCTTTTCCTGTTGCAGTATATCCATGTCCTCTTTTATTTTAATGATATACTGCCTACTATCATTTTCTGACTCCTGGCTCCTCTGCAGCCTCTTCTCAGAAGAGACCAGGTCAGTTTGGGCCTTCTCTAATGCCAACAGTTGCCTACTTGCCAGATCTTGGCCTTCAGCACATTTGTCCTGCATGGCTCCCATATATAGATACAAATATGCCGCTATCCTAACCATCTTGTCGTGTTCATCTTTAGCTTTAGGAGCCATGTATAGTTCACTCAGTCTCTCCAGATATCTCACCCAGTTGCAGTGACCTGTTTTGTGATTGCCTGCAACCACGCATCCTGGCCCTGCTCAGTCCATTCACCTCTCACAAATAGCTTATGTAAGAAGTGCTCTCTGGCTATTTTGATGTCTACCAGTGTCGTCATTCTAGAAATTGAGTTCCTTCCTGATTTACAGAAGTTTGTATTTTATTTTGCAAAACAGACCTTTTCCTTAGAGCGTTCCTTCGAGGAGTGCTTTACGGCGTAACACAGCGTGGTGATCTAACCGGATATGTGTATCCTGTCAGCTGGCACACTGTATTAATCTGCACAAGTGATAGATCTAATCCAGAATCCCCGGCTACGAGCTCCCACTTTGTAAGCGGATTCAATTCAACACTACAGCTAAGTCAATGCCTAGTCTGGGATGCTGATGGAAACCCTTATTGATATATTTTTATGTCCAGTTTGTTTACTCTGGATGACAACCCTTATATAACACCTCTCTCTTAGAATTTCCCTGACCCCACTGAGCCAAGAAGTAGGTTTGTTTTGCAAATTAAAAGGTTTATTTGAAAATTAAACAATATATCTATATATCACACTTTTATAATAAATTAATAATTGATATCACACTTGTGAATATAATGTTGATCAACAATGGGTAATCTGACACTAGCACACTTCTTTACAATCAATGAGGAGTTGGTATAGGATGGATAAGGCAGCGAAAATACTTTTATGGTTTCAAGGGAAAAGCAATGAGGGATGAAATGCAGTACAGAAATAACTTGATATGATTTTAGCAAAAGATAATATAATCACTTTTTCTCTGGAAATTCACCCCCCCCCCTATGCAATGTAAGAAATGGAAGGAGAGCACACAGTCTTCAAGAATCCCAACAAACATGCAATACGAAATGCAGTTCCCCCCTAGCAAGTTTAGAGAAAAACAGGTATGATTTTAAAACCCAGGCCCAAAATGCTTTGAATGTGGTGGCAATGAAGTGAAATGATGCTAAAATTGATTTTAATTCCATGTAGGAGGTTCAGGGTGAGTGGTAGCCACTTTAAATCAGTTCAGGTCAGCCCTAACAATGATTCAGGGATGGTTATTAGGTTGCAAACAAATTTTAGCAGTTCAAGCAAAAGCGGCAATCTTTTTACAGGTGAAGAAATCAGGCCAAATTGCAAATCGCGGTAATTTTTGTGAGTGCGTAAATCGCGATTGCGGAAACAGTATAAGGAGTAGGAAGTCGGTACTAGGTTTGTTGGAAAGCCTAGAATCTCAGCTTTAAGATGAAAGTTAAATCTTGCTTCTATCACAAACGGTTCAAGAGATACAGATGATTTCGTGAAGGTAGATTCTCAAAAGAAAAAGTCAAGCTCAGAATGACAGATGACAGTTTTCAGTTTTAAAGATGACAGAATGACGCGATTCTAGGAGGCAGTTCTAATAGGCTAAAATAGTTTGGATTAAATTATTTTAAACTAAGAGATTAGTTCTGGCACAGTCCTAGCTGGGTACTCACACTATATTTTGGACAGGAATGCGACTTCGTCACGGATCGGGTCAGGATTGGACTTCTGCTAGCGGTTCTTCACAGCGATCTGGTCTCTGGGTCTCCGGTTCTGTTATTGGTTCTGCTAGCGGCACTGCACAGCGGTCTGATCTCTGGTTCTTTCTGGTTCCGGATACAGCACTGCTTTCTGGATACTGCTACAGGTAATTGCAAAAGTTCTTGGCAAATAATTCAAACAGCTCAGCCCGGCTGTTGAATAGTTTGGTTGGTTTTGAGGCCTGCTGAAGAGGATTCAGCTTGTGGATTCAGGCCTCTCTGCTACAAATTCTGGAGTTAATTTCTGGTCTCTGGAGATTGATGGATTTGAAGTCTGGATCTCTGGATGTGAAGTCTGAAGTCTCCCGGCAAAGCGTCCCGCAAGAAAGTGGAATTGAATGTCCCCACCCGTCCTGCACTGTCTCCTTTTATGTGTTTAGAAAGTGGGTGTGTCCGTAGCATAACTGAGCCTGCCCCTCTCACTTGTCATTGGCCAAGCTTTCCTCTCTCCCTTGATTGGGGGAAAGAATTGGAGCGTCAGAGTGATGCTGTAGGTACATATTACAGATTCCTTATGGTCCATGCTTGTCCGACTCTGATCTTCCTGGGGGCTTGCATTAACAAATGGCAACTTAATTTCGTTTTTAGTGGGTTTTGCAACATTGGTTTTTCATCAAAAATTACACAAATGTACACCCTCCTTCTACACACATTCCAGCTATTTACTAGGTTTCTAGCATAAACCAGTGTCTGTAATATCAATAAATAGCAGGGTTTCGCCTCAGAACATGGTACAAAGTTGAATCAAGTCTTGAAATGTGGGTACATTCCTTAGATTGAGGTTCTCCAAATTGCACATTTTTGTAAGCTTAATACAATATTTTAGAAGCATTTAACTTAAACATATATTTGCTGCAATATGATTCCACAAAAGTGTCTGAGCCCGCCCCCCAGACGCTTGGGTGGGTCAGGGATCACATGTCTCCCCTCCCAGGCATCTCTGTTTACAGTCCACACTCAAAATTAGCATATTCTATTCAAAGGAAAGAGTCTATTGTGTGGGCTGGGGTCAGCAAACCAGGGGGCCACCCTGCATTTGGTTAGCAGGTCCATGTGATCTCCGGGGCTGTTGCTGGTAAGGGCTGGTGTGAATGCTTCCCATGGACAGAGGCCCTTTGATGTGTTTTAATTGAATCAGCCTGCTTCCTGGGAACAAACCTTTGAAGTCCCAGTTAGCTCAGGATCCTCTGGCATTCCTGAGGTACGGTTCTACTGTCAGAGTTTAGACTGCTAGCACCGGTTTGTGGACAAAGCTGGTACTGCACCCATTTTTGGGATCTGTCTTGAATTAATGCATTTCAATAGAGTGGTCTTTTGCTTGATAGTATAGGACCCTTGCTTAACATTGTTTTGATGGCATCCTTACAGTAGAATGGTGATGTGGAACCCCCCACAAGAAGGTTGTATCCTTAGAGTGGTCTTGTGCCCATGATTTTAGCAACTTTTTGACATTAAAAAAAACAGATTTTGAACAGAACCACCTTTCTTTGCACTGGTGGGTGGCAGATTAGGTGACCATTTTGGTGTGCGCAAACTGCGCAGTTCTCCTGGATTCTGGCGTGAATGTGGGCCACGACAGCTCATCCCCACATCCACCCAGTCTATTGATTTAGTTTGTTCTGGGATAGAATAATGGGCGGCGACAGCTCATCCCCACATCTACCCAGTCTATTGATTCAACATGGGTCAAAACCCTTGACACTCCTTAAAGGGGTTTAAGGGAATATTCATTAATTCATCTGTCATTTGTATGAAAGGGGTTTGAATGAAACGCAGATCTACAAGTATTGCTCTACAGCATACGATACCCCAGCCTTGGATACCATTGCAGCAAGCTTGCCATCCTGCCTTTGATCTGTTGCTGCAAGCACACTGTTAGTAGAGAAGGCTGACAATCGGATCATCCAGTGAATGTAGCAGTACTGCAAATTGTTACCTTTTTGCCTTTAAAAGTGAAACCGCAGCACATTGTAAGTTCCTGTTTGACAAAATGATTTAGCACTACATAACCCAGAATTGATTCTCTATCTTTATGAGTCTTCTCTGAGAAATCCCCAGGGACAAATTACATTGGATTGTGCAGTTTGTGTACAACATAAAAGGCTACACACCTATTCCCCGCCAAATGCCCATCCACCACAAGCTGTCTAGTTGACTGATCTCACATGTGATTGTATTCGGGCAAAGAGCAAATCTGCTGCTATCTATACTGATTCCTGCTAGGCCCATGGCATCACACAGCACGTTGATATACTTAGAAATAACAAGGTGTTCCGGCCTCAGCTGTCATCCATCTATACAGTGGATAATGTGTGGTTGTTTTATTAGATGCTTTATTGTTACCTTCTGTCTTTGCAATAGTTAAATGCAAAGCACATGAATTATCTGACTCTGATGTTGCTCAAGGAAACACTTTAGCTGCTCAATCAACTAGAACAGTGGCCGTCATAGGCCCTTTGGCTCCTTATAGTGTCCTTAATTGTGTTGCTAGAGATGTGTCTCTGATCTCCACCCTCTCTAATCTGGCTGTATTGCAAGATCTAGCTCTTGAAACAGAGACGGGACTCATTGCATGTTTGGTGGTACCTCGGCTGTAAATCCACCAACATACCACCAAACAGATTTACTGTTACTGTCACTTGATCCAGCGGAAATACAGCTGGATTACAAGTGGCAGTATGGTGGTGTTAGTCCTCATTTAGAGAGCCTTTAGGACTCCATGGGAATTTCAGCGAAATTACATGTTTGGCATATTTTGACACTAAATTGGCAGAATTGTCTCCAGAATTTTGCTGGATCTTTTTCCTCCGCCGTTCCTCCAAACCCATAGTTCAGCAGTGCAGTAATGCAGCAGTAATGCTGTGGTAACGACTGCATTGCCACCCTTTTTTGGCCACACCGGTGAACTCATAATGAGGCCCAGTGTACCAGTCTCACAAAAACTGTAAATTGAGGAAGGACACGTTATCACAACATCATGATGCTTGCCGATGAAGCCATAGTCACTCCTACCATAACTTGCTCGACTAACAGTCTATAATTCATACTGGTAAGACCGAAATTAAAGCTTTTATTAAAAATGATTGGTTTGCACTTTATTTCCCTACTGTAGCTCTCCATTATTGTAGTATGTGTAACAGTTTATTGAGAAGCCACCCTCAACACAGGGAATTCCTTCCCTCCTCACTCAAGTGTTTACACAACAGACTGTTTATCAGATTCTTTCTTTAGCCCTATCTCAGACACATATCATGCTCCTTGGATCCCTCGCCCCTGAGCTAGCAATGAGCACAGAATCAGGCCGGCATATGGGAAATCCATGGCACAACACAATCAACTTCTCTTAGTATAAATACATCACAAAAGTGAGTTAAAAAGAACAAAAATCATAATTCTTAACTTTCTGCAAATTTCACTTCACAAAATAATTACACTTATCAATAACAAAGGCACTTACGTAATGTTGTGCAATTTTGATTTTCCTGCAGGCTTAAAAGGGTATCAGTAGGATTTTAAGATTGGTAAAAATACATATGGCAATTATAGTTTTGCCCACACTTTTGGTTTAAAATAAACACAGGGTGATTCATCGCTTTGTTTTTCAGACCCCCCGCCCCCCTTGCTTTGGTCTATTTTGGGAAGTGAGACAGAAAAATTGGAATGCTTGGGGAATTTAAGATTTCAGAGCCCCCTTACTGAAAAGCCAATGTTGAGGAAGCTGGATAAAAAAATTGGTCTGATTTAAGAACAAAGACACCCCTCTTCCTTAAAGAAGTCAGGGTAAGCTGGACAACAAGGATTACCCAATTAATTTATAGGCTATAGTTATCAGCACACACTGGGAAATGAGCTTTGTTAATTTCAAATTTTAACAAAATTCACCCCGTAGTGTTCTGCCAAATGGGAAATTAATTACATTCATATTTTTGGTTAAATAGGCTAAGGATCTAACGGATCTACACTTTGCCCCACCTCCCCCCCACCCACTATAAAGGGAAAGGATTCAAGGCAAGCAGACTCCCCCACCTTTTGGTTTCCCAGGGCTCAGTTCCACTTACATAGCTATCCTCTGTTTAAGATTCAGGATAGCCAGCTGCATCTCAGGACACCCTGGAAAGATAGGGCAGGGGTCTGGGCACTCCACTCTCAGAGATGGCCTCCCGCTCTCCACCATAGCACCCTGTCAGCTTTGAGGCCTTCCTAGAGATAGACAACTCCACCCATATGCCCTCTCAGCAATCTCCTCTGGTGCCCCCCTTACAACTGTCAGATGGTATGTTTCAGCAGCCTTCCTGATGGCCTGTCTCTTCTCTCTGTCCTCCTGTCTTTCTCGTTTTATTTGTGTACCCTGTCCTAGTGCAGTCCCCTTTATATAGCAGCAATGACACCACCAATTTTACAATCTATTGGAAGTACCCTGCAATAAATAATCCCTGCCACTAGGATTGGACAGTTACCCTTCTCTCTCCACTCAAACCCAGCCTCCAAGTCAGGATTGGTTTAGGGGTCGGGAGCAACATATGGCAATTCTCATTTAGTTATGTATCACAACTTCATCATTTTATTAGAAACGGAGAAACTAAACATATGTTCTGTTTCAGCTAATCATGGTGAATTAGATAAGCCGACCACCAAATCTGTATCATGCATCATGGCCGTGTGGCACCTATCTGCTGTTTCCATAAAAACCACAACAGTTATGAATATGTAAGTTATTAACCATATCCCTAATTTCATTTTCCACCCGCTCACCAATTCTGACATTTGGAACATGTTCAGCCCAGCCAGAAACCTAGTTTAACTGGCCATTACATTTCCCAGAGTAATAAGAAGATGGATTTTATATCCCCAAAATCGCCTGGAAATTACATAAAAAACGGTACATAGATGAAATCCATCCGTTTTATGATGGCTCAGAAAAAGGCCTAAATGATAATAGTCCCTTTTAAATAAATTGTGAATCTTCATGTGGGACAAATGGTTTTGCTCCCGGCCATTTGTTTTCCCTGGGTCAGCCTGGGGAAGCTTGCTCTTTGAAGTGGGTGCCCCCATTTTCACACATACCAGTCGTGCTCCAGCCAAGGGTGGCTTTTCTTGAAGTCCAGGCTTTCAGAGCTAGCAGTTTTGGAGAACACTGAATTTCCATGCCTTTAGTAGGACATTTTATTGCAGTTGGTCATTAGATGGGAAATGTGACATCCAGGCTGAGAGTGGGAGTTTTCCTTTGTGAAGTTTTGCTCACAGCCAGCAAAAGGGTCTGCCTTGGGCTGACATTTTCCCTGAAGACAAAGTGGCTCTTCAGATTTCACTGGAGATTTGTGGGTGAAACATAATATACATTGCTCTTTGTCAACCCACACATCATGTTATGGTTTCCTGACATTTTTCTGTGAGCTGTGATATTTTTTCACTTTTACTTTTTTCATATCGTTATTATTTGCACAGACATGTGCAGGCCGTTCTTGTTTTCAAGGTTTAAAAATGCTGTTTTCCGTTTTACAGGGATCTTTGTTTCATCTTTCATTTGTATATTAAACTTCTGCTTGTCTATTGTTAATTACAGGTAGGACGCTTTCCACATGGCTCTTTAACTTTACTTGAAAAACAAAAACAAATGCCAGGCCGTTTTCGTTTCAGTGTTTAAAATCTTATGATTCATGTCAAAGGGACTTCTGCTTGGGGTCTTTTAATGCACCCCACATATGTACCCGTTCTGTTAAGGTCATAATGTAGGTCAGACAGAGAATACTTTGCCCTCTCAACACCCTCCCCCGAAGCACCTTTCCTCAATTTCCTGATTGATATTATTTAGCTCCCAAAATGTTTCTCATATGAATATTGCCTAGTTATTGTAAATATGTTTTCTGTGTTGGTTGAAGTCTACCCACAAAGAAAGGCTAACAATATCACTGTTCGCAAGATGTTTTTGACCATGTTAATTCCTCGTATTTGTCCCACTGTTACAATAGATCGAGAAAAAGGTCCCTACTCAACTGGCCAGGTTATCAGAGATATCCTCCAGCATCTACACTCGGTCTATAATCCACATCTGTGGGGTTATGTTTGCCAAGGACTGGCCTTATGTGACCCTGAGCATTACTTCTAGTATTGCTCTATATCTGCAAAAAGCAAACAGAAAGAATAGGATGTTACCTCACAAGATACTCACTGGATGCCTCAATGGCTGTTAGAATTCCTCAAGCCCCATATAGAATAAATATCCATCTTGAGGGCAATGTTATTTTAAACTATTTCATGTCCCCTGAAATGGTCGCATTACAAGTTTGGCTGTGCAGTAAAAAGTGTCTGTAATTTTGTTGCTGCCACTTTTTGGCAATAATGGAATTCCCGCCATTTTTACTACACTGTACAATACCGAAATTGGAGCTAAAGTGGAGGAGTCACCTCAAGCAAAAATCTGCAGGTGAATCTCCTACTTTACCTCCAAAAATCATTGAAATTACCACAGTGGAATTACTGCTCACAGTAATTCTGCCAAAATTCCCATAGAGTCCCATAGACTACTAAAATGGGGATTTACACCACCTTGCCACCCCTCATAATCACTGGTTGAAGTGAGTGGGAACGGTCAGGAGCGGTGCTCCACTACTTTTATTTTTTACTTTTAACAGCTCCACCACTTTGTGCAACCATTTTCACCATTTAACCACTGTTCCTTGTGAAGTTAAAGCACACTTCTCCACTTTACCACTGGATTTCAGTTACAGCTAAACTGAAATCTGTTTCAACTCAATTGACTGTCAACCAGCATGACTGCAACCCTTGAGAATATGTGTTGCACATTGCTCCTTACCTTCCTACTCTGTCCCCAGCCAGAGTCACAGTTCCACTACTTTTTAGGTACACTTATATCACTGCTCGTAATCCTGTGGTAAGCACACAGGACCAAGCAACTCTAATGGTAAATGATTTTGGCAGTAATTTGGCAGATTCACCCCCAGATTACCACCAAACTCGTGATGAAGGCCTATAAGAATGATGTATTCCCAGGTAAAGGAGGCTCTACCAGAGGCTCCTGATGGACCCTGTCATTTGCTCAAACTGGGATACTAGAGCTACACCCGAGAGCACTAGAGGAAGTCCGCACTACAACCAAACCAGGAGAAGTCCATGGCAGGTCCTCCTCACTATCGAGGCAGCGGTCAACTGCCAGAGGCATGCACAGTGGATGCATGCCTCCTGTTGCATGAGGACCTTTCCACCCCCTGAAGTTCAATGTACCCGAACAAACAACATCTGAGTCTGCTTCTTCTATCGAGCCTCCTTTGTCAGCTACCATGCCTCTGCTGACTGTTCCGGATCATGATGTATTCCCAACACAGACCCCCATCTTCAACTTCAATCAATTCTCCTGCCTTATTGCCACTGAGCACCAGTGCTGCTAAATAAGTTAAACACCATTACATCCATGCTGCTCAAGGTATCAAGACTACCTTTTCAAACAGGTTTGAGCTCAGCCCTCATCGAGGATGGTGACATTGTATGTGATTCTTGAAAGAGATTGACCAAAACATTTGTTGCATCAGACAGCAGATTAGCCCTCCTGCTAACATTATATTTGTTGTAGAAGTGACAGAGAATGTGAGAGGAAGAAGAAGAATCGATAAAGAGCTCATCTGCTTCGGCTACTTTTATCTCCCTCTCTACAAAATTATCAAAGGGGTAGTCTTACTTGCTGTTGGTATGCTGATTTTGGTGCTCATGTATGGTTCAATATGGAAATGCATGATACCAGCAATGTTCCCACTCCACCATTAGACCATCCTGATGACTACATGTGCTTATGGACAGCAGGATTGCTCTTCCCATATGCCACTTATCAATGTTTTGTTAATTTGCAAATACTCTGTTGATTCCCGAAGCACACTTGACCTTTGTGCTGTACAAGAACTGAGAGTGAGCACAGCTGAGTTTTCCTGCAAGGATCAACTTAATTTCATCGTCCTGTTTCCAGTACTGACTGTAAGTTCTCCCAAAACTTCATGCCATCCTCCAAAGAGCTCTGATGCCCATTGATGAATAGAGAGAAAGAACAGCTATCTGCACCCTATCTGGCAGTATGTTTGCATTCACAACATATCTGACAGCTGGTTCTGTGCACACCTTGCCCGAATATCATCTCTGGCTTCCCATTGGTGCCAGTTCCCCTTGATTGGGGATACATTTGTAGAGATGTGAGACTGGACTCACAAACTCATGGACCATAAGCTTTCACTGGCCACCGTAGTTTACTTGGTTTTATGAGTCGACCACATTTTCCTCCACCTGCTGAACAAATAATGGCACATTGTTAGTGGGTGTTAGCAAGTGCAGATGTAATCTGTTTACGGAAATCAATGATACCATTAGTGGTTTACATTAATTCTTTAACACATGTTTCTCTTTTACAGATTTAGGTTATGCCACCTAGCACGACACCTATTTTATGATTGAAACCTTTGCTTACAGTTGGTTTCAAATGACTTGGTCCAGCAGCTGTTATATTGGATATGTATTATCAACTGTTAGGCACTTTGCCAAACTGTCTTTTATAAAAGAAAATCAGAATGGGAGACGTTTGCCAAAGTTATGGGCTATCTGATAACTGGAGTGGGCATCACGCTGGATTCTTATGTTAGCCCTATTACTGGAAATAAATGAGAAATGACATATCAGATGCTCTCGCCATAATGAATCACAAGTAAGTAGCTTTGCACACCATGGTATTGGAGAATCGCATCGCCATAGACAGAATGTTAGCTTCTAAGGAAGGAGCATGCACCCTGGTTTGTTCTCAATGCTGCACATTTATCTCAGACCATTCAAGTAACTTAATTGATGTTATCACACATATCCAAAGCTCTGCTTCTATCTTACACAAAGAAAATTCCCATGCTGGCATGGATTATTCAATACATCTGATCACTAGGGGCTTTCATAATCCAGGGTGTCCTGTGTTTATTTGCAGTCCAGCTCAGGATATAATGTGTGTTCTTGTTGACAAAATATGCTCTTAGCTGTATTGGTAAAAATACCACCAATACCTTGAAAGTTCAAGAAAGACGGGTGTTTATGAAAGTGTTTGAGGAAGTTGTTCAGTGGGATGATGACCATTGTTTAGAATGATAAATTCATAACATTTAAAGAATGTTTGCGGCTATCTGTAGAAGATCCCGGAAGGACCTTTGCTGTAATGTGTCTATCTTACCAATCTCCCTGACATGCTGTTCAGGAGGTTTGTTTGAATGTATCAGGTAAAGAGTGCCCAGTGTATGGGCTGCTGTGTGAGGGCGCTGCATTCGCTGTGCTAATCTAAATTTCAATGGTATGTATTTTGCCAACCTCTGAAGCCTGAATAGTAGATCTACGCAGGCTTGACATGTGGCAAACTTTGCATCAGACCTGCAGATGAACTGGCCTGCTGTTAAATCTCAGTTACTAGTTTAATGGTACCCACTACCGAGTGTACTTTGCTTTCTGACTTTGAGAACATTCAGACATGTAATTGCTCTAGTTACTATAGCCGGTAAGATAGCTATAGCCGGTAAAATAGCTCAGTGGATTGAACGGTTGCTGGTGCAATGTGTGTGTGATCTGCAGGCTGCAGAGTCAAATCCCGGCAAGGCCAACTCAGCCTTTCTTCCTTCTGAGGGCGATAAATGAGTGCCAACAAAGGTTGGGTGATATTGTATGCATATTTGTTGTATATAAAGTGCTTAAGCGTATATATGCTAGATATTAACACATCATTATGATTTGGCCTTGAACGTCTGCTTGCATTCGCAGTCATTTGATAATATGAGCCTATACACACTGATATTAACGATATATATGGTGATCTATTCTTGTATGAAATGTATATCACGTTACAGTGATATCGTAACCATATTTTTCGTAGTGTACTTAGGAACAATGCTATGTGATGCCACTTCCTATTGTGTCAAGGGTTGAAAGGTCGTGTTCCATCGCTTCCTGTGATGCCACTTCGGGGTGTTGTCAAATTACATCACTGCATGTGATGTCATTCGAGGTCAAGGGTCGTGTGATATCACTTCCACTACCCCTGGCATTTTGGTGAAATGACGTCCTGGAAAACAGGACAGGACTAGCATTTCCTGAATAGACTGGGGAATGATGTAATGTATGGATTGCCCAAACAATAACAAATCGGCTTCCAGGTGAATAACCGTAATCTCAAAGTAACTTTAATTCAAAGTTTATTTCACTGTCCAAGTGCTCTGATGTCGGAAACATTTAATTTGATGGAATTTCTAAATAATGTCATGTCACTCTAACCTGAAATACTGCCAGAAGACGTCTGCTTCAGTCTTTGGATGCTAGTGTAAAATGCAATGTTTGCAGTGCATGTTCACCAAATCAATAAGCGTTTGTGTTAACATTGTATGGGGCCAGTTGGTATCTGTGATTTAAGCTCACAATTCAGTGAGTTTTGATTTGCTCTCATTTTGGTAAGTGTTATGTAGCTGAATGGTTACATAACAGATATTGCAGAGTTCTATAGTTTCTTCTTGATGTCCATGACAAGGCCATCCAGTCCTAATTGTTTTCCTTCGAATCTTCTTACTTATATTTTCTTTCTCCTTTTAAATTTAGGAAACTACAAGTCCCAGTATTCCAAGAAAAAACAGGACTAGATGGTCTCCTCCTGCACTGCAAGTTCAAACCTGAGCTATGATATTGTTAAAACAAATATATATGGTACAAAGCATTCATTTGCCGTTTTTTCCAAACATTTTGGGAGTGAAATACCATCTAGGTGCCCTTTAGTACGTGTTGGTCCAAAATGTGTTTCAGGCCCGATTTTCCACTGCAACAACCAGAAGAAGATGACGCCATTTAATTCTCTAGGCCCCTGAACGGCTGGACACGACTGAACAGGTCCTATTTTATTAGACCCTGTCTTTCCCAAGGGCAAAAAGCGCCCGGCTGACCACCGTGTGCGTGGGGGAAGAGGGCGGGATCTGGGAGTTAGGCGGGGGCCACCCTTTGGTTCCTGCTGGCAGCTTGTAAAACCTGCAGAGCCGAGTGCTGAGCAAACAATATTTTTATGTCCCCCAGATTATCGACATGAGAGGGGTGATCGTCGGTCATCCTTGGGGGCTTGTTCAATGAACACTTCCACCCTGCACAGACAATTGTGTGCAATCAATGCATACGGGGCTTTTCATCGGCGTTGCTAAGCTACGCGAGCTGTTAGGGGAAACATGCCTGTTGCATTAGAGGGTTAGAAGAATGGCAAGGAGCACATTGCTGAAAAGCGAAACCGAAGCCTACCCATAACGATTATGTGTACATTGAGCATTACTGGGTCAAAACCTTGTTTACACTGGCCGCCGTGTACAGGAACTTACCAGGAAGTGAGTGTGTTGAAGCTGGTCAACAAGTGTAGCCTAGGAAGACTGAGCCTGCTTTAAGTAAGCAAAGGCGACAGGCTGAGGCCACTGATTATTCATAGGACCTCCATCACGTTGCGGTGCAGCCTTTCACAAATCACAGGATCATTTATCTTGGGTGGTACAGTCATTCTTCAGCGCTCAGTGGTTCTTCAGCACTCAGTGGCTCTTCCGTACTCACTCCAATACAATAGCCCCACACAGAAGTCGCATTTTTAAAAACAAACCTTTGCAGCCATTTTGAGATTCAAAGCAAATATGTAATGGAAAATGCCAGGGATGGTGGACGCTGTTGTCACAAATCTATTTTGTGACACTGCCATGGCCACCACCATTCGCCCACAAACCGGTGGGTGCTTGTCACCATATTCTTGAAAGAAGGCAGAATTCTTGGCCACATTTTAGTATTCATTGATGCCAGTCATGGCCGCAGCATAGATATTGTTCTAGACATGAAACAAGAAATTGTGCAATAAGGGTATTTATTTAGGTGTTTGTGTGATTATTTTAATTGGTGATATATACTTCAACAAAATCATGGCAACTTTTTAAGTCACTTCGGACCCTGTTAACAGTTCCCAAAGGCATGGAGTCTGATTGTGCCGTGAGTACTGAACCCAGCACTTTGTTGGCAGCCCCCACATCCCTACTCTCAGTTGCCAATGGGCATGGCTATAGTCCATGCCCTTTGTGTAATTGCGCCAGGAGCATGGCTTGCAAGTGCAACCATAACCAAGTGAATGATCACTCTCGACAATGCTTAGAGGGCATGGCCTACGGTCATGGCATGTGGGTACTGCGAATGGAGCAGGTTTCTAGCTTGGACATAGATACAGGAATGTGCTCATACTCCAGATGCAGAACAGCTGCCAACAGTATGCAAAGGGGCAGGCACAGCCTGAAGCCATACCTCACATATAGGAGCTCCTTTTGCTCAAAGTCGTAATTTGACTGCAGGGACCTGATGCATTTGTACTGAGGCATAGCCAGATCGCCAGTGCCAAATTTTCAATTTGCTCTGTGGGTTGCAAACATAAAGGGCAAAAGGTGGCGTACAAGCAAGATAGGTAATGAATGATCCACACGTAATCATATGATACTTGTGTATAGCTGTATTGTTTCACGTCATGCTATTATTATGTGTAATAATTTTAAATATGTATCAAAAGTGGACAGCAGAAATATTCTAACTTAATCAGTAATGTAATATATGATGTAATTATTGATCTCATCAATGATGTGTATGATGTCATTACTGATCCCATCAGTGATGTCATCAGTGAAGTAATGTAGGATGTAATTAGTGATGTCATGTCATCAGTTATGCCATCATTGTGGTCATACACTGTGCAACAGGGGCCGCAAAGTTAAGGTGCACTTGCTTCAAATGTGAGTGCTGAATTTAAAGGTTTTTTTGCGTTAACTCTGATCACCTTAACAATGGCTTTTTCGCTGAATTTCAAAGGTTTTGTTGCTATGTTATTTTCACATTAAATCTGATCACCTTAACTCTCTCTTAACTAAGTTCAAGACATTTCAAGGGTTTTGTTATGTTATAGTTTCTTTTGGGCCCACTAGCCACGGCCTCTGTCCTTGATCACTGCAAATGTTGCACCAATAAGTTTTGTTGGGGACCAGTAGCCATTACCTTCGCTTTTCACTTTTCACTTGCTGGATGGATTTTGATGACATTTTCCAAGTATACAGTGTGTCAAGGCCCCCCAAACTGGACATTTTAGGAACAATGCTTTAGAAAATGAAAAAGTTATTAAAAAAAGAAAAACACATTTTGTTTTTAGCCTACTCCCAAGTTTTTGAACATCCATGGCGTGAAAACTGCTGGGCAGGCTTGGACCAAATAAGAAACAACTTGGGCACAAAGCACTGACCTAATTTCCTTGACTGATTTGGGGTAAATCAATGAAGTAGTTTTAAAAATACTCAACAGCGACATAGGGGTGCCCCTGCACCTTAAATACTTTATATACATATCGGCCTTGGTGCTTTGCAGCAGAGAGGTTTTTCAGAAATTAAAATGCCACCATTTGTTTTTGCTCTATGCTTGTGATTTCTGCAAATGGAGAAGGTGAAAATGAAAGAACTCAAAATGCTATTCGGAGGAGGAAAAAGGATGCCATGAAGCTTTGGAATTAACTCTCCCATGTACTTAGAGAGTGTAATACCCTTCTCAACTTCAGAAAGAGATTCAAAACTCTTTATTTGAAGTAGTCACTCACGAGCGGAACACTGATTGTTTTGAACGACAGTGCTTAGATGGGCTGGCCATAGATCCCATATAAATAACAATACCAATAGCAATAACAGTAGCAATCATATGAGGTTAGAGTTCTTGAGTGAGAAAGAAGACACCATGTGAAGTTAAGGCTTTGGAGGTAAGATGGGGGGGCCATTTACAGGAAGAGCTTTTTTGGTTTATCTGGGGAAGACCATTGGAATCTCACGAGATTACAGCGGTAACGCCAGAAGACGTCCTCAGAAAAAAATGTGCAGCACACAAAGCGAGTGGGTAAGGAAGGGAAAAAGCAATTGATTGGATGGAGCGGGACTGGAAAAAACAAGGGGGACACATGTTGTTTGCCATTGAGGACGTGCAAGACTTTAATTCCGAGCCTTTTTTCCCCGTGTTCGCAGGAGTCAGCAAACCTTCAGTCTACAGCAGGAATTTCTGTTATTGGAAAAGATCAATGTGAAATTATTGGGGGAATGAGGAGTTAGAAAAACAAAAAGGTTTAACATCTGCAGTGCCTACATGTACCAGACAGGGGGCAATGGGTATTTGGTAACAAATGAATGGTATGACATGGCCAGTGGCGATAGTTAGTGGGCCCAAATGAAAGCTATTGGTGCAACATGGACAGAAGCGATGGCCGAAGCCCATAGCTTAGCTAGTGAGACCTCAAACTATGCATCATGTACAGCTTAGGCCACTGGCCACTGGCCATGGGCCCAAAAGAAAACTATTGGTGCAACATGTACAGTGGCCACAGCCAAAGGCACTGGCCAGTAATATCTCAAGAGACTATGCAACATATGTGGCCGTAGTATGTAATCCTTATATACTACTCTTATTGTAATAACCTTTGTATGAACTTACAATTGAGCACTGTACACCACATTTGAGGGAACTAGCGAAGAATAAAATGTACTAAGCATGAACTATTTATATGTATGTTATGCAACAAAACAGAGTTGTCATATTTTAAAATGTAATTAATCAAACCAGTGATATCAGTGATGCCATTAGTGATGCCATGTCATCAGTGATGTAATGTATTGGCCATTTCTAGTGAGCCCCAAAGAAACCTATTGTTGCAATATATAAAGTGGCCAAGGCAGACGGCCGTGGCCACTGGCCATAGCTGAAGGCCATGTCTAGTGGGCCCCAAAAATCCTATTGGCAAAACATGTAGAGGCAGGACTGAAGGCCATGGCTAGTGGGTCTGAAAGAAACCTATTGGTACAACATGTGCAGTGTCTGAGCCCAAAAACAGTTAAGATGAACAATGCATTGCAACACAACCTTTCAAATTCAGTGAAAAAAAACCTTAGTTAAAGAGATGTTAAGGTGAACATTCAATGCAACAAAACCCTTGAAATTTGGCAGACTATTCAGGCAAAGCCACCATAACTACTCGCCCCCTGTTGTGCAGCGTATTACCACAATGATGTCATCCCTGATGGCATCACGGTGACATCACTACTTCCATAACATCCCTGATTACATTACTGGTGCCATCACTGATGACATCAGACATGAGATCCGTCACTATGTATGTTAAAATATTGGCACATATGTTATTTTAGGATACTTAATAACAATGAGAACATTACATAGAACAACAGATGGGTATTCATGTATAATAAGAGTACTTGTGGAACATTACTTTGTAGTATTTATTAAAAGATGACATTTAAAATATACATATGTACTATTTTAGAAATACCTTTAATTTAATTTAATAGCAGGTAATTAAAATAGTGCATTGCATAGAATTGCACCTGATTGTGGAAAATGTACTTTAGATATGTGTAAGATAATATAATATGTTCATACAGTTATAAAGAAATGATAATAGGAATATATAGACATATAAACATTTTGAATCCTAATTGTTAGGAAAATGCTAAATGTACAGATTTACATTTTCAATTGTGCTTATTATAAAAATAGTATATACACATATTGTTTTTGAAACAAGAAGTGTGAAAAATACACATCTAAATCAAAGTACATGCACTTATGTATTGTGATTGATTATAAGAATTCTAAATATGGGTATTCTAAAAAATATATGAATAATACATAATTACATATATATACAAAAGAAATGAAGCTTAGAAATGTAAGATTTACTTTTAGACATGTACTTGGATTTATATCACTTTCTGTGATTTCTTTTCTAAATTCATTATTGTTGGGAAAGATTTCCCTTAGGTACAATTTTCCCTCCATTTGTGAACCCCTCCACACTTTTTGCTTTTGTTTGGCTTACCTAACCTGACTTTTTACAGTGGAGCAGAGACTTCAGCTGCACTCCTCTGAGCTTTTGCTCATTTGTTATGGGGAAACTGACACGTCCTTCAGGCTTTCAGTAGTGGGAAAACTACGTTTCCCCTCTACCTGGACTATGTTGCCTTTTCCTGGTAAATTTGTATCTATGTGCCAAGTACTTTACAGTACTGTGAATAAGGGTCCTTCTGTTTTATGGCCCTAGCCACCCTTTAAGGATTTTTTGGTCTTTGTACAAGTGTGCTTTGGATGAACTGGTGGCAGCAGTTTACCTTTAAAGTATTTTTACTTCATTTTTATGAACCACACCGTGTTTACCACATTTGGCCCAAGACTGTGGCCAGTGCTGAAAATGGCTGTGCCATGAAGTCTTTTGTTCTGTCCTTTGGCCATTTTGTCCCTTTCCTTCCCCCAGGCCGATACACATGGGTATTCCTTATTTGGGCATGCAGCTTCCTGCGTATACTGCGTCTTTCACGGACTCCTGCATGTCATGTGGGCTAGTGCCCAGGAAAAGGGCTGGGACTGTCTGGTCCCAATCGACACTACTGGTGCCAGTATGTCTTGTAGGCCTAAATGACTGGAACCACCATGGGCCACGATTGCCTCATGCCTGGCATGCATACACGAGAGCAGATTTTCCATTAGTTATCCTAGATTTGAGCATGAAACAAATCTTGAATAAGAGAATGGGCTCTCCATCCATTCAAGATCGATCACCTGAAGTTCACACCAAACTACAGAAGGTGGCAAGTATCCTGAATGAAACAGCAGACTTGTGGAACCGCCGGAGACGATGTGCTGGAAGGTTTGGCACCCTGACCCCACTGTTGTCCCGTTGGACCCCTGCTTTTGTACCAAACCAAGAAGGCCTGCAAAGGCATTTCGACCCTTTGGTGTAGTGGAGTCAATTACTCTCGGCACCTCCTGCTTACCCTCGTAAAGAGCCTATTCGGAAGTGTTCCTGGGCTATCCAATGAACTGATCAGCTCAAACCCACAGTATCATCCTGGTGTCCCGGTGTCTGGAGTTCAGACTCGAGACTTTGAGCATTGCTTACTTGTGGTCCTGGGCCCTGTCCTGCAAAAACCTCTTGTAGTAGCTCCACTGGGTATCGATTTATGAGAGTGTGCCATGCCACAAGCATTTTCAGTCCCTGTGTCACCCCACTGTGGTGACTGTCACTGTGCCTCCAGACCTGCCCCACTGTGTCCTGAGACATGCTGCACCAGAACTATCATTCTCCTTTCTTTGAGAGCTGAGCAAAGGCTACAGTCCCGCCACGGACGATCATCCAGTCCCGCAGCCACTGAGAGCCACAGCATCCTGTAACTGCAGGGGTGAAACCTACTAGCGAAGTGGACTAGACTGGCAAAGTGTGGTCCGGACTGTTTTGAGGGTCGGCTGCACTCCCAAGCTATTCCTGAATGCCGTAAGTCACTCTATCTGCAAGTGTAGACCCTAGTCAAGGAGTGGGACTTTATTCTTCATCACCTTATCCCCCTTCCTGAACAACTAAAGCTCCCTGAAGAGAACCTGCTTTTCGCTTTACGCATGGCCATGCATTGTTAACGCAATGCTGCACTTTGAACATAAGGCTCCTGACTTCTTAGGGCTGGACTGCATAAGATAGGGATTGACTTCAAAGATCTTCCTAATGTGATATCTGTGTTGAACATACCCATTCTGTTGTAGGTTGCAGTTATTTTCTCTACATTTCATCAGCATTAGGCTAAATGCATTTTGTATATATGTTATATAGTGAAAAGCATGTGTGGTAACTGGTTTCTTATTCCTGTGGTTTATTTGTGTTTTGTTATAAAGGCCTATAATACATGTATTCTTGATACACATCTGTCTAAGAGCAATCTCTGGAGTTTTACTGGGTGTGCTTCATTGTGGGTCTTCGATCACTCTCACCCCTCCTGAGACTTAGATTTGACCGCCTGCCAAGCTACCGTAGATTGGTCTGGTTTGCCCAGGAGGTTCCCCTGTTCCACTAAATTAGAGTGGCCTCCTACACTTCTGTCCACCAGGTCAGAGTTTGGAAATCCACCTTTAACAATGATTACTTTTTATTCCACTCTAACAGATGACATAACCAAGGAAATTCATCTTTGCATACTATACTATTTCTGTTGTACTCATTTTTGTATGTACTTCAAATTATGGACCATACACTAAATTTGAAGAAATTACAGCAGAATAAAATATACTTATTTTATGCCAAAGAAAATAGCCCTAAAATCTGACAATGTAATTAATGAAATCAGTGCTTTTAGCAGTCAAGTCATATATGATATGTTTGATGTCATCTATGATGCCATCAGTGATGTCATATATCATGTAAATAGTGATATCACAGTGATGTAATCTCTGATGTCATCATCGTGGTCATACGCAGTGCAAGTGAGTAATTGAGGTGGCTTTGCCAGAATTGTGTGCCGAATTTCAAGGGTGTTGTTGTGTTACATTTTCACTATAACGTCTCTTGAACTAAAGTTTTTTAACTGAATATTACAGGGCCTGCGGTAGTGGCCCTGTAGTTATGGTTAAGTTGCTCAACCCATAGGAAGAGAACTTTTTGGGTGGCTTATAACTTTTCCCCTCTGGATGAATCCTTGCCAAACACTGCCAATCAAGTATATGGCCCAGTCAGATTGATTCTGCGAGGGGTGGTGATGTTTCGTCAAGGCGGGCAAAGTTATAGGGAGGTCCCAAAATTTCTGTTTTTTTCCATAGATGCAATGGGCCAAACCACTGGATGGATTTTCACCAAATTTGCAGCAGGACCAGCCGCTTTGTCCAGAAAGCGTGCTTTTGTAAATTTGGTGTAAATCCGTCTGGTAGTTTTTTTTTTAAATGGCCCAAAAGTAGGTAAAAAAAATGAGTGATATCTGGGTTTGGTCCACGGATCCACTTCTCTGTTCGTTCTATGGATGGGTGTCCGATGAGAGGTCCGCGGACATCGGACACGTCTGCTGATTGGATGGTGAAAAGCATGAGGTGCGTCATATTTTCCGAAACGCCCGTCATCTTGGATCCACGGACAGCCGCACTAACTGCTGACAGATTAGTGTGGGAAAAGTCTGGAAAAAACATTTTGTGTAATTTGGTGTTGAAATGAGGGGTTTGGAAGGTTGGGAGAGTGCAAAAAAAAGATGATATAGGATCATTTTCATTTGTTTCAGAATTCTGTGTAGTTCAGAAGCAGCTTCTATTGATAGTATGCAGTACTCTAATTTGTTTTGGTGTTGTACTGGAAGGAGCAGTAGTCGGTGTAAAGTAACACCTCCAATGTTGCAGGCAGCTACACCTGTGGGGGCTGTTACAATAGCTGAAAGGTTGTTGTTTGTTACCATTTGTAGGAATTTGCTAATGATTTTTATTAAGAATGTTTTGCCTGAACCAGCTTTACCACTTACATAGAGGAGTACAGGTTTATAATTTTAACAGCCACAAGTTTTATTTTAATGCTGCAAAACATGTTCAATTTATTTAGTCACTTTTAGGAAAATGCTAAATTGATCATCATATAGTTGCGATTTCAGCAGTGCTAAGATTTTTTCTGATTGCTGATATTGATACATGGTGTTTTCTACTTCAGTCATGGCTAATTCTTCATTTACTATGAGTGGCTTTCCAAGTGGTTCTTGGCTTCCTGTAACAGAAGGTTGACTGCCCTCATGAGTGTCTTCATGTAGTTGCGCTTGAACTTCTTCCTCTTGCTGGCGTTCATTGTCCAAAATGGTTTTGTAGTGCTGGAAATTAACATTTGTTATACTGCTTTCATTTGCATTGAATGCAGCTTCATATGAGTCATCGGTGCTTAATACATCTTTTCCTTTTCTCCATGGTTTAAAAGAAGGGACAGGTAGTAAAGTTCTCTATGTTGAGGAGTTTTAAAGAATGACTGCATATGATTAATTAAACTGAGTTTGGTAAGTTTGATGGGGCTCCCTTCACATGTTGAGACAATGTATTTTCCACTTTTTTCATCTGGTTTAACATTATTGTTGTAGGAGACATTTTGGGCTATGTGGTATAGAAATTAAATGAAATTATATTTTATTTATATCAGGCTCATACAAAAGTGTTTCAGAGCACGACCAGGCAAAAGGGGAGGAGAACAGGGGAGAAAAAACTGAAAAACAGCCATCTTACTAGGCCCAGTGACATTTAAGCAAGCGCAAGTGCATGGAAAAAGAAAAAGGGGGAGAAGTGCATGGAAATGAGGGGGAGTGAAAGTGCGAGGCAGAGGAGAGAAAACATGAATAAATATTAAATAGAATAAATAGTAAATAAGGGCGATAAACCATGGTAGTGCAACTAGCAAGTGGCAGGCGAAAGTTAGTCAGAAAGGTATATCTGATAAGTGCAGAAGAAAAGTGGGAGGGGAAATGTATGGGTACAGATACAGAACCCTATTGCAGATGGTGGCCTGGAGTCAGTGCAGGAGGGTGGCAGGGTGAGCAGGTACCTGGGCCCGAAAGAACAGAGGGTGGCCAGGTACACAATGCCAGGAGAAGAAACAAATCAACAGGGGAGAAGGGGGGAGGCAGAGGCAAAGAGGAAGGTCTTGAGAAGTTTCCAGAACTAAAGAGGTTTTTCCTCAATATTCAAGAAGGTTGGCAGTTTGTTCCAAAGGGAGGCACCAGCCGAAGACAGAGATCTACCTCCAGCTCGTTTTTTTGCAAAACAACTAACCTTGAGGGAGTTAGAGGTAGAGGAGCATAGGACTCAAGAGGGGAGGTATTTACGGAGGGATAGTTGAAGGTATTTTTGACCCAGGTCCCAGAAAGCCTTGTGGACAATGCAGAGGGTTTTAAATTGAATCCGTGCATCCACTGGGAGCCAATGAAGGGAGTTCAAGGCTGGAGAGATGCGATCCCAGGGCTTGAGGCCAAGGACAAGTCTCGCAGTCATGTTCTGGATTAGTTGTAGAGGGCGGAGAGTGGAGGCAGGTAGATTTAGAAAGAGGCTGTTACAGTATTTCAGTCTGGAAAGAACCAGAGCTTGGGAGACAGTGAGCTTTTGAGGGAATGAGAGGAAAGGCAGAGTACCTCTGAGGTGAAGTAAAAAGTTTGATTTTTGGGAGAAGGAAAGTGTAGAGTCAAAGATATCCCCAAGATTCTTAACCGCACAGGTGGGGGTGGGAGGAGGGCCAAGGTAGGCTGGCCAGAGAGTGAGAGGAAAGGATGGAGATGGTGTACCAATAAGGAGGATCTCAGTCTTGTTGGCATTTAGACATAGATCATTGGCGGCACACCGATTTTGAATGGCAATTGGACAATCGGAGATGAGGGAAAGAGAGGAGGAGGATGAAATAGGCCGGAAAATGAGTTGGGGGTCATCAGCATAGCACTGGAAAGTTGAGTAGAACATTGAGACACAGTAAGCGAGAGTTGCCAAGTATTGGTTGAAAAGCCAGGGCTAGAGGATAGACCCCTGAGGGACACCACATGTGGAGAGGGAGATAGAAGGACCCAAGTTGTACCTGGGAGGGTCGATCAGAGAGAAAAGAGGTCAGCCAGGCCAGAGCCCGATCAGTGATACCCAGGTTGGCACGAAGACAATTAAGCAGGGTGGTTTGGTTGACCGTGTCGAACACAGAGGAGAGATCAAGTAGGATGAGGACAGAGGGAATGTTAGAATCGAGGTTGGAGAGCAGGTTTTCACGGATGTTCAGGAGAGCAGTTTCCGTACTTCTGGCAGCTCTGAAGCCAGATTGGTGGTCATGCAGGAAGCCAACAGAGTTGGAATGGAGATTAAGCTGAGAAATGGCCAGCTTTTCCAGGAGCTTACCCAAAAATGGAGTAATAGAAATTGGGTGGTAGTTTGCCGGACATGATGGATCAACAGTGGATTTCTTGAGGATAGGATGCACAAGGGAGTGCTTGAGAGGGGGGAAAGAGCCAGAGGCAAAGGAGAGGTTGCAGAAATCAGCAAGGGCCAGCACAAGGGTGTCAATGTGGTCCTTAATGGTTTTGGAGGAACAGAGATGGACCTGTTTTGATGATGTTTTAATAGATTGGACTTGTCTAGATATCTCATCAGGGGAAAGAGAGGAAAGGATGAGAAAGGGGGATGGGGTAGCTGAGGGAGGGTCAGCAGGCCGAGAAGGAGAGGGGGGAGTACGGGGAGCGGAGGAGAGGGAGGACAGGATGTCCTGGGTTTTAGAGATAAAGTGAGAAGCAAGGGCATTGAAAAGATCCTGGGAGGTGAGAGGAGGGGTGGAGACTGCAGCAGAGTTGTCCAGCTCCTTGCAGATTTTGAAAAGTTCGTCCGAGTTGTTAGATGCTGCAGAGACGCGTGCTTGTATGTGGACTCTATTCGTAGTGCAGACAGCAAGTCGGTATTGCCTTTGGAGCAGGTGGCAGGCCAGTTTGTCAGAGGATGAGCAAGAAGCCCTCCATTTCCTCTTTGCCGCCCTACATTTCCATTTAAGTGTAGCTAGGTCAGAGTCATACCAAGAATTGCACTTGGCTTTCGGCTTCAAATGGATCCTCATGATGGGGGAAAGGGTATCAAGAGTAGCAGAAATAGAGGAGTAGAGAAGAGAGAGGGCTGTGTCAGGGTGCGAGTCAGCCTGGGGTTGAGTGGGGGGGGAGAAGGTTGCAGCGAAGGCCTCGACTGACACATGCTTCATGGGCCGGATATCTGAGAAGGTGAGTGGCAATCTAGGAGTGGACTTGGCTTGGGGGAGGAGATGGAGAGATGAGAGGAGAGGAGGCAGTGATCACGAGAGAGGAGTGGTAAGGGGCGTAGGGAAGAGGAGGCCAGATGTGATCAAGACATCAAGTGTGTGGCCAGCCAAGTGCGTCGGGCAGGAGGGAAGGATAACAAGGGAGAGTGAATCACAGAGGTCGCGAAATAATGAAGATGAGGGACAGGTAGAATCAAGATGGATATTGAGGTCTCCAAGGAGGTGAAGTTGAGTGGTTGAGGCAAAGAGAGAAGAGGAGAGGTCAGCCTACTCAGAGAGAAAAGAGGTGATTTGACCAGTGGGCCGGTAGAGAGTAGCAACAGTAAAAGAGTGGCTAGAAGAGAGAGAGAGAGCCTGCAGACTAGGCATTCAAACGAGGAGTAAGCTTGAGTGGGAATGAGAGAGGCAGGGATCCACTCAGGGAAGATAAGGGCTACACCCCCTCCAGGCCGATTGGATCTGGGAGCTGAGAGGATCTTGTAGCCGTCGGGGAGGAGAGTGTCAAAACTCGTGATAGAGCTGGCTGTGAACCATGTCTCAGTGAGACCGAGGACATCAACGTCTAGTTCTTCTAGGAGGTAACAGATTTTAGACGATTGTTTTACAGCCGAGCGAGAATTGAGTGTGGCGAGATTGAGAAGGTTGCCAGCCTTAAAGACCTTGCAGGGAGGGGTACAGATCATAGGTACACCCTGCAGAGGTGTGGAAGGAGCTTGAGATGGGGCAAAGGAGGAAGCGGGGGAGGGCAGGCTAGACAGGGGAAGAGAATAGGCACTTGTTTTCCAAAGCAGTACTTCTGTTTGGGTATAATTTTTCTAATAAATTGTTTTTCAAAATGTCCTGGCTGTTGGAATCATTTCTGGCTATTGTTTCTATGTGCTTAGCCAGACTATGTGTCCAGATTTGCCATATAAGGCTGTGGCTGGTAAACGGTCTGCCACTTCGTAGGATCCACAGTCTCTATGAGCGAGTATTTTAATGCTGAAGCTGTACAATTTTTGTGACAGTGTTTTGTCAGATAATATGTCAGCCCAGAGGTCTTTTAGCTCTGTTTTCTCAGCTTTGGCTAGGTAGGCTGCAACATATCTTGCAACAGCAGTGGAATTGTCTGCAATATATTGTATATCTATATTTGCATTCCACAAGAGGGCAATGATTGTATTGTAATCATGATGTAATTTGAAGCTTCGTTTCTTCTGATGCATTATGTGTTTTTGGCCGATATGCCTTTCACACCGTGTCTAACAGAAGACATGAAGCTGTTTACTTGGCCTTTTTCAGAAACTGGTCTAGGGAAACCAAAGTGGGATTTGGTATAGTGTTTACCTTTGTTTTTGTATCTGCCTCTGCAATATTTGTCACACTTATATTTTTGGAAGCGTAACATTTGTGTATGTAGTACTATGTGTGCTTTCTGAAATGATGTTGCAGGTTACATATTTGTGAATAAACTGAAAAACAGTGGCATCACTAACATGACCAAAGTTAGGACATCTTTTATCCACAAAAGCATGTGGATGTGTGGTGCTCCTCTGGATTGATGTTCTTTTCTCCAAAAGAAGTGTTCCACTTCTCAGAGGGGAGGAATGGTTTTATTACAGATGAAGTGCAGCATGGCAAGAAAGCGGCGGTGAAAGTATCTTGATACATTCACAGGGTCAAGAGAGCGGAGTTCTCCTTTTTTAAAAATGTTTATCCCTTCTTTGTTTTGGTTTGCCATGCATAGGAAGTCATACAAGTCCTCCCAAGCATATTCTGCACAACTCAAAGCGACAAACCATGTGGGTGGGCCAAGGTTCCTTAGCATACACCGTTCATCATTGTGACATTGGTATCAGTATTTTGATACTTGACTGCACAACTTCATCTTTGTCTTTTATCTTTTGAAGTAGTTGGGTAGCAGACATGTTTAAACAATTGGAACCTGTTTTCAATATCTGTGCAATTCTGTAATGAGAGTTGCTAGTTCACTTTCAAACAGGAGGTGGAATATGTATTCAATGTTTTGTCTGAATCGGGGGTCTTCAGAATACATTCGCATTTGATATGTTTCTAGTGCATTGTCTATGGTGTCTTTGGAGTGCAGTGGATGAATTGCATACTGGTCTAAAATGATGGATGCTGTGATAGGATCTACAAGTTCAAATTGGCCAGTTAGTGAGGAATCCACAATTATTTCGGCAGTTTCTCAAGTTTTTTTCAATGTTTATTTCTTTTTAGTACTCATTGTTCACTTTAAGATATTTGAGGGCTTTTCTAACTTTGTTTAAGGCTACTAGTTTTGCCAAATTCTTTTGTCTTTCATTGGTACACCATTCACTAGCATAATCAAAGATTGATCTATTGGCCGTTGCACTACTGGAGTGTCTACATTTTCTTTAAGATCTAATGACAAACAAACTACTTTGCCACAAATGCCTTATAATAATTCAGAAGGAGGAAATTTGGCTGTTTTGGTTTGAAGGCTTATTATAGCTTGAAATGGGTGTACTGTTTGGATTATAATGCTCTCATGCAAATTAAGCTGTTGGAGAGGTTTTGGAAGTGGGAATATTTTAAAGTTATTAGTGATAGCCCATGAAGGCATTTGGTTATTATCAAGCTTGACATTGCAGTGTGTGCAAAGTATTGAGGGGTTAGTAATTTTGTATTTGTTTTCTGCTGTAAGATATAAAGCTATTTGCAATCATTGGGATTCCTCATTGTCTTCTATTTTGTAAGTTATATCTACTCTTTTGGCGCTCTCTTCATAACAATTTCTGCGACAACACACATATACTTGATTTGGTACTTCAGCAGATGTGCTTTTAAACTTTGCTATTTCTTGTTTTGTACGTGTACGTGTTTATTAGAAGATAGGCATGTGTAAGGTTTTCGCTACTGTTCTCTGGATTTTGTAAGTGATCTTCAGTTCCAAAATATTTACTTTGGATGTGGTCTATTTGTTGAAGGATTTCTTTGACTGTGCCACGTAGGAGAATGTTATTAAAATGTTGTAGTTCTAAATCAGAACTTTTTGCATGGTACAGTCTATGGATAAGATTCTGTATAGTGGAATGGTGTGTTGCTAACATTTTAATGTGGTGGAATGTGCTTTAGCAAGCAGGTCCTGAAATGCCGGGCTAATGAATTTCCTCGCAGTCCAGTGTAATTGCGCACTGGACAGGAGTCCATGGTTTGCAATGTTTTTATTCTAATTTTCTCTTTTACTTTCACATTGTTTCCGTATGTTACACATTGAGGTTCAGGGCCATTTTAGACTGGACGGATTGCTTCGGTGGAATGAAGAGTTGATTGCACTTTTTTGGGGACATTTTTTCAATGAGGGCCTCTTGTGCCATAATGGCCTTGTCTACCATTTCATACCGTCAGCCACTCCAATGTATGGCAATTGGATTTTTCTACTCTTGTTTATATGCCTCTTCATTGAAATATGGTTCTGTGCTGCTTGTGTGAATGCATTCACCTGCACAGAAGTTTGCAAAGGTATCTATGTTGACATTGCACATGTTTAGAAGTACTTTTTATAGTATACTGATTAATTTTGTTAGTGGTTTCATTCTGGTTAATATTAATATAAACAATTTTCCTTTGAGGAGCATTGCACTATCAATGAGAGCTTCCAGGATCAGTCTTCTGCAGTAATTTTTTAGGGTTGAGCGTGACTTTCCTTCTGTTCTTATAACATTTTGAAGCACTCTACGGTGGAAAATATTTTGTAAAATACATTTTTTGAATGCTTAACTGCTGTTACTTTAAGATTGGTAGATGTAGTGCTAGCGCTATTAGTAGTTTTATTCTTCTTTATATATTTGCTTTTTATTTTTACTTTTTGAAAGAGCAGGCCTGGTTTATTTTGTGCTAGCTGGTTAAGTTTTGTTGACTGACTGTATTAGAATTTTTGTTTGAACATTTGCTATACATTCTGCTATGCTTTTAGTTTTATCTGCTCTATTCTTTTGTTGTTTTCTATGGAGTTGCTTTTTAGTAGACATTGGGGGTCATTACAACCCTGGCGTTAAGGGTTTAACGGCACCGTAAAAGGTTTGGACCAGCCGTTAAAGTAGGGACCTGCAAAGGGACTTTCGAGGTAATTACGGTACCGCAATTTGCGGTACCGTAATTACCGCCTTCCCCAGTCCCATTGAGCCCTGTGGGGAAGGGCCAATGGTAAATGGGGAATTACCACCCGCCAACCTTGGAAGGGGGCGGTATTTCCCCATTTACCATTGGCAGACTCGTTACAATACCGGCAGCAACCATGGTGCTAATTGCGCCATTGGTTACCGCCGGTGTTGTAATGAGGGCCATTCTGTTCTGTCTGTTGGAGAAAAAAAGTGTGGGTTTGAAAGTTATGCAATGTATTTGAGTGCATTGTGAATGAGTGTGTGAATATGAGGGCAGACATAAATAGAGGGCTGTGTGATTGTGCAATGACCTGTTAGTTATGGTTGGCAAGGTTGTAATAGTAGTTGTGTGTGTAGATGTGTAAAGGGCTTGATTTAGTGCCTAAGATAGTGTACTGTGCATGAATCAGTAAGGACATTATGATGTTTTCATGATACTAGTGGGTGTTACGATACATGTGTTCAAATGAGAATACAGAGTGTACCTGCTGAGGTGCAATCAGCAAGAGTGAAGTATATGCTGTTGGATTGGAAAGAATTTTGTGGGCTAGTACATGGCCACACTGCATTGTGTGAGTAACAGACAGAATACTATTACACAAGTGCACTTACTTTGTAGGATGTGAAGAGTAGTTTTCTTCCAGTTTTTGTTTTCTAGGAGAGAGGTTGTTGTTTCTCAGGAGGCTGTTCTTCACTGCAATTGGGAAATAAAAAAATTAGTGTATATGTGTGGTAATGGCAAAGTAATTGTAGTACAAGAAGACATTATTTTGCACTGTAGGAGGAGTTGTTGGGAAGAAGAGTTAGTTCCATTGCACGTGAGTGCGAGTATGCTTGTAACACAGCCGTTGCTGCAGGGGAGTTGCCAGCAGATTCCTAATAATTGTTTGATAGCTAGCTTCCCAGTGTAACTAGGACATTACAGGTCATGTTGGCCTGGAAAGTCGGGTGGTGGAAAATGTTAGTCTTGTTAGTCTATTTGTGTGGAGTTGCATAGCACTGCATGGGAATGGGGACATGGGAGCACCAGCCGCTTTGGTAATGGGGCTTGTGGTGCCGTGATAAGTATGCCCTACGGGGCTGGAGTTTTGAAAGTGTGGCAGTTTTTGTTCCACTATTTGTATTAGAAATGGTGCACTGCAAGTCACAGTATGCAGAGAAAAACCGAGAAGCCAAGAAACATGTACAGATTAGAAAGGAGAATGTTAGGTAGCAAGTATGCATGTGTGGGAAAGTTAATGAAATTGCACACACTGAGTGTTATTGCAATATGTTGGAGAAATTGTTTCCATTTTGTTTAATTAATTTATCAAAATTACACACAGCACTGTTGTAAATGTACACATGCATGTATTTGTTTTCCTTGAAATGGTGCTGAAATGAATAGTTTGGGATGCATTGGATTTTGTCATTTTTCATTCCATGTACATGCCATGCTTTAGTAACATATATGACGTTTTTGTTTTGTGCGTGCATTGTGGGAGTTTTAGTTCAGCTTTGTTAGTGGGAGAAGTGGTTTTAAAAGTGACCGAATGAAAGAAGAAAATAATAGTTTGTACATTAGAATGGGTGATATGGGCAAGTATGCATATCTTGGTAATATATTGAAGTTTCACACAGGATCTGGCACCTAAACACGCTGTGCAAATGTTTCAAATGTGGCTTTCTTTTCTTTCACAAAAAAGACAGACAGTGCTAATTCTGTTTTGAAAGTGTTATGAAAATCTTCATTAAAAGAAAGGTTTGCAACTACACAGCATTGTAAGTGAGTGCCATTTGAAGACAGGAGGTGGGACAAACAAGAGTATGATTATTGAATAGGTTAATGCAGGATAGGAGGTAGGAACCCTGTTGAAATGCATTTGTAAATGTGTTGGGAATATAATTTTAAAAATGTATGCATACGTGTACTTTGTGTTGATAGATGCAGATGTGGATGAATCTGGAAGTAGAAATCTTGGCGAGTTTTACAGTCGTTTTTGATGCAGGTGCTTGAGAATAACAGGAGACCTGTACTGAGTGTTCAACAGTACATATGAAGTGTTGAACTGAGATGACAGAGTTCAATGTAGAGTTCTTGGATGTGATTGTTGGATGGGTGTGTGACTGCTTAACAGTGGTGCAATGAGTGAAGTGGAAAGGGAAGAAGGGCTGTCCTGTTTTACGGGCTCCACGGACACCACGGTAGTCCATGGATAGGGTGTGCCACATCTGGGTCTTTTCAGGATGTCTGGCATGTGGGGATTAGCCAATCAGGTGTTCTGGTTATGCTTTATAAGAAGAGAGGGTAATAGTTGTTTTTTCATTGCTGTGTGTAGTAAAGAGGGCTGTGGATGGAGAGATGGAGAGACTTAGTGTGTGGATGGGGGAGATTGTTTCATGACTAATCTGCAGACGCATGTAGAGATAAGTGGCATTTCTGCCAACCTTGGATTGGAGGAAGTGGAGGGTTTGTGGTGTGGTGTGCCTGGCCGAAATGTGAATGGTGTACTTGCACTTGGTCAAAATATGGTAGTTTTTAACACTCCCGATGTCCTTGTGGTGCACTGTGGAGGACTTCATTTGGGGTACATTAGTGCAGTGCTTTTGCCGAGTGAAATGAAGGAATTGCTTTAGGCCCTAATGCAGCTCTTTCCATGTGCAAAGGTGGTCTTTTCTCATACACCACCTAGAGCAGTATGGAACTGCCCAAATGTCTTCTGTCCTCAACAAGATGCAGGAAGGTGTCTTGTCAACAAAGGCATACCTTCTTTTTTGTGCAGTGTTGGGATGTCATCTTTTGAGAATGATAACATCAGTTCTCAGGATGTGAATATTTTTGCTGCCTGTTCAAATATTGGAAATGCCATTTTTCTTTATAATTTAAGCAATGCTTTGAAGAGGTTTCTCGAAGTCTGTAAGGAAAAAAACAAGATAAAAGCACCAACAAATGATAAAAAAGGTGTTTGTTTACAAGTCCCTTAAAAAAAGATTCTTTTCAGAACCACCACTAAAGAGTAAATACCTTACCTTGGGTTTAATTTGTCTCCCCAACCCCTTGAACTGGGCGATCTGTCCACATACACCGCAGTAGTCAGCGGACAGCACATGCCATATCTGGGGCTTCTGAAGATGCCAGGCATGTAAATGGGACTGTGGGGCCCAGGGGATTGGCTAATAAGGTTTCTTTGATGTGGCATGCAACGAGAGAATGTGGCAGAAGTTCTGTTTGCTGAGAGGAGTGCAGATGGCTATGGCTGTGTCTTTCAGGAGGCAGAATATGTGGATTTTGGGGGACTCGTGGATCCATTGGTTGCAGTTGTATGCAGAGCAGTGTGGAGTGGCTAAACATCTTGGATTTCATCATGTTGATGTGAAGTGGGTGGACTTGCTCCCATTTCGTGTAAATTTGGTCACGCCCCAACATCCAGACATTGTCATTGTTCATTGTAGAGGGAAGAGTTTAGGCCATGTAACTGGAATTTCACTGCAGTTTGCAATGAAGGAGACGTTTGGGAAAATGATGGACATGTTCGAACTCCTGACATATTTACTCTCACATTGCCCAGAGACAGATGTGGCTGCACTCCAGTTCATTTGGTCTGCAAATGAAGAAAGCGAGGTGCAATGTCAACAAGGCTGTTTGTGCATTTTTGAGAGATGTTACCATGCATGACATTGCAGAAGATCATTGGTCGTGAATTTGTGAGAATGTGAAGTTGTGTTCTTTGAGTCTTGCTGAAAGATCACGTCAGATCAAGATTTTGCATAGAACATATTGGACGCCTGAGAGACTGATGGAAAGGGGAATAAGTGACAACTCCGAATGTTGGGCATGTGTACATGAGGTGGGCACCATTGAACATATGTTGTGGGAATGTTCGAGGGTGAGAGGTATGTGGTTCGAATTTGACCAGATTTGTGATAATGTTCTTGATGAAAGAATTCACATGGATTTTAAGACCATTGTGCTGGGCAGTGCTGATGACCTAGATGACTTGAGTACTTCCCAGAGAAAATGGATCTTTCGTTGAGCAATGGTGGGGAAGAAACTGATTTTGAGACATTGGAAAACATCTGCTCCTGTTACAATTGAGATGTGGATTGCGGAGATCCATATTCTAGCTGATATAGAAAGGGTTTTGTATCAAAGGGAGAAGAAAAGTGCATTATTCAACAAGATCTGGGGTAACTTTTTTTATTGTATTAGGCCTGATATTGAATAGGATGTGACTCTTTGGGTCGGGGGTTTGTATATAGTTGGATGTTCCTTGTAGTGATTTATGTATATTGCTTTATTGTTATTCATGTATCTCAATACTGGACATTTTGAAATTACAAAAAAACAAAAAAAGAGAGATGTTGCCATGCCGTCTTTGTATAATGAAAATATTAAATTTCATAGTACCAATATTTTTCCCAGCGATGGCGTATATCTTACTGATGCTGGCAATCAGCTTTTTTCTGCACAATATTTAACATGCTTTAAAGCACTTTTTGTAACTATAGAAAGAATTTCCCAGTAGGTGGAACAAAAAATGCATGGAAGGATGGTGAAAACAAAACGCCTATCATTGTGCAAGTTGCACAGACAAGTTTAGTTCAGTACAATGTTGTTTTGTTTACTTTAAAACTTGAAGAAAACTTTCCAAAAACAAAAAAGACTCTTTTCAGAGCAACCACTTTCACATGCAAAAGAGTACAATGGTTTAGATGCTGCCACCAGCTACATTTTTAGATGTCCGCGGACTACCACGATGTCCATGGACTTGGCAGGCTACGTAGGTGCCTGCAACTATTTTTGGTACTTCTATTTTTGAGCCGTGAAAGGTGGTTCTGAAAAGAACTGTTTATTTTTTTATTTTGTGCTTTTTATCATTTTTTGGGCTTTTTTACACAGCAGACACAAGGGAGGAAGGGAAGGGAGGGGAGGGAAAGAAAGGGAGGGGAGGGAAAGGAAAGGAGGGTAGGGAAGGGTTACCAACCACAGGGACGAAGGGGCAGGTAGAGAGAGGAAGATGTTGGGTGGGACTTAATCAGGTAGGGGATAGTTTTTCTGGTGCTTGCGGAAAGCACTACAAAACTGCTCCCTCCTACAGAGTGATGTGTCACAGTACATACAGAGCAGAGTATGGCCTACAAGGCTTTCACAGGGATCCTCTACCTCACACGAGTGTCTCTTGTGGAGGCAGGAGCAGATGATGAGGATATGACAGTGGATGTCAACCTGCGCGCCCCTTCAAAAGGTACGACCCTTCAAACTGCTCCCTTGTGATTGGACCTTAGGTATCGCCACATGGGGGTGGTCCTGAAGCTATACAGACCCGGTTTTCTGTGAGTACAACTTTGCACTCAGTGCATCGGACCTTATCTGCACGTGCCTTAGGTATCTCCCCAAAGGTGGTAAAAAGCCTCTGCATCCAAGATTCACGTTGGGAGATGGTGACAGGGACCTCCACTACCTCATCCTCTTTGTCCTCTTGATCCAGCTTCATTACCATTCCATGCCAGTTCCACTCTCCAAATCATCCAGATGGTGGTGATGGTGGGGCAGCTGCAGCAGCCATGGATGCCATTGTCCAAGTACAAAGTATAGATGCAAGTCTCACAAATCAGCAGCAGGTGCTCACTCCTGTACAGTCAGAAACACAATGAGGAGCAGCAGTGGGTGTGTCCCTTTTGGGGTGCTGTCCACGGACAGTTCGATTGATGGATAGGGCTCAAAGTTACAAAAAGTCGCTAGATCAACCAGGACACGGTCTAGGACTTCTGCAAAGGTGCGGTTTCAGCTTAAAATGCCCTCTATTGGCCAAAAATGCACTTTTTGACTGTCCGGAGGTACCGACAGTACCCAAAGATACTTCTGCTCAGCGCGGGTGCGGTCACATGATGAAGTCCCCAGTCAACCGCGGATAGGACGGCCGTCCTGTGGACACCTAATGTGCGGGTTTCAGTGTGCGCATGCGCGTCGGTGTCCGTAGAACAGGGGTGGAGCGCCAAACTAATTAAAAGTGCGAAACATGCGAGCGGACAGGTCCAGACAGGTGTGGTGTTCGGGAGCATGAAGGGATCAACCGCCCATGCGTCCAGGTGTCCACAGGACAGGGGTGTGGCCCCTGAACTATTTAAAAGTGCATCACGAGGGGCCACCAGGGGAAATGGAGATGATGCAGTCTCTGTGATACGCTCTTCTCCTGTCGGCCATATTGAGGTCTGAGCCCCCTAAGAAGCCCCTGCTGGAGGATGACAGAATATTCGGCGCACCGCCCGGTCCAACCTCTGAGCCGGAGGGTGCAGGGAAACAGAAGATTGAGCACCCAAAGGCCGCTGCAGAGCGTGCCGCAGCCCCGAGCCGGTGACGTGTCAAAGGAGGCTTGGCGGGCCCACAGAATCACAGGAGGCCACTGAAGAGGCAGCGGCGGACCCCCGTCTCTGAGCTGGAGGGGGTGAACGGGGGCAACAACAGGGCCCCCCGCTGTGGAAAAAGGCCTGTTGAACCATCCCCCCACATGTTGGGGAAGCCGTGGGGGAGCTAGTGACTACCCGTAAACTTCTGTCGAAACACCAGAGTCCCCAGGCGGCACCGGGCTCCCACGCCACCTCAGTGGGGATTACCCTTGGTGCCGTGGGGTCCCACCTCACCCACACAGCGTGAGGCATCTCACCATGGGCTTGGCCCTGCTGCAGGAGATGCTCTGCCCCCCTGATTGTGGTCAGGGAGAGAAGAGGATTGGAGCTGAAATACAGGCGTGGCCCGGAGTGGGTCAGAAGACAGAGGCCAGCTCCTAGGAGGGGAGCCTTGAGGAACATCACCCTATCCTGCCGGAGCATAATGGGGAATCTACAGGGACGTGTGCCCGCCCCACCAATCCAAATCTAACTCACCACAAGCAGGCTCAGAGGAGCCCAATTGGATATCCAAGACAGACAACACCCCCAGGTCAGTGGTGGTATACCAGAGGAGCCAATAGGGCCGAGTTGCAACTCGGTGAAAGGGACTCATGCCAGTTCATCATACAACCCCCCCCCATCAGAGTCACTTAAGGCATTAACGTAGGACATGGGCTGCGTGTTAGGGCACCGGTAGGTGGTTCGATTTTCACCCAGTGATGTCAACAGACAAGGGCCAAACGCTGTTGGGGGTGATCAGGGGTTGGGTGAAGCGGTGTAGGGGGCAGAAGGGATTCTTCCTGGTACAGACGACCAAAGCACCAGAGACGTCTTTGTGCAGGTTTCATGCAAAAATATGGAGGTCACATAGGTGGAATGAAATGAACTCCCAAATAGGGATAACATGATGACAACAGTGGGAAATAGGCCCTGAGGGGGACATCTGCGAATAGGCACCCTGAACGTCAAAGGACTGAATTCACCCACCAAAAGATCCATGGTTTCAAGGGAATTGTGAAGGTCGGAACTGGATGTCATGTTCCTGCAGGAGGCCAGGTACTCCAAAGGAGATGAAAGAAGGGTCCCATGCAGGTGGGTTGGCCAGGAATTCTGGGGCTCCAGCCCCTTGATAAAGGCAGGGATAGGGATCTTGGTAAAGAAGGAACTCAGAATGAAAGTCCTGAAGGTTTGGTCAGATGTGGAAGGTAGGGCCCTACTGGTTTCAGGAGACATTAGAAAGGTGAGGTTCACATTCGCTAATGTATATGCTCCTAATTAAGGACAGTTAAGATTTCTGAAAGCCGCACTGGCAAGAATGCTGGTAGAAAGCTCGGGGCATTTGATCATAGGGGGTGATTTCAACACCTGGGCGGATCTGGGTATGGACAGGCTTGGGCTCGAGGACAGGACGAGGGAGTCGCCGGGCCCCGACACTGTGAATTTCATGACTCATTGGGGGATTATGGGATGAGGGACATATGGCGCCACCTACACATGCAGACACGGGGGTACACATTCTTCTCCCCGCCACATGGGACATACACGAGGATTGACTACCTCTACATCTCTAGAGACATATGGGAAGAAGCTCAAGGTTCGGAGATCATTTCGATTTCCTGGTCCGACCATGATATGGTGACGGTGGACATACAATGGTTGGGTCTCGTCCCCAAAGGCTCTAAATGGAGGTGCAATGAATCTCTCTGGAGGGATACCGTGTTGCTCTCTGAAATGATGAGGGAATTAGGGATATATTTTAAGATTAATGACAATGGCGAGGTGGATAAGGTGGATAAGGGAACCGTCTGGGAGGCAGGGAAGGCGACTTGGCATGGGATCCTTATTCTGTAAGGAACCACAAAAAAAGAGGGAAAGGGCATTTGTGGTGCGGCAATTGAGGGAGGAAATAAGAGGCCTGGGCGTGAAAGCACACAACCTTTCCTAGGGTTGGGAGGAGTACATACAGAAGGCAAGGGGGAAGAGGGTGGAACTGAGGCTCTTGGAGGAGGGGAAGATTATCCGCAGTCTGCAATTTTTAAAACAAATGTTTTACGAGAAGGGGGATAAAGCGGATTCCCTGTGGGGTCCAGCGTGAAGATAGGTGGGTTGCTGAAATTGAGGGAAATGAGGGGGCCACGGATGTGACGTTTAGGTTTCAGAGGCCTTCACAGCCTTTTATGAGAACGTATATGCCTCGGAAGCGAACCCTGATGTGCATGACATAGACTCCTACTTGGAGTCCACCACTTTGCCCAAACTCTGGGAGGAAGAAACATCTATGCTGGATGCCCCCATAACTGAGGAGGAAGTTAGAAGTGTGGTGGCAAGATTTACCTTATGGAAGGTCCTGGGAGAAGATGGTTTCACCGCAGGATTCTATAAAGCCCTGCTTCCTTTTATGACTGAGTTGTTCCATCATATACTTAATATGGGTTGGGTCCCAGAATTCTTCACACAGGCACTTATTACAGTAATACCCAAAGGGGGTGTGGGGCATATCGGCTGATTTCCCTTCTGCTATTGTTCGTTGCAGGATATAATAATGTAAGGTAACCAGTGTGCTTTTGGGAAGTGTGAATTCTGTCCAGATTCCGCGGACAGTCAGACAGTCGGTGGACTGTGTTTCTGCCATGGTGGGGGCAGATGGGTCAGTATGATGTAAGGGACATGTAGAAAAAGTAAGGGTATCCTAGTAAACACCCATGAAATTCAGTGAAAAAACGTTGTTAAAGGGACGTTATGGTTAAGTTGCTCTAGTACAAAAATATCAAATCCATGAAAAACTTTGTTAAAGGGACGTTATGGTTAAGTTGCACTGATAAAAACCTAGCAAATTCAGTGAAAAAACTTTGTTAAAGGGACGTTATGGTTACAAGTAAAACCGAAACTGAAAAACCTCAGAAATTAGCCAGTTACGGTAAGATAAGCAACCATTACTCGCACCACCACCATGCGCTACTAAGACTATCACCCAGGACATCAAAGATGAGATTACAAATGTCATTGATGATGTCACTGATGACATCACAAGTGAAATTAATTTTGGTGAAAAGTCACTACAAAGGGTTGTGTTTATAACGTTGGTAAAAAGATGTCAGGGGTGATCGGGAGACCTATAAATACTTGATCTATTAAAGAATGTACTCGTCTAAACAACATTGTATTGGAGTGTTGTTGTTAATACAGGAACCTAATCATAGGCAATGGCTGCAGCACCATAGAAGTACAATATTTATGATGTTGTAATTTTGGATAGTGCAATACTGAATGCTACCTTGTCAGAGTTTTAGTAATGTTAAACATGTAATAACTAGCTAACAATTCAAGACTTACTACACACTTGTGCTTGTACAAACAATACATAAGAAGACCCATAATGTATATAAATCAGAGGCACTAACAGGGAAAGTGAAGTTAGGAAGAAAGAAACAGCATAATCAGAAAATGTTAATGACATTAAAGTGTATCTTCATGTATACAAATGAATTGTGTGTTTGGGGTTTGCTTACTGCCCCACGTATGTGCGCCTTGAGCTGAGACCAAACCCTAAGGAAAGTACTTTAAGAACAAATGACAAAGTTAATGTCTAGATATATAGCAGCTTTTGAATTTTAATATTCTGACTGTCAGTGAACAAAACCACCTGGCCTACATATGTCAGTGAACAAAAACAAGTGGCCCAGATATGTGTTGTCATCAGTGATGTCATGAATGACATTTGTGATGTCATCTTTGATGACCTGGGTGTTAGTCTTAGCAGTGCACGGTGTTGGCGCAAGTTATGGTTGCTTAGCTTACCATAACTGGCAAATTTCAGAGGTTTTTTACTTGTAACCATAACGTACCTTTAACAACGTTTTTTCCACTGAATTTGATAGGTTTTTATTAGTGCAACTTAAACATAACATCCCTTTAACAGTTTCTTCACTGATATATATAAATATATATATATATATAATTTATACTTCATGTTTCATAAACATGTATTCCAGCTATAATTAATATATGAAATATTGCAAACAATAAATCATAGGAATCTCATTGTTGGTTGTTAGTAAAATATGTTTGATGTATAATGTATTTTTGTAGAAGAAGAAATCCATTTCTATTCGGCTTTCAACATTAAAATTAAAATACATAATATAATACCACACAGCACAAACAATATTAATTCCTGTAAAATATCTAGATACAACCTATGCATGTATATGTGTTCTAATATAAGATCAAAATGATCCATCAAATCTTCAAAAAATTGCTTCACCATATTCACAAATATCCATTATAATACTAACATCATTACAACACATTAAAAACATCTCATCCACTGTAGTTCTGATAACCTGATTAATAAAATAACCCATAGGACACTGTCTTCAAAGGTCAGTCAGGAAGCTACAAATCTACATTAATCGAATTAAGTCTGCAGTGGCCCCCTTACCACAAGAACAGAGCCTACATTGTTTAACTGGTACACATATCCTCTTAGGGGTAAAACATTCAGTCTCAAAATTAGGATAATCCTCCTGTGTTCTCTGGACCTTAATTTGATTGTAATAGTTTCAGACTAACACACGGAAATCAATAAATTATACATATGGTGTTGATCCAATGTGGCAGTCAGTTTGGATCAACACCATATGTAACATTTATTGATTTCCATTTGTAAAAATTGAGATTCCTATGTTAGTCTGTCCATAGATATATGTCACTTTGTGGCTTACATTAAAACTATTGATAGTTGTATATGTATTCTGCAAAATGTGTCAGTTAATTACAGGAGTGGTTGGATTTTGGTTTTCTTAACCCTGTTCATGTTTTTCATTATAAACTTCTAAGTCATCCTCCCTTTCTGTAAACCATATAACAGGACACTTGGTGAATAGTTAGCCCTAACTTGGTTAACAATAGCGAACTGCATTTGTAGGACCATTTCCGCACAGTGCAGATAAGAGCATATCAAAGTCCCTCTGTTTTTGCATATTTAATAAGGTTGATTCTTGCCTAGTTGCATAAGGGTGATAAGAGTGTGATTGAATAATAGAGAACATATGACTAATCACAGGGATAATCATAAGGAGAATTTGTAGTTGTTATTTCTCCCAAGGAGGAACACACAACATGCATTCAGTGTTCTAAGGGAAACACTATGTCTGAAATGTCTTAGACTGGATAGATTAAGCATACAAGAGATGTATACATTATGGGAAAAGTCAACTTTGGAAAAAAATATTTAGACTATGATAGAGTTCCCAGGGGTTTGAGATTATGTGTCTTTCCAAATTTTGATGACATAGAAGATGAAGAGCGTACAGTGAGAAGGGAAGAACATTTTAACAATAGCAGGTTAGGGATGCTAGAAATGGTAATTGAACATGCAAATAAAGTTCATAATGAAATAGAAGTGGCATTGGAAGAAATAGAGGACATAGATAAGACTGATCAAAATAAGAAGAATTTTGAGATACTTATTAAGATACTAGCAAAATATCAAGATGAGCTGCAATTTAAGAACTCACGTAAATTCTTTCAGTTTGAACGAGATTACAGTCAAGGGAAAGTGTATACATTTCAAAATAGATATGATGAAAGAACCAGTGGTAGACAAGCAACCCTGATGTAAACCCCTGCATCAACATCAGAAGTGGATAGTGCAGATGAAAGAACAAGTCGAAATCCCAGAGAGCATACAGACATAACAGTATCATCCACATCTAAAAGAATGGATTTGTTTTAAAGAAAATCAAAAGATGCAGAAGAGCGAATATAAAAGGATACAGGGAAACAGTGCAGAAAAAGAGTAATTTTTCAAGAACCAGTAGCTGTGAAGAGCTCTACATCTCATACAAGTCAAGAGAAAAAAGGGGTAAGGGGTCAACCAAACTAAGAAGAAGGAGAAGAGTAGAATATTCACACAAGATTAAGGAACCTCAATTGAGACAAGAACTGAATAACAATATAGCTCTTAATCTATTAGATAGACACATAGATGATTCTGAACAGTCAATACTTATTAAGGGTCTGTCATTTTCACCATTAAAGCCAATCAACAGTACCAATATATATATATATATATATATATATATATATATATATATATATATATATATGTATATATATATATATATATATGTATATATATATATTACATGGACACGGTAGCGTCCATGTAGTTATGGTTAAATTGGTGTTTCCATAGAAAGAGCATTTTTGGGTGGCTTATAACTTCGCTCCCTCTGGACGAATCCTCACCAAAATTTGCAAAAAAAGTATATGGCCCACTCTGAATATTTTTGGAGAGGTTTGGTCCAGGGGGGGCAAAGTTATAGGGGGGGTCCCAAAACCTTTGTCTTTTCCCATAGACATAATGGGAAAAAACTTTGCGCACACCTACAGCCCAAACCGCTGGACGGATTTACACCAAATTTGCGGCAGGATTGGGGGCTTGGTCCCGAAAGCGTGCTTTTGCAAATTTGGTGTAAATCCGTCTCGTAGTTCTTTTTAAAATGACCAAAATGTAAGGCAAAAAACTTAGTGATATCTCTGTTTGCTCCGCGGACAGCGCCCCGATTGGCAAAGCGGCTTGCGTGATGTCCGCGGACATGCAACGTGTTCCCTGATTGGACGCAGTGGTGCGTGAAGCGCGTCAGATTTTTTGTGGCGCCCGCCATCTTGCATTCGCCAACGACCGCGGACAGCGCAGTGGTACTTGGATTAAAAATTGTATTTAGTGGAGTGTGTTGGTGTGTAAGAGTGTTTGGGGAGGGTGGGGGAGTATGAGATAGGTTCAATGTTCTGTTTTTTTTATGTGCTAGACGCTTTTGTTGTGTTCGATTTGTCTGCGGACAACACGGCTGTTCTGAAATTTTCTATATAAACTAAATGGTGGGGTGTTCCGAGGACGGAGTATGTGTCCGTTTTGTTCGTAAGCAAGCTAAAATTGAGCTAAGAATACTCGCAGTGTCCTTAAATGTTGGTACATAAACAAAATGGGGGTGTCCTGAGGACGTTGTCCGTATTGTACTCTGGCAAGTTGAATGTGTTCTAAGAACACTCGCGGTGCTGAAATGTTTGCAATTAAACAAAATGGGGGTGTTCTGAGAACGCTGTTTGTATTGTTCGTTGTCAGGTTGAAAGTGTTCTAAGAACCCTCCTTATGTCTGCTGACATTTCACTTTCCTATGGGCCTTACCCAACTTTTTGTCCACTAAACAAATGATAAATCAGGCTGCTGTGCGCCGACATTATGTGATAATCCTATCACTTGCCCCATCGACCTGGCTGACCTGTTTTTGCGACACTAAATCATATCTCCCGCCCCTAAGCCTGACATTATCAAAGCATTCATATTCCTCGTCTCTCTCCATGACATTACAGTGTGCGTAGCCAAATGTGCCCAGTCGTCTCCAGTCCTACGCGACTTACACAGAACCCGGAAAACAACACACATCATCTCACAACACAGCGCGCCACAATTCGGAATATGAAACTGTGATTTAAAAGCAAACAGCAAGTTTGTACATTTCGTAAAGTACATTTATTTGACATCAAATGTTTAGGGAATATTCAGCGATTTGCATATTTCTTTGCTGTTGATCCGCAAAAGTTCATCTTGACTCACGCGCTGTTTCTTTGCGCTACACAAGGTGTTGGTTTATGATAAAGGAAGCACTATGGTCGCACTGATAATCGGAAGGCTGTTGCAACAACGAGGCATTATGGATTATAAAATACTAGCATATTAAAAATGGCAGTACACGTTTAAGAAGCGACAACAGAACAACCTAATCATTGTGGGGTTTATTTAAATACTAGTGCATTTGCATGTGAATGTAGATCTCTCTCCGTGGTAGGGGCCTCCCTCTGGAACAGCCTTCCTGCCTCCCTGAAACTTGAGGAGAACCATCTCCGGTTCCGGAAGCACCTCAAAACCTTCCTCTTCACTTCTGCTTTCTCTCTCCCTCTCCCCTGCTAAATTCTTCACCAAAACTGCACTGATTCTGCAACTGGGCCCTCTCACCGACCTCGTTCCTGGGCCCAGTCACTCTTCACTTGCACTGCCTCCCTGGCAACCCCTGCACTGCGGGACTGTCTCTGTAGCACTACAGCTCCCCCCCCAGCACTTGTCTGCACTTACCTTGCACTTGCCACCAGCTGGCCCTATTTATTTATTATTTTATTTCTATTCTACTTATTTGTACTTCACTCCCCCCCTCCCCCTTCCCCTTGCACTTTTTCCCTTCCCCCTACCCCTGCACTTGCGCGGTCTGAATGACACCTGGCCTAGTAGGATCGTTGTCTGTCTTCCCCTTGTTCCCCCCTCCCTGCCTCGTCGCGCCTTGAAACACTTGTGTATAGGCGCGTTACAAATGCCATATCATATCATATCATATCAATGTATGCATATGGATGTAATGAGTTTGCATCTGTGCATTCGCGACTTTCATTACAAAAAAGGGGTGAGCTCAATGAGAGGCTATAACAACCTTGCGCTCGGCAATCACGCATCATGCACCTGGTGAATTATGCAAATTAGGTTATGACATCATTTAGCTACTTCTAGCTACTTTTATGACGGCCAACAGCTACTTTTCTTACTAAGGAGTTGCCAACACTGCTCCTACGCGACTTCATACAGAATCCGGAAAACAACACAGATCATCTCACAACACAGCGCGCCACAATTCGGAATATGAAACTGTGATTTAAAAGCAAACAGCAAGATTGTACATTTTGTAAAGTACATTTATTTGACATCAAATGTTTAGAGAATATTCAGCGATTTGCATTTGTCTTTGCTGTCGATCTGCAAAAGTTCATCTTGAGTCACGCGCTGTTCCTTTGCGTTACACAGGGTGTTGGTTTATGATAAAAGAAGGACTGTGGTCGCACTGATAATCGGAAGGCTGTTCCAAAAATCGAGGCATTAGACCACCATAACGGTTGGTATGTTGCTTCTAGCCGCTAGTACCGCGTAAGGGCATATTGGTCCTTGGCGATTGTCCCATAAAATGGTGAGAATCATGAAGTTGTTTACTAGGAGCTGCACCTGGCAGTTAAAAAATGCGTCGGCCGGGGTCTGAAAATCGTGGCATTGACAGTAGGGAAGGATATACCTGTTTTAAAAACATAAATTAGTCTCACGGGCCGATCTTCATTAAAAATATTCATTTTATTTATTAGGGCGTGAAACTATTTGCTAGCGAGGATAGTGCAACGGAGTATGTTAACTTATTCCCACTAACCCACCCTCTCTCCTCTGCCTTTTTCAGTGCCGTCTGAGCGCCAGTGGACCACTTCGGTGGTGATAGTGCGCGGTACAAAACAATATGCCACATTGAACAAACAAGTACAATTTAACCGGGCTTTAACACCACGCTATTGTTATTATATTCCGGTATAAAATAATTTAAAGGGTTACTTACATTATATTGGCATTTTCCATTGTCTACGCGTAATGCAGTCCCTAAATACGACTCCGTCTGTGCCAACGATCTTTCTCATAGAGATATAATATATAAAAGCGGTTTTGTTTCAGAAATTTCATCCTTATCGTCTCTTACGTTTTTGCACCCCTCCTTCAAAAGAAGTCTTTTGGCATGATCCCTGTCTGTCAAGGTCAAAAAACAATAGAACCTTATAGTGCGAGTCGTGGGCCACTCCGGCCCCGCGAGCAAAAAATAGAAGCAGCTGACCTTCACTGTGAACGAGCATAAATTCTTACTTTGCAACATTCTGTGTAAAGCCATCCCTGAGAAATTGCTTTTTACACTCCATCTTTGTATATTGTCTGCGTGCTAATGAAAAAAGTTTGTTAAAGGGAGTTTATGGTTAACTTGCGCTACTAAAAACCTATGAAATTCAGTAAAAAAACGTTGTTAACGGGACGTTATGGTTAAGTTGCACTAATAAAAACCTATGAAATTCAGTAAAAAAACGTTGTTAAAGGGACGTTATGGTTAAGTTGCGCAAATAAAAACCTATGAAATTCAATGAAAAAACTTTGTTAAAAGGGACGTTATGGTTAAGTTGCGCTACTAAAAACCTATCAAATTCAGTAAAAAAACTTTGTTAAAGGGACGTTATGGTTCAAAGTAAAACCGAAACACCCCTGAAATTCGGCAGTTATGGTAAGATAAGCAACCATAACTCGCGCCACAGTGCACTGCTAACACTAACACCCAGGACATCAAAGATGACATCACAAATGTCATTGATGACATCACTGATGACATCACATGGCTGGCTCTCCCTTTTTTTCCTTTACTGACATATCTAAGTCACATAGTTTTCTTCAGTAACAGTCAGGAAGTAAAAATTGGAAAGGTACTATATTTGTAGACTTAGGGTCAAGTCATATCATATGAAACATATATATGGCGGAAGACACAGGCTTGAAAGAGAGCAATCCTTTCTGTGCATGAAGATAATCATTAGAGTTATCAGCATTTTCTCATAGTTTTATTTGTATTACTATACCTTCCCTGTATATGCTCATATTTGTATACATTGTACTCACACTCCTTTCCTTAGGGTTCAATGACATCATTTGATACACATACATACAGTAAGTAGCAGCTTTGAAACAGAGCAATAATTTCTCTGCATAAAGATAATCAGTTAGGTTATGAACTCTTTCTGCAACTACTTCTGCTTTTTTGCTTACTTCTCTGTCCCTGTATATACTCATATGTGTATGTGTTGTTGTCTCTTTGTGTTTTGTCTGTATTAAGTGTAATTATGTATTAAGTGGGTTTTATTAGCTACTTATTACATGTTTCACAGTACGCAAAACACTAATAAGAAAGCAGTTATCATTTCATTATTCTACATGGCAAGATTATGAATATTGCACCTTCATCATGTATACTGCACACACTGCCTAAGTTTCTGCATGAGTTGCTTAGTATACTGGATAGAACTTCATAATAGAATGCTATTTATATCAATGCATTGCTTAATGCACTAATTAGCTCATGATATTTATTCAAATGGTCCTTGACACTTTTTGGTCAACATTATAAGAATCCCTCCTACAGAGTTTTCATGAAAAGTAAATGCACATGTGATGTCATCAGTGATGTCATCAATGACATTTGTGATGTCATCTTTGATGTCCTGGGTGTTAGTGTTAGCAGTGCACGGTGGTGCGAGTTATGGTTGCTTATTTTACCATAACTGCCGAATTTCAGGGGTTTTTCGGTTTTACTTTGAACCATAACGTCCCTTTAACAAAGTTTTTTTACTGAATTTGATAGGTTTTTAGTAGCGCAACTTAACCATAACGTCCCTTTTAACAACGTTTTTTCATTGAATTTCATAGGTTTTTATTAGCGCAACTTAACCATAACGTCCCTTTAACAAAGTTTTTTTTATGAATTTCATAGGTTTTTATTAGCGCAACTTAACCATAACGTCCCGTTAACAACGTTTTTTTAATGAATTTCATAGGTTTTTATTAGTGCAACTTAACCATAACGTCCCGTTAACAACGTTTTTTTACTGAATTTCATAGGTTTTTAGTAGCGCAAGTTAACCATAAACTCCCTTTAACAAACCTTTTTCATTAGCACACAGACAATATACAAAGATGGAGTGTAAAAAGCAATTTCTCAGGGATGGCTTTACACAGAATGTTGCAAAGTAAGAATATATGCTCGTTCACAGTGAAGGTCAGCTGCTTCCATTTTTTGCTCGCGGGCCGGAGTGGCCCACGACTCGCACTATAAGGTTCTATTGTTTTTTGACCTAGACAGACAGGGATCATGCCAAAAGACTTCTTTTGAAGGAGGGGTGCAAAAACGTAAGAGACGATAAGGATGACATTTCTGAAACGAAACCGCTTTTATATATTATATCAATATGAGAAAGATCGTTGGCACAGACAGAGTCGTATTTAGGGACTGCATTACGCATAGACAATGGAAAATGCCAATATAATGTAAGTAACCCTTTAAATTGTTTTATACCGGAATATAATAACAATAGGGTGGATAAAGTCTGGTAAGAAAAGTTATGGTAAGATAAGCAACCATAACTCGCTCCACCGTGCACTGCTAACACTAACACCCAGGACATCAAAGATGACATCACAAATGTTATTCCAGAATACTTAGATGTACAGATGAGAGAATACATATATAAACTTGACTCATATACTCGATACCCAATGCAAATGTTGTACGAATTTGAAAGTATTAATTGGGAAGAATCATTTTAGCTAGTCACATATGATGTAAAGTCATTGTATACATTGCTCCAATATGATTTGGCAATTTTAATAGATTATTGGTTAAAAGACAACCCAGCATCTAATTACATGTACTGTGACATGGTAAAGGAAATGTTGGAATTTACAGTGAGAAATAGTGTTTTTCTATTTGACAACAAATACTACCAGCAGAAAATAGGTGTTGCTATGGGGCACAAAATGCCCTACATTAGCAAATGTATTTATGGGACAATTCAAAAAATGTTATGCCCTAAACAAAGACAATTGTCAACTAGCAGAATATGTACATAAAGGAAGGAGATATAGAGACAATGTATTCATGATTTGGACAGGAAGTTTAGAACAATTGTATAGATTCACCTTATCATTAAACAAAAATGATTTTAAAATTACACTTACGTGTACATCGAGTCAAAAAGAGATAATGATTAAAATTGAGAATAATCAAATAAGAACTGAAACCTTTTCGAAACATACTGAGGATAACTCTTTACAACATGCAAGCAGTGGGCACAGACAAAGCACGATTGAGAACATTCTGAAGGGCGAACTGATAAGGGCAAAAAGAACCCATAATAATAGTGTAGATTTAGAAGCAGAGATTACAACTATACATAACATATTTAAGGAAAGAGGCTACGACAGTTGTGATAAAGCTCAAGCCACTAATGAAGTGGGAAAGATGAATAGAGAGGATTTACTAGTGGTTAAAAGGAAGGATGTACACAAAGAGACGGAAGATGAGATTAGGTTCATCACAGAGTATTCAGCATATACTAAAGTATTGTATTAGATTTTTTAGAAAACATGGGTCTATTTATGTCTAGTAAATACATTGGGCCTCATCACGAGTTGGACGGTAACGCCTACAGTATTACCGCCGGTGCTATTAGCCATAACGCCAAACCCCTGGCGCTATTAGCGCCGGATCACGGGTTTGGAGGAACAGTTAGTGCCCATTCTCCATTGGGCCCATTCAGGAATTCCTCATTCCCCATTGGGCCCAAAGGGGAAAATTCGCACTATTACCACCGGGAGATTTCCCGCCGGTGGTAATAGCACCGAAAATCAGCAATATTTCTGCAGATTTCCCCGCAGCTCAGAGCTGGGGGAAATCTGCCAAGGTCATGATCTGTCGGACCCTTAAATGCGGCGGTAATATCGCAAACGCTGCATTTAAGGGATACCACCAAACTCATGATGAGGCCCATTAAATAAAATATAAGTATTACATTAATAGGGTACCAACAATCATATTTAAGAAAGCAGAAACCTTGAGACAAAGACTTAGTCTAAGTTATATGAGGCCAGTAAATAGCGATAGTAAACAGACATGGCTGCCAACTTAACCTATAGGGTTTTATAAATGTAGCACATGTAGTATGTGCCGTTACACCTTAGCAAAAGTTCACAAATTCAATACATACACTAATTTGGACATTGAAGTTAAGGAGTTCATTAAGTGTAAAACAGAATATGTAGTGTATATTTGCATATGTGAACAATTTTACATTGGCAGTAGGAGACAAGCAAGACTCAGAATAAGGGAACACCTATTTTCTATTAGAATTTTCTTTTAGAATGAGTAACACCAAACTTCCTCTTGTGAACCATTGCTTATTGACACATCCCAAAAAGGATGTTATATCCTTATCACTTGAATGGATGGCTGCATGACGTCACTGAAAGAATGTTGATTGTGTGTCTGTAATGTTTGTATGTGAACTGTGTTCCAGCACAGGCCGTTGAAGATGTGGCACTGGGTGGTGGGTGCCAGTGTGTCCCCTTCGGGTCCCAATTCTGTTCTTGAACTACATAATTGTGCATATTAGTCTTCCCCATGCTGCATCCCTTTAATAAAAACAAGGTGAAGATGTTGGTGTATGTTGTAGGTGTGTGTGAAGTAGGCATTTCACCTCTGTGTGCTCTCCTTATGAACGTGGTTATCAAGAAGTTGTGGGTTTAGCTTTATCTGAGTGTGTGTTTGTCCATTCATTGTACTGGGCAGGACTCTCTGTCATTTGTTTCTGCCTCCTGTGTGGTGGGGCCCGTTGCCATGGTGTGCGCACTCTTGACTGTCATTTTGTGCTCTAGAGTAGCAGTCTTGTGAACTGGGAGTGGTGAACCCAGGTAAAAGGAGTTTTGTTTCTCTATTGTTGGTTGAGATTTGCAGTGTTTGCAGCCCATTAGATGTGGCAGGTTTGTGCTTGGTCGTGGCAGGATCAAAATCCAAGAGTGGCTTAAATGGGAAGTTTCAGGTATTCTTGGGTTGATTGGGGAGATTGTCATGTGATTCAGGCATGCTGGCAGTGGTTGGATTACGGTGCTGGGATGCTGCCTGTGCATGCTTCAGATATTTTGGTTTTGTGAAAGAAGGGAGGTGTGTTATATCCTTATCCCTTGGATGCATGGCTGTGTGATGTCACTAAGAGAATGTTGATGGTGTATATGGAATGTTTGTATGTGAACTATGTTCCAGCCCCGGCGGTTAAAGATGTAAGCGTGGGTGGTGGGTGCCAGTGGGTCACCTACAGGGCTCAATTCTGTTCCTGAGGTACCAACTTGAGGTACCTACTTGTTACATCCTAATAAATGGAACTTTAGTGATCTTACCTGCTGGCTTCTACAGTCATCATTACAACATGATTGGAATGAGATTAGCTTCTTTGGATGCAACAATCTTAGAGGAGGCAACAAAGAAACAGAACAGTGGAAATCTGAAGAAAGAATGACATTTGATTTAATGAGTATCAAAGACAGATTAAATAAGTAACACAAATGAAGTGTATTTCATAGTAGATTGATTGCTGTATCATCAATGGTTTTGGGGACACAGACCTGTTTTGGGGTATAAGTGATGTGGACCAAAAATATATATTAATGGAATAATAACAGTATGAAATTGTAGTAGGACTAATAATGGAGAGACTAATGTTGCCACATATAAACCGGTACCCAACAGACGGATAATAAATTGATTAATAGATATTAACATGAGTAAGAAGGAATAGAGTGAGAGGATTGAATCTGAAGTTTAAATAAGTTACAATAGATATGATGATATGACTGTAATGAAAATAATGATACAGTAAATGTATATTTTTTGGAGATGTATATAAGAAGAAAATAGAACTGAGTTTTAAACATGTAGCAATAGTATGAGTTGGCAATTAGACTAGCATACATGGGTTAACGGTATACCGAGGATAGTAAAATAACAATTGAATTGGAATCAGATATATAACAAGATGGCTGCCGTTTGTTATAAAATCAAACAATGATCAAATTAGAGTTTGGAGACAACAAAAAAGACTATGGGCCTCATTACGACTCAGGCGGTAAGGGTTTTACGGCGGCGTTAACAGCGCCGACCCTTACCGCCTGAGTACGAGGTCCCTTAGCGCCATGGCGTACTTAACACCTGCTTTTAGCAGGTGGTAAAATCCATGGCGCTAAGGGACCATGGAGTTAATTACGCCACCGTAATTTACGGTGGCGTAATTAACGCCTTCCCCACTCCCATTATGCCCTATGGGGCAAAAATGGGAATGGGGAAGGGTAAATGGGGATTGGGGACTTACCGCCCCGCCAAGGTCGGAATGGGGCGGTAAGTCCGCCAACCACCATGGCGTAAACGTAGTTTACGCCATGGTGGTAAAGTCACGGTCCAGGCGGTAACTTACCGCCTGGGTCGTAATGAGGCCCTATGTCAAAATGGCTGCTATCTGGAGAAATGGCAATAGATTGTCCTCTCTTTATGTCTCAGATAATTCGAGCAGTATACAATTGAGAGCATGCTTAAATGTCCACCCTTTATATTTTCTGGATGTATATATATATATGACAGCTTAAATGGCCTCTGTTTAGTAAGGACTAATAAGGACAGTCCATTTTCTATGTTGTGGATGTTTATATAAAAAACATCCAAAAATGGCACCCGAATGCTGGCAAACAAGCAGAATGAGAGGCCTGGACACAGTCTTTTGAAAGTTTCAAAGTAAAAGTGATATTGCCAGGAGAGTTGAATTAATGCACTTACAATGGATTTAATAGAGAAATAAATGTACAATGTTCTTTTATCGCTAGGCTTTCTAACGCCTGCTGTTTCAATGTGGAAAGAATAACGAAAATGTTTCATCAGATTTTTTGGGGGGATGGGAAAGGGTAGATCAAGGGTTGAGGGGTCGGGATTAGTTAAAAACAGGTGTGTGAGGGGTGGTTTGGGGGTTGAACGCTCCCTAAAAAATAAAAATAAATGTGATGAATGTTTTCGTTATTCTTTCCACATTGAAACAGCAGGTGTTAGAAAGCCTGTTGATGAAAGAACATGGAACCAAAATAAATACATTAGGTGGTAACTAGGATATGTTGCAAACTATTTCCTTTGCTGGTTCAAGTCCATTCTTTCTGATTGGACGCATTCTCTCTCTATTCCCCCTTTTCTGACTGCTCCTTCCCCCTTTACCTGTGGAGTGCCTCAAGGTTTTGTCCATCTCTCCTTTGCTGTTCAATATTTATGCGCTCCCCCTTGCCAAGCTCATTTATGTGCATGGTTGCCATTTCTACTCCAACGCGGACAACACACAACTTATTTTGCATGTCAATTATGATCATGGGCTTGAGGCCGATCCTCTCAGGAATTGACTGGCCTATATAGGAGTCTGGATGCCAAACAACTGGCTTAAATGCAACGCTAATAAAATGGAGGTCATGGTGGTCCGGGGGTTGGTGACTCACTGGAATACTCTCCATAGTCCACAGACTTCTGGCCCTCCTCTTTGGGTTCTTTACCCTCCCCAGTTAACACTGTTAAGAGTTTAGGAATATAAATTGCATTGTCACTCTCTGTGGATCCTCAGATTAATGCCAGATGAAGTTTGGTAATCTCAAAATTAAATTACTTAGGAAGATTATCTAATTTAATCTTCGGAGCATGGTGGTCTCTTCCTTAGTATCGGTCATTTTAGACTATTGCAATACTACTTTGCTTGCACAAACCAAAACCTATATACACCGCTTACAGTGGGCCCGCCTGGCTATGGGGCTCCCCAGATATGCTCACACCTCTGCTGCGCTTCTGAGTCTGTATTGGCTTCCTATAGACAGCAAAATCAAATTTAAAACCTTGAGTAAGGCCCATCACGATTACCATGGATTCAGAGCCTCCTACCTTTATCACAAAATCATTAGATACTGACCCTCACAAAAGCTACTTTCAGCCAATTTGCACTTTTTTCAGGTTCCCCGGTGGGCGACAGAGCTTTTTCAGTTGATGCTATGGAACTCTCTCCTCAATACACGTTAGACTATTCCTGACCATTTTTTTCTTAAGGAAAGCCCTGAAAATGTATCTCTTTAACCTTTGAGCCAGGGCTCTGGTTTTTCTCCTGCCTGGTCTGTCTAGCCTGCGTGTCCTTTTCATGAGAGCTTGATCCTACCAAGCACCAGGATACCTTCAGGTTGCAGTTGCACTATATAAAGAATGTTAACATAACATAAAATATGCAGAAAGAAGACTGGAATTTGCATCTTGCTCACTAAACATTGTAATCATATGGAAGATAAGGATGTAAATAACAGAAAAAATAAATGCTATATCAGGTAACAATGATGAATGGTTAGGAAAATAATGGTGGTGGGTGAAATTGATTTTTGAGTGATAGAATGATTCTTTTTCAAAGATACAATGATTCTTTTTCAAAGATAAATGATTAGAAAAGATACAGTGGAAGACAATGCAGAGAGCCAAGAGAGAATACAGCTATAGGTAATAAACAATTACATCAATTGGAGAGTGGGGAGTATCTGCCAACAAAATGCTTACCATTAGTTACTGTTTATTTATTTATTTATCTATTGTTCACTTGTTAAGCACTTAAACAGGAGGCAAATACTGTTTCAAAGTGCCCACAGGGCAACAGGGAGGGGACAGAGGATGATGGACAATGAAATTACAAAGTTAAATAATTAAATACAACAATATAAAATGAGACAATGGGTAGGAGAAGACACACCTGCTATGCATTGTGAGTGTTCAGAACGTGCAAGTGCAGAAGGGAGAGTGGCATGGGATAGGTGCTGTGGTGCTCATGGAGAGTAGCAGGTAACGTGTTATGAAGAAAGGTAAGTGCAACCTCCAGTGATGAAGGGTGAGCCGAGGCAAGTGCACAGGATATTCAGCAGCAGGGATGATGAGATGTGGGAGGTCAGGGCCCCGAGGATGCATAGGGGCCCTGCACACCAATCAGGCTACTGTAAGATTGGCAGGGGAGAGAGGGAGGGAAGGTATAGGTGAAGAGGAAGGTCTTGAGGCTTTTCCAGAACTTAAGGAGGTCCTGCTCAAGATGAAGAGGGAGGGGGAGGCTGTTCCAAAGAAGGGAGCCTGCTGAGTAAAGCGGTCGACCACCTGCTCTCTGTTAAGCAAACCTCTTTACACACAAGGAGTTGGTGCCAGAGGAACGTAGGTGTCGAGAGGCGGAATATTTAGTCAGAAAGAGTTGCAGATAAAGGGTTTCCCGGCCCCAGACAGCCTTGTGGATGATGCAGAGGGATTTGAATTTAATCTGTTCTGTGATCGGGTAGCAAGTGAAGATTTTGTAGGGCATGAGAGATGCGGTCCCTGAGTTTGAGGCCAAGGATGAGTCGTGCTGCCCTATTCTGGATTATCTAGAGGGGTCGCAGAGTGGACAAAGGTAGATTAAGGAGGAGGCTATTGCAATAGTCAAGCCTTGAGGGAACCAGAGCTTGGGTAACATTGAGTCTCTGGGGGACGGTGAGGAAAGGTAGAATTCCTTTCAGAAGGGAAAGCTGAAAATGTGACTTATTGGCAATGTCCTGAGTACGAGGGAGCAAGGAGAGAGAGGAGTCAAAGATGACTCCAAGGTTTCTGGCTTCTGTAGAGGAAGCAAGGGGAGAGCCTATGGAAGAAGGCTAGAGTGTTGGGAAGAAGCCGGGTGCCGGGGTCCCAATAGGGAGGATCTCTGTTTTGCAGGCATTGAGACAGAGATCATTAGAAGTACACCAGGCCTGGATGACTGAGAGGCAGTTGGGGATGATGGAGGGTGCAAGGGCGTCGGAAGGCATTTTTAAGAAGAGTTGTGAGTTGTCAGCATAGCACTGAAAGTTGGGGAAGAAGGAGGAAATGAGGCATGCCAGCAGAGTAAGGTAGATGTTAAAGAGCCAAGGCAAAAGGACGGTGCCCTGGGGGATGCCAGAGGTGGAGAAGGAAGTAGGGGAAGAGAAGTTGCCCACTATGATTCTGTCAGAGCAGTCAGTTAGGAAGGAGGTAAGCCAGTCCAGTGACCGCTGCGAGAAACCAAGGGAGTCATGGAGCCTTTTTATGAGGATGGAGTGGTTAACTGTGTAAAATACAGACGAGAGATCAAGGAGGATGAGGACAGCAGGGGAGATGGAATGAAGGGGTGCAAGCAGTTCTTCACAGGTATTCAGAAGAGCAGTTTCTGTGCGTCTGGATGCTCGGAATCCAGACTGATGGTTGGGGAGACTGACAACAAGTTCAGTGTGGGAGTTAAGTTGGGGCAGGGCCCATTTCTCAAGCAGTTGGCCTGGGAAAGGGGTGATGGAGATAGGGTGATAGTTGTCTGGGCAGGAAGGATCTGCTGATGGTTTTTTAAGGAGGGGGAACACAAGGGAGTGCCTCAGGGAGGAAGGAAAAGAAACAGTAGCAAAGTAGTGGTTACAAAGATCAGCGAGAGCAGGGGCGAAAGAGGAGATGTTGTCCTTGATGGTTCTGGATGCGTAAGGGGCAACCTGTTTGGAAGAGACCTTCATATAGTTGATAACTCTGGTGACTTCTTCCGTAGAGACAGATGTGAAGGAGGAAAATGAGATGAGGAAGGAGGAGTTGAGTGGTTAGGGAAGACAAAGGGGGGAAGGGACGGGTTGAAAGAGTGTGTGGCAAGTGTAAGGAACTCATGGTGGCAAGATATAAGTGATCACAGTTCAAGGGTGTTTATTGAACTTTATACTGGATTAGATAATCACCTAATCTTAACCTAAATTTAGGATTTGAGCAAGTTACAACCATCAAATAATAATAAGGAAGTAATTGTGGTGGCTTGTCAAATAGAAAGGGTCTATACTAAAAATAAACTATTGCCGATTCCTTACTGCTAAATTACAAAAAGAGTGTGGGATAATGTTCACCAGAAAAGAAAGAAGTGTTCACAAAATGAAAGTCAGGATCGTTCAGCTGGGTCTCCCTTCCTCACGTTTGAAGCACAGGACAAGGTGGGACTCTTAAGCACAGTAGCCTCCTTGGCCTCACCAGCACGAGGTTCACAGTTCAGGTTACGATAACCAAAAAAGTCTCCTTCCTGATAAAGTCTCTTGTCTTAGAAGGTCTGCTGCTTCACAATGAAAAACAAACCAAAAAAAGGTTCCTTCGGTACTCTGGTACCTTCAGCGATTGCTCTTTGCCCCTTGGATCTTCCTCTGACAGGCTCGGATCCTTCTTGCAACTTTGGGGTTCCCTCCGTCGGGTTCCCTACGGCCTTTCTTTAACACAGTTCATGCATTTAAACACAGTTCATGCATTGTTCATTTTCATCAGACAGCAAGGTTTTCTATCTCCTAGCTTTCTCACGGCATCCCTCTGTCATGTTCACACTTGCCTTTATTACAGTTCACAATCTTCTTGGAGCGCCGGGTTTCCTTCCGCTAGCTTTTCTCTGGCTACGGGTCAGAGACTTTCGATTGTATAAGGGATTTGACCTAACCCTTATAGGACCACTCTGATGCCTCATGCCACTCTTTCCTAGGGCTTCTGGTTCTTGTAGTTTCAAACAATAGGTTACGGTCAGAGTGGCGCCTGACCCCTCTGCACCTGGACCTCAACTGGTTTTCTCTACAGTTAAACCACACACACAAGTTCCTTGTCTTTCAGATTCCTGGCATTCAAAAATGTTGCACTTGCAACCGTGGGCTCAACCCAGTTCGGTTTACTATCAGCTTCCTCCTACTCACTGGCTGTAGTGAACCCGTTGGCTTCTTTGTTCTCTGGAGTCAAGGATAGCACCACGGTAGCCATCTTGCCTCTCCTTCTATGATACCGGTTTTATGATTTCCCTTTCGGAGGCTTTGTGGACTCAGGTGAAAAGGGCAAGTACAACTCCCCCTTTGTCGTCCTTCCAGGTCTCACCGCTTTCCTTCTCCATTTAAACTGCTGGTTTGGTGTAGCTGTCTCCTCGTTCGTTCGGCCTTGCTCGAAGTGTGCTTTTGTGCTCCGCCTTTTATCCATGTGGGGAAGGTAAAGGGCCCTCAGGTGTGCGTGATTATTGTCATTTGCCTGACTCCTGCCTGACCGGTGTATTCGGACATGTCAGGTAAACGGCTCTGGTGTTAGTCCGCTGTTTGTTACCATATAAGAACGTGTTTGTGTGGGAAAAGGGCAGGTAGATCTTCCAAATACCCTACAGGGTAGGATGGGGAAAAGGTGTTGCAGGAAAAGGGATACCGCATCGCAACCCTCAGTGTGCCACTTCCACTCCCTGAAGACCCCCCAGCCCAGGTGATCCTCCCCACTGGTCCCCACCCAGGAATCCAATAGCGATGTCCATGTATTGGCAACCTGGAAGACAAATTTCCGGGGACTAGCAGGTGAGACACCTTCACACAAGGCTGTTCAGTATGTCCTGGGTTTTGGTGGTAAAGTGAGTGGCAAGTGCATTGCAAAGGTCCTGGGAGGGAATAGGGGTAGAGGATACTGTGGACGGGTTGGCAAGTTCCCTGCAGATTTTGAAGAGTTCAGCCGTGTTGTTGGATATGTGAGATACTGAATGTGGGGCTTTTTTTGGCACAGATAGAGAATCTGTAATGCCTTTGGAACAGGCGGTAGGACAGTTTGTCAGAGGGTGAACCTGAGGTTTGCCACTCCCGTTCTGCAGCCCTGCACTTATGTTTCAGGTCTGCAAGATCAGAGTCGTACCAGGTGTTACGCTTGGAGGCACGTTTCAGGCAGATCCTCAAGACTGGGGCAAGGATATCAAGGGTTTTGGTAATGGAGAGATAGAGGTTGCTGAGAGCGGAGTCAGAAGTAGAGTCTGAGTTGGGTGGACAGGGGGGAACGAAGGTGGACGTGAAGGCAGAGGCTGATCTTCGTTTCATCGGATGGATGTTCATGAATGAGGTTGACAGGGCTTTTGGAGGAGCTGTCACAGGGCCATAGGGACCCATGTGGAGGAGAGAAGAGAGTGGTCAGACAAGGGGAGAGGGGTGACCAGAGTAGATGAGAGAGGGAGGTCAGAATTGATGATGGCATCCAATGTGTGTCTGGCAGAGTGGGTTGGACCAGAGGGAAGAATGGAGAGGGATAGGGAGGTGCAGAGGTCAACTAAGAGCGAGGATCCTGTGCATGGGGGGTGTAATCGGATATTAAAATCCCCCATGAGTAGCATGTTGGAGGTGGTTGAGAGTAAGGAGAAACAGAAATCAGCCCACTCAGAGAGAAACAGAGAGGAAGCGTCTGTAGGTTTGAGAACAGGAGGTTAATCAATATGTTATAGTGGTATATCATGGTTATTTAATTGCGCTAAGATATTAGGAGTATTATTGTGAAAAAGAGAGTATTTGACAAAATATTGAAGGATGTAATGGCATTAGTTGAATATTAGTATAGAATGTGGACATTGAATTGCGTTATTAATAGTGGGTTTTTATTGATTTTTGTCATTTCAGTTCAATTGATTCTGAGAGATATTCTGTAATGTAAATAATAAATGTGGAATGGATTAAACATGTGGAAATTAATAGCAATTTGAGAGCTGTACATAAGAATCATGAAAATCACTTGTTACTAACATCACAAAATGAAGAAGTAATAATTGTACTTTGCCCTGAAAAAGAGCTGGGTAGCTCAAAACATGTGATGGTAAGTGTTAATTGATGGTAAGTGATAATTGATAAACAATTGGCAAGTATTAAATGATAAATAATTTAGAGGCAATTAAAATATCAATAGGGTAATTTACAAACTTGTGTTACTAAAAATGTTCCTTGTGAAGTAAGAATGAGAACAAGTAAAACTTGGTTGAAGCAGGTCACTGTCTTGTAAATCTCTAAGTAATGTCACCTTTCTATTTTCATAGGAGTTGGGCCTGCTGAAAGTATTTGTCTTTGAAAGTTGATGACTGTTTTTACTTTTAGTTGTAAGTTTGCTTCTTTACTACTAATTTCTTGTCCTTTTAAACGCTTTATTTTACCTTTTGTGGTAACTGTTTTTATTTAATGTATTTTTATTCGTAACTCAATCACTGGCAAAATGGCTTGCATACTTTAAACACAATCTGGATATTCTTTTGTATTTTTTATACATGGAATATGATCAGTCATTTTCCTACATCATTAAGTGTTTGTACTCTTAATGAAGCTGTATAGCCCATTTGATCTGTACAAACTTTACATTCTATATCTACTAATGCTGTATCTACACTTAAGCCTTGAGATTTAAGTATTGTTACTATATATGATGGAGTTATAGGAAATTGTTTAAATATTACATATATGTATCATGTCCTAATCCCTTGTATGGATGAGTGAGTGATGTCACTGCGAGAATGTTGATGCATGCCTGGAATGTTTGCATGGGACTTGTGTTCCAGCTCAGGCAGTTGGTCAGAGGTAGCCTGGGTGGTGGGTGCAAGTGGGTCCCCTCTGGATCTATTTCTCTTAACTGAGACATCTACATGTTAAATCATGAATAAAGGAACCTGAGTGAACACACAGGCTGCCTCCTTGAATTTTTCATTACAACACTGGTGACAAGCTAGCTTCAGATTGGGACCAAAGGCATGCAGGAGCTGAAAAGAGGAACAAAGGAAGATGTTAACTGCTGCGGCAGGTTCAGGAAGAAAAAAGGAGACCCTCTGCCCCAGAGCTGAAAACCCACCACCCAGGCTAAAGATGGAACCATCCGGGGCATAGTAAGTTGTGCTAGGGAGCACCCAGAGAAGCTGCGGGTGAAGGAGATGTCTAGCAGCCACCCAGGACAAGAAAAAAGAAAGGAGAGACATGCCAGGGAGCACCCAGAATGCATGGCTTGCTGCTGAGCATGCAGGAAAAATTGCTACTGCCAGAGGGATGCCTATGGTGAACCCGCAGGCAATGGAGGTGCTGCTGGTAAAAGACCAAATCTAAACACCTGCCCTGCTGGTGAGCAGGTGAGAAATCACCCAGAGCGCAAAGGCTGAGAGAAGGCTGCCACAGTGCACCAGTGACGCCTGCCTCGCAAGGAACTATTGGCAGGTGAAGGGCTACAGGTTGAAGCCATGATCAAAGGAGCAAGGTAACTCAAGCTGGATCCAGCAGCATGTGCTCTATAGGAGGGGATATGACCATGTTTATGGTCCTAGACTGCTGCAATTAAAGGATGGCAGGGAACAAAGCAGGGTGCTGTGAAAAGTGTGTGCTCTCACCGAAAAGAAGGTGGGAGCAGCACTTACCTGTCTCTGAGGTCATTGGTGGGCTGCTGGGGTGGTTGTTTCAAGGGAGCTTTGTCGTGATCCCTAGGCCAACAGCTAATGATGGCATCACTCTGTTGCTGTAGGGTCTGATGATCACCAGATTCCCGCCCGAACGCTGTGCACTTTCCATTTACATGTCTTCAAGGATAAGAAGGATTCTCGTTTGGCTCAGAGAATGCAACTACCGGGGGCCAAGCGTACTTAAAGAAAAGGACCCTTTAACTTATCTGTGCATGCTGAGGAAGTGGAGGACTGCTCGTTTCTTATGAGCAGACTGGATAACGGCCTGTGGACAGCAGGGAGCATGGAACATGTATTTGCTCTTTCTCTCCCTGAAACAGCACTGGCATAGGTACTAAAGCAGCATTACCCTGCAGCTTCTGTGAAAAGAAAAATGGGAATAATGTTTTTTGTATTCTGTTACATAGGGGGGTAATGAGCATTGTTAAATGCTGATGGTTTAGTGAACAAGAATTCCTTATTATCTTTTTTGCTGTGCTCCGTGTGTGGATCAGAGGTAGAACAAAATCAGCTAGCAACAGAGTGAATGTTTAAATTGATCTAGGTGACTTTACTATTTTATAGTTTTTCAGGTTTATAGCGTCTACCCACCATGGACTTTTAGCACTACTTCACATTTTTAAAGAAAAGTATAAACTATTTAATGTGCTGATGCATGCTATGAATCGAGGTTAGCATGTTAAATTTATCATATTGAGGTTTTTCAGGTTAAAGTAAGTTAACAACTACAAGGAATTTTAAGACAATTTTAACTTATGAATATTAGTTATTAACCTTGTGTTTTGAAGAGATCTAGAACTGGAAATGCAAGCAGATGTTTTCTGGCAAAGAATTAAACAACACACAGTGCATTGCGGGTCCCTGTTGTATTATCATGTGTCACCCGACTGTGAGTGGATGGTGAAGAGTTTAGTTGTATGTCAAGTGTGAGTAGAATGCAGCTATGAGGGGTTGCCTGTTATTATTACCTGTTCAGTGTTCTACACATGCTCAAAATGTTTATTAGGATAATTTAAGTTGAGTAGATGATTGGTGAGGGTATGCTCACACTGGTAACATAAATAGTTTATGTAGTGTTATACCACTAATATTATAAGCGGCCAGACCCATAAGAGCTGTTATAACACACGCTTAAGGATTATTCAATGTATCACTCCCAGGTTTTGATATAATTTTAATATTGTTGTTTGCAGTTCCTGGTTCTCAATTAATATACACGATTGTAGGTTTAAAGTTTGTACAATAGCCAACATTCATTTCATATAAAAGCTTGTGGTCAATGTTAACAATAAAATCATGGAATCATTTTTTTGGTTGCACATTTATTTTAGCAACCAGTTATTCCAAAGTATCTTTTGGTTTGTAATATTGTTGCATTGCAGCAAGTACATCTTGTAAGCTAATTGTGCTTCATTTCTTTTTTGTGGTTGGCCAAAGGGTCAATCACATTTGAATCTGTATTTGATGTTATTTTTTGGGTTTGTTTCCCTAGGTTTGTTTACAGAATTGTCTCTTGCTCAATTTCTTCTTTAAGCATTTTAATGTAATGTTTAAAAGGTCTTTTAATTCATTCTTTATGATGTTCAAATGCTGTTTCTAAACTATTCCTCCAATTTCCTACTAATTCCGATTCCTCACACCAAGGTAAAAAGAGTGGAAGTAAGCAGTAGTAAGACAGTTATTTTTTTCAAAACAAGCACCTTCTTTATTATGCAGCTATCACTGTTTTATGCTTATATATCATTTCTCAACGTCTCCTTTTACACCTTGATGATAATTGTATAATTTCATATAAACAAACATTTTTTAAATGCTCAGATCGTCCTTGGTAGTGGTTGCCAAGCATGTTTTCTTTTTCTATTTACTCACTGCCTGGATTATTAGCTGCTAACATTTCAATTTCATGGAAATGTTTTAAAACTTTACACCTGCTTTCTGGGTCCCAAGAGTAAGCCACATAAATACACTTTTAACATAAAGTTATGTTCCAGCTAATCTATCAGTTGCTTCATACGTCCCACATTCAAGATGATGTAATGTTTTACTCGTAAACAAATTAAATATGCTGAGAGTGACTTTTCACTTGTAATTCCTTTCCAAAGGTCTTAAAGTTTTCATTTTTTAGCTTATGTAATGTCTGACGTAATCTATCTACGTACTGCCAAATAATTGTACTGCCAAATCAAAATTTGCATTCCGCATACTTAAAATTATAGAATATTATCAATGCAATGCTTTTACAATCTCACTTTAATTCATATGATCTTTTGGGAGTTTTACATTTAACTAAATGTTGATAATGAATTACTGTTTCTTCATGTTCCTGTCTACGAAACACAAATCAACATCTTAAGGAAAGTGTTAATTTTCTTGTTATGTTATGTACCATTGGAATTGTGCATGTAACATTCTTTTCAATACAGTTAATTAATTTTTGACAGTATCTTCTCCAAATCGTGGAGCACATTCAGCTCATAAAGCCATATATATATATGAGGTTCTCCTTGAACTTGATATTCTTTTCACCAAAAGTAATGTGTAACTTTACCTAATGGAGGCCATTGTGAGTGTAAAATAAAGTTCAGCATGGAAAGGAAGCAAAGATGAAAACGTCTTGATACATTCACTGGATGAAGTGTACAAAGTTAATTTGGAGTTAAAGAGTTGATGTTAGTAACGTGTGCTTTGCTTCTTTTAAAAAGTCTAATAATTCTTCCCATTGCATATTCTACACAACCCAAAGTTACAAACCATGTTGGTGGGTGAATGTTTTGCAGCATACAATGTATTCCAGATAAACACCTGTACCGGTATTCCCTTGTTCCTTGCAAATTTGCAAAAATGTTTGTAATGTTTCTTTCTAAAACCTGATCTTTATCTTCAACCTTTTACAACTATTTTAGATGCTATAATTTCTATAATATTGTCTTGTATTAAGGGTATGGGTAACTATGTAACATAATGTTGACAATTCACTTTCATAGAAAAAGTAAAACATATGTTCATGATTAGGTCTAAATCTAGGATTTGTTGAATACATGCAATTTGTTCTATAATCTGAAGCTTATATTTGTACTAGTCTGTTATGTAATCTCCCCCTTCTCGTCCTTTTGGGAACAATTGAGCAAAGCATGTTTCCGTTAAGTGTTTATTCCATACATTTAGTAATGTGCTGTCCTTTGCATACCTAATTTGAAAAATAGTCTATTTAATCTCCTAAAACCTCATTTTAGAGTGTGCATTAGGGCATGTTTAGAATACAACAGCAAAGTTAGTTTGGGTTTAAAAGACTTCAGAAAAGCCCTTCTACCTAAAATGTGAACAGGATATAGGATTTCTTACATTAATGTTTATGTAATCTCTATATACAAAAGAGGGAAATGTGTGGATATGTGTGTGTCTGTTCGAAATGTTCAGCATACTTCCCAACATACTACAGACCTGAAATTTGGCATGTGGGTAGGTTCCATGGTGTAGCTAATGTAAAAAGAATAACATCTACAGGTTCCTTAAGTGCTTTTTTTAGCAGTCTACAATGCTTGGATATGTGTGTGTGTGTTCGTTTGACATGTCCATCCAGCACACTTCCCAACATGCAACAAACCTGAAATCTGGCATGTGTGTAGGTTCCATGGTGTAGACAGCGTAAAAAGTATAAATATAAATGTTTCTATTTATTTACTTTAAGCGTTCTGCAATGCTTGGCTATGTGTGTGTGTCTGTTCTAAATGTTTAGCATACTTACGAACATGCTAAAAACCTGAAATCTGGAATGTGAGTAGTTTTCATGGTGTAGACAATGTAAAAAGTATAAAATATAAATGTTTCTATTTATTTACTTTAAGCGTTCTGCAATGCTTGGATATGTGTGTGTGTGTGTCTGTTTGAAATGTACAGCACATTTCCCAACATGCTAAACACCTGGAATTTACCATGCGGGTAGGTTCCATGGTGTAGACAATGAAAATGTATAAAATCTACATTTATCTAAAATAGTTTTAAGCACTTTTTTTAAAAGTGATCTGCAATGCTCGGCTATGTGTGTGTTCTGTTCTAACTGTTTAGCGTACTTCACAACATGCTACAAACCTGAAATCTGGAATGGAAAAAGTCTAAAGACTTTAGGAGGTCATGGCAAAGGTTGAACTCCTTCTGCGCTAGTTCATTTTCCCAGGTTCTCATAGTCAGGCCTGAGCTATTACCTGTGAACTGACCAGCTCCCTGCTGTATTGACGCGGTCCCTTTGACACCCCCTTTCTGATCCCTCTTTTTGTAAGTTCCCTAAGCCTCAGTAAGATTATACCATGTCATATGTGCTCCCGCTGGCACTAGATTCTACCCTGGAATTATCTAGTCTGACAGAACCGTCCTGGTCTTACACTCTAGCAGGAGTATCTGTTCTGTCTCTACCAATGGTACTAAACGTTCCTCCACCCTCCGCAAGATTCCAGTTCTCAATCCTCTCACAAGATTGTGCCCACTTGTTCTCCAACCTGCCCACTACTCTCGCTTTTTCTCTAAAATGTAACCTTCTCTTCGCAAAAACTCTTTGGTGACAACTGCACTCCTTCTTTAAGTAAGTTTCTCCTTCCAACTGCCTCAATTCACTTGTTCAGACGTACAACTCTGTCTCCCGTGACACTTTCTCTGCCTTATATTGGGGTATGTATGGTGCAAAATAAGTGTGGGTGATAGATTGATCAGAGGGAAGGTGACTGTCACTGATAAGAGAGACACTGATAAGGGAGATCATTAACTGGGGTGGAGGCATCAGGGGCGTTTGCAAAAGGAACTCAAACCAGGGCAGAAAAGCAAATGCAAGTAATTGCTACTAAGGGGGAATTTTGCAGAAGAAATAGTAAAGAAGTTAGCTGAACTATTTAAGGACACAGTAGGGATTTTACATGGTTTTACCCACATGATAACTTTGAAATATTGGGTCATGCTGACAGTGCATAAAGTGAAACAGGTACCATTGAGTGTGATGGATGAATTAGAACAAGCAATAAGAAACCTATGTAAAGAAGGCATCATAGAGATGTGGATGTCAAAGTACAATTTTCACAGGAAACATGACCCTACTAATTGCCCACAATTAAAACTGAACTGCATGAATTGTGCTTTGCTTTTAGTGAACAATAGCTCTGTAACCCAACTGAAAGGAAAGTAAAGACTAACTACAGTGAACATGATGCTTTTGCCATAAAGGCTACTCTCCCTTGCATGACCTAGATTCTGGTGTACTGTGGAATTTTTTGCGATTATCTGATCACAGAATGCTGTGCTAAAGTGGTAATTTGTCAGAATTTTTCATCAGTAGTGGATGGAAAAATAACACACTGACTGTCAAATAAGCATAATCTGTTTATAATTGTTACTGTAGGAAGCTAAATATGCCAGTGAAACACACAAAATGTCCCTTTCACCTTGAGAAATGGGAAATGTGTTTCTTTTCATCAGTTTACAATTCTTAATGTAGAACTGAATGCTTTCTAATGTCTGATCAAATGGTAAATAGGATGTTTTATCTGACATGGAGGAACTTCGTACTTGCTAATGTGCTGCTAGATTGAGACTTGGGTGGCAATATTTAAGACTCTAATTGATGGTAATTGAATATGCAAATATGAGATGGTTCTAAGGTTGTAGAGTGAGAGGAAGAATTTATGAATGTATTAATATTATCTTAGGTACTAGTAATGTTCAGACATGCTAAGAGCGTTTAAAGGTCTCTGTTCATGGCATATTCTACCGTAATACTTCTTTTTAAAAAGATAAAAGAAAACAACTCAAGATTCTGAAAACAATACTAGAAGAAACTGAAAAGTGCATCCAAAGTAAAAATCTGAAAGATACTATTCAAATCCCAAAATATCCAAGGAGCACTTTGATTTGAATATCTGTATGAAAGTGCAGAGAGATGTTTTCCATAGTAAACAGTGGTTTCTGGAGACAGGTGACAGATTTGGAAGACATTTCAAATCATTCAGGATAGGAGAACAATTGCTACTTCTTGAGAGATAAGCAATAATGTAGTTTCTACCAGTGATGACATTTATGAACGTTCCTTTTCATTTTGAAAAGTTACTTATTGTTGTGAGATATTCCCCTATGACAGAATCACTGGATAGTTTCCTTTAATAATTCACCTTGCCAAATCTGAAACTAGAGAATGTGGCACTGTTTGATGGTCTGAGATTTGGGAAGAAGATGCTACTCAGCAGTGGATCGGCTTAATATGGATGAGGCACATGGCCTCTCTCAGATTTGTTCAAACCTATTTTGTGTCAGCCATTGAACTTGTTCCATGTGGTTTCATCAAAATAAATGACTATGTGGCAATTTACTTTGTGGTAGGTATATTGACGTTTTTCGTTTAATGGGTGTTCCCCATCCCTTTACACCCTCTACTCCTTTACATGCACCTATCTATTTTACCACCAATAATTTATGTACATGTAAATTGCTATGTAGTAATTTATTTTGATCAAACCACAGTATACAATCTAACTATTGCATACATAAAGGTGAAATGTGTGGCTATGTGAAAAGAGGATTATTTATGCTAACCCTAAAGGCACTAAAATATCAAACTAAATGAGAAAACTACAGCTTAATCTCACTAATAATGTTTGATATGAAAATTATAATATCCTCGCCAATTGATTGTTGAAGCGTATTCATAAACTAAGCCATCATGCCCAGGCTAGCTTTATGAAGAATACATTTTAATTGGAGAGAAATTACTGAATGGATAAAGAATGTGTTAGTTCACCTGAACTGGTCCTATTACCTGCTGGTCTTTTTGATGTATATAAGGCATTTGATAGAATTAGGTAGGCCTATTTTGATTCTAAACTCATAAAATGTGGATTTGTAAATAGCTACTTTGGAATGTACAATACACTTTATTCATGGCCATCAGCAAACATTTGGTCAAATGGAGCCAGTTCAAGAGGCTTTTGCATTTGTTAGGGCATTTTAAAGGAATTTCCATAATTACTATTCATTTTTAATATTGTAAATGTGGCATAAATCACTCACATGGAAGAAATGATTGGGATTAAATATTGCAAAAATGACTGAACAGGAATGTTGTACACAGATGACATCATAATGCCAATTTCTGATCTGCCAGAGTCCTGCATTCCATTAAGGAAGTTAGTTTGCGGTTTTAGCCATAAAATTAATTGGGGGATATCTGAGGTGCTCGCTTTTATGTTAAATTGCTCTCTGATGGATTTTGCCTCATTGAAGATTTGATAGCCCAGAGAAGGAGTGAACAACTTGTCAATCAGATTAATCTGAGACCTGAAAAACTTGTGAAAGTGAATCATAAAAAAGATACATATTTCAGAAAATGAGTAAAATACATGTCTTAACTTTGGGCGGAGACAAATGCTTGGATAGGTGTCTCCTCCAGGGCTCTATGTTCTAACATCTCTGAACCTCATGGTGTTTAAGATCTGTCTAACAGATATACAAGGAATCATTTGAATGTTTTGGTGGGAGGAGAAAAATTGGTAAAAAAGACCCTATTTTAAGAAATAGTGTTTGAAAGCGTGGATTGGGTTTCCTTGACAACCTTAACTACCAAAAGACATTCACGTAGAAACAATGATATCACTGTTTGAATTTTATAGGTGATGGGAGACACAAATGTATACATATTGATCTCTACGCCATGGGCCCATTCGTATGTTGAATAAGAAAACTCCTAATGAGATACTGATCCATTCTGTGTCTTTCATCAACAAAATATTGAATAGGTGTCTAAAAGAATATGACACATCTTTGTCTATTCCTTTGCATAATAAGACCCCAAGTTGGGTAATACAGGACAGGATATGTTTATCTGCCTTTTCTACTAATTTATGTCTGAGATGAGTACAGCAGTTTGTACTGGACTCCAGTTAGAATATACAGTTAAATGCTTGTGGTGATGGATCACTGCTTGCTTTGCTGTTCTGAAAATAGTACAATTACTTATTTGTTCTCAGACTTGTTTCTTTTAAATCTTGTCAAGAGATTTGGGATATAATGGATATAATGCTAGATCTGGTGTTGACAAGATCCTCTCGAGTTGTTCTTTTTCAGATCTTCTACACCATGACTGATTTAAGAGCTTGATTTATAAACTGTTAATGCAGAGATCAGATTATCAGTAAGGAACAGATATTGAAAACATGTGAGTCTAGGAAAGAATAATGGTTGAATACTGCTACAGCTACTTTCTCTCTGTACATAAAGATAATGTTAGACAGAAAAAGTCCATGAAGATGTGTTGGGACCTGTTAATGATTTTTGCAGCTTGTGTTTTATTTCTGTATGAGAACGGAAAATGTAAAATGATTGTCTTCCCATTTTGTGCTCTTGTCTTATTCGTACTTTCTGACTATACCATTGTGGGATGTATGGTATGGGAGGGTTGCTTTGCAAGTAGGAGGCTGTCCTTGAGTCTCCTGACAGTTCACCCAACAGAGACGTTCCCTGCATATTGTATGTTCATGTTGGGTTTCCTGTGAGTGCTTGTTTCTAAGGTTGCACTATTAGTATGAGAATACATATTTAAGCTTGCTCAGGTAGTATGATTAACGAGACCTTGGTATAATACTAAGCTCAAATGTCCCGGGTGCTGTTTGTGTTTGTAGCTGGTTGGAATGCGATGCAGGTTACGTTGCATGAGCTGTTCACAGACAAAGTAGGCTGTCTTAAAGGCTTCCAGCATAAAATAATACTTAAAGGTGCTGCATTACCAGTGCTGGCTAGAGTGAGCAAAGTGCCTATCAGTTTCATACAGGAACTTACATAGGAGTTGAGCAAGTTGCAAAGGATGAAAATAATCAAGCTCATTAAGGCGTCTGAGTGGGTGTCTCCTGTGGTGGCGGTGAGGACGGCCTCTAGGCAAATCAAATTGTGTGTGGATCTGTCTGCAGGGAACACATGTTTGGGGGATTGTTTTCAATCCTTGATGGCTTTCATCGTGTCTTCCGTGGGCCTACACCCTTTGCGGCTAACTACATGACCCAGATATTCTACCTTCTGAGTTCACCAACAGGCCATGTTGGGACCACATTACACTGCCTCCTCCCTGGACAAGCTGTGGAGAGAAAATTAGTTTTAGACAGCCTGCCACAAGTTGAGTAACAAAAGGCGATGGGCTTTGTCACAGGTTCCTGCGATACTCCCATCTTTTACGGTAATAAAACGCATGACAACTGTGGTGGATTTTTTAAATCATTAAGGGGATATTTGTTTTTTGGAACAATACAACAACATGTTGGAACTTAATACATGCATGAACATTCACCCGGAAGATGCGTAACCCCTCATCTGGGAGTCCTGTTCAGCATACCCACCCTACTCTCAAACAGAGATCAGGAGATCACATTCGGGGTGGGCAGTCAGAGGAGCTCCCGTTCCTATTCCACTATCGAGTGTCACCACTATGTGTACATATAAATAGAGGCCCTAGCTCCTTGGGTGACCCCCACCCCATCCATGGCCTTTCGCATGCCCCTTTTCATACCTCCCAATCTGTATAACCAGACTACGTTTTCAAGCCTAGCCCCCCTACTTCAGACAAATTGATTATTCATGGTGCCTCAACCTGGCCCTCCACAGCGCCAGCCCTTTGAGTTATGTACCCAAATATATTGCTACATAATTATGTGAAATGTTCATACTCCAAATGCACTTCTAATACAGCTATAACCACATGACTACTGCAGACAGCCATGTTCATAGAGAACGCATGAACAATGGTCCTTCAAGAGTGCCCATTTTAGAGGCCTTCAGTTTCACGACCGTTATCATTCATCCTGACCCAATGGGGCATTACGCGTGTTCCCCACCTACAGTCAGTGTGCAGTCTTTGTCAGCCACACTGACGCGGCCCAGACTTCGACTCTGCTGGCTTTCAGCCACACTACACAAGCACTGGCTCACCTGGAGGGAGATGCTGCTCAGTCTTCTGCATGAGTGGGATTCGAGAGTATGGCCCCCAGCAATGACAGAAACAGACGTGTCTCTCTGTTTGGCCTGCAGCAGTCTCTCTCCAACTTTTTCAATATGTCTTTTTCTGCTTGACTCCTCACAACATTGTCCTGGCAATTCCCATCAGCAGGGCAAGTGGGAGACCATTGTCTTTAGCACCCTCAACATTCTGAGCATCCCTCATGAGAGGCTCATTGGCACAGTCTGCAGAAATATATATGTCACAGTAAAATCAAAGCACTACATTACATTTACCGATACAGTGTATGTGTTTTCATTCATTTTGTGCCCCAACAGTATCATGTAAGTGCTCAAACACGCAAGCTAGAAGGGCCCTATTTGGGTCAGGGGTTATATGTGCGTATTATGCTTACGTATATGTTGGGAGTATTAAATGTGCTTATGCTTGCTCCGAGCCTATTGTTTGTATACCACTGCGTGTGTTCCAAGCATATTTTGTCTGGTCATGTGAGGTGTGTATGTATTTGCGGGTGTGTATATGCATATTCATTCAGACTGCATGGCTTGTGCATATGCATATTCCAACCATATGATGGTGCTACCTCCATTCCAATCTTATGGTATGTGTATATTACATATTTTTGTGAATGTAGATTTCAATAGTATTGTCTCTGCTCACCTATAGTCAGAGCATATTGTATGTTCATGTTGGGTTCAATTACATTATCAGAGGATTGTATGTGCATATGCTTTTTCCGAGCATATTGTTTGTATTTTTTGTGTGCGTTACAAGCATGTTGCATGTGCCTTTGTGTAGTATTAGTGTGTGTCTTTGGGTGTGTGCTCGTTTTTACTTTGCCCAACCTACGACTGGCAAGAACATTGCATTGACTCAGCTGACCAACTGCTAAACCACATTCACTGTTTTAGCCTTACTCTGCCCACATGGACTTTTGTACGTTCAGAAACAACTCAAGCTACTAAAAGGTTTACATCAGAAATCGGAACATTAGATCGTCAGTGGCAAGACATTTTGAATATGCTGGCAAAGGAGATCTGATCAGGAGAAACGATGAAAACAATGGGCAATATATTGAGGGTTTCTTGTGATTTCCTGTGTTTATTGTTCAGCAGAATTTTCATTTGTTGGCATATTTTTTGCTTTGACGAAATGCCCATGGAATGCTGGTGAACATTTGTTCTATATCTTTCCTTTATTGTTTAAAGGTGGGTCTAGCTCGAGAGCAGCAGAAGAGTGTACAGAGTGTGGGTGCTAGTGTTTGGGCTGGCATCTTTTAACTTTAGCGCAGTACTGTGAGTTTAGGTCTGTGCCTCGGTATGTGCATCCATTGGAATTGGTCATTGGTTAGGTGTTGTTGAAAGAACGATGTTTTGTGAGATGTGCGAAGTTGGAGAAGTGTGGGGGCATTCAGAGTTGACACAGGAATCGAGTTTCAGAGGGTGGGTGCATGAGAGGAGAAGGATTGTTTGCAGGTCCGCTCTGTGCAGATGAGTTGTGATTTAAGCCGGTTGGTTGATTTGCTGCATGAGGAGCGTGTGCCACCAGATATGTGCATCACACAAACACATACTCGAATACACAAAGAACATAAGCGCACAGTTCTATACCTAGAGGACAGCTACATATACATACTGCCATTGCTTTTATTATTTTGTCATTAGCCAAATGCGGAAATGCAGAACCTCAAGGCGCAACAGATCCTGAGCAAGCTTGCAGATGCTTGACACAAATAACCCAATCGAACTGCAGGAATATATATGAAACCTGGCAGAACTAAGTGTGACTAACTGATATATAATGTAGCATACTATGGACAGTGTAGAAACCACATTATCAGGTTTAGGAAAATTACAGCAGGCCTTAAGCCACTGAGCAGGAGAAGAGCTGATCCGATTCAGGCTGCACAGAGAGCAAAATGCGTGAGACAGGCCCACGGCCAAGATCAGAGCTATGAAGACACATTCCAATCCCCAGACGACAAGGGGACTGCAGAGCTTGATTTTGTGGTCTCTAAACACATGGTACAGCCAAATGAAACAATGGACAGTCTTCTGTGATGGTAAAGGGGAGCCGATCCCAGCAACAGCAGACACAGACTGCGACACTTGTTGCAACAAACGGAGCACGTTCTCATAGGCAAAGGTGGTGTATACAAGTTACAGTACAGACACAGCGAGCTGAGAACTCGTTCGAGTCCCAGGCCTCAGGGGATCAGCACTAACCAATCACAGTTTAGTATTCCAGGGGTGGATTGCAACGGACAAGAATCAATGGTAAGCCCACTACTCTGCAACAATGTAATAGATGGTGTATTGGAGATGGAACAGGCTAGCCACCTGACATGCAAGGGCCAGTAGAATAACTTCTATGGGTACCCATGTAGGTAGTAGAGGTCTCAATATCCAAACCCTCACAATGATAGGTTTTTAGGAGAAGGGCCCAAGTGATGACGGAGTAATGATGCAATATTGCAGTAAAAAAGGCCTGCGAGCAGAAGACATCGGGAAGTACTGGAATCCATGTGTGTTCTTGCATTGATCCCTGTTGGTTTTATTTGCAATAAACCGCAGTTTGAACTTGCCGTTGACTGAGTTCTCTGTGTATACTGGGGGAGGGAGTTGTGCCCTCCAAGTCCGCGGACTTCAGCATCGCTCTGGCATACCTAGGAGTTCCACCCAAAAAGTTTTTAGCAGAGCTGATGGTTCGCTGTGTCAGCCCAGCACAAGGTCGTCTTCTCCGCCGCGGAGACTCTCGCATATTTTGAGAAGATGAGGAACGCGTACCTGTGGAAAGGCCGCTTGGAGCCAGCTCAGAAAATATCCTGCCCGAAGTCAGCGAGAAGTCCAGGTAGACCAGGATGGGGAAGTGGCACTTTCTGGAGGACACTGCAGCCGAGCAGCACCAGCAGGCCATGGAGTGTAAGTATTGACCAGGTCATACGCCAACTGTGGGTATGAGGGAGGATATTGAGTATTGTGAAGTATTATCTAATATCGTCGAGCATTGTCAAAGTATTGTCTAGCATTGTCAAAGTAAGTAGGGATAGGAGAAGAGGTAGATGTCCCATTTCTATGTTTAGGGCACATTTGAGTTTAGAGGTAAACAGTTCTGCTGAACAACCTAGACTATTGACTCGAAGGCACAGATGACAGAAGTTATGTAAATAGTGGTTTTCTTGTGGGGTAGGCGTTTTAGCTCGGGTCATATATGATGGTATCCGTAAGGTTTAGCAAGGAAGCTGGCTTAGATTGCGGAAGGTGAGTCGACTGGTTAAGTCTTCTGGAATTAGACATTTTGCACGCGAGATGACGCAGCGGGCACAGTTTAATCACAAGAGAATATTAGTATACTCTTCCTGGAGGCGGGAAGACAGCTGTGGGGTTTTTGTGTATTTTGGGGATGAATTAGTGGTGGTGCGTGGAAGGTGCATGTGCAAGTTTATAGGTGTGCCTGAGGAGGCAGTGACAACGAATTTGTAAAAGGGCGGTACGCGGAGCACGCCTGTTAAGTTGTGGAGCCAGAGAGTCTTGTAGTAAAGTAAGAATGCATTTATCATTACAGTGTGCCTCTTCCCTCAACAACGGATTGTCGAAACCCTCGATTTGAGGTCAGGTAAAAGACAAAAGCCAGTTGAAGTGCAGGGGTGAAACTCCTCTACAGCTCCTTTGTAAGACACTCCCACCCTACAGAGAGAAAATATGTAACTACAGCATAGAATGGTCTAAAAGGATGGAGGGAAAGTAAACTAAACCATGGCCACCTTGCAGAAGTTTCTCCAAAGAAGTGCATCAATCACTACTGACACACACATACAGGGTGCCTATAAGGGGAAGAAGTGGACAAGCTGCATGGCGATATTTGAATTGTGGCGCATGTTTCATGTGGGCGAGGGGGATGCAGTGAGTCATCAGTGGATGATGAGCCAACAGGAGGTGCTGGGGGCAGCAACCTCACCTTCCACTCCCCCACATGTCCCTCCGAGTGCAGTTTCCAACAACACAGATGAAGAGCAAGGGATGTAACCATTACAAGAAGTCTGAGCCTTACGGGAATTAAGAGCAGCAGAGGGGTACTCAAATCTGACATACAAGCCACCACCGTATACTTGAGAGGAGGGACCGAGAGGGGCAGGACAGCCGATCATTGAGAAGGGAACTAACAGCGAGGCACAGAAGGGGGAAAAAGAGGTGCTAGGAGGAATAGCAACACGTGAATGGATATGGCGACATATACTGCTAAAACTTGAAGGGAAGACAGACGGGGATGCCGATGGGGCAACTTAGACAATGGATGGTCTGAAGGAGAGCGATGAACCATCAGATTGGCTGAGATAATGGAGGAAATGGACAGACGGGAAAAGGAAAGCGAGGAGAGGGTAGAGAGAGAAGACAGTGAGAGGAGAAGAGAGGATACGGAAAGGAGAAGGGAGGAAGAGAAGGAGCAGGTGCAGAGAGAAAGAGAAGAAAGGATACAGAGAGATCAAATAGAAAGAAAGCAAGAGGAACAGGAACAATGGGACAAGGATAAGAGAAGTAGAAGAAATCGAGAGACAGGGAAGATAGCAAAGCAGGAAAAATGCACGCTGATTGAGAGGGATCAGAGGAAGTTGCAGGTGGACAGATTGGCAAGGGAACGCGCACGAGAGGAGGAGGATGAGCAAGCAATAAGGCCAGTAAGATACAATGGACGGCGGATAGGAGAAACGATAGCCTTGAGGCTGACACTGACACTATTGAGGGGGCAGACCTTAGCCTGAAACCCAACACACACACGACAATGAGAAGGTTGAACTTCGAGGCGACTTTTGCAGTAATATGGGTTTAGGGTCCGACAACAAGGGATGAAACAGTGGGGACGAGAGGTGGGAGTAGTGTGGGCTCAAGTCATCAGGGTCAGGGACAGATAAGAGGGTAATCTGTGAGAGTGGGCAGACACAGGGAGCAGGAGGAGGCAGCATGGATGAGCAGGAAACAGGGCTGACGGATTACTTGAGCATCATCAACGATGTAATGACATATGTAGACAGGTTTAGAGTTCTCCCAGGACAAAGGAAGGGGGAGACAGCTATAGTATGCAAAAGGTGAAGGTTAACGGGGGAACATGACGACAGTGTCCGGTACCCATACCAGAACCGATAGACATGTACACAGGCATCGAAAGCGAGAACAGGCAAGTTAGGCTGACTAGAAGCGCACATAGGGAGAAAGGTTTTACACAAATGCCCTTACTGGAAAGGGGAGTGTTGTGACCTCAGTATATACCATGGAAACACGCTGACAAGGAGAACGTGAGTTGCAGGTTGCCATTGTTAAGAGCCGGTGCTTGGAAATGGATTTACGGAATAGAGAGAATAACAGCAGGACAGAGGTAAGTAGTGGGAGACGTAAAGGGGCTACTAGTGGCAATCATCGGGGATGCTGCTGATGATGTTTGGAAGAGGGCAGGTTTCCCCGGAGTAAAAACCACAAACACAGCGCACAGTGGTTCGCCATTTGAAAACTGCAGAGCAGCCGTATGGTGAGCATTAAGGACACAATACCCAGACACATCAGACATTGGGGCAAGTCTGTCCTGGAAAATGAGGGAAGATGAAAATCCCTTACAGTATATTCAGATGATTCAAGTGATTTGGTGCCTTGAAACTCGAGAACTGTGGGATAAGACAGTAGACATATTCTATCACATACTATGCCAGGGAATGCCAGAGCCTGTTCAGAAACACTTAAGGAAGCTGGTAGGAATGGAAGAAAAAGCGTGGCCAGAAATACAGCTCACAATAGTTGACCACTGTTGACTATGTCAAGAACAAATTAAGAGAAAGGTGGAGGACAGGAAGGTAGATGAAGCAAAACTAGTACAGAAAAAATGACCGAAGTACAAAATGGAAGGGGTGGTACTAACCAGCGCAAACACACTGGGGATGAAGCCAGCACTTCACATCACCCATGGGGGGGTGTTCATGGGGTGGGAGAACACACAGCAAGGGTTTTGAGCAAGAGGGGAGCCATGGAGAGGATGCGGGGTGGGACCACAGATGTATCACAACCAAGGGGGTTTTCCAGGAGGGTTTCGGTGATATGTACAGCAGGTGCAGCAGGGCCCAGGGGATTTCACAGGGAGTTTCCAAGGGCAAGGGAGGGAGCCACCACAGTGCTGGATGTATGTGCGATAGGACACATTTGGAGGGTGTGTAGGAGCAGGGCAATGCAGCAGAATTGGGGAGAAAATGGCCAGCAGCCATATCAAGGGGATCAAAACGACTACTAAACAACGGACCAACAACAGCAAGGACAGATGCAGAATATACATGAACAGGTGCCAAAGGTGCAGGCACAGACACAACAGATGCAACCACAGATACCACAGATACAAGTTCCCATAACACAGTATTTGCAAACACCACAGACTCGAGGAAACGCACAGCAATTGCCACAGATACAAAGCAATGAGACAGTGGCACATGTGGATTCCATGGCAACGGTTCCGGTTAGACAGTCCAACAGGACAGCCCACAGATGGACTTGATGTGTTCCATCATGTCGATCATACCGAACCCTGCAGAGGAACCTCACATAGGGTTGATGATAGGTGACACAACTTTTTCATTTCTTGTAGATGCAGGAGGGACCAGGCAGGTCCTGCATTTAGGAGGGAGCATTTACATTGTCAGGCGATGCCATGAATACTCAACAATTCTGTAGGGCACGGGAAGTGGTTCCTTTCACAGATGACATAACTCTTTCTATAGGAGAAAACAATCTATCTCTGCCTTTACTTTACTCTCGACAGACACCTGTAAACATACTGGGATGAGACATTATGAGCAGACTAAACATGACAATTTAATTCATGGGCAAGGGGATAGTGTGCTCCACACCAGGAATACACATGCTCAATGTAAGAGAGATCGTTCAAGCCTATTGTGGACATAGGGCACAGAGGGGGTGCCAGTGGATGAGGAGATGTTCCAGTACGGGACTGACATTGCCATTGAGTGGCTCCCAGGGATTGCGGGGAAAATGTGGCGTGACGCAAATGAGTATCTATTCAGACCTGAGATACCATTGGACGAGGATGAGGAAACAACAGTGCCAATAGAAATTGAGGCAGTGGTTGCAAGAGACAGTTGGATAGCAGAACATGGGATAGACGACACAGGGCGACCATGGTGAGCGGTGATCACAGTGGGAGAAGGGTGCAGGTTGACCACAGTGACAGGCGAAGAGCTATTCAGGGACGAGGATTAGAGAAAGAGATAGTGTTTGAGATGAGTGTGACTTACATGTTGAGGACACCCTACAGAGAGGTACCAAAAGAGGATGGCAATGACGCTAGAAGCACCACCAACATTCTGTGAGGAGGGTCTAGGAAAGGTGCCTAGTACATTATGGATGAAACGTCCCTATGATGTGGGGCTTTTAAAGAGCAAGAGCATAGAGGGAGAAAAGATACAACTGAAACCAGGAGCAATTTTACCAAGAGTAAAACAAGTCCCACTCAAGAAAGAGGCAGATGAGGACATGTATGATACTATTGCTGCACTGATAGAGAGAGGCATTCTTGTGCCATCAGAGTCCGCATGCAATACACTGGTATACCCAGTGAACAAGGCGAAAGGGGGGTTGTGGCATTTTATCCAGGACTTAAGGCCTCTCAACCATATTGTAGAAGCACAATATCCTTTAGTTGCAAATCCAGTGACATTTTCATGCAGCATTCCGGCAGAAGCTACCTGCTTCATGGTCATAGACTTAAAGAATGCATTCTTCTCAGTACTATTAGACCCAGAATCACAAGACTTGACTTACTTTATGTATAGAAACCAGAACTGGAAACATACAAGTCTTCCTCATGGGTACTGCGAGTCACCCTCCATATTTAACAGAGTGATACAGATGGACTTGTGCAATGTACAAATGCAGAGCATAGTCCTACCACATGTGGATGACATTTTGATTTACAGCAAGACAAAAGATCATTGCAGAAAGGACTCAGTACATGTGTTGACAGTGTTATATGACAGGGATACAAAGTATAAAAGGCCAAGTTACAGTACTGTCAGAAGGAAGTGCTATATATTGGGCAGACAATCTCCCAAGATGGCCAACAGATCACACCAGAAAGGGCGGAGACAATACGCAAGACTGCAAAGCCCATGACAGTGAGAGAAATGCAGCAGTTCTTGGAATTATGCAACTATTGCAGGGCCTGGGTTTTTGACTACAGCACATACATCAGGCCTCTGCTGGATGCTGTGAAGGAAGTGCAGAAGGGAAACAAGACACTGGGCCTCATTACGAGGTAGGCGGTAGCCATGGTGCTATTAGCATCATGGCTACCCCCTTACTGAATTCCGGGTCCGGGTTGTCGGAATAGGGCTCGATGAGAATGGGGATGGAGCTAATAACGGGCCCGCTAATAGCAGGCCCGTTATTAGCTCCCTGGTCCCGTAGCGGCTCCCGCTAAGGGCACCTGCTAAAACCAGGCACCCATAGCGGGACCCACTAAGGGACCTCGGAATAGGGCGGTAAGGGTTTACCGGCACCGGTCTCCTTACCGGTGCCCGTTAACCCTTGCCGCCCACCTCGTAATGAGGCCCACTGAAATAGACGACAGAGATGGCTGAGGCATTTGAAGAGCAGAAGGAAATAATATGCACAGTTCCTGTGCTAGGGATCCCAGACTACAAAACGATTTTTGTTCTGTTATCACACACTGATGGTGTGGTGATGAAAGGAGAACTGACACAGAAGACAAACTTGGGGCACAAACCCATAGCCTACTATAGTGGAACGCTTGACCCTGTAATGAGAGGACATTATCAGTGCAAACAAGCTTTGGCTGTTGTCACATTCGCAGTGGAGAAATCAGCAGCAATTACCATGGGGTGCACTATCACACTTTACATGTAGTACGTCCTTTTCTGCAATGCTGCAGAAGCCAAAGAGCACACTGATGACACAAAGAGCATAGGGTACGAGGTAATACTATCAAACGCGTCACTGAAGATAGTGAGGTGTAGGCTGGTTAACCCCGCCATTTTCCTAGCAGATGTCCAACAAGAAGGTTAATATGCACACAAGTGCTCAGATACATACAGGAATTCAGTGACACTCGCAAAGTACATGAGGACGCACTTGAGGGTTAGACGTACTGTGTATTGATGGGTTGTGTACAATTGACCAGACCGATGGGGTCAGGCATACAGGGACTGAAGTGGTAAGGATGAGAGAGGATGGAACGAGTGAGGTAGCAGTTAGTGGCCTGAGTACTAGCATTGGAGCACAGAAAAGGAAAGGAATTGAGAGTGTACTCTGACTCTGTCTATGTGAAATCAACAGTACAATAGAGGTTGGAACGATGGGCCAGGAGAGGGTACAGGAGGGCAGGTGGGACACGAGTAGAACACACTCTTCTAAAACACTCTTCTACTGGGCAGATTGACTGACATTATTCAGTACCCGGCGCAAATAGCAATAGTGAAGTTTGAGGCACACACACAAGGGGAGGATCCTATCTCAAGGGGAAATGAAGCAGCAGAAACAAAAGCAAAATGCATAGCTTTTTTTGGGAAGCTATTGGAATTCAAGACAGCATCAAATGCTCGAGAGTATGACAGGAACATGGTACTGAAGGAAGTGTAAAATGCATTGCCAGAAACACAGATTATGGAGTTTCAGGGAGCTGCACCCAGGGAAGAGAAGGAATTGTGGATCAAAAGGGAAGTACAGTATCTCCAACAAATGCCTTATGGAGACAGAATAACACAGGGAAAGTGGTCATGCCAGTAGCAGTACTGAACACTGCACTGACACAGTTGCACTATCCAACACACACGGGAAAGAGGTAATTGCTGCGTGCATTGGAGAAATATGGTTCTGTCCTAATTTGGCGGAACACGTGACTGAATTTGTAAGTAATTGTCTGACATACCAGCAATATACAGCAGGACATACATTGAGAGTAGTGAGATGAGCCATACCTCGGCCAGTAGGCCCATTCCAGCATTTACAAGTCGACTACGTTGACATGGTCCGAGTTTATCAAGGATACTGCTACATGATAGTGGTTGTGTGGTTGTGTGCCCATTCTCTAGGTGGATTGAGGCAGGTCCCTGTTCACATCCTGACACCTTCAGAGCGGAAACATTATTGGTCAGAGAGGTATTCCCAAGATGAGGTGTGTGTGAGGTCCTGTGGTCTGACAATGGCCATCACTTTGCCATTGAGATGTTCAAGCACATCACCACTTTGCTGGCCATTCAACTTAAGTTCTCCTGTGCATACCACCAACAAGCAAATGGTGTGTGTGGATGCCTAAATGCTAAACCACAACAGAACACAAGAAAAGTTGGCTGCACTGCTTACCATTGTTCGCATTGCACAATAAGCCTGGGTCCGACCACCATTGAACACCCCATGAGGTGGTGACAGGGCAGTGCATGCAACTCCCACTGGATCCTCCCACTAGAGTACTGAAAGACTGTGAGAGTAGTGCAAATGTGTTTAGGTCAGGAAATGTACGAATACATTACTTCCTTGATTGGTATTGCCTCTTTTATCTCTCGCCAGATAGAACGACGCCGGGGAGGCCCCGAAGGCAGCAGAGAGAGCAACTGCGACAATGCACCAAAAGACTCCGAAATTAAGAGACAGGTTAACGTTGGGGATCTGATTCTATTATGCAACTTCATCTGAAGGTGGAGCGCACCAAGGTTTACTGGTCCCTCACCGTGGAGAAGGTGGCTGATCGTGCTGACAGGCTCGAGGGAAAGATGGTCTGGAACCACATATCCGATATCAAGTCCTACAAAGCAGCGGCCTCACCTGGCAACGAGTTCAACAGTGCCAAGAAGAGCAAACAAACGATTTTGAACTTACACTGCCGAGTGGAGGACGCCAAATGGTTACTCGCTCACGGGCTATGGACTGAACTCTTGATCGACTTAGAGTGAGGATACACTGTTTGTTTGTTGTTTTATTCTCGACATACATTAGACGTGAAAGCCGATGCAATAATTGCTGATTGTTCATGTTACCGCTGACTAACACCCGGACACTTTCTAGAACCAATTTGCCCACACAGTGAGAAGACCCAGTAGGTTCTGAGCACGGTCTCCCAGAGTATACTACCTTGCCTCTGTGGAATATTTGGCCGAAGCCCACAGATGGACTTGATGTGTTCCATCCTGTCGATCACACCCAACCCTGCGGGAGACCCTTGAATGGGATTGGTGATAGGTGACAAGACTTTTTCCTTTCTTGTAGCTACAGGGATGACCAGGTCCTGCATTTGGGAGGGAGCATTTACATTGTCAAGCGATGCCATGAATACTCAACGATTCTCTGGGGTTCAGGAAGTGGTTCTTTTCACAGGCATTCTTGTGCCATCAGAGTCCCCATGCAATACAGTGGTATACCCAGTGAAAAAAGTGAAAGGGGAGTTGTGGCATTTTATTCAGGACTTAAGGCCTCTCAACCATATTGTAGAAGCACAATATCCTTTAGTTGCAAATCCAAAGACAATTCCATGCAGCATTTGAGTGGAAGCTCCCTGCTTCACGGTCATAGACTTAAATAATGCATTCTTCTAGGTACTATTACACCCAGACTCAAAAGACTTGACTTCCTTTATGTATAGAAACCAGAACTGGAAACATACAAGACTTCCTCAAGGGTACTGCGAGTCACCCTCCATATTTAACAGAGTGATACAGATGGACTTGTGCAATGTACAAATGCAGAGCACAGTCCTACAGTACGTGGGTGACATTTTGATTTAGAAGGGATACAAAGTATAAAAGGCCAAGCTACAGTACTGTTAGAAGGAAGTGCTATACATTGGGTAGACAATCTCCCAAGATGGCCGACAGATCACACCAGAAAGGGCGGAGACAATACGCAAGACAGCAAAGCCCACGACAGTGAGAGAAATGCAGCAGTTGTTGGGATTATGCAACTATTGCAGGGCCTAGGTTTTCGACTGCAGCACATACATCAGGCCTCTGCTGGGTGCTCTGAAGGAAGTGCATATGGGAGAAAAGACACTGACATGGACGACAGAGATGACTGAGGCATTTGAAGAGTGGATAGAAGCAATAGGCACAGCTCCAGTGTTCGGGATCCCAGACTAAAAAAAAGATTTTTGTTCTGTTCTCACACACTGATGGTGTGTTGATGAAAGCACTACTGACACAGAAGACAAACATAGGGCACAAACCCATAGCCTACTAAAGAAGAACGCTTTACCCAGTTATGAGAGGACATTATCAGTGCAAAAAAGCTTTGGCTACTGCCACATTCGCAGTGGAGAAATCAGCAGCAATTACCATGGGGTGAACTACCACGCTTTACGTGGAGCACGTCCTTTTCTGCAATGCTACAGAAACCAAAGAGCACACTGATGATACAAAGAGCATCAGGGTACGAGGTGTACTATCAAAAGCGTCACTGAAGATAGTGAAGTGTAGGCTGGTTAACCCCGCAATTTTCCTAGCAGATGTCCTACAAGAAAGTGCACACGACTGCTCAGATAACATACAGGAATTCAGTGACACTCGCAAAGTACATGAGGCTGCACTTGAGGGGGAGACATACTGTGTATTGACAGATCTTGTACAATTGACCAAATCGATGGGGTCAGACATATAGGGACTGCAGTGGTAAGGATGAGAGAGGATGGAACGAGTGAGGTGGTAGCCAGTGCACGATTGCCATCTCATTATACAGCGCAAGCAGCAGAGTTAATGGCCTGAGTACTAGCATTGGAGCACAGAAAAGGAAAGGAAGTGACAGTGTACTCTGACTCTGCCTATGTGACATCAACAGTACACTCGGGTTGGCACGATGGGCGAGGAGAGGGTGCAGGTGGGCAGATGGGACACCAGTACAACACACACTTCTATTGGGCAGATTGACTGACATTATTCAGTAGCCTACGCAGATAGCAATAGTGAAGTGCCAGGCACACACAATGGGAGGATCCTATCTCAAGGGAAAATGAAGCTGCACACTCAGAAGTAAAATGCTACTTTTTTTGGGAAGCTATTAGAATTGGAGACAGCATGAAATGCTCGAGGTTATGCGAGGAACATGGTACTAAAAGAAGGGTACAATGCATTGCCAGAAACACAGATTATGGAGTTTCAGGGAGCTGCACCGAGGGAAGAGAAGGAATTGTGAATCAAAAGGGATGTACAGTATCTCCAATAGATGCCTTATAGAGGCAGAATAACACAGGGAAAGTGGTCATGCCACTACCAGTACTGAACAATGCACTGACACAGTTGCACTATCCAACACACACGGGAAAAGAGGTCATTGCATTGGAGAAATTTGGTTCTGTCCTAATTTGGTGAAACATGTGGATGGATTTGTAAGTAATTGTCTGACATACCAGAAATATACAGCAGGGAATATATTGAGAGTAGTGAGAGAAGCCATACCTCGGCCAGTAGGCCCATTCCAGCATTTACATGTCGACTACGTTGACATGGTCCGAGTTTGTCAAGGATACCGCTACATGATAGTGGTTGTGTGCCCATTCTCCAGGTGACTTGAGGCAGGTCCCTGGCCACATCCCGATGCCTTCAGTGCAGCAAAATTCTTAGTCAGATAGGTATTCCCAAGATGGGGCGTGTGTGAGGTTCTGCGGTCTGACAATGGCACTCCCTTCGCCAATGAGATGTTCAAGCACATCATCACGGTACTGGCCATTCAACATAAGTACTCCTGTGCATACCACCAACAAGCAAATGGAGTGTGTGAACCCCTGTACGCTAAAACAGAACAGAGCACAAGGAAATGTTGGCTGCACTGCTTACCTCTTGCATAGTTTGCAATGCGCAATAAGCCTGGGTCTGGCCACCATTTAACACCCCATGAGGTGGTGACAGGACGGGGCATGCAACTCTCACTGGCTCCTCCCATTAGAGCACTGAAAGACTGTGACAGTAGTGCAGATGTGTTAGGTCAGGAAATGTACAAATACATTACTTCCTTCATTGGTAGTGCCTCTTTTATCTCTCCACAGATACAATGACACCGGGGAGACCAAGAAGGCAGCAAAGAGAGCAACTGCGACAAAGCACCAAATGACTCAGAAATTAAGAGACAGGTTAACGTTGGGGATCTGGTCCTATTACTCAGCTTCATCTGAAGGTGGAGTGCACCAAGGTTTACTGGTCCCTCACTGTGAAGAAGGTGGCTGATCGTGCTGACAGGCTCGAGGGGAAGACGGTCTGGAACCACATATCCGATATCAAGCCCTTCAAAGCAGCGGCCTCACCTGGCAATGAGTTCAACAGAGCCAATGATCAGCAGCAAGAAGAGCAAACAAATGATTTTGAACTTACACTGCCGAGTGGAGGACGCCCAATGGTGACTCGCTCACGGGCAACAGAATTATGGACTGAGCTCTTGATCGATTTAGGGTGAGGATAAAGTGTCTGTTTGTTGTTTTTTTCTCTACATACATTCAACGTGAAAGCCGATGCAATAATTGATGATTGTTCATGTTATCCGATGACTACCACCCTTACACTTTCTAGAAACAATTTGCCCACAGTGTGAGAAGACCCAGTAGGTTCCGAGCACGGTCTCCTAGAGTATACTACCTTGCAATTGTAGAATATTTGGCCCAAGCCTACCCACAACTCAAACACAGTGATCCTCCTATTCTCGCCACACTGAGAGACCCAGCAGTAAGGGCAGTGTGGGAAGAAGTGTTCATCTTTGCTACCAATGACTACTTAGTGCATGGGGCTTAAGGAGTTACCTAAAATACTAAACCAATAACGCATTTCTTTGTGCATTTCTGGCAGCCAACTATATCTTCATTCTGCACAAGGATCTAGCAGCACAGGTAAAGATAAGTGAAATAATAAAGAATGTGATTATCCTGCTGTGCCTCTTTATTCCAAGAGGAGTTGTAGCCTTTATATTTTCGAGAATTTTGTTGCTAGTGCTGCCGCTGTATCCTCTACTAACATTCCCCGACCCAGGCAGGTGGAACAACCATGTCAGGTATACAGGAGAGCACTGCAAGCACGGTAAGGAGAGGTAAGCGCAGTGCTGACACAGATGTGAAAGGGGTAAACATGTATCTCACTGACACAGCTCGAGTGTCTAACAACATGTTGTACACACACATGACAAAAGTAGGTAAGGAAACCACCAGGGAGAGCTATTATGTCTGCTCGTTAATCCCCTATGCCATGAACACCTCCAGAACGTTCATAGCAACTGAAATACCAGCAGCATGAACTCAATGTCTGATGTACCTGTTGATGGTAACAACTCAGGGGAGATTTCAAGGGAAGACAGCAACATTGAGATGGATGACCTGAGCAACTTTCCCATACGAAAACAATTACATAAAGATACTAGACATGATGAACAATTACTGGCATTTAGATGAAGCTATACAGTACATAACTGATGAGCCTGAGAAAGGAGAGACAAAGACAATAACATTGAAGGAACTGCCATGCCCATGGACAAGAGTGAAGGTGATAGGAGGAGAACCTGGGTGCTGGGAACAGCCACAGATACTGGTGTATGGTCAAGTTTACATGAAGGATGGATGGAAGGATGGAGTGGTGGGGAGCAAGGCGCTCACCTTAGCACAATCACTGGTGAACAAGGTGCACGAAGAGAATGACAATTGCTTGAAGGAAAGGGACTCGAGTGCAAAATTGATCTCGAGGGTGGAGAACAAAGCGGGACCAATGTCTATAATACCCTGAAGGCACCAGCACTCTGTTACCAGATTAACGGCGAAGTGGAAGTGGGCGAAAATGCATGCTGCAGGAGCATAGAGAAGCAAGCAGCTATGAAGACAGGCAAAGCAGTACTGATGGATCACTATTGGGTGTGAGGATCAAAGGCATACGAGAAGCTACCACCCAACTCGGGAGGAGTTTGTTCTTTGGTACACATCAATATGCCATCGTTGGTTGTGCCATGAAAGGATGTGCAACTCGGATGAGTTCCCGAAGATGGATACAAACAAAAGAAAGTAGTGATCTGTGGCAGAGGAACAAATAAGCAAAAGTGAGAAGCCCGATGAACTGAGCAGAGTAAAGCAAGTAGGTAATTATTTCTCAGAAGCATGAGAAACAGCACTAGACAAAGTGCCAGCGGAACACAGATTGTTCAGCAGGAAAGAAATGTCCTTCGCATCAGTAATACTATAGGTACAGACATACACAAATGCAAAATGGTTGCAGATAACCCGTTTGGAGATGACGGTAACGATAGGCTCCACAGTGAATGTGTTCAACCCAATAAAGGAAGAGTTCCGGGCAGCAAGGTTGGTGGCTCTCCAGAATAGGTATGTTCTGGATCTGCTCACAGCAATGGAAGGAGGAGTTAGCGCAAAAATTGGGAGTTCCTGGTGCACATTAATTCCTGCTAATGACGAAGATAACGGGACACTAGCAGAGGTGGTAACACAGCTATCCCAGATGCATGCTGAAATGGAGGAAGAAGAGAAGGGGACTGGAAAGGACCAGACCTGGATAGCATACATATGGTCATGGATGCTGGCATGGTTATCAGATGGACTAAAGGTGACACTGGGCGCTAATATTGGGAGGAGTGACAATGTGTGGGGTGAAGATTTGCCTCACCCATTGCCAGAAGAGAGCAGAAGAAACTATTGGAATGAAGGTCTTGACGTATGTGAACATTGGAGGAGCAAGAGACCAAATAGTGGAAGAAAGAGACAAGCTGAGATAGAGAATAGCCACCTGCAAATTGTTCCCATATGGGGCGATGAAGTTGGACAAGCCCTTCGATGCGAAGTACTACGAAGGAAAGTGGGCGTAGTGCAACCCGGAAGGAGTATGCAGTTATATGGAATGGACTTTTGATGATCATGTAAATTATTCTAGATACCTCAGAGCAGAGGAATAACAAAGATATGGCAGCAATTACAAACGGACATTACCAAGACCACGGAAGCACTCGATATGCATTGCTGCACTAATTATATCCCGAGTCCTGCTGGCCCCACACGTCCATCTGCGTGACACCTATGGCTGACACAGTAAAGATCGTTACTTGGAACGTTAGAGGCCTGAACAGCTTTGTCAAACAATGACGCGTCCAATCCTACTTGAAGAGATGCAGGGTCGGAATCGCCATGCTCCAAGAGACTCACCTAACTGGCAAAAAGCTAGATGCCCTTGCCAAAACCTGGCGTGGCACCCTAGTGGGTTCCGCTTACTCCTCCTATGCCAAAGGGGTCTTGATCTGGATTGCCCCCACGGTCCCCTTCAGGCTTACTAGTACTAAATCGGACAACAAGGGGAGGATGGTTGTGGTTTGTGGCTCTATCGAGGGCAAAGAGATATGCCTAGTTAGTACTTACGCACCCAACCACGTCACAACTATCTTCTTCCACTCCCTCTATACACAGCTCACCCCATATATGGACAGAATTATGATATGGGGAGGCGACCATAACTGCACCCTTGACCCTCTACTGGATAGATCCGACAATAAACACGATCGTCCCTCCCCCCCGGCCAAAATACTTTCTAAACTAGTCCAACAGTTGCAACTCAGTGATATTTGGATGGACCAGCACCCGGAGCAACGCGAGTACTCCTTCTACTCCCCACCACATGCCGTGCATACCAGGCTAGATTATATTTTTCTCAGCCAGATACAACAGTCTGCGTTTGTTGACGCGCAATATTTGCCGGTACTGTCCAATCACTCTCCCCTGTTGGTCACCTGGTAGGTGTTCCCGCCAAGACCCCCCATTCCCACGTGGAGATTGAGAGCCGAACCCTACTTGATACAACATTCAGAGAGCGCATAAGAGACGGTACCGAAGAATATTGGCAGAACAACCTACATAGTGTTAAATACATGAGCACCGCCTGGGAGGCATATAAGGTGGTCATGAGGGGTGAGAGGATCGCAGCAGTTGGGGGTGCCCAGAGATCCATCACAACCCTGTTGGAACGAGCCAAGAGAGACCTGTGTGCCCTCGAGGGCAGGGCTGACCCATCCCCTGATCATTTACTTAAAATTACCGAACTTAGACAGACCTGCCTAAAGCACTGGGAAGCCCTAGGTAAACTAAGCTACGCCAAACACACGGAAAGAGTCCATGCCCTGGGGGACAAACCCGGGAAACTCTTAGCCTGGCTCTACAAAAGGGAAACCCCCAGGCCACCCATTTGCCACATACTCACACCAGATGGCACTACCGTGCATACCCAACAGGAAATTAATTCGGTTTTCTCTAGCTACTATCACAACTTGTACTCTGAGACCCCCCCCTGACACGGGGATCGAAGATGCCCTCGACGTCATCGACTTGCCTAAACTAGACTCGCATATGGCTGAGACCCTTGACGAGCCCATCACTCCCGACGAGGTCAAGGTGGTAATTAGATCGCTACCAGCTGGGAAAACACTGGGCTCGGATGGCCTCCCCGGGGAGTTCTATAAAACCTATGAGGAAACACTCGCCCCTATATTAGCTCAGGTCTATAATGAGGGTTCGAGCATGGCGCCCTCCCGGATTCCCTGAGCGAGGCCGTGATAATACCCCTACTCAAACCTGGGAAGGACGGGCAGATTGTGCCTCATACAGGCCCCTCTCTATGCTAAACATAGACTGCAAGATCCTCATGGCACTGCTCGCTAACAGACTACGCAGAGTGATCCCACTGTTGATTCACCAAGACCAAACTGGATATGTCCCCGTCAATCCATCACTGAGAACCTGCGTAGGTTACATCACGTCATTTATAGTACCGAGGGAAGACCACAGGAACTTGCAGTGGCATCACTGGATGCCACCAAAGCTTTTGATTCCGTGAGGTGGGAATGGCTATATGCTACCATGGCAAAGATGGGAATAGGCCCCGTATTTCTGAAATGGACCCAGCTGGTTTATACCAACCCCACTGCAAGGGTACGAACCAATAGAACCTTTTCCGCGAAATGGTCCCTACACAGAGGCACCCGTCAGGGTTGCCCCCTATCCCCCATGTTGTACATCATTGCCGCTGAGCCTGTAGCAGCCTACCTGAAACAGGAAAATGGAGATGGGGGCATTAATATAGATGGGATGACTCACCATGTCTCTATGTACGCGGATGACACCCTCTTGTATTTACGGGACCCTGAACACCTCCTACCCTACATTCTTGAAACCCTGGACAGCTTTCACAAGCACACCGGGATCCAGATTAATAAGAGTAAATCTTGCCTCTACCCCCTAGCTGCACTACACAGTGAATATTATGGATCTCTCCCTCCCCTAGATCTCGAATGGCAGGCGACATCGTTCAAATATTTGGGGATAACTATACATCGAAACCCCAGCACGGAACATATTCTTAACACTATAAAAATCTCCCGAAACGCCCGCTTACAGATCATCCAACTGTATGTTATGAACAGAGCGTACCTCACCCCGGAAGCTATATCAAGATTTACCGGTGCAGGCACCCAATCATGTCCCAAATTCAGTGAGCCCAAGGTTGGTATGACCCACATGTTCTGGGGATGCCCAGTGATCAGAGAATTCTGGACACAAGGGAAGGAAAGAGTGGCTGGTGCAGACATTGACATTGTAGTGGACGAACCCTCGGCATGTATCCTGGGCCGGTATAGGCGCAGCAGGGAGAACAAACCCCTCAATAAGCTCAGAGACCTTATATATATAACGGCCAAAAGGCGTATAGCCATGGGGTGGAAAAGCCCCAGAGGCCCGCCTATGCCCCTATGGTGGGGAGATCTTGCGAAGTGGATCACAGCCGAAACTGCAGCATGGGAGACGGCGATCCAAGTGCAGAGACTTGATTCTAGCGAGGAGCTACACCGTTGGGTGGCCTTAACAGTACCCCTGCTCCACCCAGAGTCGCAGGAGGGTGAGATAATCGGGGAAGGCGACCCAGGCCCGGGCATGAACTCATGATGAACATAGAACTAACCATGGTCTTGGAGGGGGAGGGGTGGGATGGATGGAGGGGAGTTGGGGACTTTACCTTTTGATATGCTTGACCTATTACCACTGATGCCAGTTTTTGTTATCTTATGTTATGAAACTAATAAAATATATTTAAAAAAAAAAAAAGATATGGCAGCCAAGAGCTAAAGGCTTAACATGTATGGATGTGGTTAACAGGTTGACCAGAGGGGGAACTGAAAAGGGAGTGATGGTCCCGAGACCACCCCTCTGCTCCATTAAGTTCATGATGAGACAAAAATGCTCAAAATGCTCGCAGCCACTCTTCTTATTTTGAAAAATCCCAAATGCACCAATGATTGACAAGTACACTGAGAGGTACCTGCTCACCCAGCCATACAGAACAAATACAATGCAATTCTCTCCATGTTTGGGAGAATAGCCCATGATCATGAACAGAAACACCTATATGGATAGCCTGGACTGAGCATCAAGAAGCAATGATTCTGACGTCATTAATGACACCATGACATAGCAGCATTAGACATGAAGCACACATGCAGTCCGCACTGCACCACACAAACACACACTTGAATACATGAAGAACATGAGCACACAGTAATATAGCTAGAGGACAGCTACATATACATACTGTCATTGCTTTTATTATTTCGTCATCAGCCAAATGCAGAAACACAGAACAGCAAGGTGCAAGAGATCCTGAGCAAGCTTGCGGATGCTTAACGCAAATAACCCCATGGAACTGCAGGAATATATTTGGAACCTGACAAAACCAAGTCGGACTAACCTATAGATAACATAGCATACTATGGACAATGTGGAAACTGCATTTTAACTTTTATCAAAATACAGCAGGCCTCAAGCCACTGAGCAGGAGACAAGCTGAGCTGATTCAGGCTGCCCAGTGAGTAAGACACATGAGACAGGCCCACGGCCAAAGTCAGAGATATCTACAGAGCTCAATTTTGTGGTCTCTAAACATGTGGTACAGCTGAATGAAACAATAGACAGTCTTCCATGGTGGGAAAGGGGAGCCGTTCCCAGCAAAATCAGACACAGGCTGCAACACTTGTTGCAATGTACGGAAAACACATTCTCATAGGCAAAGCTGGTGTACACAAGTTACAATACAGACACATAATCATTCACATCACCATCAAAAGGTACACAGCGAACTGAAAACTTGTTTGAGTCCCAGGCCTGGGGGGATCAGCTCTAACCAATCATAGTTTAGTGTTCCATGGGAGGATAGCAACGTACAAGAACCAATGGTAAGCCCACTACTCTGCTGCAATGTAATAGATGGTGAATTGGAGATGAACAGGCCAGCCACCTGACATGTGAAGGCCAGTAGAATAACTTCGATAGGTAACCATATAGGTAATAGAGGTCTCAATACCTAATCCCACACAATGATAGGTTTTTTGAAGAAGGGCCCAAGTGATGATGCAGTAATGATGCAATATTGCAGTAAAACAGGTATGCGAGCCAGAAGATGTTGAAAAGTACTGGAATCCACATGTGTTCTTGCATTGATCAATGTTGGTTTTATTTGTAATAAACCGCAGTTTTAACTTGCCATCGACTGAGTCCTTTGTGTATACTGGGGGAGGGAGTTGGGCTCTCCAAGTCCGTGGACTTCCACCATTGCTATGGCATACCTGGGAGTTCCACCCAACACATGCATGAGTCCATAGTTGTGCCCTGTATCTGTCTGTATATGGTCTTATTGTATATTATGTGCTTGTTTTCAAAACAGAATTTCAGCATATCAAACAGCATTTCATTGTGATGCCAGTAACTGATGGATAATGGTTCCAAGAAATGGTGACAAGCTTGTAATCCATATTACTGCTCTATGGACGTACATAAGGACAAAACATCAAGCGATGCCAAAGAATAGTGTGGTTCCGAATTGATGTTAGATAATTTCATGAGGAGATCTGAGCTATCTTGAATTTATGAATTTAGGCTGATGACAAATGGCAGAAAGACGTAGTACAAAAATGTGGAGGTGCTTTCCACTAGGCTATTAATGGAGGATACAATAGGCCTCCCTGGGGGCAGTGATAAACTTTTATGAATTTTCGGATTGGAGTAAATGAACAGCGTCACAGTGTAGTTAATCTTCAGAAAGAAATATTCATCTTCATTGATAAGTTCTCTGTCTAGCCAGATCTTCAAAAGGGGAAAAATGTGTTTTCGTTAATAGTGCTTCATCCACCATCTCATAGCAAGTAATGTCATTTAGTTGCCTCATGGCCTCTGTGGTGTAAATTGTCTTGTTTATGACAACCATTCCCTCACCTTTGTCAGCAGGTCATATTACGATGGTGTCATCCTCTCGCAGCTGATTCAGTGCCATGTTTTGCAAATAAGTGAGATTTCTTAATGAGGGGACGATGTGCTGCGAACGTTTTCTCAAATCTTCCATGACCGAGTGTTCAAATACTACTATCTGGCTGTTGGCAATGTTGGGACAAAATATAGATTTAGGCTTACATTTTGAGTGGGTACTGTAAGGAAGGCATGGTATCAAACAGTAAGACAGACACAAGTGATCACAGTTCAAGGATTTTGCTTGACCCGTCGCAGGAACACTTCGATTCACATTTATTCATTCTCTTTCAATTGGTCTCCCTCTGCCGGGCTCAGACCAAATTCATCTACTGTTATTACTGCTCAGCTGGATACCTTACAGAGACCTCCAATTGAGCACCCATGCGGTGCCGGACCACTTCGTCAAAGGTATTGTAGCTTGCTTTGAAGTTTAATCACTCATCAGGAGTATAACTTCACTTTGTCGGGGGGCGTGGCCAGCGCTGATGGCGTAAAGACATGTCTGTGCGGAGCTCCCGTCTCGATCCTGGCCTAGATCCTTAATTTGATCAATATTTTTGACCTGAACAGGAGCCAAACTCATACTCCGGTGGGGGAAGCGATTCCGGCCCTGCTCGGCGCAGGAACGAGGAGAAACGGAGCCGGCGTCCCTGAAAACGCAGCATCTGAACTGGTACCCCCGGGAGAAACAAGATGGCGGACGGCGCCGCGGCCTGAAGGAAGAACAGATTAAGCCGGCGGCGAGGCAGCGGGGAGATGGTCCATCGGGCGCTGCCTCCTTTGTCGCGGGCTGGGTCGAAGAAGTCCCTGTGAGCAGAGCGGAAAGACCCCAGTGAGGAAACTAAGCGCTGGACCGGCCACCCTTGGATCTCCCTCCCCCCCAGGAGACGTCCCACTGTTGGGAGCCCCCGAGCGCACAGGAGAACCTCCGCATTACCCAGGGGCGCGAACGGAGCTACATCCGAGGCTCCGGGACCGCTGCAGAGGAGACACAGAGTGTGAGCAGACCGCTGCTATTTCGAGGGGGATCCGTCGGTGATCTGCCAGCCGCGGGTGCGGTGGTGCTCTGTGGGCCGGAGCGGCGGCAGCGTTAGCGGACCCCTGCCGCTGTCGTTACAGGGAACTGCACGCGGCCCTCCTCCCTCCCTGAATAGGCAACCGAGCGGCTGAAGAGGGAACAGTCCACGCTCGGATGAGCCGGTAGGCTTGCAGACCACTAACCCAACACTGGGGAGCAGGAACTCGCCTGTGCCGTAGACAGCAAGGCCCAGCAGGGTTACGGGACAGTGGCCCAGTGTGCTGGGAGATCGCAGAGCACTCCATTGCCCTACTGGGAGAATATCCTGCGCAGGAGCACATACTTAACTGCACTCCCCTGTGTTCTCCGGTGCCGCCGCTGGGTATCGCTGAGCATCACTGCATAACGCTGACCTGTGAGGCTCACTTTGTTACACACTGTCCAGGGGCTCATATCTGCCGTCATAACACTAGGAGGGACTAATGTCTACTTCACGAAACAAAAACAGGGGTGCATCAATTATGGACTCGTTCTCAGGGGCTAAACCCAAACAGCCCAGCCAATATGGGATCCCCACACAGACGGAACCCCCTGCAACTGTTGATGACCCCAGCAACGCCCAAGTGCTGCAGGCTATTGCTACACTCCAAACGTGCATGGAGACCAGGATAGATGAACTTAAGGTGGACATGCAGCTCATCCGCCAAGATGCCCGCAACCTAGCGGAAAGAATAAGCACGGTGGAAATAAATCTGCAGGATACCACAGACACTGCCAAGGACTTAAAGCACAAAGTTATCGCACTTGAGAAACAAGTGGCTCATCTCGAGGCGAGATCAGAGGAAGCAGAGGGAAGGGCCCGCCGCAGTAACATCCGAGTCCTTGGCGTTCCGGAGGGGATGGAAGGCACTGACCCCACGGAATTTATTGAGTCCCTATTAATGCAAGAGGTTGGAGCTGGCAAGCTTACACAGGGATTCTCCGTCGAGAGAGCCCACCGCTCCCTACAGAAACGACCCCCACCGGGATCACACCCACGCCCGATGATAGCCAAGATCTTAAACTTTCGTGATAGAGAGACGATCCTCAAATTCTCGAGGGACGGAGGCGAGATTAGACGCAATGGCTCCAAGATCGTTATCTACCCCGATTATACCCCGCAAGTGCAGCGCGCCAGGAACTCATTCATACCTGTCAAAGCTCAACTGCGGAAGCTTGATCTTAAATACATGCTCCTGTACCCCTCGCGCCTTAAGATACTATACAAAGGCAAAGCTGTCTTCATGGAGACTCCGGCAGCAGCCACTATGTGGATGGAGCACAATAATTTGGCTGAGGGAGAGGATCACGCCTTGACGCCCAATGGCTGATCACAAACAGATCTCTTTGCTGTAATGATCAATTAGTTCTTTCAAGGACGGGAGCTATATGGACTACCCACAGACATTGTCACAACCCACCCCACCCCAAGCATGGCTGGCCTATGGCCAACACCACATCCGCACCTCACGACCCGGATCGGCCAATGGGTAGCGGAAGCCCCCGAGCGTTGTCCTCCCAGAACGGCTGCTGGGGGCAACATACAGTTATCTTTCATGTTCAATCCACCTGTTCGAGTGGAAGTTAAATTTGTTCATAAGTCTCCGTTTAATACATCAACACAACAATCATGGTCAGCAGGAAGATTACAATGCGCATTGTTGACGGCCGACCCAGGGGGCAATTGCTCAGCACACGAAGCTGGCTTGAAGACGGTTGAGACTGCCATGAGTTCAGCGCTCCAACTCCTCTGCCACCATCATGTCTACACGCCTTAAGATCGCCACTTGGAACGTGAGGGGTTTGGGTACCTACTTACGCCGCAACAGAGTTAAATCCTATCTACACAGGAAGAGGATAGGGCTGGCCCTGTTACAAGAAACCCACTTAACCAAGGAATCCACCGCGACACTCCAATCATACTGGGGCGGACAGGGGTTCGGGTCCACGTATTCTAAATTCGCTAGAGGGGTGTTCACTTGGATCAGCCCTCACATCCCCTTCCAGCTTACAAAAGCTGAACTGGACCCGGAAGGAAGGTACGTGATACTCTGGGGCCACATCGAACAAACAGAGATATGTATTGTCAATTCATACCTCCCCAACAACAATATCCCTGCGCACCTAGCTATGTTGTACACAAAGATTGCACTTTATAGAGATGCATTCTTTATCTGGGGAGGCGACTTTAATTGCGTCAGTGACTCTGTGCTTGACAGATCTGCTCCTCCCTTGGGGGGCCCGTCGACTGCTACCACCGCTATGAATGTCATGCTAAACCGCCTAGACCTGGTAGGCATCTGGCGGGAGCAACACCCAGGGGATCGAGGCTATTCCTTCTACTCCTCGCCACATAATCTTCACACCAGAATTGACTACCTCTTTACCGGCAGAGAAAGCTTTCCCCAGATTGATTCTTCCAATTACTTGGGCCGCACCATCTCTGATCACTCTCCCCTGGTAATTGAATGGAACATCACTGGACCCAGACCTCCCATACCTACATGGAGGATGCCCATCGAGGCACTTAAAGATTCTGAGTTCAGGGAAGATCTCAGAGAATCCCTAGAGAACTACATTCGTGAGAATAAAGACAGTGTTGACCACCTAAGCACAGTCTGGGATGCTCTCAAAGTGGTTGTAAGGGGAGAGGTCATAGCAAAGGCTGGAGGAATGAGGAAACACCTAAGAACTGAACTTGAATTACTAGAAACTGAAATAGAACAGCTAGAATCCAACACCCTGGACCCCCAACCGCAGGAAGACAGGCTTGCCAGTACTAGGGCCACCTGCAGGGAAGCTTGGGACAGACTGGCCAAATTTGATTACATCACCAGAACCAATAAAGCACACGCCCACGCTGATAAACCTGGTAGACTGCTCGCCTGGCTGTGTAGGAAAGAACACCCCAAATATTCGACTACAGCCTTAAGAGATGCTGATGGCACGATACATCGGACCCAACATGGAATTAATGACACTTTCGGGCAGTTCTATGCCCAACTATACTCCCATAATGACATGGTGCCCCCTGAGGAAATTTCAAACACCTTGGACGAAATTGGCCTGCCCCTACTCCCGCTGTCACATAAGGAGGCTTTGGATGCTGATATCACCATAGATGATATAACCGATGCTATCAAGTCTCTGGCCACTTGCAAGGCCCCGGGCAGTGATGGGCTACCCGCCGAATTTTACAAAACCTACGAGCCGGAATTGACTCCGCTGCTGCACGAGGTGTTCCTAGAAGCCTATGAGGCGGGTATCCTGCCTGGGAGTATGCGTGAGACTTTGGTGGTTCCGCTCCTCAAGCCTGGTAAACCTGCAGATGACTGTGACTCCTATCGCCCTCTTGCGATGCTCAATTATGATGTTAAAATCCTTACAACCATTCTGGCTAAGCGGCTGTCCAAGGTGATCGGAGAAGTGGTGCACCCCGACCAGAGCGGCTTTGTGCCGGGTCGCAACACCACTGCCAATCTTCGTAGGCTACAACATGTATTGTCACATTCCACTCATGTAGGGGAATCTTATGCTTTGCTTTCTTTGGACGCCATCAAAGCGTTCGATTCTATTTTCTGGGAATGGCTGATTGCGGTGCTTCGGGAGTTTGGCTTTGGAGAACGATTCGTTAGATGGATCACAGTCCTCTATACTAAACCACGAGCACGAGTAAAATCTGGCCGGCTCATCTCCACGGCATGGGACATACAAAGGGGCACAAGGCAGGGCTGCCCGCTCTCCCCTATGCTATATATACTTGGGCTTGAACCCATCGCCATTTTTTTTAGGAAACAATTCTTCGATGCTGGTATAAGGCTTGACGGGGTGGACCACATAATTTCCCTGTATGCAGATGATGTCCTCCTTTATGTGAGGGACCCACAGCTGAATGTCCCAACCATGCTGGAGGTCCTCGGCAATTTTGCCAAGGTATCAGGCATACACTTTAGCAGACATAAGTCTTGCCTGTTTCCGTTGGGTGCCCTCCAAAATACACACGTTGATGACCTCCCCTTGCTGGGTATAGGTTGGTACCCCATCACGTTCCGCTATCTGGGCATTAATATCTATCACACGCCCGAACTTATGCACGTCAATAACACGGCAGCGGCGCTACCTCCCTTGCGCAAGTCGATTGTGTTTTGGGCTCGCCTCCCCCTATCCATGATGGGTAGGGCTTCCATCATTAAGATGATTGTTCTCCCCAGATTTCTTTATGGTTTCCAAAACATTTTTTATTATATTAGGACTCCCTTCTTTCGTCTTTTGGGGAAGATACTTAAAGACTTCCTATGGGGAATTAGTAGGCACAAATTTGCATTATCCACGCTGACCCTCCCTTATGAGCAGGGAGGCATTCGGCTCCCTGATCTGGAACGATACTACCTGGCGGCCCAACTAAGCTTCGTGGCTAAATGGCTAGCTGATGATGACACCCCCGAAACAATGCTTTTACAACGCTCAATTGCTCCGATCCGGCTAAACGAACTCATTTGGGCCCCTCAACGTCTTGTGGATGGGATTCCATACTTAGCTGCCCTGGGTCGTCAGATATGGCAAAGGGTTAAAATTCTTCTCCACTTGAAACATAGATATATTCCGGACATACCGCTCCTTGCCGACCTGTGTCAGAACTCTGTAGACCTTGCCTCCATTAGATACTGGGAAAGGCTGGGAGTGTACACTTGGGGGGATCTATATAACGAGGGCTCCTTCCGGGATTTCTCCTCCTTGCAATCTGTCGATGGCGTTCCGGCTGGCCAATTCCTTTGGTACTTAAAGTTCCGTACATTTGCTCGGACTAAATGGGACTCGTGGCCAGAAGAACCTGAAACTGACCCCTTCATAACACACCTATATAGTTTGGGAGATGGATGGAGGCCTGTGTCCCGTATATACAGTCACCTAATCGATAGGCCCAATCCCCGCAGTCGGGATCTCAAACTCAAATGGGAAGGAGACTTGGGACATGAACTGTCTGAAGCTGAATGGGGTAGAGCACTAGCGTTTCCCAACGTGGTATCTAGAAATTCTAGATTTAAATTGATTCAGCTTAATATGTTATACCGCTCGTACCTGACACCACTTAGAATAGCCAAAATATATGAGCTACCCCAACATAACTGCCCTTGGTGCGGTAGAGATGAAGCAAATCTTTTACATATGTTCTGGGGATGCGTCCAGGTCCGACAACTCTGGGCGAGAGTGGAACTCCTCTGTAGCGAGGCAGGCATGACCAGATATGAGTGGACCCCGAAAGAGTGCCTTCTTGGAACGTATCCCAGACTGGCCAAGTTCAAACACTCAGTTAAGCTCATGGACCTGGTATGCATTCTGGTCAAAAGGACCATTGCTATGGCTTGGAAGCGACCTGGAGGCCCACGATACCAGGTATGGCATAACGAACTGGAGCGCTGGATAGGGGCAGAAACCTCAGCTTGGGAGGATGGTGTTACCACATCCCCCGAAGACACGAGCTTAGCACTTGCTGCCTAGAAAACCCTCACCTGGGCCTTACTTAACCCCCCCAATGACGATAAACCCCCTTGAGAAACTTGCCCCTATTGATTCATGCTATCTGTCACAGAATACTTGCGCAGTCCCTAACCTGAACTTATTTGTTGCCTGACCTCCCTGCGTTGCTTACATTATTGACCATACGGAGACTTGTTAATGTTGTTTATGTTTTGCTGTTTCTGCTTAATTGTTAATTTCTAATTGGCTTATTTTGATTATTCCTGACTTATACCACTGTGATCGCTCGATGCTACAATGCAACTGTTTATTATATAAATGCCAATAAAGAAATTTGAAAATAAAATAAACAGGAAACCAAAAAAAAAAAAAAAAAAAAAAATTACTTCACTTTGTCTTTTATCACACACATTTTAATAATGTTTGTTCATGCTCACCATACAATGTTGCTGATTTCAACCTTGGCTTCAACACATACTTATCTTGTATTGGTCTCCCCAACTCACCGGCTTTGTTGACTTCACTGATGCTGCTTTGTTCTGGGAGTCAAGGAGGCTACCACAGTGGCTGGTGATTCTCCCAGCCTTGATTACTGACGTGGGAGAGCCCAGGGTATCTCTGACACACAATGCAGTATTTTTCAGCCTGGTTTCCCCAATGTTACGCTTTCTATTGTTAAGGTCTCTGGAAAGTAGTGGTTCCTTGTTGAAAAGTTCAAGGGAATTTCCCTCCTTAAGATCCCCTTCAGATTTGACATCTTTCCCCTCTTGCTCAGCTGCCGTCTTGCAACTGCTGTCTCCCTGTGGGCTTTGCCTCGTTCAGAGTGTGTTCTCGTGCTCCACCTTTTATCCGTTTGGGGTAGTGTAATGGAAGTCAGGTGTGAGTGATTGTCGATAATTGTCTGACCTCGCCTGACCATAGTATTGGGACATGTCAGGTATGTGGCTTGGGTGTAAGTCTGTTTTCCCTTATAGCTGGCTGTCCATGAGAACGTGTTCGTGTTGTAAAAGGGACAGGGGTAGAATTCATAAATATCCTACCGGGTAGGATGGGGTAAAGGTGTTACAGGGAAGGGGATAGTGTGTCTCACCATCCTGTGTTCCACTCCCTGAAGACCCCTCACCCAGGTTATCCTCCCACATGGGTCCATTCCCAGGAACTGGATACAAAAGCAATGGCCATGCCCTGGCCACCTAGATGACAGCTCGCCAGGGAGTAGTGGGTGAGACATCGTCTAGTTTCGCACATGTCCTTCCACTATGCAAGGTGGATATACTTGGTCCTTTCCTAGGTTCTTCGATTTGAAGATCCTGGATGGAACAAGAGGGAAATATATCCAAGGACTCTCACATAGTCCATGGGTTTCTTTTCTTCTATTCTTGTGAAGGTGAGGTGTTTGCAATTATCTCCTGAATGTATCCCATAAACTGGCTTTAAGAGGTTGCTTCTGGAATAAGGTGTTCTCCATATTTCGTGGGAGGTTTTTGGTGAATGGTAGGCTCAAGGGGTTCTGTCTCTGGCCACACCAATACGGGAGGGTTTTGAGAGTAACAGTCAGAGTGCCAATGGTCTTGGGGTACACATTCCCTAGATCTTCGCCCTCTTGGTATGGTTGTAGTATGCCTTGAGGTAGTAAGGGTCTTGCCTGTAACTCAAACATTTTTTGTTAAATTCTCTTGAAGACCAGCTTCGGCCTGGATTTGATGGGTGCCCAGTTGGGCTATGATGGCTGTCAGACCGGCCATGTCTTCCGGTGGAGTAAGGATTCCCTCGGTTGTTTTTTCTAAATAAAAAGAAAACACAGGTTTCGACTCCTTCTGAGAGGGTTCCGAAGTTGTCTGGTTCCTCTTAGTCTGATTCTGACGGAGGGGAAGATCTAGATAGGTTGATTGCTAAACCTGATGGACCAGGGAGCAAAGCAGATTTGGTATTAAAAAGCAAAGGTTCCGGAAGGGGTGGATTCAGAGCGCTAGGTCTAATGAAGATGTGTATGGGTTGTACTTTCATAATTATTCAATCCAACTGTTGTATTTTATAGTGGGAAAGTAGAAGGGTATCTAATAACAGCTGAATTTTGAAGAATACATCTTGTTGACCAGTTGGGACATGAATCTGGGAAACCAAAACCTCTTTAAGAGTGGATGCACAATCAGAATCAAGGAGTTCAACAATTCTATTTTCACCTTCTGGAGGTACAACGATTATCAGCATGGATTCTCAGCTTGTATCAATTGAATCATATCCCACCCTGACACCATATGTAAGGAAGGCATGGTAGCAGATAAGAATACAACAAAACGATATAGTCATCCACCTCTAAAACAATTTATAGGAATCATTAAAACTAAAGATCTAGTAACCTCACTCAACAAAAGTAAACCAGCCATGACTAAAAAAGGTGAGGCCCCATCTTGCAAAAAATAAATTTTATAAAATTATGTTCAAAGAAAAGCAGACCTACAAACAAACATAACCCACTATCTACCAGTGTTGACGTAGTCACGGTAAAGCAATCCAAAAAATTATGTTACCGAAAATGTTCCACTGAGTTCTTCACAATCTTATAAAAACACCTGAAAAGTCACAATATACCCTTAAAAACGTTCGCAGGAAACTAATACTGCAAACTCCAATTGACAGCACTTTTCTATGTGAAAGTAAAAGACAAAAGTAAAATGAAAACTTTACAAACCCTAGACTCCTGTCCAGTGCGCAGCCACACTGGTCTGCGAGGACATTCATTAGCCTGCATTTTCGGAACTGCTTGCAAACGCACTTTTCACTACATCAAAATGTTAGCAACACACCATTCTAGTATACAGAATCTTGAAAGTCAATTATACTATGCAAAAAGTCTTGCTCTAGAACTGCAAAATTTTAATAACATTCTCCTACATGTAACAGCCAAAGAACTGCTTCAAGAAATAGAGCAGATCCAACGTAAATACTTTGGAACTGAAGGTGACTTGGAAAATTTTGTACCGTTAGAAAACACTACAGAAAACCTCATAAACACCAACATTCTAATAAAGACATACAACAAAGAAATAGCTAAGTTTCAAAACACATCTGCTGAAATAACAGACCAAATATGTGTCTGTTGTTGCAGAATGTTTTATAAAAAGAGAACAAAAATAGTAGATATAGCCTACAAAATAGAAGACAATGAAGAATCGTAAAGGTTCCAATTAGCTTTGTATCTAACAGCAGAAACTAAATACAAAATAAATAACCCATCAACAGTTTGCATGTACTGCAACACAAAGCTTGAAAATAACCAAATGCCATCATATGCTATCACCAATAACTTAGAAATATTCCCACTTCCGAAAGCTCTCCAACAGCTTAACTTGTACGAGAGCATTATAATACAAACAGTGCACCCATTTTAAGCTATAATACACCTTCAAATGAAATCAGCCAAATTAGCTCCATCCGAGTTACTAAAGGGCATTCATGGCAAAGTAGAATATTTACCATTAGATCTGAAAGAAAATGTACAAACTCTAAGAGTACAACAGCCAATAGATCAATTGTTGATTGTACTAGTTAATGGTAAACTGGATTATCTCCAAACAGCCCGTTAAGATGAGTAGCAGTTCCCTCGAGATAGATGGGGATGTAGAATCATACTCATGCATCAAATAATCAAGACAACTCAATAGTTTGGCAAAGTGAGTCAGTTTAATGACAAATTCATAAAACAGGGAGTACAACGAAAACCAGCAATCGCTCGATCTTCTCGCTCTCTTTACTTTTAGAAAAAACTATATTTATAGCAAAAACTCATCCTTGCTGATGTACAACCGGTGCATGTACTAACGTCATTCTATGTGGCAACCTTAAAAACCTAACATGCAACGTAATTGGTTATAGGAAGGTAACTTAATATAGGTACTGTATCTGTATACGGTAATGGGGAGAGGGGATTGGATAATTAATGTCAGGTGGGGCAACTAAGCCCTCCCTTCAAAATGGCCACTATGAACATCACTAAAAGTATGACGTCCCATTGGCTCTACTCACTATAGGACCCTAGATTACATGGTCCACTATGATTGGGTTGGCATCAACCCCACTCATACTTTTCCACCTATGTCAAGCAGCACGCAGAAAGAACATCCAGGTGCAGAGAAACTTGTCTGCACCCCAGCTTCCCACGAATTATGCTACAATCAATCATCACTTCAATAGTCATGTGTCAATTACTTCTTTGTAATTTGGCCTTGAGTCTGCTCTGTGCTCTGAGAACTTTTAAGGAGTATGGGCATGGCGGGGATCGATGCGTAGGTGTGAAAGTCTCACTCTTCCAGTGTGGCTTTGTCACGTGACTGGACACAGTGAAATCGGCTTTTCTCTGTGACTTTTTGTATATTTGATTTAATTCTACTAGTTCTCTGACATCTGTGGCGTATCTTGAACTTTCTGAACAGGATCCTCTGTTTTCTTTTCTCCTTAATTGTATCTAATGTCAGCCCATTCCAGCCAGATAAGACCTTGACTTCTTTGCTTGGTCATCCTTAGCTGAGTTTTGCTCTGTCTTGATTCTCGATTTTCTTTCTGTGACACATCCATTTGAGGCCTTTTGTAACCTTTGTTCAATTCTGCTCATATGTGTAGTGGACATGCATTCATACATAAAGTGCTTCTTGAGGTATATACTTGCAAACGTTGGCGCTTGCGCAATTTATTGACTATTAGGCATAAACTGGCTTCACGATTTCTTTACCTCTTGCAGTTACCTGCATCTGTACACGTTTAAACTATCTAAACACCTTCATCATGTATGTGGCATAAGTTTCTTCATCTTGAGCCCAAGCTGTCACTTATCCATGGTATCAATTTATATTTTGTCTCTTTTCAGTATTCTTAGGTCATTATATCTTCTATATGTGCGTCAGTCCTATTTCTTATGATGTCACCATTCATCTTCCTTCATTATCTTCTTTACTTCTTTAGGTATTTCATTCAAACAACCATCATATTGTCTATCATGTAGATATGGCTTTCTCCATGGATACCTTACAGTCCAGGTTTTCTTAGGTGTCGGTATATTAATAGGTGCAGTTACACTGATAGGTACTGGGTAGAGCCCATGTGCTGCTCTCTGCTGATTTAACTGTTCTTCATACGTCACATACTTTGGTGTGAACTTAAATGGCAATGGGAGGGGGCAGCTGGAGTGGGGGTGATACTCAACACTTCCCCTTCAATGGTGTGCCAACAAAAGATAAAAAAATGTGGCAACAACTAGTCGACTTAAACGAAGTTAGACAAGCCCTACAATATCTAAAAGAAAACAATGAATACTACAAAGATATAAACATAGAGGAAAACTTAAGAGAAACTGCTAGGCCAAAAGACCAAACATATGGAGTGACACGACAAACACAAGGTTCGATTTCCAAACAAGTCTGGTTTATTTCAAAGTATGCTCAGTTGGCCGTCTCGCAACTTGTATACCCAGACCTTGTGAGACGCAAGAGAGTGAGCAATGCTCAAGCAACAATATACATACATAAAATGTAATCTTTGAAGGCAATTCAGACCACCCATAATGTATCTTCTTAGGCAAGGGTTTGGTGATTGACAGTCATGACAATTATGACACGTTATGACAAGTCTCTATTCAGTCTAAATATATTTATTCTAGCAACAGTAGCAGAGACAGTTTTTTGTTATGGAGAACATAAAGCTCTTAGTTCAGCAAGGATATCATGTTCGTAGGAGAGAAACATTCTTTAGTACGTTATCTATGTGTTTCTATCCATGAACCAAGGGTCAGACAGTTCTGAGGCAGAAAATACCAGTCTCCGCGAAGGAGTACCGCTAAATGAATATAATTAATTCTTTAACTGCCTCTTGCTACAGCGTTGTAAGACAGGCCAGCACCTGGGCCGCTGATTAGATGCAGTTTCTGCTCGCCTCCAAGGACTTTGTGAGGGAAGAAAACAATGTATTTCGGTATCATCTAGCATTCTTGTTTGGGTTGATCTTTTAACATGCAGACCATGGCCTTGCACCGTGCATGAGTTTGAAACATAGAATACATTTTGCAAAGCGTTTTTTACAGAAAGGAAAAAAGCAAATGGCGGATATTTCACAAAATGGATGCCCTTTGGTTACATTGAGGATTCTGTGTTTGAAATGTTTGTCACATGATACGATTGGTTTCTGGCCAACATAATATGCATACTATACATACTACAGGGTCGTTTCTGGTCTAACAAACCCTCCTTTTGGCTGTAAGCCAAGAGCATCATCCATACATCACATCTTCATCTGACCATGTGTCTAATTCTGAACTACCCATTCTACCATAATCATCATTGTTTCATTTTCATGTTGTGCACCTTCACCCAATATGCGAGTGGGTTTAATTTTGATTGCATGTACACATTCATTTGCAACTTGAGAGAAGACGATTGGCAGGCATTGTATGCAACAACAGCAGAACATGGTGATTCCAAGTATTGTGATCAACATTGCAATTAGTTTCCATCCCTATGATCGCAGCAGTTCCCAAAACCATAAACTTATATTCAGATTCTAACCACCTGTGGGGATATGAATATCAGAACTCAGGACATGCAATTTCTTGATTGCTTCAAATATCGTGGGGGAGGAGTCACTTACGAATACACAGCACGCTGACCCCACGATTTTGCATTCCCCCCCACGATCAGCCAAAATTATGTCAAGGACCATTCTATTCTGAAGTGTCATAAATCTGACAGCTTTTTCTTCCAGCATCATATTATAAAGTATATCTGTAGTTTCATTTATCATTTATTCTAACACCCTGGACAGTTTCCTTATATTCCATGAATGTATTGCTTGTCCCCCAAATGGTATGAATGACTTTTCTATATTGCTTGCAATTAATCCTGCTGCGTCATCCCGCCGTGGCCTAGATCTGGATAGTTTTGATATCTCTGAAGTTTTGGAGAGAAATACACCAGGGAAAAGTATACCCAAGTAGCAAGTCCCTCCCCAATTCCTCGGTAACCATGGATAGGCCTGATCTCCACATATAAAATAAACAGAACCTCCTATATATAATGGTTCCCCTTCGTTTTTTAGCACTGCAGTATTCATGCATCTAGTAAATGTTTCCACGGGATAGGAGCCCTTTTTCCATAAGCAAAACGGGACAGAATGTGGACTGTAATTAATAGTATAGGAGCGAGGCACAGCATCCTTATTCCCTACTGGAACCATGTTAAAAGTGATTACCGATTTGTGAGGTCCAAAAAGTCTATCTACTTATTTCGTTGTTATCGTGTTTGTTTTACTTTCGCCTCTAAATATGGAACAACCCACTGGTTCCAATACCACTCTTTCAAACTCATATATGTTTGTTCCATCCTACTGACCAGTATCACTGTTGTTCCATTTTCCGTAAAATAGTGCTCCTAATGATGTGTATTAAGCAGTAAAGGCTGTACATACCAACCGATTTCTTTGCCACTGTGCTGGGGTAAATGAGAGCAGACCCAACAGTTGGACCTGTTTAAGATAGCATGGGTCATATTCATAATCAATAACAGTGTATTATTGTCATAACCTTTTCTATGTTTCACTTCTTGTGAGGGGAGAGTGTAAGAGAGCTTGTTTGTTTGTTTGTTTTATTCAAATTTATATAGCGCACAGCAGCCCGTAAGCATCGTGGCACTTGTTACATGGCAGAGATTAGTTACATAAAAAAAGTATCAACATTTGTTACATAGTGATTCCATTTGTGATGCAAGATATGCAAAGATTACAATAGTTTATATTACATTATATTACAGAATACAGGTTGAAGGAAAATGCGTGGTGACAGTGTTAGTCAGCGAAAGAGGTCTTGAGGGTATTGCGGAAGACAGAGATGGAAGTTTCCGCTCTGATGGTGGCAGGGAGTGAGTTCCATAGTTTCGGTGCAATGTAAGAGAAGCCTAGCCCATCCGCAGTATCTCACTTGATGTGTGGTGTGTGGAGTTGTTTGGTGTACTGAGATCTTGTGGGGCGTGTGGAACGTGTTCTTGATATAGCTTCTGATAGGTATGTGGTAGCAGTGTTGTAGATGCATCTGTGTGTGATGGTGAGGATTTTGAGAGTAATGCGGTCTTTGCCCTTTAACCACTGTGCTGCATGTCTGACATGGGATATGTGGTCTCTTCTAGGGATGCTCATGGTGGCTCTTAGGGCATTGTTTTGTGTGGTTTGTAGTCTGTGAATGTTTTTGGAAGAGGTGCCAGCTCAGAGAGCGTTACAATAGTCGAGTCTGGCACCTATTGTTGATCTGGCTATTGCCAGACAGTTAGGAGCGGACAAGTAAAGTTTAATGGCATTGATAAGTTTGGTGCTGTACGCTGATGCCGAGGCTATGGCGCTGACTTGTTTGCTCATTGATAAGTTTGCATCAATGTGTACGCCTAATGTTTTTTACGGAGGATGAGAAAGTGATGGTGGAGTTGTCTATGTTGAAATTGGCGTACTGGGGGTTTAGTTTATCTAGGGTGTTTGTCTGGCCGAGGATAAGTATTTCAGTCTTATCTCCGTTGAGACAAAGGCCATTGATCACCATCCATGCTTGGATAGTAGCATAGATAGCGTGAAGGGCAATGGGATCTTGGTGATAGAGGCCGGATAGTGGTAGGAGTACTTGAGTGTCGTCTGCATGGTTGGTATATGCCACACCCATAGAGTCAAGTAGGTCGAATAGGGGTTTGTGAAAAGATTGTAAAGAGTGGGAGCTGTGCATGATCCTTGGAAGACGCCGGAGTTTATGGTGGTGGGGTAGGCGTTCGCTATGTTGGAGAAGACCTTCATGGCTCTGTCTTCAAGGAAGGACGTGATCCAGGATGCTGCTTGATTAGAGAAATGAGCTGCTTGAGTGATATGGGTGGTTAGTGTTTTGTGATCTACCAGATCAAATGCTGCTGATAGATCGAGAAGGAGGAGCAGGGCAGGTTTCCCTTTAACCATGATCTGTGAAGGGGGCGTGGCCTGGAGCTCATGGCGCACAGAGGCTGAATTGCCGAGCTCCGGCCGAGGCGCCGTTTCTAGATCCTGTTGCCGACCTAATCTACACTCTCGGAGACAGAAAAGCGACTCCGAGGACGGAGGAAGCGGTCCCCGACAAGGCAGAGCTGTTCCGCTGAGAAAACGGATCAACAGGACGCGAGGGACCGCACTCGAACCGGTCCCCCCTGCCCGTCCTTGACGACATCCAAGATGGCGGATAGCCGATGAATGCAGCCTTCCTAGGGGGCGAAGCCAGCCGCCGCCGCTCCTAAGGGCGCTCCTCCCGGAGCTTACTGGAACACACTGAGCCCCGGCCTGCCTCAAGAATACCGGCGAGACACGCCCCGGCGCCCCTCACCACACCAAGGACTGCCGTGGGGTTCCTGCCCCGAGGGGGATTGGGGTCGGCGCGGACCGCGAGCCGCCTGGAACTGGGGAGCGGCTCGTGTGGCCCGGAGTCTCCCGTCCAGAACTCCTTCCCGTCACGGCCACGCCAAGCACGCCAAGCACTCCAAGCACACTTGCCCGGATACCCGGGGGCACGAGACTGCGGCCGGAGGCGGCGGGCCCCTAATTACCCGACCTCACTGAAGCGGAGGCGGATGGTTCAGTTGAGGAGCTGGAGGGAATCACCCATTGCGCCCACCATACGTGTTCCCTGAGACGCATCCAGTAGATGCGAAGGGCCTCGCCACCGGACATAAATGTACAACAGACCCTTGACGACCAAGCATATGCAATTGGGCCCGAGGCACGGGAAGCCAACTTCTGGCTCTCTGTGTCGTCGGACATAATCCTGCCTCAACGTACAAAGACTGGTACGCCCGCCCAGTCCTGAACTTATCCGGATCACCCCACAAATTGTATGCCTTGCCTCTGCAGCACGTCGGACAACTCACGACTTGAAGATGGCTGCCAGGAACAAAGGGAAACCAGCTACCATGGATTCATATGTTTCCACTAAATCCAAGACCTCCACGCAAACTCTCCCTCCCACCCCCGAACCGGCACAGGTAAGAGAGGGTGAAACAGCTGACAACCATACCCAAGTAATGGAGGCTATAGCTTCGCTACGAACACACATAGACACTAAAATGGAGGAATTCAGATCCGACATCCAACTTATACGCCAAGATGCCAGAAACTTGTCTGAGAGGGTGAAAAACGCTGAGACAACCATTTGTGAAACGACTGAAGATACCGTAGCCCTGAAGGCCAAAGTCATAGACCTAGAAAGGAAGGTGACGGCACTAGAGACAAGATCTGAGGAAGCCGAGGGTCGGGCCAGAAGGGGAAATATCAGAATACTGGGAGTGCCCGAGGGAAGCGAAGGCCCGAATCCAACGGCCTACACTGAGTCTCTGATACTACAGGAGATTGGCGCAGCGAAGCTAACCCAAGGGTTCTCAGTCGAAAGGGCGCATAGGTCCTTCCAGAAGAGGCCTCCGCCTGGCTCGCACCCCCGACCCATAATCGCCAAAATACTCAACTTTCAGGACAGGGAGACCATCCTGAGGTATTCCAGAGAGGAAGGCCCAATAGAACGGGGTAACTCCAAAATCGCTATCTACCCTGATTATACCCAGAAAGTTCAGAGGGAAAGAAACTCATTTGTACCAGTGAAAGCGAGACTAAGACAGCTAAACCTGAAATACATGCTCCTCTACCCCTCGAGATTGAAGGTCATCTTCAAGGGAAGGGCGATATTTCTGGAAAATCCAACAGCCGCCAATATGTGGCTAGAAGATAACAACCTCGCAGAAGGGACGGACGCTCCCCAGACCGCATGAGATACGACCCCAAGGAGGGACACGTCAACCACAAGTGGCCGGACCACGGAAGGTAATCCAGCTAACAGTCAGCTATACAGAAACGGCCCTCGTTCGGCCTCACCGCCAGGCACCAGACCTATCCCCCGCAAACAACCTAGGTCGGGCCAATCACCTGTCTAACCTACCTCACGCCCGATACCCGGATGGGTCCTGACGGCTTGAGAGCGCCTGAGCACCACAATGACGATGTAATCGCTGGGCGCACCAGTTTGAGTTTTGTTAATTGTTTTGTTAGTTACACAGTCTACATATCACTGACGTCGAAAATGGGCAAGAAGAAAGTATACTACGTCTCCGGGGGTGTGGAACCGGACTACCTTCGCCTGCTGTATCATAACTCACGACTAGGATTGATCCGAACTCCCGTTGAAGAGTGGCCCGCTGGGCCCGAAGCGCTGCCCCGATGGCGTCACATCTCAAAGTAATAACGTGGAATGTGAGGGGGATGAGCTCATATTTGAGGCGGAATCGAATACAGTCCTATCTCCGCAGGAAGAAAATATCGATCGCAATGTTGCAAGAGACACATCTCACGGAGGAAGCCATGTCTAAACTAGCCGAAAAATGGGCTGGGACCGGGAGAGGATCATCTTACTCCAAATACTCGAGGGGAGTGTTCACCTGGGTGAACCCGAATGTACCCTTCCAATTACAAGGATTCGAATCTGACAAGGAAGGAAGGTACGTGATAATGTGGGGTACTATTGAACAGACTCCAATTTTTTTAGTCAATTCGTACTTCTCGCAACATGGAATACCTTCGCACCTCAAGGCAATATGCTCACGGATGACACACCATCGAAATAAGACCTTCATATGGGGAGGAGACTTCAATTGTGTCATAGATGGCTCTAAAGACAGGTCCACGCCACCCCCACACCCAAGAAACCCCGCTACGTCTGCCTTGACAGACGCGCTGGAACACCTTGACTTGGTTGACATCTGGAGGGAACAGCATCCCGAAGAAAGGAACTACTCCTACTATTCGGCCCCACACAAGGTCTACACAAGAATCGACCACTTGTTTGTCGACAGAGAACAAGCCTCACTGGTTGAAACCACAATGTACTTGGGAAGATCAATCTCTGACCATTCCCCGCTGGTCATGCAATGGCAAATCGTAAGGCCTAGACCTCCAATCCCTATGTGGAGAATGCCCACGGCGACCCTCGCTGACCCTGTGTTTAAAGAAGACCTCGCCGAAAAACTTGAGGAATATATTGATATTAACAAAGGCTCAGTATCCACCTGGAGCACATTGTGGGAGGCCATGAAGGTAGTAATCAGAGGAGAAATAATATCCAAAGCTGGGGGCACTCGTAGACAACTGAGGGCCGATCTCGAAACACAGGAGGAGGAGATCCTACGACTGGAATCCACCTCATCCACTACACCAGAAGCTGAAGGGAGACTGAAGGAAGCCCGCGAGAAATGCCAAGCTTCCTGGGATAGACTGGAGAAGTTTGATTTTGCAACATACACCACTAGATCCCACAGGGAGTCCGACAAGCCCGGAAGACTGCTGGCCTGGCTGTGTAAGCGAGAACGCCCCAAACACCTCCCAACGGAGATACTTGATGAAAAAGGGATACGGCACAGGACACAACTGGGTATCAATGAAACGTTTGCCGAATTCTACTCCACGTTATACTCCCATGACACTCAAATACCCAGGGAGGATATTAGAGACACACTAGATGAGATAGGCCTCCCTAGAATATCCAGCGAACAAAGCGAAGCATTAGAATTGGAAATCACGGCCGAAGACGTGACTGCAGCAATAAGATCACTGGCCACCAGCAAGGCCCCAGGAAGCGACGGCCTTCCGCCCGAATTCTACAAAACGTATGAAGCCATTCTCACCCCGATTCTTCACGGGGTTTATCAGGAGGCTTATGAAAATGGGGTATTACCTAACACAATGAAGGAGACGATAATAATCCCCATGCTTAAACCGAACAAACCACCCAACGATTGTGACTCCTACCGCCCTTTGGCCATGTTAAATTACGACAGCAAGATTCTTACCACCATACTGGCCTGCAGACTTGCTAGGGTGGTCGGGTCCCTCATACACGAGGATCAGAATGGCTTTGTTCCAGGACGCAACACCACGGCCAACCTGAGACGGCTCCAGCATGTCATGGCCGAAACCCGTGAGAGCGAAGAGGATCTAGCGATTTTATCGCTCGACGCCATTAAGGCCTTTGATTCCATCTACTGGGAGTGGCTTATCGAGGTACTGAGAGGGTTTGGGTTTGGCGAAGGCTTCATCAGATGGATCACAGTGCTTTACAATTCTCCCGTAGCAAGAGTGAAGACCGGCCGAATGGTGTCTGAATCCTGGAAAATACAGAGGGGCACCAGACAAGGGTGTCCGCTGTCGCCCATGCTATATATATTGGGCCTGGAGCCGATTGCCATATACTTTAGGAAACAGTTTTTTGATGCAGGCATCTCGGTAGGCAACGAACACAATATAATATCACTGTACGCGGATGATGTGCTGCTATACCTGAGGGATCCCCAAGCCAACGCACCAATCACACTGGAAGTACTAGACAACTTCGCAAAATACTCTGGGATCAAATTCAGCAGACTGAAATCCTCAGCTTTCCCTTTGGCCAGCTTGAGAGGCCTCGATGAGGCAAAACTCCCGAATATAGGGATGAGGTGGCAAATCGACAAGTTCCGGTACTTAGGAATCAATGTGGGCCACACCCCAGAGATCACACACGACCACAACACTGAAGCAGCAATAACCAATCTCCGCAGATCTATGAAATTCTGGTCAAGACTCCCACTTGCGATGGTAGGAAGAGCAGCAATTATCAAGATGATAGTTCTCCCCCGTTTTTTATATTTCTTTGCCAACATATGCCACTACGTCAGACCGCCATTCTTTAAGAAACTGGAGTCACTCATCAAGGACTTCCTGTGGGGACCTACCAGACACAAACTGTCCTTAGCTACCCTATCCCTACCACATAAGGAAGGAGGAATACAACTCCCAGACCTCCAGCTGTACTATCTTGCGGCACAACTCAGCCATGTGACTAAGTGGATCTCAGACGAACCATCGGCTGAGCTGGGACTGATACGGCAAGCATCTCCCGAAGTACTTCCCAGAGAAACGCTTTGGAACCCATTACAACAGAAATCTGGTGCCCCCATGATTGTCGAACTTGGAAGGCAGATCTGGTCCAGAACTTGCTACATTAGGCAAGTGAAACACCCCTACTCTCCAGACAACCCCATCCTGGCTGACATATGCAAAACACAAACGGATATTTCAATAGCCAGGAGATGGGAGGACGCTGGAATTTACACATGGGGAGATATGTTTGAGGATGGCGAGTTCAGGGACTTTGAATCCTTACAGACCAACGAAGGGCTACCGAGTGGCCAATTTCTCTGGTACCATCGTATTAAACAAATCGCCAAGAAAAACTGGAGCAGCTGGCCAGAGGAACCCACCCCGGACCCACTGTTGCAAGAAATGCATGACCTTACAGATGGCTGGAAACCCGTCTCTCGATTGTATAAAAGACTCAATGACAAACCTAATCCCAAAAGCTCGGCGCTAAAGGCGAAGTGGGAAGTGGATCTTGAAACTGCACTCACAGACAAGGAATGGGAGAGAGTACTTTTACACCCCAAGAAGGTCTCGAGGAACTCTAGATTTGGTCAGATACAACTAAACGTTCTATACCGGACGTACATGACCCCGCACAGGGTGGCCTCCTTCAACAAACAGGCCTCCTCAGCATGCCCATGGTGTGGGAGTGACAGGGCTGATCTTATCCACATGTTCTGGACTTGTACCAAGGCGATGGCGTTGTGGTCCAGAGTACAACAGACCTGCACAGACGCCGGAATAAGCAGATATGCGTGGACTCCCAGAGAATGCCTATTAGGGACTTACCCTAGGCCAAGCAAATACAAACACGTCATAAAGCTGATGGATATCGCATGCATACTGGCGAAGAGAACCATAGCCACGGCATGGAAGACACCAGGGGGACCGAGGCATGAACGCTGGTTGAGAGAATTGGAGAGATGGACCGCAGCCGAAACCAGAGCCTGGCAGGATGGAGTCGTCTCTGGAGGAGACATGACGAGTGGCACCCTTGACTCTTGGAAGGCCCTACTGCGAGACATACACTTCAGCGCAGATCATAAACCCCCCTGAAGAACTGTACCACTATCACTATACCCGAACTCAAGCATTGAAACACAGATGATGTCATCTCGATCACTGTCCCCTTCACTTCCTGAGAAATGGAACTTTTACCGGTGACATACCCGCCTGAGCCAGATGCTTCTTCCATATGTAGACTGTTGTTGTTTAGTGTTAGAAGTTTTATTTTTGGTAACTCCACACATTTCCAAATGCACCTAATATAAAAGCTAAAGGAACGCGTTACAAATTACCCCACTCTAAAGTGTTGCAAATAATAGGATGAAAAGCATTTGGAGGCAGTTACTGTTGGTTATTGCTCGGTTAAAATGTTCTTATATTTGTGTTATATATTATACGTTGGCAATCATGCACATTGATGGTACCATGTTGATTTAAGAAATGCCAATAAAAACATTTTAAAATAAATAAACCATGATCTGTGATATTTGATTTTTTAGGTCTAACAAGTCTGATTCTGTTCCATGCCCTTTACGGAAGCCAGATTGCCTTTTGCCTAGTACGGAGTTTGTTTGTATGTAGGATTGGATCTGGTTGTGAGCTGCCTTGTCCAAGATTTTCAGAAGGAAAGGAACTGTCGTTATAGGCCTATAGTTATTAGGCTGTGCTAGGTCGAGTGTGGCTTTTTTTAGAAGGGGCGAACCCACACTTGCTTGAGGCTGTTTGGTACCGATCCTGTTTTGAAAGATGCATTGATGAACGCGGTGATGAGGGGTGCTAGGTCATTTGCACATTCCTTGATGATATTAGGGGGGCAGATGTCTGCTTTGCAGAGGGATGGTTTGAGGTTTTTGATGAGTTCAAGGACCTCTGATTCGGTAGTGTCTCTGAAAGTGAATTGGGCATGTTTGTTTATGCTATTATTCACTTGTGTTGGGGGGTTGAGATTTTGGTTCGGGAGAGCTTTACAATGGTTGTGAATTTTATTTTGGAGGAGGTTAATTTTGTTGAGCATAGCAGATTGGATGCTAACACACCAAGCTTTCTCTTTAATTGTCTCATCTGTAGTAGCCGGGGGTGTGACTAGTTCATTGAAAAATGTGACTATCTATTTGGATTGCGAGTATGCCTTTGAAATCCTCTCATTAAGGGAGTTGGATTTAGCTGCTATGATGGCTTTTTTTATACTGGAGAGCTATCTGTTTGAAGAGGCTCTTATTAAGGTCACTAGGATCTGCTTGCCAGTATTTTTGTGAGTGGCGCTTTTGTGCACGGAGCAATTGGAGCTCGTCTGAGAACCAAGAGTTACAGTGAAATGATTTTTTTTCTTTGTTGCTCTCAAGTGGGGCTATCAAGTTTATGGCATTGGTAAGCGTATTGTTAAAGATCGCTGTTAGCAGATTAGGATCCTGTGAGAAAGGAGGAGCTGGGCAGGGGTTTTTGAGGTAAGGTGGGAGGTTGTTAGCGTTAGGTTTTTTAGAGCTTCTAGTAGTGGCAGGTGGCGCGTGTGTGAGAGTTTTGTGGCTACGGGTGAAGGGGATGAGGAATTCAATGCAAGTGTGTTCTGTCCAAGGAAAGCCGTGTTAGATATAATGGTGGTTGCACAGTTGTGGTCCATGACCCAGTCGAGGGTGCAACCCTTTGCGTGGTAGGGGGCGAGGACTCCTTGGGAGAAACCTAAGTCTGCTAGTTCTTTTGCTAGGGATGCGACGGATTTATCTTTTGGGTCATTGTAACCTAAGTTTAAGACTCCAAGTAGTAAGATTTTGGAGGATTGTTTGATGTTGTCACTGAGACGGTGAGAGAGGTGCTCTTGGAAGTCTGCTGGGAGTCATGGAGGTCTGTAGAGGGTGTGGATATTGATGGAGTTGTTGGGAGAGAGCATGAGCTTGGATGAGAGGATGTCAGTGTTTCCATCCCAAATATTATGGTCTAGTAGTCTGATGGATAGTGAGTCTTTGTGAATAACTCGACTCCCCCTCCAATCCTGCCGGTTCTATCTTGTCTCAAGATGACGTAGCCTGGGGGTAGGGCAAGAGCGATAGATGGGCAAGAGGCGTCATTAAGCCAAGTTTCGGTGGTGCTTAGTAGGTCAATATTATGGGTGGTAAAAGGTCATTTATTTCTAGGTCATGTGCAGGTAAGAAGCGTACGTTAAGCAGTGCACATTAGAGTGGAGGATAATGTTTGCTTTCATGTTTATCCTTGTTAATGTGAGAGGTTGTATGTTTGTTGTGGTGTGTGGTGCAGTGCGTCTTGGTGTGTGGTAGTGCGGAGGCTGGTTGGGGTGGTGATGAGAGTGGGGCGGTGCTTTTGTGTCATGATCACTGCTTCCAAGGAGCCAGGACCAGCCCAACGTCCTTGGAAGCAGGCCCCTAACCCTAATCCTAGGCACCAGCCGGTCCCCACTGGGACCTTTTGGACCTTGTCCTGGCGCCGGTGGCACCAGGCTCATCTAAACCATCGGTCCCGGCACTGGAAGCGCCGGGCTCATAATAGGTGTGAAGATGCTTGGGTGGACTTACCTGCAGCAGACCATGCTGCTTACTTACCAGCCACTTAGAAACCATCTGTGAACAGGAACTACTTTCTTACCTGGGTGGGGCAGCTCTACTCCCTGGATACAGCACTGGAACTCTTCTGGAAACTGGAACTCTTTTCTTACCTAGGCGGGGCCGTGGAAGAAGACGCCTCATCACTCCAAGGCTATTTAAACCACACCCGATAGATGAAGCGTGCTTCGCGTTATTCTGCATCTGCAGCAGAACGCTCACCGAGTCTGCTCCGGCCTTTCTTCTTCCGATCCTGAACCTGCAAGAATCCTACTTACCATTTCTGCATCCAGACAACAGCAGCACCTGCAAAGACAAGAAACAACAGGTTAGCAAGGCGAACTTGACACGCAGTGCTTACTCACCTGATCCATCGGCTGCGGCCGTTTCATCACGCCGCATCTCCACCTGCAAAGACAAAAGCATTGCCATACTTATCGGCACGCTGTGAATTCCGGAATCCTTCATTCTGCATCGCCGCCTGTGAAAACAAAAGCATTGTACTTACTTACTGGCATTCCGCGAACTCCAGCGCTGCTGTCTAGCATCTGAAAGACAAAAAGAGGAGTCAAAGACAGGTATTTACTTACGCGCCCTCCGCGCTCGTCGCAATAGAACGCCTGCGGATACTCCGGCGTCTCTTCAGCACGAACAAGGCTGCAAGGAAAAAGACCATTAGAGCGCTTGCCTTACTTACGAAGTTCCAGGCGCTTCACTCCATCTTCCATCTCGAGAGTCCTGCAAGACAAAAGGGGAAAAGTATTATACGAGTCTTATTTGATATTAAAGTGCCACGCACCAAAAGACTATAAAGACTAAAAGGTGTCCAGAAACTCTCCGCTCGTGCAAATAACGACGGTAATCATCCTCTGAATTCAAGAGGCCTACAATTCACCAGTGAAGGAACTGGCATCGGCACCCTGCATCAGACGCAGATGGAGAGTCCAGCATTCACCTATTGAAGGTGAGCAAGTTGACCTGGGGGCTCTACGGAAAAGCTGGGAAGAGAGAGAGAGAGAGAGAGGGACACTCCACAATCCAGATCATTAACTCCCATATTCTTTCACCTGCAGAAACCTCACTCTTCGAGTCCGACACACAGTGCAAAGAGGTTCGACCCCAGAAGCCAATCGAGTCCTGCACATCACTTTTCGAGTCACAGACACCTTCCTGCCAAGACCCGCGCCTCCGTGGGAATCAGGTGAGCGTTACAGGACGCGAAGCCCACCACAAAACTCCTACCCAGGCGCAATGGAAACCTCAGAAACCGATCAATTAGCCCAGTTGCTCGGGGAATTAAGAGCAGAAGTACATGCAGCTCGTCAGGAAACGAACTCTCTGAGAAGGGAACTAATAATTTCCAAGGAGCGAACAGAGGACCTTGCTCGGCAGTTGCTACAAACGCAGGCAGGACAGACACCTTTGCCCGTCCCAGGAGGAAGTTATCCTTCTGCATCATCTTCAAATCCAGTGCAAATCAATCTGCCCGGTAATGTCCCCTTGGCTCCGCCCGAACGCTTTTCTGGTGATCCAAGGAAATTCGCAGTGTTCATCAACCAGTGCCGCCTACACTTCTTATGTCGATCAGCTGCATTCCCAACAGACCAGACCAAGGTGGCTTTCGTGCTTTCTTATCTCAGTGGCAGCGCCGCAGATTGGTTGATCCCTTTAGTCACCCAGGATGATCCGGTTTTACACGATTTTCAGGCCTTCCAGTCCAGCATGAAGAAACTGTTTGCAAGACATGCACAAGGGCAGGCCTTGGACAATGAACTTCTTTCATTACGACAGGGTAATCAAGACCTTTTGACTTATATAGCCTCCTTCAATAGACTCATAGTGGAAACACAATGGCCCGAGGATAAGAGAACAACGCTTTTCTATAGAGGCCTGCGTGGAGAGCTCAAGGATGTGTTAGCGCAAGTTGTGAATCCTCCACAAGAATGTTCTGACTATATTGACTTAGTTGTCCAATTGGACCACAGACTACAGAACAGGAAGGCAGATCGTTCCAGATTTGATACCCGAGTGTTTTCTAAACCACAGGCCTCTACTAAGGGAACTGACACTGTGGAACCCATGCAAATAGGGGGCATGAACGGACATTTAACCCAGAAAGAGCGGGAAAGAAGAAGGCAGCTGCAACTATGCCTCTATTGCGGAAACTCAGGACACTTTCTTCGGGACTGTCCAGTGAAACCAGCTAAGAAGGCTGTAGGAGCCGCGGATACCTGTACCACAAATTCTGAACAGGGAAACGACCTCGCCCGACAAGAGTAGAGGTCCTCTTGCCGAGCGTTAAGATCTGTCCCGTGACCTCGCATTTCGTGATACCCATGGTCCTCATTAGTCCCGAACGTCCGGATCGTTTGCATGCAATTGAAGCTTATATCGACAGCGGAGCAATCGGTAATTATGTGGACCGTGAAATGGTATCAAGGATGAATCTACCCCTTGTCCCTAAGGCAGTAAAAGACATCATCACTACTGTGGATGGCACGGAGATAGCCTCCGGACCAGTAACGCACGCCACCCAAGAAGTGACGCTAGTGAGTCAAGATGGACACCGGGAGAGAATCGTGTTCGATGTAATCAAGGCCACTCAGTTCCAGATCATTCTGGGAATCCCTTGGTTGGAGAAGCACAATCCTCCGATAGATTGGCGAGCAAAGACGGTTCAGTTTCCAGAGTGTTTTACCACTTGTTATCCTCGGCCTGATGTTTTACTGGCGGCAATTTCTTCTGAGGAGGTTCCCAAATTACCTCCCGAATACCAGGAATTCCAAGACGTCTTCCGGAAGGATCAAGCTAACACCCGGCCTCCTCATAGGTCTTACGACTGTCAAATAGATCTGATACCCGGAACAACTCCTCCTTGCAGCAGAATTTATGCTCTCACCGAGCCAGAGAATCTTCATCTCAGACAATATCTGGACCAATACCTAGCTAACGGGTTTATCCTTCCTTCAAAATCTCCAGCTTCATCGGCTTTATTCTTCGTCCCGAAAAAGGAAGGAGACCTTAGGACTTGCATAGATTACCGCGCCCTGAATCAGATCACCGTTAAAAACAGATACCCGTTACCTTTGATCCCTGAACTCCTGGACCAAGTCAAAGACGCATGTATATACACAAAGTTGGACCTCAGAGGAGCCTACCACTTGGTACGGATAAAAGAGGGCGATGAATGGAAAACGGCCTTCCGCACCAAGTACGGGCTATTCGAATATCAAGTGATGCCCTTTGGACTGTGTAATGCTCCTGCTGCTTTCCAATATTTTATGAACGATGTCCTTAGAGAACTCATAGACGTGTGTGTTGTTGTCTACATTGATGACATCCTCGTCTATTCATCATCTGAAGAGGAACATCAGAGACACGTTAAAAAGGTTCTCGAGAGATTGCGTCAACATAATCTTTTTGCTAAGCTTGAGAAATGCGTTTTCAACGTAACGGAAGTTTAGTTCCTGGGATTCATATTGTCACCTAACGGAGTCCATATGGATTCAAAGAAAGTTGATGCAATCATCAAGTGGCCGTCACCAACCTCTATAAAAGGAGTTCAAAGCATGTTAGGCTTCGCTAACTTTTACTGCAGATTCATTCCTGAATTTTCTCGGATAGTCCAGCCCATCACCGCTCTGTTGAAAAAGAACAAACGTTTTGCGTGGTCTTCTGAAGCAGAACAAGCCTTTCAGAACTTAAAAGCTAAATTCATTTCTGCGCCTGTTCTAAAACATCCTCGCCCAGAACTCCCCTACATCGTGGAAACGGATGCTTCTAGTCTTGCTATGGGGGCAGTTCTATCACAAAGAGATCCGGTCACACACCAACTACATCCTGTTGCCTTTTGGTCCCGCAAGTTTTCGCCTCCCGAGATCAACTATTCAATTACAGACAAGGAACTTTTGGCCATCAGATCGGCCTTTAAAGCCTGGCGGCATTATCTTCTAGGAGCCAGACACACAGTCACCGTAATGACTGATCACCGCAATTTACAATATCTAAAGACAGCCAAAGCTCAGTCTTCCAGACAGCTTCGCTGGGCTCTGTTTCTAGCAGAATTTGACTTTATAATTACTTATCGACCAGGCAGTAAGAACGGAAAAGCAGATGCCCTCTCCCGGATGGGAGTAGATGAACATTTGACCAATCCAGAACCAATACCCATAATCCCAGAACAAAGGATTGTGGGTTTGGTCAGCGCTCAATCTTTTGAAGACATCAAGACCACGGTTAAATCACTCCTAACTCCGGGCGATTTACAAGATTGGCAATTAAAGGGGAAAGAATTCTCAGTGGATCAAGACCTACCATATTTCCGAGGACGATTGCACTTACCCTGTGAGAAAATACAAAAACAAGTAATCTCCTGTTATCACGATTCTCTAATGGAGGGTCACCCTGGCATTACTAAAACCATGGAAAAGATTAAAAGACATTTCTGGTGGCCGTCATGGAAGAAGGATATTAGAGACTTTGTAATCTCCTGCGGTGTGTGTGCCCAGAAGAAAAGTCAGAGGGAGAAACCAGCCGGCCTTTTACAGCCACTAGACATCCCTCCCTGTCCATGGCATACCCTGTCCATGGATTTCATCACAGACTTACCTCCATGCTCGGGCTATACTACCATTTTAGTAGTCGTGGACCTATTCTCCAAGATGGCTCACTTCATTCCCCTGAAGGGTCTACCTTCAGCCTCAGTATTGGCCCAAGAATTCTTAGAAAATATTGTTCGGCTACACGGTTTTCCCTCGGTTTTAGTCTCCGATAGGGGAAGTCAATTCATCTCCCACTTCTGGCGCAGTTGCTGTCGGCTAGCCCAAATTGATGTAAGACTTTCAACTAGTCACCACCCCCAAACTGACGGACAAACCGAGAGGACAAGTCAGACTCTAGAGCAATATCCACGTTGCATGCTCCAACAAACTGAAAACCCCTGGAAGGATATTCTTTGGATCGCTGAATACGCTTACAATAATTCAATTCATTCTGGAACAGGGAAGACTCCCTTCTTCCTATTATACGGACACCATCCTAGAACCTCTAACCTGGATCCTCCCCAAGAATTCGAAGCACCTGCTGTGGACCACTTGCACTCGGAGATCACCCGTGCTTTTAAGGAAGCCTCTGCCCATCTGCAAAGAGCTAAAGCTCAATTCAAAAGAGGAGCAGATCGACACCGTAAAGAGGCTCCTCACTACGCTGTAGGAGATCAGGTCTGGCTATCCACTAAGCACCTGCCTCTAAAGGGACCCCGCACCTTCATCCCGAGATACCTCGGACCCTATCTCATATCTGCCATAATTAATCCGGTGGCTGTCAAATTGAAATTACCTACGCATTTGAAAATACATCCAGTATTCCATGTCTCCTTACAACCAGAAACCCGATTGACTGAACTCCCAGAACCGGTTTTAGTAGATGGAGAACTTGAATTCGAAGTAAAGAACATCCTAGACTCCAAAATCTCCAAATCTAAGTTATATTACCTGGTTGATTGGAAAGGTTACGGCCCCCAGGAAAGGTCTTGGGAACATTCGGAATATGTCCACGCACCTCGTCTGGTCAAGAAATTCCATTTGAATCACCCCGACAAGCCAAAACCCCCGGAGAAGACACGCTTAGGAGGGGCCTTGAGGGGGGTAATGTCATGATCACTGCTTCCAAGGAGGCAGGACCAGCCCAACGTCCTTGGAAGCAGGCCCCTAACCCTAATCCTAGGCACCAGCCCGTCCCCACTGGGACCTTTTGGACGTTGTCCTGGCGCCGGTGGCACCAGGCTCATCTAAACCATCGGTCCCGGCACTGGAAGCGCCGGGCTCATAATAGGTGTGAAGATGCTTGGGTGGACTTACCTGCAGCAGACCATGCTGCTTACTTACCAGCCACTTAGAAGCCATCTGTGAACAGGAACTACTTTCTTACCTGGGTGGGGCAGCTCTACTCCCTGGATACAGCACTGGAACTCTTCTGGAAACTGGAACTCTTTTCTTACCTAGGCGGGGCCGTGGAAGAAGACGCCTCATCACTCCAAGGCTATTTAAATCACACCCGGTAGATGAAGCGTGCTTCGCGTTATTCTGCATCTGCAGCAGAACGCTCACCGAGTCTGCTCCGGCCTTTCTTCTTCCGATCCTGAACCTGCAAGAATCCTACTTACCATTTCTGCATCCAGACAACAGCAGCACCTGCAAAGACAAGAAACAACAGGTTAGCAAGGCGAACTTGACACGCAGTGCTTACTCACCTGATCCATCGGCTGCGGCCGTTTCATCACGCCGCATCTCCACCTGCAAAGACAAAAGCATTGCCATCCGGCACGCTGTGAATTCCAGAATCCTTCATTCTGCATCGCCGCCTGTGAAAACAAAAGCATTGTACTTACTTACTGGCATTCCGCGAACTCCAGCGCTGCTGTCTAGCATCTGAAAGACAAAAAGAGGAGACAAAGACAGGTATTTACTTACGCGCCCTCCGCGCTCATCGCAATAGAACGCCTGCGGATACTCTGGCGTCTCTTCAGCACGAACAAGGCTGCAAGGAAAAAGACCATTAGAGCGCTTGCCTTACTTACGAAGTTCCAGGCGCTTCACTCCATCTTCCATCTCGAGAGTCCTGCAAGACAAAAGGGGAAAAGTATTATACGAGTCTTATTTGATATTAAAGTGCCACGCACCAAAAGACTATAAAGACTAAAAGGTGTCCAGAAACTCTCCGCTCGTGCAAATAACGACGGTAATCATCCTCTGAATTCAAGAGGCCTACGTTTCACCAGTGAAGGAACTGGCAACGGCACCCTGCATCAGACGCAGATGGAGAGTCCAGCATTCACCTATTTAAGGTGAGCAAGTTGACCTGGGGGCTCTACGGAAAAGCTGGGAAGAGAGAGAGAGAGAGATAGAGGGACACTCCACAATCCAGATCATTAACTCCCATATTCTTTCACCTGCAGAAACCTCACTCTTCGAGTCCGACACACAGTGCGAAGAGGTTCGACCCCAGAAGCCAATCGAGTCCTGCACATCACTTTTCGAGTCACAGACACCTTCCTGCCAAGACCCGCGCCTCTGTGGGAATCAGGTGAGCGTTACATTTTGCACCTGTTGGAGTAGAGTACTGGTGCAGTGCGAGTGCCTAGTCTGGAGTTTCTTGAGGTGAGGGGTGTAGGTGAGCAGGTAAAGTGGCTGAGATGTGAACGGTTTCTGAGTCTGTTGAGTCTGATTTCCAGATTGGGTGGCTGAGACTGTGTGATTTTGAGGTCTTGTGATGTGGTGTGGGAGTTAGGTGCATGGCACTGGGTTAGGTGTGCTGTGTGTGGGAGAGTAGAGGCCATTGTAGTGATGGCTATAGCGAAGGTTATAAGGAGTGCTGGGCGGGTGTGGAACTGAGAGAGAGGGTGTGTGAGTCTTTGTTGTGTGTGGAGTGTGGTGCCTTGGGCAGCATGATAGTAGAGGTCCACTGAGCTGGGTGCACGCAACCAGGGTGCTGTCTGAGAGGGCAGACAATGTACTCGAGCAGCTAGTATAGTTGTCTAATATAGTGGTGGCAGATTATTGGAAGTTGCAGAGATAACATTTACAGCCGTGCCTAGATTCCGTTTTCAAGCTGTGGGGGTGAAATGCGGGTGGCGGTAATAACAGACACAGGTAAAAATACTCAGCAATGCCTAGATTTGATTATCAAGCTAGGGGCATGAAATGCACGTAGTGGTAATAACAGACAGAGGTAAACATACTCAGCAATGCCTAGATTTGATTATCAAGCTAGGGGCATGAAGTGGAGGAAGTGGTGGTAATAGGCAGGTTAAATGTGCGCTGCTGTGCCTATATGCAGGTAGGCTAAATACAGGTAGCACATATGTTAGGCCTGGCATGTATAAGGCTAGCAAATTGTGTGCATTAATCTAAGTGTGTAGCCTAAGAGTAAGGCTACGTGGCCGGCTTGCTGCCAGTTTCACGTGGTGGGTACAATAGACTAGGAATGATGCATTGTGTTAAGGCCGTTTAGTATAAAGAGGAGCAGGAGGCATGCTCAAAGGTTTAGCTGCAATTTTGCGGCATAGTTGGCATTTGAATAATTACATGTATACTATTATGAGAATAGTGTCAGGATGTGGCGTTATTTATATGCCGGTGGTTATGCGATGAAGCAGTGCTTCAGAGAAGACATGAGGCACCTCAATATAAGCAATGTCAATGGTGAGGATAGATGCACGGGGGAAGGGGTGTTAGCCTTACCCGAACTGGTTGTAGCGTTAGTATGCTGATAGGATCTCAGCTTAGAGGGGCAGCGTTCCTGGCCCAGGCGCAAACTGCTCGAAACAGGCCTTTTCCTGGGGGGCCTTCTCCCAGGAGGGCTGGCATCCGCCTCGCCGGCGGATGCTGGATCAAAATAAAAACAAAGCGTCTCCTAGCAACAGAGTGACACTTTTGTTGCTGGCACCATTTTGGGGGCAGGGCGTCGTACGCGGAGTTCCACCAGCTTATCCAGGTATCTTCAGTGAGGATCAAGCTTGGTGGATGGCTTCCGCTGGCTTGCTAGGACTGCTGCTGCAAGCATAGAGGTGAGGGGGGCATCCAGGTGGTGGCCAGCTTCATGGAGGGCCGCTGGATCTTCCCGTGCAGATGCACGTGGAGGGGCTGCTGATGCACGTGGAGGTGCTGCTGAGAGGGGCTGCTGGGGCTCCTGCCCGCACCGCAGCTGTGAATGTAGGCATTGTCTGTAACGCTTATCTCAGGGAAAATGTTTTCAAAGTTCAATGTTCGTCCAAAAGAGTCCTTCACAGCAACACACATTAAAAGCCAAGCGTCCAAGTTGCAGCAAAGCGTTCAGGCCAGTTCAGGCTAGCCTGCTTAATGAATGACAGCAAGCTGATCTGATTTAACCAGGGCTCCAAAAGAGGCAGGAGCAAGCATCAATTGTGTCTGTATCATGTGCCCTCCGCTTATCCCCACAGGGTCGCACTGGTCCTTCACTTTTCAATGGTAGCACCGGGAAATCGCATGTCAGAGCTTTCAATTTGATGCAGCTTGATACAGCTCATACGCTCCTTTTCCCTAGGCCTCCATTCTGACTTCATCCATGTTGGGAACAAAGGCAGAACAAAACCACAGATCACTTCCGATTTTGTGAACGTAGATTGTATTTTATGGCTCCAGGTACCGCGTGATCGATAAAAAATGCACTCTCCTTTCCAGATGCAGAATCAGTGCCAGCTTGTAACGAAATGAGTGATGACGCGGCAGTACTCGGAAAAAGTTGAGCCCTTTTCATCCTTCGGTCTTTGTTGCAATCTCCCCAGGCCCTTTCTCGGGTGGCTGTATTTCTTTCGATGTCAGGATCAGGCAGCTCTTTCAAAGGTAACGGAATTCTTTTCGTATGTGTTGCGTGGATCCAGGACTTGCGGATGTCCACTCTGACGGCAGTCTGTGTAGCCAGCAGCACCTGATAGGGCCCCTTCAATCGTGGTGCGAGCAAAGATTTTCTCTCAAAATCTTTAATGAGTGTCAAGTCGTCAGGCTGCAGACAATGTCCTGGGCTAATATATCTGACAGGAAGAGCCTCCTGCACCTGCTGATGAATCAAACACAAGTTTTGAGTTAACTGTTTACAGTAATTAATAAGCAAAGGGTGTTCTACGTCTTGCAGACGTTTTGGCTGTGGAGCATTCCAAACATTTGCTGGTCTCCCCATGATCATTTCATAGGGGGAGAGTCCAGTCCTTGCCTGTACAGAGGTTCACATACACAACAAAGCTAGCGGCAATGCATCGGGCCATTTCAAATTACTTCCTTCACAGATCTTACTGATCTTATTTTTCAAACTACCGTTCAGGTGCTCCACCAAACCGGCACTCATCGAGGTGTCTGGCCAAATGGAATCGTTTGTCAATTTGGAGGCCTGCACATATCTGTAATATCGCGGCTGCAATCAAGTGTGGGCCGTTATCTGACCATATGACACGGGGTAGGCCAAAACGGGAAAAATACTCTATCAGCATAACTTTAGCTGTGGACATAGCTGTACAATCTTTCAGGGGATATGCCTCTACCCATTTGCTGAATACACAGACGACCACCACAAGGACATACTTATAGTTTTGGCACCTTTCCATTTCTATTAAATTAAAATGGATGACTTCAAATGGCATAGGGGGGGGCAAAACTTCCTGTTGGTGTTGCTGTCCCTTTTCCAATGTTATGTTGTAAACAAGTCATACAATTTTGGACCAGTCTGTCAGCAGTTTTTCTAATATGTGGATTCTGCCATTCAGAATCCAGAAGTTGAACCATTTTCTTAGCACAGATGTGTGTTGGGCTGTGGGCCATAGTGACCATTGCTGTTACATAGACGTTTGGCAACATCCATCTTTTGTTCTCCTTGTCCACCCAACAACCCTCAATGTCTAATTCTGCCAGACCAGCAGACCATGCTTTTATTTCATCTGCAGTAGCTTCTGCTTGAATGTCCTTAACTGTGGCAATCCCATTCTCTATCATGCAGGGTGCTTCTTTCATTTTTTCAACGTGCATTTTTGTGTGTAAAGCAGTGGCAGTTTGTTTCGCAATTCTGTCTGGAAATGCGTTTCCCTTTCCAATGTTACATGTTACCTTTTTGTGCGCTTCGCATTTCATTATTGCTAATCGTTTGGGAAGCGCAAGTGCAGCCAGCAGTCTCACTATCAAAGTGCCATGTTGGATTTTTGTTCCGTGTGATGTCAGGAAACCCCTTTCAGCCCATAATCGACCAAAATTGTGTCCCACCCCAAATGCATACTGACTGTCAGTATATATGTTTACATTAAGGTTTGCAGAAATTTCACATGCTCTGGTCAACACTATTATCTCTGCAGCTTGTGCTGAGTTGTATGGGATTATTTTGCTTTCTACAACACTTTTCAGCGTAGTGATGGCATATGCAGCAGTTGATGTACCATCGGATAATTTGAAACAAGAACCGTCACAAAACAGTTCTCCATCTGGCTCTTTCTGTGGCATATCAGTTAAGTTAATTCTTCCTTTTGTCTCTTGTTCAGTAACCATTAAACAATCATGGGGGAATTATTTTTCGCCCCCTTTTTCATTGGGAGGGGGCATTAACTCGGACGGATTTAAAGTGCTACACCTTTTAATTTGGATATGCGGTGCAAGCAGGACAATTTCATACTTTGTTAATCTAGCTGATGTAAGGTGTTGCGTCTGCGTTCTATTTAAAATAACGTCCACTGAGTGAGGCACCATGACGGTTAAAGTGTGACCTAAAACCATACCCTCGGTTTGTTTTACTGACGCAGCAGCTGCAGCAACAGCTCGCAAGCAGCGCAGCAAAGCAAATGCAACAGGATTCAACGTGGAAGAGAAGTAGCTGCATGGTCTATTTCTCCCTCGTTGTTCCTGAGTCAAAACAGCCAAAGCACAACCATTGTTTTCATGCACAAATAACTTAAAACTCTTGTCATAATTTGGTGTGCCCAGAACTGGAGCTGAACATAATGCAGCTTTGAGCAGGTGAAATGCTTCCTGACATTCCATGTTGCATGACAAAGGTAAGGAAATATCTTTTGTTGTCAATGCCACTATAGGTTTCACAATCATAGAGAAATTGGCGATCCACTGCCTACAATATGAAGCCATGACAATTAAAGCCCTGACTTCTTTCTGCATATTTGGAGTAGGCATATCAGTGATGCTTTCTATTCTTTCTGGAGTCAATCTTCTTCCCTCCTTCGAAAGGAGGTAGCCCAAGTAGGCTACTTCCTTTTGACAATACTGGAAATTCTTTAATGAAGCTTTGTGTCCATGAGCTGCTAAATGTGTCAACAGTGCAACGGTCCTTTCTTTACCAATTTCTTCTGTGTCTGCTGCTATAAATAAATTGTCTATGTATTGTAACAGAACACAACCTGCTGGTAGTTCTAACTTGTCTAATTGTTCTTTTAATGCTCTGCTGTAAATACTCAGACTTTCAGTGTAATCCTGCGGAATTTAATGTGTGAATGTAAACAAACCTCCTCCTAGAGTAAAAGCAAATGAATATCTGCTATCTGGATGTACTGGAATGCTAAAAAACACAAATCTACAACACTAAAGTATGATGCAGTTGCTGGGATCATGGTCAAAATTGGAGTCACATCCGGGACTAATGGAAATTGTGGATCAATAACTTTATTTACTCTGTGTAAATCAATTATGAAACAATACGGTATGTCATTACCTCCTTTCTTGTACACTGGAAGAATCGGACTATTACAAGTGCTACCGGAAATCTCTTCAATTACGTTTCTTTTAATCAAATCCGACACAATGCTTTTCAATGCTTTCTCTCTTTCGGCCGAAATTTTATATTGCGGAATTCACGGCAAAGTAATCCTTCTTTCAAAACAATTTTCACTGGCTCTACTTTTAAACAACTAACATCATTGTCGTCATGGTTTAGACACAAATTGTGATACAGGTGTCTTTTGCGGCACCATAGTCAAATACACTCCATCAGGGGAACAATAAATAACTGCATTCAATTTCTTCAGCAAATTTAATCCCAACAAATTTTCACCGCAATTTTTCATCAAAAGGAATGGGCAAGACTCACTGAATGGACCTAATGTTATAGGTACTGATTGTGACACTGGGCTAATTACTGGTGTACCTAAGAACCCTACTGAGACATTGTCATGCAATGACAGTGGTATATCTGGAACCTGTTGATGGTCAATCGAACATTTTTGTGCACCTGTGTCCACTAGAAAAATGTGTTCCCTATTCCCAACCTTCATTTCTACGTAGAGCCCTTTATGGTCTATGGGAATAGATACTGGTTCCAACCCCTGTCTTGGGCTTTCCTAGTAAAACAATACATCGTCAGATGTAAAGTCGCCCGTGTAATATGCATTGGACTGAGTGTCAAAAACATTTCCATCACTTGTGCTGTTTCTCTTTTGATTCTGATTCGGATTCTGATTCTGATTCCCCTAGTTATTCTGAAATTGTGGCGCTTTTTGGTTTCTATTCTGTCCTTCTATTCACGGACGACCTCTATTCTGTCTTCTCAGGAAAACCACATTTCGATTCTGTATCTGAGGGCACTGTGCTCGCCAATGGCCTTCTCGTCTACAATAGGCTCATTGATTAATCCCTAATGGACCACCTTGCATGTTGGAAAATTGGGCTCTGGATTGTGCATTCCCGCCACCTCTGTTATTGTTTGCTACTTGCTGCATCAATACTCTCGTTTTCAAATTCCCTTTGTCCCTTATTTCCTTGTCCTTTTCTGCATTCACTCTGTTCTCATAATACTGGGCCATGTGTAATACCTCACTTTGTCTTTTTGCTTGCCATGCACTTTCAGATGTCATTATTAAATTTCGAATTTTCAGTAACAACCCTCACATAAATCTATCAACAAATAATCTCTTCCCAGATTCAGTGCTCAAGTCTTGACCACTAAAATCTGAAAACACTTCTCAAATTGATTAAAATAATCCGTCGCTCCTTCATCTTTGCCCTGTAAACAAGCCGTTAATTTATCCCAAACTGTTCTCTTCTCAGGCACCAAAGTTTTCAATTTTGCTATTATTCACGATGGTAAAACCAACATGATTTGCGGCGTTTTTTTTCCAGCCTTTCTCTCACCATCAATTCTAATCAAATTCTCCCATGTGTCACCTAACATCGTAGTGTCATTCACATTTCTAACCTGTTTCCATATGTCTACAGGAAGAATCACGGGAAACAATAAATCAATGTCACTTAATGTAAAAACAGATGAATTCAAAACAGATTCAATTTCTTTATAGAATCCTCATGGGTTCTTTCTAATGTCAGGGATCGTCTGCCTGATATTATTGACCTCTTATCTGGAAAAGGTGACATGTAGAAAGTGTGCAATATAACGTGCTTCTATCGTGTGTGCTGCAACCGTTCCAGTGGTGGCAACTTCCACTTTCGGGACAAATGTGGGAGGCACTTCCCTCATGGGTAACTGCAAACTAGGTGTTTCTACATTTACTCGTTTACTAAGCAATAAAGCTAAATCAAGAGAAAAAGCAGCCATTCCAGTTTCAAGCGAAAGCACCCTTTTGTGAGTTGTCATTAAATCGGCGAGACAACATGTCTTATTCTTCATACATTCATCTTGCAAATACTCCACCATAACCTGTAATACCTTTCTCTACATTTCTGACGTGTACTGACTAACGTATCATGCACTTCAATTGGGGAGATGGCAGCATCTGAAATCCATTCAAGCACATCTCGCATACTAATTCTCATCTCCTCATTCACAGGTTTCGATGGCAGAAAAAATCATCGCTGGTCATCTGACATATACCGTTTATCATTCTTCATTATTTCTCTATGAAATTGGTCAAGTTCATGCTTAAACACAAATATTCGGCCTGCATGTTCTAGTACTTTCGTCACATTATCCTTTCAATTGAGAAAGAACAATCAAATCATGCAACCCTTGCGGTGCCAATGTGTCAGTCAAATTACTCAATTTTTCCACAATATAATTCCCCATGCAATCTAGCAATACCTGCTGTTCACTGAGGCCGCTATGGTCGGATATGCAACTTTGCACGGCTGCTTCATCGCCATCTTAAACATACGTTTCTGCCCAACTTCTCAGCTCCTCTTTCCTGTCTTTGCTAACCGTACTACGAGTCACTCTAATGCTTCCTTGTACTGGCCCCACCTCTGTAGAAGTGTCTACTAAAGCGGCTAACTCATGCCTTGAAGGCGGCGGAGGAAATTGTTTCATGAGCACAGGGGAAGGTGCTACTGGTGCAGATGGGAAAATGGGAATGGGAGGAGGTGCATAAGGAGGAGGTGCAACTGGGTCAGTATTTTGATGTTCATTTCTTCGTTCATCCAATATTTTATTTGTTAGCTCATCTGATGTATGCAAATGTTTCTGTGGATATTTATTTTGTACTCCTAATTGGAACGCCCTATCCATGTGCCTAAGGGCCTCTGTCTGTTGATGCTGATCAAGCTCTAGCACTTTCTCTGTGTTCATTTTATGTCTGTGTGCGTGTTTCTCTCTAATTCTCAAACGGAGATTAGCTTCCTTCTGCCAGTCGCTCACGACGTCGAACGCTGCTGGTCTGGCCTTCTTACGTAGCAATACTGATTCTAGGTGTTTTATTCGTTCTAATTCAAAGCTCCCATCATTAGGCTACTGTAAGTCTGCTACATGTCTGGTTTGCCTATGCCAAATCACATTAAACACTATAGCCCCTATACCGTATTTTATATAAATTGTATATGCCAGCGACACTGCGGGTGGTGCGACCTGGGCAGTTTCCAAAGGTTTTCTACTGCAGGGGAAAAATCCCACTAAGCAGAAAGAAAATTTCCCAGGCATCGTTAATCCTTACCCTGGGCTTTTGATCTTGCAAGAGCAACATTCAATCAATATCAGGACACTTAAGAATCGTGGCACGACTCACCTGATCAATCAATTAGTCCCTCAGGACAAAATCCGTCCGTATACAGACGCAACCAAGAATCGTCGTGGCTGCGTGTCTGGCTCAATCTGCCTCGTTTCAGGACCCTCGCCTCGATGCTCTCTAGGCGCTGCTCGTCGATCAGGAATCGGCTGTGTACAGATCTGCAAAGGAGTCTCTCATCACTTCTACAGGGGTGCCCCGAACACTTCTCGATCCCTCCTTGATGGCTTTGTCCTCGACTTGTTTTTGCCTTCTTCAAATTCAACGTATACGATGGAGCAAAAGGGGGAGGGTCCCTATTTGGGTGCCATATTTGCATGGCCAAAAGACCCCGCATATGGAAACAAAGGCACAATAACCATATACTAGTGACACGACAGACACAAGGTTCGATTTCCATATTTCAAAGTATGGTCAGTCAGCTGACTGGGGTCTAACGTCTCGCAACGTGCATACCCAGACCTCGTGAGACGCAAGAGAGTGACCAACGCTCAAGCAACGCTCAAGCAACAATATATATACATAACATGTAATCTTTGTGAAGGCAATTCAGACCGCCCATAATGTATCTTCTTAGGCTAGGGTTTGGTGATTGACAATCATGACAATTATGACATGTTATGACAAGTCCCTATTCTGTCTAAATATACTTATTCTAGCAACAGTAGCAAAGACAGTTATCATGTTCATAGGAGAGAAACTTTCCTTAGTACGTTATCTATGTGTTTCTATCCATGAATAGAGGGTCAGACAGTCCTGAGGCAGAAAATACCAGTCTCCGCGAAGGAGTACCGCTAAAAGAATATTATTCATGCTTTAACTGCCTCTTGCTACAGTGTTTGTAAGACAGGCTAGCACCTGGGCCGCTGATTAGATGCAGTTTCTGCTCGCCTCCAAGGACTTCGTGAGAGAGGAAAACAATGTATTTTGGTATCGTCTAGCATTCCTGTCTGGGTTGATCTTTCAACATGCAAGCCGTGGCCTCGCACCGTGCATGAGTTTGAAACATAGAATACATTTTGCAAAGTATTTTTTACAGAAAGGAAAAAAGCAAATGGATATTTCACAAAATGGACGCCCTTTGGTTAAATTGAGGATTCTGTGTTTGCGATGTTTGTCACATGATGCAATTGGTTTCTGGCCAAAATAATATAAATACTATAGGGTTGTTTCTGGTCTAACAAAACCACCCAAATTATTCAAGACTCACTGGCAACTGGTCAAGCTGAACATCTAGATCCGGTCACTGCAGCCAACATTTTAGACCAGTATACAATTCACCCACTACACTCCAAAGACACAATTGACAATCCATTAGAAACATATCAAATGCATCAAGCCAAAGGATGCCTAATGAGCATATGGGAAAAAAAAGTGTTGAAGCACGTTCTTTTCCTCTACTCTTTCCTACAGGAAAAGGAGGAGGATTAGATGAAAAATCCATGCAAATTAGTGCATCAGAATATCGCTCTTTAAGAAGGTAGTCTGAAGTCCCCAGATTCAGACAAAATTTCAAATACATTTTCCACCTCCTCTTCGAAAGTGCACTAGCAACTCTATGTTATGGAGTTGCACACTCATTAAAAACAGGCTCTAACTTTTTAAATGTATCCGCTACACAACTACTTAAAAAAATAAAAGACAAAGATGATGTTTTGCAGTCAAGTATCACAGATCTCTTGGCAAACATGCTGCGTGATACAAAAGAATGCTGGTTCCGGCGTCACGCTGATGTACGTTGTATGCTAAGGAACCTAGGCCCATCCACATGGTTTGTTACTTTAAGTTGTGCAGAGTACGCATGGGATGACTTCCACGACTTCTTACGCACTGCAAACCACAATAAAAATGGAATAGATTTAAAAACACTAGGAGAACTCTGTTCTCTTGACCAGATCAATGTATCAAGGTGCTTTCACCATCGCTTCACTGCCATGGTAGTTTTTATCTGCAATAAAACTACCTCTGTTCTCGGAGAAGCTCAACACTTCTTTTGGAGAAAATAATATCAATCCAGAGTAGCACACACATTCACATGCTTTTGTGGATAAAAGATGCTCCTAAATTTGGCCATCATAGTGACACCACTGTTTTACAGTTTATTGAAAAATACATTACCTGCGACAACCCTTCAGAAACCAGATATAGTGACATACATACACAAGTCTTAAGCTTCCAAAAACATAAATGTGACAAATTCTGCTGATGTAGATATAAAAACCAAGGAAAATAATATAGCAAATGTCGCTTGGCTTCTCTAGACCATTTTGCAAAAAAGGACAAGTAAATAGCTTGATGTCTTCTGTGAGACACAGCGTGAAAGGCAAATCCTCTAAAAATACATACAACATTAAAAGGGGCAAAGCTTCCAAGTACATCAATGACATCATTGCCCTCTTGGGGAATGCAAAAATAGACATACAATACATTGCAGACAATACCACTGCAATTGCAAGATATGTCACAGCTGAAAAAACTGACCTAAAAGACCTCTCGGATGACATATCATCTGACAAAACACTATCCCAAAAATTGTACAGCTTTGGTATAAAAATGATGTTCTCCCACAGAGAATGCGGGTGCTAACAAGCTGCATACCGTTTAACAGGTACAGCCTTATATGGCAAATCTGAGCACATTGTCTGGCTGAACCTTTGACCTGCTTCATCCAGTAAAAGAGTACTAAAATCCTACCAAAAGATAGAAAACATAGCCAAAAATGATCCAACAACCTGGACATTTTAAAAAACAATTTAATTGACACATACTAACCACACAGAAGTACTGCTTTTGGAAACCATGTGCCTGTATGACATTGCCCAAAACTACACCTACAAAAACAATGTGACACCAAATGACACAACTGGCACATTTTCATTGTCAACTTATGAAAGAAGCCTAGTGAAACTCACCAAACCCAGTCTAATTAATCATATAAAGTTATCATTTAAATCTCCACAACATAGAGAACAGTATTACATGGCCCTACACCAACTGTTTAAACCTTGGAGAAAAAAAGAAAAATAATGATTAGGTGACTATGGCCCTTATTCCGAGTTTGGAGGCAGCCATGGTGCTATTAGTTCCATGGCTGCCTCCAAAATCGGTCCGACTCCAGTCTGGTGAAGGGAGTAATTACCGGTCCAGTCCGAGGTCGGCAGGACCGGTAATTCCTCATTCACCAGAGCCATTCCCCATTCCCATTTGAGACCCCGTAGGGCTCAATAGGAAGGTGGAAGGTGGCAAAAACGGTAACGCAAATTGCGGTACCGTTATTGACCCCGGTGTCCCTTTGTGGGTCCCGTCCATAACGCCTTGTAAAACCAGGCGTTAAGGGAGGGACCTGCAAAGGGACCTCGGAATAGGGCGCAAAGGGATTACCGGCACCAGTGTCATTACCGGTGCCCAGTATCCCTTTGCGCCCAGGTCGGAATTACCCCCTATGACTCATTTGAAGTTGCATTCAAATCAAATGAAAGCAGTATAACAAATGACAAGTTAAAACAATACCATCAAATGTTGAACAATGTACGCCAACAACAGGAAGAAATTGGAGCTCAGCTAGACAAAGACACTCATGAGGGCAGTCAACCTTCCATTACAGGAAGTTAAGAATCACTTGGAAAACCATTAGAGCACAGGCAATTCTCAGTCGCACTGGATTTATTTGCAAAGTAGCCTGACACATGTTTCGAGTCTAAACCGACTCTTCATCCAACGCTGTAAATGGGAGATGGGACCTAAGATAAATTGAATGAAGGACAGTGCCAGAAAACGCTCTCACGGCTTCGCAATTGCGGTAATTTCAGCACAGCAGGAAAAGCCAAAGTGATGTGAAAGGAAGCAGGCTGCCACCTCCCATTTACAGCCTCGGATGAAGAATCGGTTTAGACTCGAAACATGTGTCAGGCTACTTTGCAAATAAATCCATCGCTCTCATAACCACATCTCTCTTCAATTACTTGCAACACATGCCTATATTGCACTCTTGGGTGCAGTGCGACTGAGAACTGTCCGTGCTCTAATTGTTTCCACAACAGTGGGTTGTACTTGGCAGTGCTCCCACACCTCTCAGGCACCTGCAGCCTATGTGCACTCTTAATATTTGTTCATACAAGCGCTGTGGTTCTGTGACTTTTTCTGCCGAACCTGTGTTTTTCTTATCACTTGGCAAACCACTCATTCTAAATGTAGCAGAAATAGCCATTACTGAGGTAGAAATTACCATGTATCAATATAAACATTGTGAGGATGCCAAGTCAGTGCTGGAATCACAGCTAAATGATGAACCACTGACAATTTATCTAGACGTAACTCAAGAAATTGAAAATGGTTTTAAACATGAAACTAAAACCTGTAGCCGTAAAAATTATAAACCTCTGCTCCTGTATGTAAGTGGTGAAGCTGGTTCTGGTAAAATATTCTTAATTAAAATAATCAGCACATTTCTACAACACTTAACAAACAACAGCCTTTCGACCGTAGAAACATCACCCACAGGTTTAGCTGCCTAGGAGGTGCAACTTTATACCGACTACTACTCCTCCCTGTAGCACACCAAAACAATTTTGAATACTACAAATTATCAGCAGAAGTTGCTACTGAAGTACGCAGAATTCTAAAACAAATGAAAGTTCTCCTGATTAATGCAGTGAGCATGGTTTCCAGCCTCATGTTGGCTTTAATTCACCTCAGAATGCAAGAAGTCCTTAAAACCAACTACGTATAACTGTTTGGAGGAAAAAATGTTATTGTTTTCGGAGACCTCCTATAGTTAACACCAGTGAAAGGTCAACCTATTTTTAAAACATTAAGACAGAATCAATGCCGCAATACCCTCGGCAGCATTGGAAATGTAAATTTCTGGCAACATTTTGACTACAGAGAACTAACTCAAAACATGCGTCAGTCTGCAGATCTCGCCTATGCTAACATTTTAAAAAGCATTAGGACTGGCCTGCTTACTAAAGATGCAAAATTCACCTTAAATGGTATACTAATCCTTGAGCTATATGGACGAAACACATCTGCTCCTGATGCCATGGAACAATTAACTCAACAAAATCTAAAATGTATGTTCTTAATGCCAATCCTTGCAAACTGTAGTCAATTCAACGAGACAATGTTGAACAAAGAAATGCACCCCATATTGCATATTAGCTCCACAAACAAACTAGAAGTGCACATCGTGACACTTGCTATATATCAACAAGCAACAGCATGACTAAATAGCTTAGAAGAAATGTATCTCTAACACATCTGGATTGGATAAAATATTGACTTGTTGTCTACACTGCAGTGTAAATATAAAACATATCCTTGATATAGAACAAGGTTTAGTCAATGGAGCAACTGGTACAGTTGTTGGCTTCCAAATATATCCACATGACAACAACCAGTTTGTCAAAATTCCCTTTGACAAACTTGCGTAAATTAAAAACATTGGCCGGACAAGAGCACATTTTGTTTCCTTCTTTTCAAAGACATGTACATATGCAGAGGGCAATTTTCTCTATCTCTTGCATATGCTGTCACTATTCACAAATTATAAGGTCTAACCTTAGATCAAGCATTGATTGACATTGGCAGCACAGTCTTTAAGGATGGTATGAGTTAGGTAGCACTTTCAAATCTGCGTACACTCAATGGTCTATTCCTAGTTACCTTGGATGCAAACAAAGGCAATGCTGACATTCCTTGCATCCTAGAAAACAACAGGATACAGGCACTATACATCCCACATCGAGATATATACCCTGTAACTCAAAACCAATTCCTTCTGCATTAAACAATACAACCACAAAACTGTCTACTACAAAGTCCACTGCACGTTCATCAGAAAAGAAATACACAAATGTCCTTTCTTCAGAAAGATCTGCAGGCCCATCAAACAATCTGCAAACAGAACTCTCTGGTCCATTTAAATTCAGCAGCAAAACTGGAGTAAATTGTTATGCTAATGTGACAATGAATCTTTTCTTTCTATTGCCGCCAATTGTTCACAATATTTGCTTAAATGGCTTGGAGCAGTTGTGTTTGCAAATGCTAGTCCTTCACAGAAATGCCACAAAAAATACTGACAACACTTTCAGTGTCTCAGGTATAAGGCAATCATTTTACTGTGCAGGAACCATAAACACTGGAAGATCCACAATAATTCCTAATGTACTTTCTACAAGTATTGGAAACCAAAAACATCCCTATAAATGAAATCTTCCAGATTTTATACACATGGAAACATACATGCACTCTCTGCAACCATGTTTCACAAGACCACATTCCTAATGAACGATTTGTATGTGTATCCATACCAAATTCTGAATCCATTCCATTTCACCAGCTTCTGCATAATGCAAATCATGGCATATCATGCCTTTTTTGCAATTCAGACAATCGTTCCACCATACAAATAAACTCTCATAGCCAATATGTCATACTAATGCTTCTAAGGTACAATGCAGATGGTACCAAAAATAACAGTAAACTTACAGGCTTCACACAGGGCCAAGTATCTCTTGGAAAGAAAACCTTCACAACAGTAGGTATAGTATACCACACTGGTGCCACAACCACTTCAGGGCACTATAATGTATATGTCAAAAAAAGAAGTGGTTGGTTTGAATGTAACGATACCTCTGCTGCTCCAAAACATAGGTTATCAGCACATTTAACAAATGCCTACTTAATATTCCTTCCGCCCAAATTTAGTCACTAAACCTTAGCAAAATTAACAATTAGAATATGCCATCAGGCATATAACTACATCCATAATACTACAATAGTAGTAAGGGGTGACGAAAGTAAGGGCAGCTGAAAGTAAGCTGTGAGCTGGAAGAAGCTAAGAACTTTAGGTTGAACACTATCTCTCTTGATTGTGACATCCCTACACATTGGTTAATTGTTGATTGTGAGGGCAAGGATAGGTTTTGGACACGGATAGACTTTTAAGTTCTTTGACTCAGACTTTCCTTAGTTTAGTTCAGGTAGGCAAATCCCACATTAGCCTAGGGCAAGTTAGGCCTTCAATCATCCTGACATTTAAGTTAAGAAATAACTTTTGTTTGAATATTAAGTCTGTTGTCTGTGTCGTTCGTCATGATGCCTTCACAGTACGTACTCACTGTTTTTGCTGTTGTCATGCATTCATTCAACACATCTACAGATCAATCTTGTGGCATCCAATGCTGTGCAGTATTCCATTCTCATCCCTGTGTGTAGCAACACCTGTATACCTATCACCCACATAAACACATATGGTCATGCACATAAGCTGAATGAGCGCCATGTGCCATGCTAAGTGACAACACAGTGTTGAATGTTCACCTGAGGTGACAATGCCACATGCAAGGTAGCACAACATACAGTCGAAACTCATATTCCACATGTGATCCACTCACCTGTGTCTGATCCATGACATGTGTGCATAAATAGAGATGCAGGTCCCACCCTATAGAAAACACACACATGCAACACATTTAGTGCAAAAGTCACACAAAAATGTGTCTAACCCACAAATCCAGTGCCAGAAGGTGCGCAGATTGGACTCGCAGCCATTCATCAATCCCGGCCTCAGCAAACCCTTTAATACCTGATGTCTCTCAATGGAAATGTCATGATTCCAAAAATTCATTATCCTGCCTGTGTCTCATGGGAATCATGTATATGATATTCACAGAGTCAGAGACAACACACCCAGCCACTACAATCAGTCAGACCCTTGAGTGGATGCAATGCCAATCACGGCCGGCAACCACACCAATGGACCCTGTCTGCTGCACACCACTCATCTCACTCATGGCAAATGCAGATACTGCAGATACATGCCAGTGGTCGACCACCATATGCAAGTTGTGGAGTATCACACATTTACCCATATATGTACACTGCATCACATTTTGAACTGTACTGTCGTTCAATATGTTCAACTAAAACCACTGATTCCAAGTAGAAGCAGCGTACACAGGTGGTACACAAACATGCTAATGCTGCTTTGCTTGCCCTTGTGCATCTGCATGTGTGCTCATGTGAATGTAACTGTCCATGAATGGTAGATTCGAAGCTCCCTGCATGCAGCACTCCCGGTACATGTATAGAATCTGTGAACTAACCTAGGCAGATTCAGAATGCCTGCCACTCTATGCTGTAAATTCGGCTTAGTCTGGTGCCATAACAGCAGTTAGTGTGCCTAGCAACCATAGGCTTTCCTCACCATATAAAGTTGGGCCATGCCAGGACACATGGTTGACAGTAGAAATGGAAGGGAGCAGGAAATGCAGTGGAGGCAGGGATGACACAGACCCACAGAAGGGACCCACTGGTCTTTGCAGTAGGACTATGAGGATGAGTTTCAGGCAGGCCACTGCTGAGGATGCAAGTGCTTCATCCACCCATGGTGTCCATTTGGAAGGTGCACCGCGGGTTCACAGAATGCCACCAGCCACCTGTCGAGCCCAAAGTCCCCACTGTCGCTACAAAAAACATCAAGGTTACTCCTGCACTTTCCGTGACTCCGGACGAGGAAGGGGAGAAAGGGGACCTCACCCCACATGGCTACTGTGGAGGCCCCCATTGGGGACGGCACTCCTGCCTCATTGCCAGCCATGACTGCTCCCACCATGCAGTTGGCACCTTCCACCCGACCACAACACCGCAGGACATCTCTCCACCTTCCGGGGATGACTCCTCCTTTCCTCCTCCTGGGTTGTGAAAACCCAACTTCAGGCAACAGGAGGCAGAGGTCCTGTGGGATGAGGTGCTCAGCAAGTATGGGCACCTCACTCGTCGCAGCTTGCTTGGGGTATGCCAGCATAACGCAAAAGAGGTGAAGAAGCATTGTGACAACCTCAGGTGGGTCACTGTCATAAAGGCACAAAGGTTGCTGGAGGCTGGGCTAAAAGATCCATTATGGCCCATGCTGTGGACCTGCATCAGCCCACTGGAACTCCGGGTCCTACGCCAGATTTATTCAGTGGACTACCAGGGGGTTGTGTACATTGACAGGCCCCTACATATGTCTGGTAGATTTTCTCCTCCTTATTGGCCACTACGGCATGATGATGATGCTCGTGTCATGCCTATAGTTCCATGGATGTGAGTGCCACAAGCATGTTCACGGCACCTCCAATGCAAGATTGCATTGGGTTTGTTTCCGCAAATGTGTCTCTTGTCTGTTGCCCATGTAGAAGTAATATGTCCTCCACATGTTTGTGCTGTACGCCCCTTGGCACATGCACTGCCTCATGTGTCCCTTTCTCTTATCTTGAAGCCTTTGTTGCCTGTGACCCCATGGCCAAGGCCAATGCTGGTGTGAAACCTCATGTCATGCCAGAGCTGGTGACCCACCCACAGGACGCACATAAGGAGGAGGATGGTGGATGCAGAGATGTCCGAATTGGAGGCCCAGGTAGGGAATAAGGCTCAGCTCAGGAACAGCAGCAGATGGGATATGCAGGGCCATTTTGCTCCCAAAGGACCACTGTAGCTCTGTCTTCTGTGGCTCAGGGGTCTCCTCCAGCTCCACCTATCCTCCCACTCTAAGACTGTCTATCCTCCAGTCAGCTGCATGGGGCCAGCTCACCTACCTTGACTGGCATGTGCCTTTGTTCCCAAATGAATCCTGACCCCCTTCTGAAGCTTGGGCAGAACTAGCCCGCAGGGAGTGTACCCCTCCTGCAGCCCTGCCTGGGACATGTCCATGTTCTGTTACACCTGAAGGAGAGAGGCCACACTGCCCATTTGTGCTGACAGCTGCTCACCCACCTACAGAGGAGATGGTGTATGCCACAGAGATCACTGCCACTGCACCTTTAAGGTACCAGCCGGATGTCACCATGGCTCAGGTCCCCACACGTGGAGCTGGCAGTGTGGACTTCAACACACAGTGGCTGGTGGTTCTGTATGAGGTGACAAGGGAGGTGTAATAGGCAAAGGCAGATGTAAAACTGACATTTCCCGAATGGAGGAATAATAACGCCACAAGATCAATTATTACATTCTAGATTGTATTACACTTTCCAGGTTTGCATACTACAGCCCGCCCCTACCTCGTGAGAACACAAGTCACTGTATAGCCTGTTATTCTCCTGCCAAACCATTACAAAAGGGGAAAGTCCATATGCAAATCAGGATTGGTCCCATCCCAAACGGGGCAGTCCAGCCCAAACTACTTGTTCACATTCCTTCTGCACAAGACCACAAGCAACCCCAAATATGTTTCAGCATCATTGGGCCTCATCAGTGAGGAGTAGCTTGGGACTCTAGGTCCAGCAGACATGGGACCCACATTTGGAAATACCCATTCCACTCAGGGTGACTACAGCAAAACAAAAGACGTGATGGCTGGAAGGTTTAGAATTAATCATAACCTCTGGCATTTCCCTGGGCAACCCTCCAGACAGCGTTCTTCACCTGCCAAGCCATTACACAAGGGGAATGACCATATGCAAATAACAGCAAGGACACAACAGACCCTCCACAGGCACACAAAGTGCTGTATCTGCACTGTATGTAGACGCGCATTGGTTTGCGCGGCTCTTGGTGTGCATGAAGGAGCTACAGTTCCCAGCAATGCCTTGCAATCAGACCACAGAAAACGGTGGCCAACTTGGAAAACACTGCCCAACGCATGTGCGAAGCCCAAAAACGCTGCTTGTGCTCAGACTTCATCTGAAGCGGACACGGATCTTGGAACTCTGCAGCTCCTGAATACACAAGTGGGGCCTTGCCCCACTGGAACACTGTTCCTCACCCCGCTAACAAACAGACAAGTGCAGGCATCAGGGAGGATTCGGGCCAGGTTCCTGTTACCCCAATGGACATAGAGGGGTAAGTGTTTCACCCGTTTATGAGAAAGATGGGAGATTTGGGCTTGGTTCTGGTTTCACAAAACTCAAAGGGAACATCTACGTCAGGTGTTGATCCTGGGCTGCATCGTGATTATTATCTTGTGTTTCAGGATCCCCTACAACTACTCGTTTGGCGTGTGCCCCAAGTAACTCTCACAGACCCAAACAAGAACACAGTCTGCACGAAAAGCTAAGTGCTGTTTTCCTTTTCTACTGTTGGCGCTAACAATTAACCAACTTCCATAAAGGACTGTGAGAACCTACTGAAGGACTTCACAAATGGCTAAATAATACAGTGCATGACATTTGTTGGTCTCTTGATGGCATGAAGCAATGACTTATTGTTCAATATGCTTAGATGTCATGAAGCAATGCATTATTGTTCAATGTGCTAAGGTGACATGAAACAATGCCCTCTGTTCTCAGTGTAAATTAACATCTGATACATGGTTTACAATTGATATGGTATGGCAGATATTGTTTCGGAGAATAATGGGTGGAAGTGTGAGTGTTTAAGTGTGAGTACACAGCTGCAACAAAGAGTGGAGGAGCATCTACCTTACAGCCCTTTACCTATGCATTAAAACCTCCCTAACCCTCTTCGTGGTTACCCTATACTCCCATACTTATCCAAACAACAGACCCAAACCCTCCTTCCCCACGCTGATTGCAGTGCTTCGTGTTAGTCATACATTGTGGATGCCAACACCACTTGGAGGAAGTGGGCGTTCATGCTACCCTCATTCCAGGAACCACAGCTGTCCGCAATGTTAGCCTCGACAGTGAGGGAAGCAGGGGATAAACAGTTTCAGGAACTGAGGGGTCTCAGAGAGGAGGCAGCAGAGTTGAGAGCTAGATTGGCGGGGCTAGAGGTGAAGTGACGGAGGTGTGGATGCTGTCTGTGATATCCAGCAACATCTGTTTGTAATGGATTGTGTCCTCCCACGTATTCTTCATCTTTGACACTTGTTGACACTTGTTGTCTAGCTTCAGCTGCTTCAGAAAGAAAATTCAGCAGAGGGCGCTGTGCGACGATGGCGTTGAGTCGATGTCCCTCGAAGGCCTCGAGGATGATGTCACTGAAGGCAAATATAGCACGTGCAGCGCCCGTTGGCCTCAGTTCAGTTTTTCCATGACAGCGATAGCTTCGAGTGAAATTCTGCATGCCTCATCTTGTGACGTCTTTGTTACAAACATCTATTGATAATGTTTTCTTCATCGACTCTGACGACTTCGAAGTCCGGTTTCAAAAAGTGTCGGGATTGCAGGCAAAAAATGTCACTCACTAACCTACACCGTATCTGCTTGTGGTACCTCGGAGCGGACCACTACACCTCCGACTGTTCAAAATGCCAGTCCATGACTGGAAAAGACTTGAGGGAACAGAAGGGGAAGCTGAAGGTAGGCAAAATCCCTAACAAATCAATCTCTTACTCGATCCGCAAAACCTCTGACAGACGAGTCGAGAGGCGACTCTCCTCAGAAGAATAAGGTCAAGTGATCGAGGTTGAGGAGTGGCTCACACCACTCTTCTTCGTCCTCAAAGAAATCGAAGAGAAGGCATCGTAGGTCGCCTTCGTCGACTTCTTTGTCGGATATTTCCTCCATTAGGGTTGCTTGCCCTACTAAGAAGTCCACGCTCGCCAAGTGGGAAGCCTTCAGGGTTGAAATGCTAAACATTTTTGAGAAACAAAAAAGCCATGCTCCTACCGATCCTTCGAAAGAAGCCGTAAAGGAAAGGTCTCGTCAGAAATCCAAAATCCTGCATGCCCTCAAGCCCGGGAAAAAGGCCTGATCCACATTGTGATCACATTGTGAGCCCTTGAGGCCTTGATCCGATGTTACATCTTAGGATCATACGAGACACAAGGAAAAGTCGAGGACATCGATGCCATCGACACCTTCAACGCCAGCGGTGCGTTGATACCCGCCAATCCCTTGATGTCATGTTTGCCAACTGTGCCAGCTGTGCCATCAATGCCGAGCGCCCTTCTAAGTCGGTGCCGATAAAGAACGGCATCGACGACTTTGATGACTTCAAAGACAATTATTGCTAATCCAGAGACAAAATATATGCTCCACTACCTAAAAAGGATTTCTTTAAATCGCTTACTTTGATTTTTGAAGAGGAGGAGTGGTCTGAGAATGATGAAGCCCCATTTGGCTTTCAGTATGGTATTCCCAATGTGCCAGAGAGTTTTATCTCTGAAGAGTCCAGAATGAAGGACCTTTATGACAACTTGCAAACAGCAAGTGGGGTAGATACCTTGTCCGAACTTGTATTTGGAAAACCAGAGGCTGGGGAGCATGCGGATGCATCCTACAGGCAGCTTACGTCAAAAGTGGTTGAATACATGGGTTGGAGTAGGCTTCCTTTGCCTTGTAAGCAGGAAAACCTCACTGACATTCTGGACAAAGGTCCGCAATCTGTTCCTATTTTGCCTTTCCATATGGCATTGCAGAAAAGGGTGGCTCCGAACTGGGAGACTCCATAGTCCAATCCAGCAGTTGATAAGAACTTGACTAAAAAATAGTGCCCTTCCAGTAGTGACCCAGGCTACCTGTCAAAACACCCTACTCTGGAGAGTCTGGTGTTGCATGCAGCTACTGCTACTTCCAAACAAGTTGTGTAGCCTGCCATCCTTCCTGATAGGGACGACAAACGCATAGATGGATGGGCGAATATGGTATTCTCTACAGGGAGCATTGCATTAAAATCTGCCAACTCCACTTGTGCCCTTGCAAAGTTTTCGTTTTCTCTATGGGATTGTATTTCATGGCAGCAGAGCACATTCCTGAAGGGGATGAAAAAGACGGCTTCTTAGCTATTATTAGAGATGGCAAAGAGGCCATGTGTGAGTTTCTTCAATCAGGTTTGTATTCTGCGGATAGTATCTGCAGAACCAAGCACCGTTATGCGCAGATTTGCGTTGTTGAAAAAGTTGGGTTTTGCCCCTGATGTGCAATCTAGACTTCTCAACATGCTTTTTGATGATTCTAACCATTTTGGCAACAAGGCTAACGAGAGCCTTGAGAAGTTGCAGACGTCATAGGCAGCAGCCAAATCTTTAGGCGCTGCTATTAGGCAACCCCAGCTTTTTCGTCCTAGTGCACAACCTTGGAGGGGTAGATCTTTTGCTACTACTCCTCAGTTGGAAGGGCGAGAGGAATGGCCAGGCAAAGAGGCCAGAGAAGATTTCCTCGTGGTGGAAGAGGTAGAGATGCAAAGCCAGCTCAAGCAGCAACCTCCTTACCATCGGCCACTGCATCAGCTGCCTCAAAACCACTCTGAGGTCTTGAGTCACAATTCACTAGTGGGGGGCAGACTGATTCAGCATCTGGATAAATGGCGAGTCATTACTTCAGATGCTTGGGCTCTAGAAACTGTAGCCCTCCTTTAATGCCTTCCTTTCATAAGGAGATCTCAGAACAATCCACCGGGGAACCACTCTTTGAGGAATCCGGATTCGCTCCTTATGATATGATATGATATGATATGGCATTTATAACGCATCTATACACAAGTGTTTCAAGGTGCGACAAGGCAAAGAAGGGGGAACAGAGGGAAGATGGACAACAATCTTACAAGGCCAAGTGTCATTCAGATCGCACAAGTGCATGGGAAGGGGGAAAGGGAAAAATGCGGGGTGAAAGGGGAGCGGAAAGTGAAGTACACAGGATAATAGAATAAATAAGATCAATTAAAAAACAGCCAGCTGATGGCAAGTGCAAGGTAAGTGCAGACATAGGTCCTGGTAGGGGGACTGTAGGGATACAGAAAACAGGCCCCAGGTGCAGGAGTTGCTAGGGAGGCAGTGCAGGTGTGCAACTGGCAGGGCCTGGGCCTGAGATCAGAAGGGTGGCAAGGAACCAGTGCAGTTTCAGTTTCAGTCAGGAATTCAGCAGGGGGGAGAGGGAGAGAAAGCAGAAGAAAGAAGAAGGTTTTAAGGTGCTTCCGGAACCGGAGATGGTTCTCCTCAAGTTTCAGGGAGGCAGGGAGGCTGTTCCAGAGGGAGTCCCCAGCTGAAGAGAGAGATCTACCACCAACTTGTTGCTTGGAAAAGCAACTGACCCTGAGGGAGTTGGAGGTGGATGAGCGAAGAGCTCGAGAAGGAAGATATTTAGGAAGAGAGAGTTGAAGGTATTGAGGCCCGAACCCCCAGAAGGACTTGTGGACAATGCAGAGGGTTTGAACTTAATTCTCGCAGCCACTGCGAGCCATTGCAGAGATTTCAGTCCTGGAGATGAGACCAAGGACAAGTCTGTCTGCAGGAAATGTTAACCCTGCTAGAGAAAGGTGCTAAAGAACTAGTACCTGGAGTGGAGAGGAAGAAGGGATGGTACTCCCTTTATTTTTTGATACCCAAGAAGGATCGAGGACTGAGACCAATCTTGGACTGCAAAAAGCAGGCGTTAAAGCCTCCAACCCCCTAAGGGACCTTGTAATCAGGCGCTAATGGTTTAACGGCGCCAACGCTCTTTACGGCGCCGTTAAAAAATTAGCGCCAGGGTCGTAATGAGGCCCTTTATCTATGTAGTTTGGGGTGGGTGGAGCCATCCGGAGCCTGACCCTGCACATCACCAAGGCCTGTATGACGTTGTATGGCCTTCACACTTTTTGCCATGCATGTTGTACTCACCTTTGAATTATTATGAAAACATCAGTAATCTGTTGATGGAATTCTTCCAAATCCTGAGGTGATCTGGAATCCGCCCATTTTATTTATTTATTTATTTATCTATTTATTTATTTATAGTACATTTAAAGCCCGCAGGAACACTCACACAATCAGATGAACGTAGAAGATGGGACAATCAAGATCCTAGACAATCCAATGAAAAGCTTGGGCAAGTGATTACTTGAAAGGGGAGATTTTAGTGCTTTGCGAAAATCCCTTGTATTCTCTTCCTGCCTAAGCACAAGTGGCAAGGTGTATCAAAACTTGGCTGTGCACACTGGAAATTATCTTCCTAGTCCATTTGATTGTTTGCATCCAGGGCAAATTACCAGTGCTGCGTTGGAGGAGCATAGTAGTCTTGCAGGTGAGTAACAGGAGACTAGAGATTTTAAGTACAGCGGCGCCTTTCCAGACAGGCAGCGATGTACCATGGTACCTACTTGAAAGCTGATCCGTTCTTGCACCAAGAGCCAGTGAAGCTCCCTCTTGTGATCTGAGATATGTTCCCTTCTCAGGATTCTTCTGATAATCTGTACAGCATCATTCTGTATAGTTTGACATTTTTTCCGCAGGAATTAGTGGCGCCAATTAGCTGGGCATTACAATAATACAGCCTTGAGAGAATGGTGGCTCGAGCGATGATTGCACAGGTGGAGATAGTAATTGCAATTCCTGCTGATCGATTGACCTAGGCATCTGCATTCATAGAGGCTTCCAATTGGATGCCCATTGTTTTTACTTTGCTTTGCACTCGGATAGAGCAATTTTCTATTGTAAAGCTTTTAAAGTCTGGGGTGATTTTAGAAAGATTGTGCTGTGGACTAAAGATGTGATATGATATGATTGTTTATTTATATAGCGCATATACACAATGTGTTTCAAAGCGCTTCAAGGCAAGGGAGGGAACAAGGGAAAATACAACCACATTCTTACAGGCCATGAACAGTAAGGATGTGAAATTAACTATCCTACTCGGCCTGACGACATTTCAGATAGTGCAAGAGCTAAGACATAGATAAGGAAGGGAGGGGGAGAGTGGGAAGGAAATGGAAACAGACAGGCGATTACCGTACTAGGCCTGATGACATTTCTGGTAGAGCCGGAGAAAAACAACAGGTGAGGGAGAGGGGTGCAGAAAGGGAGGAGAGGAACAAAACAAGCGACTATCATACTAGGTCTGACGACATTTCAGATAGTGCTGGAGGGGAGGAAAAAACAGTAATGGGAGGGTGGAGGAAACAGACGAGGTTGCTATCATATTAGGTCCGGGGACAATTCTGATAGAGTAAGTGCATAGAAGAAAGTAAGGGGAGGAGATAGGAAAAGGGAGAAAGGAAAGGAGGAGAGAAACGAGATTAAGCAGTCAACAAGTGTGGAGAAGCAAGCGTGGAGAGCGAATACAATTGCAGAAGTCAGTAGTAACACATAATGTTGCAAGCCAGGATACAAGATGAGGATGGGAACAGCATGATTCAGGGTCACCATGAGTACAAGATGCAAAGGAAGTCCAGCATGAGAGTTGAGAAAGAGTGACGCACCGTGAATGAATGAAGTCCATAAAAGGCAAATCCAGCATTGGCCACAAGACCGTGATAGTGAAGGAAGGCACCAGGTGAGCGGGGCTTGGTAAGTGGTGAAAAAGAGCAGCAGGCAGGAACGTACCAGGTGGGCGGGGCTTAGGCCAGGTGACCTAGATCCACTTGCACCTGCTCCCCATCTGCAAATGAGAAACTCTCTCTTGCTACCATTGAGGCACAGCCAGTTTCTAGACATCCAAGATTCAATTAGATCGTACGTGCCAAGAAGGAGTTTGGACGAGTCTAAGGTGTAATTTCCAATGACTTTGAACACTAGCTGCATGTCATCAGAATAGCTTGTTAAGATGATGCCAGAGTCCTCAAGGAACGAACAGAGTGGTCTTAGGTACAAATTAAACAGTGCAGGCAACAGGCGTGCTCCCTGAGGTACACTGCACCCTTCCTGGTGGTACAATAGCTGTTGTTCATCAGTCAGTGGGGGGGGCATCAATGTCAGCTCACCTGCCTTCCTCAACACATTTAAACAATTGATATGGTACACCTGAGTGCTTCTATTCACCAGACATGAAGCTTCTTCTCTGTCACATAGCTGACATTCAGATGTTTTTGGGCCTGGGAAGATCAACTGTATTCTCTCATGGCTGGCTTGAGCAAACTTTGCTAGTCTGTTTCGCAGCTCCTGTTGTCCTTCCCAGCCTACCTTCAACATAGGCAACTAATCTTGAGGTGTCCTACCATACTTGAGCTCTAATGGCAAATATACAGAAGAGGTCAAGGGAGCTAACCTGGAAGCAAGTTACGGGCCAGCGTAGCAACTCATCTCATGCACCTTCCTCTAACAGTTTCTGAAGGAAGTAGTTAAGAGCTTGATTAAAGCGCTCAACCAGCCTCTCTGTTTCATTGTGCTTGATGGATATGCACAGGGTATTGATTTTCAGGGTGTTCTTAAGGTTCACCACGTGCATGGAAATTAAGAGTGTTTCCTCATCTGTGAGGATTTCTTTGTGAAAATGTAGTTAAAGTAGCAAATGAGATGTTGCAGAATATCTTTGACATTATTTGATCTCCTGGTCTGATCTGGTTATCGTGTTGCATAATCCACGATAACAAAGACGTTTGGAGTCCCTGTCCTAAAAGGCATCAGGGGCCCAATGACATCCATCCCAATATGTGAGCATGGTATGTTAATAATGGGCAGAGTAAGTCATTTGATTTGTATTTGGATTCTGTTTTTGCATATGTGCACTGCTGGACTTTTTTATGAACCCGTGGCAAAACAATCAATCTGTGGCCATGTGATTGTGTCTTGATCACCCCTTAATGCCTTCAGGAGAGGTGGGAGTGTGTTAAGCCTGAAATAGTTTTAGGATATTTTACTGGTACCAATAGTTGGTACCACATGTGACCCATTTCCTGAACATCAATTGTGATTCAGAAAAGAAAGTCTCTCCCGCGGTTCTTTGTGTGAAGTTGCATGATCAGAGGGCTTCTGTAGCACCATATCCAGCTAGTGAGTATGCCCAAACTACATCATTGGTGTTATACCTACGGTCTTCTATGGTGGGGAAGGGGATTCATGTCAGAGAGGCTCAGAGCATCTTGGACATTCTTTCTGGCCCTGAGAAACTCAGGCCCCGTTCTCAGCATACACCTTGCCATCTCTTCCAATCACATAATTTACTCAGCACCTATTGGCACATAGACTCAAAGATCAGATGAGCAATGCCATTGCCTTCCTTAATAGTAAAAGAATTAGTTCCATGTTTGAATGGAATTACTTTCAATATTCCATGATGGTCCTCATGAATCACCCAGGCACCCACATTAGTCCTTAGTGCTATCTGTCCACAACTCCAATAAGAATAAGCAGTCCCCAGACGAGTAAGATGAAGGCTCGACCTTTTATTGACAATCACCAGGTGACCATTGGTGAACAGGTCCATAGCTGCTGAGAAAGGGGAATCTCTAGTGTTGATTTAAAGACCCAGGTAGTGCCATGTTACAGACTTCTGTGTCCTATTTCTGACATTTTTTGTTACAGGTAGCATCAGTGGGAAGCACAAACAGGCCAGCACAAAGATCTAGTCTCAGGGAGGTAACATGTATTTACACAAGTAAGATAGCAGAAGGATACTTCAATACAGAATCATGAGCTAAATTCCTTATTTGGACTCATCCTGGCCCCACTCCAAAGCCCAGTGGGACACCCTTTTATTTGTCTTTTTATTTATTTATGTATTTGTTTATTTGTAAGGCACTGAAAGCCCACAGGCATCGGGGCACCACACTGAGACAAAGACAGCCAAATAGGACAGTACATATGAGGACAGGACACATGGTAGAACCAGTACAAAGAAAAGCTGTCACTCATCTAGGTCGCTAATGCCTCACGGGATCTATCTTTTATTTGAATAGTAAGGTTTTTAACTTTTTTCTGAAAGTGAGAAGGTTGGGTTCCAGTTTTAGATTCAGGGGGAGTTTGTTCCAGTTTACAGCTGCGCGATTGGTGAGGCCATTTGCTTTCTTATGTATGGTTACTGCAATGAGTCCCTGCGCCTCTGATCTCAATGCTCGAGTGGGATTGTAGCAAGCAATTTTATATTTCAGGTATACCGGTTCTTTGCCATACAGGCACTTATGTGTCAGTGTTAGCAATTTGAATAGGATACGGTCTTCAACTTTTAGCCAGTATAAGTCACGCCTGGCATTGCTAATGTGATCTGGTCTAGCTTTTTTTAATGATCCTAACTGTGTTGTTTTGGATCAGTTGATATTTCTTCACACTTTGTTTACTGGCTCCGAGTAGGAGCGCATTGCCATAGTCCAGGTGAGACAGAACAGTTGCTCTGGCAATTGTTGTGCAATTTACTTAATTGAGGAATGGTTTAATTGCTCTCAGTAGTCTGATATAGTACGAGCAATTTTTGCTAACGTACATAGCCTGGGCATCTGAGTTCATGAATGCTTCTAAGGTCATGCCAGGGTTTGGATCTTACCCACTACTTTAATATGCAAATCTTTGAACTTAAAGGATTTGTATTCTGGTGTGAGTTTGGCCCGAGCCTGACTGGATCCCAAGACCAACAGCTCAGTCTTAGTGCTGTTCAAACACATCCACTTAAGGTCCATCCATGTTTCTATGTTATTTGAAAGGTCATTTACTAGGCTGCTGTCCTTGCCATAGTCTCCGCTCAATTCCACAACCAGCTGAGTGTCATCAGCATAGTTTGTGAAAAAGGCCTGGATGTTATCCAGTACCTTGCAAAGGAATCTTAGATACAGGTTCAAAACGAGAGGTAAGAGGCTAGCACCCTGAGGAACACCATAGAAGATGTTAGACTCTGCAGAAAATGTGTCTCCCCAGTGTACTAGCGATACTCTGTCCGCAAGGAACAAAGTCAGCTATTCTATTGCCTCCTTGGAGCAGTTTGCAACTTTTTCCAGTGCTTTTCGCAATAGCTGATGATCAACCAGATCGAATGCAGCACTAAGGTCAAGTAGGATTAGGAGGCCTGCCTTGCCCTTATCCATGATCCCTAACATTTTTGTCTGCAGATCAAGCATAGTGGTCTCCGTGCTGTGGGCCATACCGAAACCAGATGTTGTGGTGCAGCATCTTGTTGTTTTCTACGTGAGCCTGAAGTTGTGCGGTCGTTACCTTATCCATAACTTTCAAGGTGAAATTACAGTTAGCGATGGGTCTAAGGTTGGTTGTTAGGGTCACGTTGGTCGAGGTTGGATTTTTTAAGCAACGGCGTGATGGTGACCCTTTTGATATTTTCTGGGACAATTTGATCTCGAAAAGAGCCGTTGACTATTTTGGTAACTAGTGGGGCAAATATATCTGGGTTTTCAAGAATGATCTTGGGGGGAGTTTATTCTCAGCACAGGAGGAGGGTTTCATGGAGGCTAGTGTTGTCAGCATGTCTTCAGGCTTTTGGAATTCCACAACCCTGTTCCACAGACTCTGTGAAAAGAGCCCCCTGAAGCCAACACATCACATCTTAAGAGCTCTTTCAGTAGACTAAGAAAAAGGTGAATCTTTTTAAACCTTCTCCCAATGCTTTATGGATAATGCTTGGGGGTTGCACTGTCACCTGGCCATCTACCTGTTGTAGGGACCTGGTCCCTGTGTTACTCCCCTTATGTCTACCTGTTACATAAGCTCCCTGTCCCTTGGTAAGCATCCACCATCGAGTACCACTTACAAACTCTGAAGTCTGCCCTGGCCTGACAGAGTACACCAGAACTGGCTTGGCATCTCAGGTTAGTACCTAATTACCTCCCACATACTCAGGTCTTGCACTTCAATCCCCCCTCTTTATTTTCCATGTCATCCTAATGGTTCTCCACCTATCCAACTTCCTCCAGTCCTCATCTCCAGATCACGCTCCACTTCCAGCTCCCTCTATAACCTTCTTTTTAGATGGCAATCCTCATTCAATCTAACTTCCTCACTACAACATCGCACTCTCTCCTCCAGATGGCTGTCCTCCTCCAATATAACCTACTCACTCTAACCTACAAATCAATCCTGCTGATGGCAATCCTCTCCCAATATAACTTACATCTTACAACCTCCAATGCGCTCCGCTCAATAGACTTCCAGCTAAATAATTAATGTATTACGTTATGCATAATAAACATTTGTTCATTTGCACAGTAAAGGACAACATAAACAGATACAAATATGTTGCTTTTATCCTATGGCCTACCAAAGCAAATATTAAAAAACATAAAGTATTAAATGAGGTTAATTGTTTAAAAGCCTAGCACAAAATATAATATGTTAGAAGTTCATATAGGTAGAAATAAATAGAGATACATATTGTAAAGAAAAGTATCAGTATCAGTGTTCTATACAATTTCCAGGTAAATATACATATCTATGTGCATACATTTGATGTATGGGGATAGTGACCTATGCGCGTGGCCATGAGCCACTCCCACTATGTGTAGTGTCACTGGGCCTCATCACGACTTGGGCGGTAAATGTGGCGGATTATCCGCCGGACCTAAATAGCGCTAACGCCAAGGCACCCGGCGGATAATCCGTCAGATCACGAGTCATCGTGCATGTGACCCGGTCCCTGGCGTTAGCGCGATTAGCGCGAACCATTAAATCCGGTGCACCGCGCGCTACCGCCAGGTTGCGCTTATAGCGCGCAGGAAACGCGTCACCGCCGGAACGGGAAATAAAGCGGCGGCCATCTTGAAAATCACAATCCGTCGAATATCACAGCTACTGGAAGCCATCCACGCAATACAAGGAAAATGAGTCAAGAGCTCACTAGGGGCAAGTCTGCACTGGACAGGGTCAGGAAACCCAAGTTCAGTGACCAGGAGCTTGAGGTACTTGTGGAGGAGGAAATGACATACCATAATGAGCTGCAGCAGCGGAAAACCAGTGCCCATCGTAGAGGCCAAATATGGCGATCCGTCGCCAAAAGGGTCAGTGCCGTGGGGCGCGTGCCCCGGGATGGGGTGGATTGCCGTAAGCAGCTGAATGATCTGCGCATATGAGTACGAGGCATCCTGTCCCAGCACAGGAGTGCAAGCAGGGCCACAGGAGGAGGGCCACCACCACCCCCACCTGACCTCACACCATGGGAGGAGAAATTGACGGGCCTGATCGACGTCGGAACCATCGAGGGCATTGGTGGAGCGGAGGCAGGGACTGGCATCGACCCAACATCTGGAGAGTCCCACCCCCAAATACATGCATCTGAATGAGAGTGAAGACATGTGTCTGAGGCACTGCATACACCCGTAAGTGAGGCCCACATCCCTAGAACGGTAGTGCTGCCTAGACGACCCCGTACGTGCAGTGCATGAATGACAGGGGCAGGGGATAGACTCCCATAGCCATAGGACAGCTACGTAGAGTGGTACTGTGCATCAACACAACCACAAAAGCCTGAGCGCAGTCCACCCCACCCACGCGTTCCCATGCAGTGTACCTCCATGCACATCCACAACAAGCACCACATGGTGACTGAACAGAATACAAGTTGAGTGCGTCATTGGTACTGTTTTCAATCACACTTGTTGGCATGACCTGATTCATACAAATGTATGTAGCATTGTACTCAAACCACCCCCTATGTATCCTACAGGCACATGTCGATCCCAACAGCCCGGAGATGAGGCCACACCGACAACGCGCCCACAACACCGTGCCTCCACCAGCACCACCACCCCACAAAGACTCTGCACCCAAGGGAGACAACCCAGGGGAACACCCACCTCACCCCAACGCAGCCCGGCCAGACAGCAGCAGCAGCCACATGGCCGCAGGGAGGTGACCGGCAGCTCACCCCAAGCCACCATCCACAGCCCCGATGCCGAGAGAGAGAGGTCTGAATTGGAGCCCGACGTGGGAGCAACACCTCCATGTGGGCATCATGCCGCCGCACTACACTCTCACAGTAGTAGTGATGGAGAAGGGGTGTCAACACCCCAGGGAAGCCCAAGCCCAGGCAGACAGCAGGCAGGGATTCGCCATGTGCCTGTGCGTCGCTGCAGCACACCGCAGCCAGATGTCGACACACCGTCCTATGGGAGGCCAGAGGACCAGCAATCTGAGCCAGGCATCCCAGTCCAGGCTGGTGGCTTCTCGCCATGCAGCCCCCCCCCCCACAGCACCCAATTCGCAGTCCACCACGTGGCGCACCAGGGGAGCCCTTTGTCACTGGGGCAGCAGTCATGGGCCGACTGGACATCATCGAGCCCAAACAGGCCCGGGTTGCAGCCATGGTAAAGGTGCAGAGCAGGCACATAAAGGCTGTCAGTCATTCCATCAGGCATGGGTGCAGATACGTGGCGCGGGACAATGCGCATACACGGCAAGTCGTACAACAATGCACCGCTGCCCTGACAGGCTTTGGGAAACGAGTCCGCGAGTTCACAGAGGTAGTGTCAGCACTTGCAGAACAGCAACGCGAGGCCAATAACCTCATGCGTCAGCACATGATGGCCAGCGCTTCTGTACCCTCTACTTCCACCACACCCACAGAGGGTTCACTAGAGCCATCTCTGAGGCACCGGTCCATGCGCCACCTGAGGGCACGCACACCGGAGGGGCCTGGGAGAGGGAAGCGCCCGCGCCCATCCTAGTGGTGCATGGCATCATTGTTGTTGGTCTGATGAGGCAACTGCACAGTTGGGGGTTGTACACTGGGCGGAGGGGGGATTGTTGGGTGTTCACTGGGGGGAGGGGGGATTGTTGGGTGTTCACTGGGGGGAGGGGGGATTGTGTACTGGGTGTTCACTGGGGAGAGGGGGGATTGTGTGCTTGGTGTTCACTGGGGGCAGGGGGGATTGTGTGCTGGGTGTTCACTGGGGGAGTGGGATTGTTGGGTGTTCACTGGGGGAGGGGGGATTGTGTGCTGGGTGTTCACTGGGGGAGGGGGGATTGTGTGCTGGGTGTTCACTGGGGGGAGGGGGGATTGTGTGCTGGGTGTTCGCTGGGTGTTTACTGGGGGGAGGGGGGTTTGTTGAACGGAAAATAAATCACGTTACAAAAATCACAATGCATGGACAGTAGTGATTGTTACAAATGCAATTTAATGTTGAAGTGACATATTTACAATTTACCCATTACCCATTTCTAAAAGAATCCATCAATCAATCCCTGTCTGGCCAACCTCCCCTCCCTCAGCCCAAACCTTTGTGCATGTGCAACACCTTCTGGCACTTCATCGCCCTCATTACGATCCTCAGATGGCTGCACATGAGCATCAGGGGGCAGTGGCCCATTTCTGCGACAACAGATGCTGTGCAGCATGGCACATGTAAGTACAATTTTTCCAACTTTTTCTGGTGCATACATCATTGCCCCTCCCGAGCGGTCGAGGCACCGGAAGCGTGCCTTCAGCAGTCCAAATGCCCTCTCCACCCAGATCCGCGTACGGGCATGGCCAAGGTTGTATGCCCGCTCCGCCGCCGTGTGTGGGTGATGCATAGGGGTCATGAGCCACGTGTACTGGGGATATCCAGAATCACCTGCAGGAGAGAGAAAGCCGGTATGGGGACAAGGTAAGTCCAGTGGGTGTACAGAGCCCTGTCATCAGTGTGATTTTGCCATATTTGTCATTTGGCCTATAACATTGTGGAGTGTGCTGTCCTACGGGTACGATTGAATCAATGGGGTACTCTCCACTTGGTACGCCTATGTTTCTGTATGTAACAGTACTCATTCACTTGTTGCAGGATAAGGGGGCCCTTCCATCTACTTCTGCTTGAAAGAAGTGGCTGCCTCATGTGTCATTGCAAATCCATTTGGCTACAGTTGCATTTGCTGCTCTTCACTATTCTGTACTGTTCTCCATGCATTTCCATCGCCATTTTGGGGACAGTGTTTGTGGGATGTGCATTGTCATTACTCGGCCTACTTATGTGTGGAGCATTCGTGGATGTGCCAGCTCATGGTTTGGAATTTCATTACTGTAGGATGGCCAGGGTGGGATTTCTGTACTGTGTCAGTGTTGGGAGCCATGGTGCTACTCACACAGGAGGCTTTGCTGTGGTGGGGCTTCCATATGTCACTTTGCCGCCACATCTTACATCCTGCATGGGTGTGTTCTGCTGTGTTGGACATGTCCAAGGTTCATCGTGCAAGGTGCTTGAATGTGTATGCTGCAGTGATGATGCTGCCTATTGGGAATGAAGGATTCTGTGACAGGCACCATCAGTTGTGGATTGACATGCTTTGTGGTATACATTTGTACTCACCCAGTAGCCATGTGTTTTGGCCTCTGTGCCTTTCCATGTACGCTGGCAGAGTACTGTTGCGTAGGACCATGGAGTCGTGGGTGGATCCTGGGTAGCGGGCACAGCAGTGGCTGAAGGTGAGGTCAGGACCACATGTCATCTGCATGTTGAGGGAATTGTACTGTTTACGGTTTCTGTAGGCAGCCTCATGTGCCTGGTGTGGTACAAGTGCCACATGTGTGCAGTCCAGGGCTGCTATTACATTCGGGACTTGGGCAATGGCATAGAATTGACCCTTAAGCTGGTGCACCTGTGCCTGTGTGGCTGGCAATGCAATGTGTTCGTTCACATGATTCAACAGTGCATCAAGCACCTGTCCCAGCATGGCACTGAATGTGGACTGGGCCATTCCATGCATCATGGCAACGGTATGTTGGTAGCTGCCAGTCCAAAGAAATTGAAGCACAGACACGAGCTTCACCAGGGGAGGTACTGCCGTGCTGGTGGCTATGCGGCTGCATATGTCACCCTGGATTGTGTCCAGCAACTGGGTGATGGTTGCCCTGTCCAGCCGATATTCTGTCACCAACTGACCATCAGTCAGGGCCCAGGGTGTTGGCCTGACCCTGGGGATGGCTGGCCGCCTTGCTGGTGCTGCTCTCCTCCTCCTTCTCCTCATCCCCACTCCCCCCTGCACTCCCAGGGCCCTGGCCTTGTTGACTGACCTCTGTAGCTCCAGGCGCAGCAGGTAGAAGTCGACATCAAGGCTCCCGGCTCCAAATGGCAGCATGGTTTTGGGGTGGGTGTGTTGTGCATGGGTGGGTCCTTTGTAGGCCTCTGATTTGCATTGGTTCCAACTGGGCCCTCATTGCTGTCTCCTCCCTGCTCCTGCTGGTGTAATGGAGTTGGGGAGGGTGTGTTGTGCATGGGTGGGTCCTTTGTAGGCCTCTGGTTTGCATTGGTACCACCTGGGCCCTCATTGCTGTCTCCTCCCTGTTCCTGCTGGTGTAATGGTGTTGGGGAGGGTGTGTTGTGCATGGGTGGGTCCTTTGTAGGCCCCTGATTTGCATTGGTTCCACCTGGGCCCTTATTGCTGTGGCCTGTGTTCTGTTACCTCCAGCTTTTTGCTGGAGGTATTTTCGGCGGATTATCCACTGCTTTTCTGGGGCTAATAGCGCTTATGCCGGACTCGTGATTGCTGATGTTTTAGCGCTAATGGTTCCTAGTGCTGTTATGGCCGGTGCTTGACCAACCAGCTGTCCTTGCGCCAGCTGTAATGGCGCCGGCAGAATTTGGAGTCGTGATCCGACGGACCCTTAAAATCGGCGCTAAGAGCGTTACCGCCGATTTTAAGGGTTACCGCCCAAGTCATGATGAGGCCCACTGAGTCTAAGGCATAGTGAAATCCCATGTCTGGGATATGATGTCCATTAACTTGGCACAAGCCATCCCCAGTGCCAGTGTCTTTTAATAAAAGCTCCTTTTGCACAGCAAGAAGTAGGGATGGCAACAATGCCTGTGAAGTATACATTGAGTGCCTGGTTGCTTGGCGTAGATTATAGCACGATATGTTCTGTTGATGTCTTAATTTGCATACCACATACCTTAAATTGAGCACCATATGAACATCATAATACGTTACATGTATTTTGAGCCTATACAAAATGCACACAAATATGTTAAGTAGCTGAAGTTTTGTATGATAGTGGGACCATATCAATTCTCACCTAGTACCTGCTTATGTATTCTTTGCTGGCACGTTTTGCAGGTAACATGGACCTCCTCACAAGTTCAGAGTTGTGGTAAACAGGGGTGGTCATTTCATTAAAGACTGGGGGTCGTTCTTTTGGCTGCCTTATGATTGGAGTAAAGCAAGATATCTATTCTGAGAAAATTGAACATTCTGGTGTTGAGGATTATGTTCTGGCTGTTGAAGTGATGTTGAATGGTGGGATTAAAAACCAGCGTATGCTCATCATTAATGTTTACGAACCCCCAGGTCCTGAAATTATTGATAACATTCTTGAATCTATTGATTCAATCATCACAAATTGGCAGGAAGATGTTGTCTCTGACCTGATCTTGCTCGGTGGGTATCTCAATGCTTGATGCAGGGAACATACCATAAAACAGAGATACACCACCATAGGATCTGATTGTGTATTAGTACAGAAATCCAGCAATGCTAAGGGTAAACAATGGCTTTGCCTCTTATAATTATTGAATGTCATTATATATAACGGTCGAACATTAGGTGATTCCCCGGGACAAAGCACCTGGACATGTGGAAATAAAGAGGCCAACCTAGATGACTTATGCAGTAACACACAGTTCACCAATAGTGTTAAAGCTTACATGTTAGTAAAAGCAAACCTAGTGATCATGCTATTTTGTGCCTAAGCATAGATTTGACTCTGACGAGCGAGAGAAAAAATGATATTAGTTGCCTGGATTCTAACCAAGCTGGTAATAAGATAAGATGGACCAATCGTAATATTAGCACAATAATTAAAAAGCTGGGTTGTTCTTTTGAGGAATGCTTAAATTTACATGCTGGGGATGAGATTGAGACATGGTTATCTAGGTTAATATGTGAAAATGCAAAAACAAAAAAGAAAAGTTTAGTGTTGCAGATAAAAAAGCTTGCTCGACCGTTTGATATTGAAATTCAAAGGGGAAAGTGAAGATTGTGTATTTGTATTCGCCATTCGAAAAAGGAAGGTATGCCAAGTTTTTTAAAAAAATGCCAACATTTGTAAATTAAAAAATAAATAGGGAAATTGGTTAAAATTAAGGAAAAATTTGAATATTACGACAAATTGGCAAAAAACGATAATAGCCTTGAACAAAACGGGTACCAAAAAGGTATGGCAAATTTTAAACATGGCAAGACCTTCTACTAAGAGCTTAATTGTTAACCCAACTGCTGAAAACGTCTGGCGATCATTTATCGAAGAAAAAAAGAAGAAAGATGATAACACAGAAGCCCCCTGTTTTAAAAAACAGGTGAAGTGGTAAATGGCATTCGAAATTGCGGATATGATAGCCCACATAACCAAACTAAATAACTTGCAAGCTCCTGGGCCGAATGGACTTTCCTCAGCAGCCATAAAGTGAAATCGGGAAATATAGTCTGACCTTTTTGAAAAAATATGTAGTGACAGGTGCATCCCCGGTTCATGGACCAAAGCTATATACATTCCTGTGTACAAAAGTGGTAATAGGTTATTACCTGAGAATTACCGACTGCTATCTCTCCTTGACACCACAGGAAAGACTTTTGCAGGATTTGTACGAACACATCTACAAGCATGGGTAACCGACCAAAATATTTTACATCCATTTCAGACGGGTTTATGTAAGGGATCTAGCACTATACTGAATGTGTGCCCGTTAGATGCAGTTATGGCTAAAGCAATGTCACGCCTCCATTAGTTTCCCCGCTAGCACAGCACATGTTAGCTGCCAAACCAACCCCGTCCCACTTACCTGTTCCTTCCCGGCGGTGGCGAGTGGGCGACACCTCATGGCACTCCACTGATACCCTGCGCCCAGTGCGGTCTCCCTTCCTTGCTTGGCGAATGCCGTGGCGCCTTGCGACACCGCGCCTGTGGTACCGGCGCAGCTTGGGGGCTCGGCACGCTAATCATCACGTGACCAAGAAACGGCCTGACTGGAGCTGCAGGACGCGGAACATGAGTCATGTGTCCAGGAAGTGTTCCGACTCCAGTAAGTGTTTAACATAGCATCAACACGGAACGCTGTCACGTGACCGTATCATGTGATCGCACCTGCGCGTTCATAAGGAGTGAACAGACATTCAACCAGCGCTTCACAGCTGCTTTCATCAATGCTAGGTAACAATGCTAGTCAGTGCGCGTCATGTTAGAAAGCAGACTCTGATTACTGCGCTGGGACATATAGAATATACTAAGCAGTACCAGTATCTGGGAGTAGAGATGTCGGTTTCTAGGGGCTCTCAGGAGCTGATTACTACAAAGACACAAAAAGCGAAACACATATCCCTAATGGTGCAAAGGTTTGTTTACCTTCGCACCATTAGGGATATTGTTTATTCTCAACCTATATAAACAATAGTTTTGTACGGTAGTTCTATACGGTTTGGAGGCCTTATAGTTGGATGATTTGGGTTGGCTAAAGGTACTTGAGGTGTATTTCTGGCGATGTCTGCTGCGCTTGCAACCATCTGTTGAATATATTCGTCTCAAATTAGGCCTAGCATCGCTGAGCACAATGGCAATCAAATGAAGAGGAGAGCTATTTTTGAATGCTATAATATTACCCATATGCCCCCTATTGAGAAAGTTAGGCGAAAACTATTGTTTAATACATGGAACTAGAAATGATTGTGGCTTCATTAGATTGCTAAATAAGCTGTTTCATAACCTTGATTGGGTCCCCAATTTCCAGCGGTGCGCCAAAATTAAAACATTAAAAGACACATTTTCACGGCAGATGTGGAAGTGGGATTGGGTCACAAACTACGAGCATTTACAGTAGTTGAAGAATTACAGTGAAGCCGTCCTTGTAAGTCATAGTATATGAACCCCCAGCGTTATCTTCTCCGATGCCCAGACCATGAGTTGTGTCGATTCAGATTATTATTGCGCACAAATCAACTCCCAGTGAGAATAATCCAGGGCGGTCAATGGAGGATTCAAAGAGACTGTAGATTTTGTAGAATCTGTAAGATACTGAAGTGTACGGAAACGGCCAGACATGTGTTAACCGAATGCACCAAAATGGGCCACACATACATGACCGTCCTTGGTAATTTTACGCATGAGTACAACTCTATAAAAACTGTAGAGTTTTGGACATACTATTTGAATACGAAATGTGAAGTGATTCATATTGCCTTATATAATGTTTGGTGTGTGTTAGAGAGTCAACTGAGTGAAACTTATTGAAGGTCCTTTTGACCATGCGGGTACAACATTGTTTTCAGGTAGCAAAATGTAGTGTTCTATTTGCAACCCAATTATGATGTTTATGATGTTAGACGGCTTTTAAATATTAAGTAAGGAATAATTGAACTGAAACCAAACCAGTGATGTTAGTTTTATAAATATGCACCTGTATATCAATTGTCAAGGGGTGCTTTGGAGATCTTGAGAGTTTAGCATGCAATTTTAATAACACTGTATTTTTGTATGTGTTTTAGGATTTTATTGTGATGATTATATGTTGATTGTTTGAATGAAAGTGTGCATTTATTGATTTTGTATAAGTTTGTTTGAACTAAATACAAATAAATAAATAAATGAAATGCTGGGACTCCATACACAGAGTCCCCTTCCACCACAATCATGTAGGAATTTCCATTTCTGCATACAGTCCTCCAATAACAGGTTGTCACTTGGCACACAGCCAACAGTTTGTGCTTTTGTTATTAGGCATGGAAAATGCATTTGCACGGCACTGGGTCGTTGTAGGTGGCCATCAATTGTAGTACCTCAAAATGTTATCAGTATCTAGGCATATAATAGCAATGCCTGGCAAATGCCTAATACTTATACACAAGCCAAAACCGTTGGCTTTGCCAATGTTTGTTTTTAACAGGACTTCAGCCAAGTACATGCATAGTGCTTATAAATCATGTGGCTGAAGGAAGACCTGGTTAAGACATTTGCTATTTCATCAGAAGCGCATTTTAAACTCCAATTAAGTCATTAACTCTCAGAATACTGCTTTGAAAAAACTGACAGGCCCTTTGAGCATACACTTCGATGGTAAGGCTTGATAAAGCTAGCTCAATGAGATCCCAGGAGGATGTGTTTTGGGCGGGGAGTGTCAGGAAGTGGGTCGGATTTCATTTTAAGGATTAGCATGGCAAGTCTGAGTGGGTAAAATACCCAAATAACACCTACAAGGTTCATGTCCCCCCTCACATGCCATTTCTCCCTACCTGTACTCAAATGCAATAGTTTTGGTGTATAGGTTGTGCCTTTGCGCCACTTGATAGTCAAAGATTAAAAGGATGGTCTGGAGAGTTGGCCAGAGCTATGACAACGTTTTTTGATTCATTTATGTTTCAGTCATCAGTCTTTAGTCATGCACTGGATTATGAAAGACATGCCAAACCTAACTCTGTGTGCAATACAGACAGCTCAGTCTCTTTAGGACTGAGGGCCTCATCACGAGTTTGGCTGTAGCCCTTAAATGCGGTGGTAACGGTATTTACAGCCGCATTTAAGGGCCCTATCACGAGTTGGGCGCTAAATCGACTGTTTTACCTCCAGCTTTTTTCTGGAGGTGAAAATCCCTGTTTTCGGCTGTATTAGCCCGCATAATTAGCGCCGAAACTTCCCCATTGGATCCAATGGACCCAATCAGGAATGGGGATTTACCATTAAGGCCCAACTCGTGATCCGGTGGTAATACCACCGGACTGGTCGGTGTTAGGGCTATTACAGTCAGCTGTATTACAGCCGGCAATACAGCCCAACTCGTGATGAGGCCCTCAGTGTCTTAAAACCGCCATGATCCAGACATTATACACACATTGCTCTGACTATAATGTCACCACACATAACCTACAGTACAATGAAGATCTCATGGCCACGCGGTAGCACAGATGGAAAAAGTGGAAGCACTGCTGAAAGAGATGAAGAGACGACCATCCCTGTGTCCTTCAGCACACCCCAGACATAAACACACACAGACCTCCCAAGACCGGTCTTTACAGCAGCTGTTTTTGATATTCTGCTGGCCTGTTGTGCCCCATATCCCACGTGCGCCTCGGCAAGTGCAACTTTAGCATTCACAACTGTGTCTAATAGCAGCACATTGGGCAGTTGTTGTAGAGTGAGCCAGGTCTACAGCAAACCCCACCTGTAGAATATGAGATCAAAGTTATTTCACACTGTAGAAGAGGGACACCCCAGGAAGTGCACCAACTTTCGAAGGAACTCATATGCCTAGAGTAAGACTGTACAGTGTAAGGTTTCCATGATCCCTGAAGTCTGTCCAACACTTTCTTAGAAAAACCATACTTAAGAACACTTTGTTTTCAAGTGGAACCCTGCCCATGACCAACTGAGGGAAACTTTACGGGCCAGAGAAAGGAGGATGATTGATAATTGGGAAAACACGGCAAATCATGATCTCCTCAGCCAGTAAGGAGCCAGCAGGATTCCACTGGTCTGATTTTTCTTCAGCTTCACCTGAAATCTGGGTAATAGGAATGGGGGAAATGCATGAAGGGGATATGCCGGCCATGAGAGGTCCAGAGCCTCTTCCCCACAAGGCATGGATTGATGAAATATGGAGCAAAACAACGGGAGGAAATTGTTTTCTGCAGAGGAATACAGCTCCATCCTAGGAATGCCATATCTCAACGCCAAGAGCTGGAAGGCCTCTGGCTTAAAAGAAAGCTCCTGGGAAGAAGGGAGTACCCTGCTCAATACGTATGCTGCCAGATTGTCTGGCCCTCTTATGTATGTGTCCTTAAAGGGTAAAACCATTTCTCTACCCAAATCCTAAGGTCAAAAGTAAATCACTCCAATGACTGGAATATGGTACACCATGGCTGTTTACATAAGCAATGGCCATTGTGTTGTTTTTCAATATAACAGCCCTTCCCTCAATAGCCAGATGAAAGGAATGAAGAGCACTGCTGATGACCTCTAGTTCCCCTCAAGTTGAGTACATTTGTGATTCTTGAAATGCCCAACGCCTCTGCATTGTCCCTGTGGCTCCCCAGCCCAGAGAATTAGAGTTTATGTTGATGGGAATTGGATTCATAGTGTCCAGGAGAAACATCAGATTCCACTGAGATTTTCATCACTGCTGAAGGAAAAAAAACGGACTTCATTGGGACTAGAATCACAAAGTCCAGTGAATGGGGATACCAGCACTTGCATAATTGCTAGATCAAAAGTGTGAATGTGTAGGGCCCGTGGCAAGACAAGGACACAGGCTAAATCAGCTAATGCAGAAGAACCCATTGGCGAGCTGTTGCCGACTGAAACCTGCTCAACTTGCTCAATTCATGTATCAGTGCTACATGCCAGTCTTCTCACACAGAGAATCCTCCCTCCATTTTCATAAATAGGGTACCTATTTACTGGAGCCTTTGTGATGGAATCTGGAGTGTTTTCTGCAAGTTGTTCAGGAACCAAAGTTCATGAACAAGCTGCATGTCACGGAGAGTCCAAATATGGCGAGCTCACCCCGGGATCCCTGAATCAGGCAGTTGTTGGGGAAAGGATAAACAGCAAGCCCCTTGTTGTGCAGCAATTCCACCACTGGAGCCAACATCTTTGTGAAAACCGGGGCACTGTTTTCAGACCAAAGGTGATGCCGTAAACTGGAAATGGGAAGTCAACATTGCAAACCGGTGCTAGCTGTTGTCTGTCCATCTTATTGGAATGAGATAATATGCATCATGTAGATCAAGGGATGTGTGACAATTCTTCTTTGCGATAAAGGGGATCAATTATTTATCGTCTCTTTACCACTCCTTTGCCCAGGGATCTGCAATAGTTGGGTTTCACGTAGTGCTCAATCTTTGGAGCCTTCCCCCCAATATCTCTACTTGACAACATTTTCTCAGCATAACAGTTATTGAATGGACTATTTTAGAATCCGGGTTACAAAGAGCACCTGAAGAAGAAACAACTTGTGTGTCTGCTGCTTCTTCTTCAAGAGTAGAAATAACATCTGTGCAATAAAAAAACAGCATCATCACAAACATGTACTGAGTGGAAGAATGTGGTTCCCAAAAAAGGTCTTAATCTGTTACCTGGAAACAGGATTTTTCAAAAGCCACTGCAGAGTTTGTAAAATATAAGAAATGTGGATGGAAAATCAGTTGAGGTATGTTTTGTAAATGTTTCTTTCTGACCACTACACTACAAAGGCACATTTTCAAACTTCATAAAGAGACATATAAATTGTACAGACCTAAAAGTGTTGTTAAAAAAACAAGCAACTCTTTCTGAAACCTGCAACATCAGGGATTCATCAAAAATAAAAAAACTAAGAAAGGGGATGTGGTGTTTTCTAAACAAATTCAGAAAATGTTGCAAAATGCAATTGCATAGGGCTTCATTATAAGTTTGGTACTAAGTCAAAAAGTGGCAGAAACAGAATTACCTCCACTTTTACCACTCTGTCAAATTAAGGGTAACCAATTATGTGCACAAATTCTTCTGGCGGTAGTAGACCCGGAGGAATTAGCGACTGATACAAAAATGGTAATTCCATCGCATTTCAATTGGAAATACCACCAAAATACTTGCAAAAATGGTGCTGATGCTGCCAAAAGTACAGTGCAGTTAGCTACACCGAAAAGGTGGAGTTAAATCTATACAGGTGATGGTAAGTAAGCCAAAGGTGCACCCAGTTGGCCCAGAAACGATACGTGAGGCCTGCACCTTCCCCAAACACACCTCCAAAAACCATGCTTCCACTAGTATTAACAAGCATCAATATTCAGGATCTTCTGCTCTACATTGAGCTGCACAGGTATGCACTACAGCACCACAGACAGCAAGCAGCGGAAAGGTGCAGGAGACGTCTTGTAGGGAAAGTGCCCAATCCCTCATTCAGGCCATCATCCTGGGCCCTAACTGATGGGCAGCTGATAACGCTCCACTGCCTTAACAGAGAGACCGTGGCAGAGCTACTCTCCTTGATACAGGCTGATCTACAGAGCAGGATCAACATAAGAACAGCAATCCCAGTGCACACCTTTTCTCCACATACACCTTCCAGCACACTGTGTGCATGCTGCATTGCATTTCTCAGCTCATGTCTGTATTGTGCATTCCCAGGTGCTGGATGCACTCATGCAGTATGCACCCCAGCACATCTCACTGCCCACCATCCCTGCACAGGTAAATACAACAAAGCATGTTCTATACAGCTGCCCACTTCCCGAACATCATGAAGCTCTGGACTGCATGCCTGTGGCATCGGTGTGCTCCCCAGGCAAAGGAAGGTGTTCTGAATCTGGACACAACAGCATTCCCTTAATGTACAGATGGCCTGTGCCACAGACCTTACTGAGACTCACTGCTGTGTCTGCTTCCGAGGTTCCACCCATGATGCCATGGTCCTGCAAAACAGCATACTGCCAGCATCCATGGAGACCCACATAGGGTAATGGACCTGGATCATGGGTAAGTGCAATCACCATCAAATAACACATACAGGATTCTCAAGTGCAAAGGGTAGAAATGATGGGGGAAATGGGGTAATCATCTATTTGATGTCAATGTAATGCATGCCCTTTCACAGTCCTGTGCATGAAGCACCTTCCTTCGGACACAGCACATAAGAAGAATTACCTCATCAGACAAGGCTCTGCAGGACAACATCAGAACATCACAGAAACTCATTATTTCAAATGTACTAAGACACATACTCTCAGTGAAGTACAGGTACCACAATGCAAAGGGAAACTATACCCACACAGGTCACAGCACAGTTCTCCTGTGCAAAATGTCAGTTCAACACTTTCAGGAATTGATGGATTGAAGGCTGAAACCCACGAATGCCAATTCCCAAGAGCATGAGCACTATAACAAAGTGCACAAGATTACCAAAAAGCTTTTCAAAGCACATGCCTAGTATTGAATATCCACAGGGAACATGCTCACTGGCAATCCAGTTACAGTGTATGACTGTTAACTCTGTTGTCAGTGATGTTGGGAATGGGGGATTCCTTTTGTGCCCTTAACCATTTCCCCCGTATTCCATAATGTTGAAAGAGACACTTTGTGAATTTTAAATGTGGCATATGTACAGTAGCTGACATGTTGACAATCATTTCATGACAAATCATAACACTTACTTGTAGTTCTGTAACCAATACCTATGGCCATTCCTCTGGCTATCCCGACCTTCCAGGGCTGATGACACCTGTCCAGAATCCATGGACAGCACAAGAGAAGGTGTACAACAAGGCACATAAAAGGACCAGCCTCTGCACAGAGCACACCTTTGGCCTGCTAAAGGGATGGTTCTGGCTTCTCCATCAGAAAGAAGACACCGTAATGTACAAGCCAGACAAGGAGGGCAACATTGTATTGTATGTGCCATGCTATACAACATGTGCATTAGGGGCCATGACCCCCTATTCCGGGATGTCAGCATGGTTCCCCCAGAGTAGGATGTTGAAGGGGACAACTTGCCAATAGGCAGTGATGGTGACGAAGGCAGATATGGACGGCTCATGTGCCAAGAACTGATTGAGAGTTTCCTTTAAGGACCTTACACATACCTCTGGCAATTGTACAAAGTTGCATAGGAAATCTGCCACACCCATTCAAAAATAGCTGTACAAGCATCTGGTCAAGTGTATGTGTGGTGTTATTGCATTTCAATAAACACCCTTACCCTCCCACCTACCTCATCCCCAACACCTGTGCCCTTTCACCTCCCTTGTCCTCCCACATCTCTCATCACTAACACCCTTGACTTCCCACCACCCTCAACCCCAATGCCTATGCCCTCCTACCTTTCACATTATATGTCATTGTGAGATGACGGGGGCTGCCAGGCAGTGAGCCTTCTGTGGGTGACGGAAGTAGAGGGTTCCGACTCCTGGCCCTGGAGGTGCTGTAAGGTGAAGAGCAGGGTAGCTTGCATGATCTCTTCACCTTCAGAGATTCCCCCAATGACCTCTCTGCCCCTCTGTCCCGCGACTGTGCTTGATGCCATTGCTGCAGGTAGGTGCTGGCACTGCCTCTCCGTGGTCATTGCCATATGGCGGGGTGATCCCTGCACAGCATCCCTAATTGCCTGCAGGTGTTGCAAATATTGCACCACAATATTCTCTATGCGCTCCTGGCACTGTTAAATATTGTTGAGCCGCATCCAGATTCCTTCTAGGGTGTACTGGATGGAGTTGGGGGTCTCACTCACGTACATGTCCCCCAAACACCTGCATCCACTAGTCCAATGCCATGCAATGCCATCATCATCAGTACCTGTGTCTGTATCTTGATTCTTGTTGTATTCGGTCAATGCAACAGGTGAAGAGGATGAGTGAGGGTTCAGAAGAGTGTTTTCCAGTGTGACACCATCGGTGGACTGGGTCACATGGGAGTCTCTACAGGGGCCTACAGTCTGGTGGTGTTGGCAGCAGATGGGTCAGCAGCATCGGCAGCAATGTCAGTGGCGTTGGTATCAGTAGCGTTTGTATCAGTAGCCATAACTGCGCGGATGGTGTCGGTGTGGCTGGTGTTTGCTGCTGGCATGCTGGTGTTGGCACACACAGCTTTTTTGGCTGTGGTCTTCCTCTAGGTGCCATGGCTGTGGGGTGTAGGGGTGGTGCAGAGGTGCATGCAGTTGTTGTTGGCTCCTGGGTGCTCCCAGTGGCATGTCCTGATGTACTGGGTCTGGCTACATCTCCATGGGTGGGCTGTGGATCTGTTGGGTAATGAATGATATGCTCATCATGTAGACTGGTGCATGGCATAGCAAGACACTCATGCATTTTGGAGAATCCTGACAAAGGCTAATGGGGTTAGAGTGGGTTCACATGCAGGAGGATGTCTACTCAATCATTGGTACATATGACCTCTGACATGCACACCCCTTGAAGGATCTGAGGGTTGACTTTGTGTGACATGGTGTCTGGTGTGATGTCCATCTTGTGGATTGCTCTGTGGAATGAGCATTGGACGTGGACAGGGTATTTTGCCAGGTCCCACACTCAGCACTTGTGAGATTATACTAGGGCAAGGAAACATGGGGACTTGGCCCACCGTGTATGCAGGCCCTTATTCGCAAATGACTTGCTCACATGACATTTACATGTGTCAGGCCAGTTATTGGCCGTGGTGTTTTCAACGTGGGTCAATTGGCATGTTGGTGTTTTAGGTATACATGTGGGCAGAAGGAGCCTTACTTGAGTCTATGGCCAGATAGCATGAGGACACGTGTCCATATAGGAATTGGTACATTTCTGTTCACAGCCGCATGGACATGGTATGCCACTATGAATAGCACATGCATGTTGTTGCCCTGGCATTGGTCCCATTGCCTTTTGGCAGGCTGTTGGCCCCACTATTGCAGCCATCTGAGTTATCAGCCTAGGCTATTTTCTATTTTATTGTTTAAAACATGGACCTAGCTCTAGAGCAGTGGAGCTCTGTAAAGAGTGAGGGTGCCAGAGTTTGGATTGGCATCTTTTAACAGTAACACAGTACTGTGAGTTGAGGTCTGTGTTCTGGTATGTGCATCCATTGGGATTAGTCCTTGGTTAGGTGTTGTTGAAAGAGTCATGTTTTGAGAGATTTGCAAAACTGGAGAATTGTGGGGGCATTCTGAGCTGATACCGGGATCAAGTACCAAAGGGTGTGTGCGTGACAACAGAAGGATTGTTTGCGGGTCCTTTCTTTGTGTGCTAGTTGTAATTCAAGCCAGTTGGCTGATTTGCTGAATGATTAGTGTGTGCCACCTGATATGTAGAACCTGGTTGCCTGGTACGCTGATGTACTACTCGTGATTGCTTTGTACATGATACATGCACTCTTTAACAGTATTCTCACCTGTAGAGGAACTCAATGTAGTTTGTGTAGGACAGGGGTGATTTGGTCAAATTTCTGTGCATCTGTAATAAGATGATCTGCATCGTGGTGGGCTGCTTTTAGGGGAGCCAAGTGAGTAGCTGGGAGCCCTATCAGGAGCGCATTTCCCCCATTGATGTGCAAGACCACAAGGGCCTGCACTTCGGCTCAAAAGTCTTGGGGTAGGATTAAGTGTGGAGCCAGGCTTTTGGGGATTTCTTGGCTATGTGTTTCTGGAAGGACAGGCTGTTGTCAATGCTGAGGCCTAAAGATTTTGCTGAATCTGAGAGTTGTTCATCAAACCCTTTTAGGCGCATATCATTGAGCCATTGTTGGACAGTTAATGTTTAGTTGGTGGTCCGATGAGGACAAATTCAGTCCCTGGTTGGTTAAGTTTGAGGTAGGCAGTCGCCATCCAAGACTGGATGATGGCTAGGTAGACTGATGACCGTGTGCTTTTACTCTCATGTATAACAGAGTATTGTACACTGCACGTCTAGCTCCACAGATCCAGAGAAACTGGGATGTGAAAAAAAAACATTACATTATCATAACTACACCCATTACATATATAGTTGTAACTAGGTATACATTACACTTTAACATACCAAACAACGTACCCATGTTTGAAATGTTTGAAAAGCTTGATAAAACACCATATTGGGGTACATGAATATCAAGCATGCACAATGCGTTTATCTCTAGTAGAGTTCTAGAAATCTGATTTTACCTGAAGTAGCAAATTTAGTGACTAAGCCCCCTACAAGCTTTATAAAGACTGCAAATTACTAGCTAGCAAATGGTATTGCGATATATAGGAATTTTAAGTGTAGAGCAATTGGTATTTATATAATTTGAAAAACATATTGTTAAAGGATGAATTCATGCAAAACAACAGCCATTTATCATGATTTGATGGGAACAAACATAACAACTTATAGCATCGTCTTCTGTAGACTCATCCCTTTAATATTTTATTGCGCCGTATTTATATAAATGTGTGTGCGCCTGTGTGTGTCTGTGTGTGTGTGTGTTTGCATGTACAGTCAGTCAAAAACATTGTCCAAGGGGCATTATGGTTAAGGTGGCATTACAAAATGTAAGGAAATCTAGTGGAAAAACTTTGTTGAAGGATTGTTATGATACATACAGAGAAAAATAACAAAACATCAACTATTCCTCACTTATGGTAAACCAAGAAAACCATGATATGCTATGGCATTTATAGCACACCTGTACACAAGTGTTTCATGGCGTGTAAATATGTCCACTGTGCTGAATTACTTGTGAGGCCAGATATAACACCACAGTTGACATCACAAAAAATGCTGCTCATGACATCATATATGACATCATCCATGACATCCCATATGACATCACATGATGGCTACATTCTCTGCACAAAACGTAGCAACAAGGAAACAATACATATATTGCCAATATATATCCAATGGACCCAATCAGGAATGGGGATTTACCATTAAGGCCCAACTCGTGATCCGGTGGTAATACCACCGGACTGGTCGGTGTTAGGGCTATTACAGTCAGCTGTATTACAGCCGGCAATACAGCCCAACTCGTGATGAGGCCCTCAGTGTCTTAAAACCGCCATGATCCAGACATTATACACACATTGCTCTGACTATAATGTCACCACACATAACCTACAGTACAATGAAGATCTCATGGCCACGCGGTAGCACAGATGGAAAAAGTGGAAGTACTGCTGAAAGAGATGAAGGGACGACCATCCCTGTGTCCTTCAGCACACCCGAGACATAAACACACACAGACCTCCCAAGACCGGTCTTTACAGCAGCTGTTTTTGATATTCTGCTGGCCTGTTGTGCCCCATATCCTACGTGCGCCTCGGCAAGTGCAACTTTAGCATTCACAACTGTGTCTTACACGCACCTCACAGCGCATACTCTCCAGGCAAGTCTCATGTCTGTGTAGATTTGAATGGAGTCTCACTCAAGGCCTCGCCAACTTTAATGGAGACGGATCGGATGGATGGCTCATAGTGGATTAAAACAAATCAGTGGGAGGTGAGCTATGACTCCTTCGTTTTACAGACCATGTATCCAACCTTGATAAAGCAAACCTCAGAGTGGGGAGACTATAAATGTCCTACATTGTGTCCAATTAATCTTAAAAACAAATGTGGGCTGCAAGAAACACTAGGAGGCTTGTTTGCCAATCTGCTATTGTCCATTTATGGAGCTGTTTAAGTTTAAATGGGGGTGGCATTAGAAATAATCTCACGGGTTGTCATCCATTGTGTGCGTGACTATAAATACCCATGATTCACTGTATGGTGGATCGCTAAAGAGTCCAATGGCCAATGAACACACTCGCCAAAGCTCAAAAAAGAAAGGATATGAAATCAGGCTGCACAACTGCAGAATCCAGCCTAAAGCGTTTATATTACTTCTCTCAATAGTCTGAATACAAAATGGTGTAATGCACAGTCCACGCTGGCTACTCTTACAGTGGTGGAAGCCGTAGAGAAAAGCACCATAGATAGAAACCACTTTCAAAGCATAAAAGGAAGCAAACCATCTCGAAAATAAAGGAGGGGTGGACAAAATCCAGGAGTGAACATCTAAAAATCCTTCTTCTCCTTCTTCCATCCAAGCAGCTCTGTGGACATGTCAGTGACACCAGCTTAGCAGTGCCACCGGAAGCCCCACTATTATATTTACAGCCCGATCTGAAAAGGCACTTTAATGAAAAAAAAGCATCGTTTTGCATTTCCATTAAGAACTAGTTCTAAGATATATGTATATGTATTACAAAACATCAGTTTTAGACTTGCAATATTTGTTTACTCACAAACATACCACCATTGAGAACGGGAATGACATGATGGACATGAAAAAAGCATTGTAAAATATTCCCACTTCAAACTGCTCCTTGAAAGCAAGCCAAGTAAAGTATGGCACGATTGTGATCGAATGTGCTAGGAGGCTGCAGCCATTCCAGCTCATATCTCCGATTCACAGCTCCCCTTATAAGCACAGAGCCATCTCAAAGATGGGTGGGAATTGTCACTGGGACTAGCATGGCCATTGATAATATGTGGATGGGTAAATAGCCAAACAGCAACCATAGGGTCAGTGTCGCCTCCTCTCATCCCATCTCTCCCGTCGCTTCACTTCACAGGCCATTAGTTCTTCTGATATGCCGCAATTACAGAACCGCTTTATAGTCAAAAGTTTCAAAATATTCCTGCCTCCTGTTACAATGTTTAATGTTCATTACGCCCAGCGATATTCTTCCTCGTCACAGTACGTATCAATGACAGAAACTGGCTTCCCACATGAGTCAATTTCAAATGTGCTATCCCTTTAATAAAAGCCAAAATATGTGTATCTCTCCCATCTGGGGTATGAAAGTACCTATAGACTGAGAGGGTCAGCAGTACAGGTGAAAGCAGTGGGTGTAAGAACTGTGATGAGACAGAGTAGGACTAAGAGTCATGAAGACTACTGTAAGTAATCCAACAATCACAGTGCTTATCATTGAAAAATACCAACAACCTCAATGTGCCTCTCTTACTCCATAAACAAAATGAAACCACAAATCATTGCAACACCCTTATTGATTTTACTGCAACAAAAATAATTAATGACAGTGATGTCCAGAGAACCCCAGGAGCGCCTGGAGAACCCTACTAGCAAACCCATCATATCCTGTCTCCAGGATTTGACGTCTGTAATGTTACATGAGCGTAGAGGGAGTACCCCATGTACCAGCTCTGAAGATCTCCTGCATTGAGACTCACCTAGCTTCAGCCAAGGAAATAGCCATACTCCTATGGGGATCTAGTTGAAATGCCCTGAGGAACCTGAGAACCTGCCAGAAACTATGTTAATGAAATGGCCTTAACCCATCTGCTGAATGTTGCTGAAAAAGCCATCCTATTTCTCCCTGCTACTCCAAAAGTGACAAACAGGCTTTCAGAAGCCTGAAAGGATACTGTCCTGCAAAGCACTTCCCACATCCAAAGACACTGATATGCCCCTTCTTTGCCATGTCCCAAGGAATGCCTGGTAAGACAATGACCTTGGACAAGTGAAAGCATGGATACCACCATCGGGTGAAAAGTCATATCTGAGAGTCACTGCTTCTTGTGAAATCAACAAATATGGAGGCTTACAGAGAAATGCAATTATTTTCTTCAATTGGCGAACAAAGATAACGAATAACAGGAAAACTGTTTCCTAGGAGAATAACCTTTCATCAACTGCAGCAAGGGACTTGAGTGGGTGACATTGGAGAGTCCCCAAAACCAAGGGCACATCCCATGATTGAAGAAATGGAAAACAAAGAATAAGATGGAGGGCGAACAATAACAAAGCTCTTCAAAGTAGGCGAGAAACGAATGAGAGATGTGACGGATCCGAGCCCTAAGCTTCCCTAGTGTAACAGTGCATAATTGCCAACATGACCCATTCCAATATGTAGGTGGTTATGCAGTCATGTTTTTTTCTTTGCATTCTGGGACTTGTAGTTCAACTTTTCCCATTATAAAACGTGCACCACAAGTCCCAGAATGCAAAGGAAAAAAAGGACTGGATAAGCACCTGCAGTCTGCAATGGGTCGTGTTGCCAACTATGCCATAATAGCAGCACATTGGGCAGTTGTAGAGTGAGCCAGGTCTACAGCAAACCCCTCCTGTAGAATATGAGATCAAAGCTATTTCACACTGTAGAAGAGGGACACCCCAGGAAGTGCACCAACTTTCGAAGGAACTCATATGCCTAGAGTAAGACTATACAGTGTAAGGTTTCCATGATCCCTGAAGTCTGTCCAACACTTTCTTAGAAAAACCATACTTAAGAACACTTTGTTTTCAAGTGGAATCCTGCCCATGACCAACTGAGGGAAACTTTACGGGCCAGAGAAAGGAGGATGATTGATAATTGGGAAAACACGGCAAATCATGATCTCCTCAGCCAGTAAGGAGCCAGCAGGATTCCACTGGTCTGATTTTTCTTCAGCTTCACCTGAAATCTGGGTAATAGGAATGGGGGAAATGCATGAAGGGGATATGCCAGCCATGAGAGGTCCAGAGCCTCTTCCCCACAAGGCATGGATTGATGAAATATGGAGCAAAACAACGGGAGGAAATTGTTTTCTGCAGAGGAATACAGCTCGATCCTAGGAATGCCATATCTCAACGCCAAGAGCTGGAAGGCCTCTGGCTTGAAAGAAAGCTCCTGGGAGGAAGGGAGTACCCTGCTCAATACGTATGCTGCCAGATTGTCTGGCCCTCTTATGTATGTGTCCTTAAAGGGTAAAACCATTTCTCTACCCAAATCCTAAGGTCAAAAGCAAATCACTCCAATGACTGGAATATGGTACACCATGGCTGTTTACATAAGCAATGGCCATTGTGTTGTTTTTCAATATAACAGCCCTTCCCTCAATAGCCAGATGAAAGGAATGAAGAGCACTGCTGATGACCTCTAGTTCCCCTCAAGTTGAGTACATTTGTGATTCTTGAAATGCCCAACGCCTCTGCATTGTCCCTGTGGATCCCCAGCCCAGAGAACTAGAGTTGATGTTGATGGGAATTGGATTCATAGTGTCCAGGAGAAACATCAGATTCCACTGAGATTTTCATCACTGCTGAAGGAAAAAAAACGGACTTCATTGGGACTAGAATCACAAAGTCCAGTGAATGGGGATACCAGCACTTGCGTAATTGCTAGATCAAAAGTGTGAATGTGTAGGTGGGCCCGTGGCAAGACAAGGACACAGGCTAAATCAGCTAATGCAGAAGAACCCATTGGCGAGCTGTTGCCGACTGAAAACTGCTCAACTTGCTCAATTCATGTATCAGTGCTACATGCCAGTCTTCTGACACAGAGAATCCTCCCTCCATTTTCATAAATAGGGTACCTATTTACTGGAGCCTTTGTGATGGAATCTGGAGTGTTTTCTGCAAGTTGTTCAGGAACCAAAGTTCATGAACAAGCTGCATGTCACGGAGAGTCCAAATATGGCGAGCTCACCCCGGGATCCCTGAATCAGGCAGTTGTTGGGGAAAGGATAAACAGCAAGCCCCTTGTTGTGCAGCAATTCCACCACTGGAGCCAACATCTTTGTGAAAACCGGGGCACTGTTTTCAGACCAAAGGTGATGCCGTAAACTGGAAATGGGAAGTCAACATTGCAAACCGGTGCTAGCTGTTGTCTGTCCATCTTATTGGAATGAGATAATATGCATCATGTAGATCAAGGGATGTGTGACAATTCTTCTTTGCGATAAAGGGGATCAATTATTTATCGTCTCTTTACCACTTCCTTTGCCCAAGGATCTGCAATAGTTGGGTTTCACGTAGTGCTCAATCTTTGGAGCCTTCCCCCCAAAGTCTCTACTTGACAACATTTTCTCAGCATAACAGTTATTGAATGGACTATTTTAGAATCCGGGTTAGAAAGTGCACCTGAAGAAGAAACAACTTGTGTGTCTGCTGCTTCTTCTTCAAGAGTAGAAATAACATCTGTGCAATAAAAAAACAGCATCATCACAAACATGTACTGAGTGGAAGAATGTGGTTCCCAAAAAAGGTCTTAATCTGTTACCTGGTTGATATGAAACAGGATTTTTCAAAAGCCACTGCAGAGTTTGTAAAATATAAGAAATGTGGATGGAAAATCAGTTGAGGTATGTTTTGTAAATGTTTCTTTCTGACCACTACACTACAAAGGCACATTTTCAAACTTCATAAAGAGACATATAAATTGTACAGACCTAAAAGTGTTGTTAAAAAAACAAGCAACTCTTTCTGAAACCTGCAACATCAGGGATTCATCAAAAATAAAAAAAACTAAGAAAGAGGATGTGGTGTTTTCTAAACAAATTCAGAAAATGTTGCAAAATGCAATTGCATAGGGCTTCATTATAAGTTTGGTACTAAGTCAAAAAGTGGCAGAAACAGAATTATCACCACTTTTACCACTCTGTCAAATTAAGGGTAACCAATAATGTGCACAAATTCTTCTGGCGGTAGTAGACCCGGAGGAATTAGCGACTGATACAAAAATGGTAATTCCATCGCATTTCAATTGGAAATACCACAAAAATACTTGCAAAAATGGTGCTGATGCTGCCAAAAGTACAGTGCAGTTAGCTACACCGAAAAGGTGGAGTTAAATCTATACAGGTGATGGTAAGTAAGCCAAAGGTGCACCCAGTTGGCCCAGAAACGATACGTGAGGCCTGCACCTTCCCCAAACACACCTCCCAAAACCATGCTTCCACTAGTATTAACAAGCATCAATATTCAGGATCTTCTGCTCTACATTGAGCTGCACAGGTATGCACTAAAGCACCACAGACAGCAAGCAGCGGAAAGGTGCAGGAGACGTCTTGTAGGGAAAGTGCCCAATCCCTCATGTAGGCCATCATCCTGGGCCCTAACTGATGGGCAGCTGATAACGCTCTACTGCCTTAACAGAGAGACCGTGGCAGAGCTACTCTCCTTGATACAGGCTGATCTACAGAGCAGGATCAACATAAGAACAGCAATCCCAGTGCACACCTTTTCTCCACATACAGCTTCCAGCACACTGTGTGCATGCTGCATTGCATTTCTCAGCTCATGTCTGTATTGTGCATTCCCAGGTGCTGGATGCACTCATGCAGTATGCACCCCAGCACATCTCACTGCCCACCATCCCTGCACAGGTAAATACAACAAAGCATGTTCTATACAGCTGCCCACTTCCCTAACATCATGAAGTTCTGGACTGCATGCCTGTGGCATCGGTGTGCTCCCCAGGCAAAGGAAGGTGTTCTGAATCTGGACACATCAGCATTCGCTTAATGTACAGATGGCCTGTGCCACAGACCTTACTGAGACTCACTGCTGTGTCTGCTTCCGAGTTTCCACCCATGATGCCATGGTCCTGCAAAACAGCATACTGCCAGCATCCATGGAGACCCACAGAGGGTAATGGACCTGGATCATGGGTAAGTGCAATCACCATCAAATAACACATACAGGATTCTCAAGTGCAAAGGGTAGAAATGATGGGGGAAATGGGGTAATCATCTATTTGATGTCAATGTAATGCATGCCCTTTCACAGTCCTGTGCATGAAGCACCTTCCTTCGGACACAGCACATAAGAAGAATTACCTCATCAGACAAGGCTCTGCAGGACAACATCAGAACATCACAGAAACTCATTATTTCAAATGTACTAAGACACATACTCTCAGTGAAGTACAGGTACCACAATGCAAAGGGAAACTATACCCACACAGGTCACAGCACAGTTCTCCTGTGCAAAATGTCAGTTCAACACTTTCAGGAATTGATGGATTGAAGGCTGAAACCCACGAATGCCAATTCCCAAGAGCATGAGCACTATAACAAAGTGCACAAGATTACCAAAACGCTTTTCAAAGCACATGCCTAGTATTGAATATCCACAGGGAACATGCTCACTGGCAATCCAGTTACAGTGTATGACTGTTAACTCTGTTGTCAGTGATGTTGGGAATGGGGGATTCCTTTTGTGCCCTTAACCATTTCCCCCGTATTCCATAATGTTGAAAGAGACACTTTGTGAATTGTAAATGTGGCATATGTACAGTAGCTGACATGTTGACAATCATTTCATGACAAATCATAACACTTACTTGTAGTTCTGTAACCAATACCTATGGCCATTCCTCTGGCTATCCCGACCTTCCAGGGCTGATGACACCTGTCCAGAATCCATGGACAGCACAAGAGAAGGTGTACAACAAGGCACATAAAAGGACCAGCCTCTGCACAGAGCACACCTTTGGCCTGCTAAAGGGATGGTTCTGGCTTCTCCATCAGAAAGAAGACACCGTAATGTACAAGCCAGACAAGGAGGGCAACATTGTATTGTATGTGCCATGCTATACAACATGTGCATTAGGGGCCATGACCCCCTATTCCGGGATGTCAGCATGGTTCCCCCAGAGTAGGATGTTGAAGGGGACAACTTGCCAATAGGCAGTGATGGTGACGAAGGCAGATATGGACAGCTCATGTGCCAAGAACTGATTGAGAGTTTCCTTTAAGGACCTTACACATACCTCTGGCAATTGTACAAAGTTGCATAGGAAATCTGCCACACCCATTCAAAAATAGCTGTACAAGCATCTGGTCAAGTGTATGTGTGGTGTTATTGCATTTCAATAAACACCCTTACCCTCCCACCTACCTCATCCCCAACACCTGTGCCCTTTCACCTCCCTTGTCCTCCCACATCTCTCATCACTAACACCCTTGACTTCCCACCACCCTCAACCCCAATGCCTGTGCCCTCCTACCTTTCACATTATATGTCATTGTGAGATGACGGGGGCTGCCAGGCAGTGAGCCTTCTGTGGGTGACGGAAGTAGAGGGTTCCGACTCCTGGCCCTGGAGGTGCTGTAAGGTGAAGAGCAGGGTAGCTTGCATGATCTCTTCACCTTCAGAGATTCCCCCAATGACCTCTCTGCCCCTCTGTCCCGCGACTGTGCTTGATGCCATTGCTGCAGGTAGGTGGTGGCACTGCCTCTCCGTGGTCATTGCCATATGGCGGGGTGATCCCTGCACAGCATCCCTAATTGCCTGCAGGTGTTGCAATTATTGCACCACAATATTCTCTATGCGCTCCTGGCACTGTTAAATATTGTTGAGCCGCATCCAGATTCCTTCTAGGGTGTACTGGATGGAGTTGGGGGTCTCACTCACGTACATGTCCCCCAAACACCTGCATCCACTAGTCCAATGCCATGCAATGCCATCATCATCAGTACCTGTGTCTGTATCTTGATTCTTGTTGTATTCGGTCAATGCAACAGGTGAAGAGGATGAGTGAGGGTTCAGAAGAGTGTTTTCCAGTGTGACTACATCGGTGGACTGGGTCACATGGGAGTCTCTACAGGGGCCTACAGTCTGGTGGTGTTGGCAGCAGATGGGTCAGCAGCATCGGCAGCAATGTCAGTGGCGTTGGTATCAGTAGCGTTTGTATCAGTAGCCATAACTGCGCGGATGGAGTCGGTGTGGCTGGTGTTTGCTGCTGGCATGCTGGTGTTGGCACACACAGCTTTTTTGGCTGTGGTCTTCCTCTAGGTGCCATGGCTGTGGGGTGTAGGGGTGGTGCAGAGGTGCATGCAGTTGTTGTTGGCCCCTCAGTGCTCCCAGTGGCATGTCCTGATGTACTGGGTCTGGCTACATCTCCATGGGTGGGCTGTGGATCTGTTGGGTAATGAATGATATGCTCATCATGTAGACTGGTGCATGGCATAGCAAGACACTCATGCATTTTGGAGAATCCTGACAAAGGCTAATGGGGTTAGAGTGGGTTCACATGCAGGAGGATGTCTACTCAATCATTGGTACATATGACCTCTGACATGCACTCCCCTTGAAGGATGTGAGGGTTGACTTTGTGTGACATGGTGTCTGGTGTGATGTCCATCTTGTGGATTGCTCTGTGGAATGAGCATTGGAAGTGGACAGGGTATTTTGCCAGGTCCCACACTCAGCACTTGTGAGATTATACTAGGTCAAGGAAACATGGGGACTTGGCCCACCATGTATGCAGGCCCTTATTCGCAAATGACTTGCTCACATGACATTTACATGTGTCAGGCCAGTTATTGGCCGTGGTGTTTTCAACGTGGGTCAATTGGCATGTTGGTGTTTTAGGGATACATGTGGGCAGAAGGAGCCTTACTTGAGTCTATGGCCAGATAGCATGAGGACACGTGTCCATATAGGAATTGGTACATTTCTGTTCACAGCCGCATGGACATGGTATGCCACTATGAATAGAACATGCATGTTGTTGCCCTGGCATTGGTCCCATTGCCCTTTGGCAGGCTGTTGGCCCCACTATTGCAGCCATCTGAGTTATCAGCCTAGGCTATTTTCTATTTTATTGTTTAAAACATGGACCTAGCTCTAGAGCAGTGGAGCTCTGTAAAGAGTGAGGGTGCCAGAGTTTGGATTGGCATCTTTTAACAGTAACACAGTACTGTGAGTTGAGGTCTGTGTTCTGGTATGTGCATCCATTGGGATTAGTCCTTGGTTAGGTGTTGTTGAAAGAGTCATGTTTTGAGAGATTTGCAAAACTGGAGAATTGTGGGGGCATTCTGAGCTGATACCGGGATCAAGTACCAAAGGGTGTGTGCGTGAAAACAGAAGGATTGTTTGCGGGTCCTTTCTTTGTGGGCTAGTTGTAATTCAAGCCAGTTGGCTGATTTGCTGAATGATTAGCATGTGCCACCTGATATGTAGAACCTGGTTGCCTGGTACGCTGATGTACTACTCGTGATTGCTTTGTAGATGATACATGCACTCTTTAACAGTATTCTCACCTGTAGAGGAACTCAATGTAGTTTGTGTAGGACAGGGGTAATTTGGTCAAATTTCTGCGCATCTGTAATAAGATGATCTGCATCGTGGTGGGCTGCTTTTAGGGGAGCCAAGTGAGTAGCTGGGAGCCCTATCAGAAGCGCATTTCCCCCATTAATGTGCAAGACCACAAGGGCCTGCACTTCGGCTCAAAAGTCCTGGGGTAGGATTAAGTGTGGAGCCAGGCTTTTGGGGATTTCTTGGCTATGTGTTTCTGGAAGGACAGGCTGCTGTCAATGGTGAGGCCTAAAGATTTTGCTGAATCTGAGAGTTGTTCATCAAACCCTTTTAGGCGCATATCATTGAGCCATTGTTGGACAGTTAATGTTTAGTTGGTGGACCGATGAGGACAAATTCAGTCCCTGGTTGGTTAAGTTTGAGGTAGGCAGTAGCCATCCAAGACTGGATGATGGCTAGGTAGACTGATGACCGTGTGCTTTTACTCTCATGTATAACAGAGTATTGTACACTGCACGTCTAGCTCCACAGATCCAGAGAAACTGGGATGTGAACAAAAAAAAAACATTACATTATCATAACTACACCCATTACATATATAGTTGTACCTAGGTATACATTACACTTTAACATACCAAACAACGTACCCATGTTTGAAATGTTTGAAAAGCATGATAAAACCCCATATTGGGGTACATGAATATCAAGCATGCACAATGCGTTTATCTCTAGTAGAGTTCTAGAAATTTGATTTTACCTGAAGTAGCAAATTTAGTAACTAAGCCCCCTACAAGCTTTATAAAGACTGCAAATTACTAGCTAGCAAATGGTATTGCGATATATAGGAATTTTAAGTGTAGAGCAATTGGTATTTATATAATTTGAAAAACATATTGTTAAAGGATGAATTCATGCAAAACAACAGCCATTTATCATGATTTGATGGGAACAAACATAACAACTTATAGCATCGTCTTCTGTAGACTCATCCCTTTAATATTTTATTGCGCCGTATTTATATAAATGTGTGTGCGCCTGTGTGTGTCTGTGTGTGTGTGTGTTTGCATGTACAGTCAGTCAAAAACATTGTCCAAGGGGCATTATGGTTAAGGTGGCATTACAAAATGTAAGGAAATCTAGTGAAAAAACTTTGTTGAAGGATTGTTATGATACATACAGAGAAAAATAACAAAACATCAACTATTCCTCACTTATGGTAAACCAAGAAAACCATGATATGCTATGGCATTTATAGCACACCTGTACACAGGTGTTTCATGGCGTGTAAATATGTCCACTGTGCTGAATTACTTGTGAGGCCAGATATAACACCACAGTTGACATCACAAAAAATGCTGCTCATGACATCATATATGACATCATCCATGACATCCCATATGACATCACATGATGGCTACATTCTCTGCACAAAACGTAGCAGCAAGGAAACAATACATATATTGCCACGTGTCCTTAACTTTCTTTTCAATGAGTGCGTGCTATATTTTTCTCTTCAACACATTTTAAAACAAGCAGACTTTACTTATTACAAATATGTTTTGACATTGCATTTTCCACAATTCTACTGCAGTTTTATAATAGTTGTATTATAGTTACTCTATACACCGCTCATGTCATGTCATTTGTAAGCACTTTTTCCATTCAATGCCTCTTTTTAGTTTGCCACATGCAAACTTCCTCGGTCTGTGATATCTGCAAACACGTATAATGCCATAATATTTTGCACTTGTAATGCTTGCTTGACAAAGTTATGTTGGCTAGCTGCACACAGTACATTAATGCAGTCTTAAGTTATGTGTTGCAGAGTGTGGCCCGCATCCGTGATGCTATATGTGATGGCATCAGTGATGTCATGGATGACATCATATGTAATACCATTAGTGATGTCTTGTGTGCCATCATCTATATCAAATGCACGACCTGGTGACCAGTAGAGCATGGTGACCTATTTATGGATCATTTAGGAAGTACATGTTTAAGATTGTGCTGTTTTGCACAACATCCATAATGTACCTTTTAAAACTTTTTTTGCTTGTTTTTTGAAATGTCAACTTAAACATAGCAGCCCTTCAACAAAGTTTTTTCACTGAATGTCCATGACTTGTGTAGGGCAACTGTTGTAATGCAAGTGCAGCGTCCCAGACAGGCAAAAAGGTTCAGATTGAGAAAAACATATTAGCACGACATGTTGTGGGAGTAGACCGAGGATGGTGCAGTAGAAGGTGCATGTATGGCTTTTAGTTAGGTTTGATACACACAATACCCCTTCTTCTGAAAATCAAATTTTCATGTTCAACGTACTCAACAGGAATATTTTTGCACCCGAATTTGTTTATGTATGGAGCAACTGTGTTGTTGAGCTAGGTGCCAGGTATCATAAACAAGTCATGGAGGGTGCCATCAGAATTATTCTTTTGGCCTGCAGTGCCCCAAGACCATACTCCAGGTAGCATCATTACATTGGATTTGGAGGGGGTGATTGTGGATTACAAGATAATTCTCATAGGGACTGATGAAGAAGTCGATGAGTGGCGTACAGTTCTGTGCATTGTCACGGCTCAACCAGTGAACAGGGTGTCAGATGGACAGTTGTCTGAGGACACTGATAATGACAGTGAAATGATCTTGGAGGTTTGTATCCCATGTCGAATAAGGATTCAGCATAGAAATGACGCTTGTCCTATACCTATTGCTAAATGCGTGCCTGCATATTTACAATAGGACTTGTTACAGGTCCCAAGCACTTTATGTATGGACAAACCCATGATGTAGGGCTCTTGAAGAGCATAGGGGTAGTACGTGTTAAGTTGTAACAGGGTGCAATGTTACCCAGAGTGCAACAATACCCATTGTCAAGGCAAACAGATGAGAGAATACATGCAACAGTTGTTGCGCTATGGCAGCAGGGCTTTATAGAACCCTCAGAGTCTCCAAATAACACAGCGATATACCCTGTCTAAAAAGCAACAGTGTCATGTTGGAGGATGATACAGGACTTACCCCCATAGAGTTACATTGTTGAGGCTGAATTCCGAGTTGTACCTAACCCTGTTATGATCCTTTGTGATATATTAACTAAGGCCACACACTTTAATGTAACTGATTTAAAAAATGCACTCTTTTCCATTCCATTGCACCCCGATTCTTAATACCTCACTGCATTCACCTATAGCTGGGAAAGGTTCCAACACACTAGACTTCCTCAGGGGTATTGTAAATTCCCCAGTATTTTCAACAGAGTATTACATATGGATTTGGACAATATACATGTATCGTGTATGGTCATTCAGTATGTAGGTGAACTCATTGTGTGCAGCACAACAGAAGAATTATGTAGAGCAGATTCAATTACATTGTTGCAATTGCTTACAGACAGTGGGTACAAGTGGATAAGGACAAAGTGCAGTACTGCTAGAAAGAGGTAGTGTACTTGGGACAACTTACAGCCTCTGAAGGGAAACAAGCAACACCAGAAAGAGCAGCTGTAGTACTGCTCACACCACAGCCCACTACATTGAAAGAAATGCAGCAGTTCTTAGGATTGCGTTATTATTGTAGAGCATGGAATTTTGACTATTCCACTTACAAAAAAACCCTACTGCAGGGACTTAAGGAGGCACAAAAAAGGAAAGGGTCACTTACATGGACAGGAGAAATGATAACATGTTTCGAGATCACTTTGCGGCCGGGCCTGCACCCATATTACTATAGATGTCTCAGGGGTCCACCTTCTTGGTCCCATAATACCCTTGCCATGGCCACTTGGCAATGGCATGGAAGGTACCAAAACCTCAATTTTAAACCGTGATGTTGACCTGAGTTTTATACTCAAATTTGCTGTGGGTATGTCCATAATGTGTTTCCAGGAGCTTAAAGATGCCATAAGCAATGCACCAGTACTAGCAACTCCTGATTACACAAAATATTTTCACATTTCAATGGGCAAGTATTGACTGTTGTATTGGCCCAACAAACATCCCTGGGAAACAAACCCTAAACATATTACAGTGGCATCTTCGATTCAGTGATGCAGGGCCAGTTCCTTTGTGAACAGGCACTGGCAGCTGCAGTCGTTGCCATAGAAAAATCAGCAACAATCACTATGGGGTGCTCAGTCACGTTATATGTAGAGCATGCAGTGTTAGCAAATCCTTAAAGATCTAAATCCACTTTGACTACACAAAAGGCCTTGGGATACGAAGTAATATTGTCAAGCTCATCTATTCACATTGTGAGATGTTGTACAGTGAACCTGCCACGTTTACCACAATACCAGGAAGGAGAGGAAGTGAATGACTGTGTCACTTATGACGGCCCTGAAAATTATTTAATAAGAGCTAGAGAGGATGCACTTGAGGAAGGGGGGGTCCTCTTTGTTGATGGGTCATCAACGATTGATCAGGAGACTGGCCAAAGACACCCATATACAGCAGTGGTGCACCTTGTAGATGAGGCATAAGGGGTTCTAGTACAGAAAAGGTTACCAACATACTATGCAGCTCATGTAGCAGAACTGATTGCATTAATTGAAGCATTAGAGCCATCCCAAGGATGCTGAGTGACCGTTTACTCTGATTCCCCATACGTAACCACCACTGTACATTCAGGGTCACCCAAATGGAAAAGGAGCGGATTTCAGAGATCAAATGGTTTGCCTGTACAACATGCAGCCTAATTAGAGAGATTGATTCTTGCTCTGTAATGTCCAACGCTAGTAGAAGTGGTTGAATGCACTGCCCACACCCAGAATACAGACCATGTTTATCTTTGCAACGATGCAGCAGATAAGGCACCAAAGAAGCGGCGTATCACAGGGATCCAGATGTCACTGCATATCCTGAGGTGGTAAACCAACAGCAGGAGTTAGCAATCCCATATACTGCTGTACCAATTACATAAATAATTGAAGTACAAGCCACGGACCCCAGGACAAAAAAGACCCTTGGGTCAAGCAGGGTTGTTCACACTCCCCAACTGAGTTGATTTGGAGCAAAACATTACAAGTAAGGTAGTGATGCCACAGGAGTGGCTAAGGGTTGCTTTTAAGCAGTTTCACTACCCGGCACACGTTTCAAAACAGCACATTGCTGCAGATATCCAGGAGGACTGGTTTGTCCTCAACCTACTTGAATGTTTTAATAAGTTTGTGGCAAAATGCATAATGTGCTATCTTTACAACACCGGCCAGATACTCAGGACGCTGTTCGGCACTGTGCCTCATCCCACTGGGCCATTCTGGGAGCTTCATATCAACTAAGTGGACATGATTAACAGGTGCAGTAATTACTGTCACCTTATTGTTGTGTGCCCATTCTCCAATTGGGTTAAGGCTTGCCCCTGCGCACAACCAGATGCCAAATCTGTGGCCAAATTCCTAGTATTTCCTCACTGGGGGGTAGGTGAGGTCCTAAAATCTGATAATGGCACTCACTTTTTTAATTAATTATTCCAGCAAATAGTGTCCATATTAGGGATCCGGCATCAACTGTGCTCAGTGTACCATCCACAAGCCAACAGAATAGTTGAAAAATGAATAGGTTATCTAAAATTGATGCCATGCTGGGGAGGAACTGGCTGCAGTGTTTCCCTGTGGCTTTGTTTAGCCTAAGAACGCAACCCACTAAAAACCACCACTTGTCCCGACTTGAGATAGTAATGGGGAGAAGGATGCACACACCACTTACTACTACATGCACAGCATCAGATGCTCACAAGGCAGTAGGAGTTTCGGGGTGGGAGTTTCAGTGGTATTTGTGCCAATTAAAAAAGTGTACAAAGGTTCTGTCTCCAAATATTGCTCCTTTAGAAGAAGACACAGCTGCAGCATCAGCGACAGATGATCTGAACTTGCCACCACTTCAGCTGTTTCATGATGATCAAATTTACATTAGCAATTGTGTCTGCCGCTGAAATGAGCAGAAGTTCCAGGGGCCCTTCACTGTGGTCTTTCCTATCTCCTTTGCCGTTCGGGTGAAGGTGTTGCAGTATTGGGTCCACCTATCCTACTTTTGGAAGGCACCCGGCACCGCTCCACCATCTCATGTAACTGGCCTACTTCCTGACTAAGATTAAATTGTATTTTGTAGCATGTTTCTTTTTCATATTGCAGATGATCAATTGATTTAACATGATGAAGATGTTGTAGTTGTTTACGTGGATATCTATTTTTTCTCTCCCTCTGCATTCTATTTCAGAGATACAGTTACAAAACTAACTCATTTACAAGTAAGTACTTCTACCTTTGTGATAGTTTTCAAGACAGAAGCCTTATCTTTTGTAGTCCTTCCCTAGTCTATAACATGAGTTTTCACAGAGGCAGAAGAGGGACCCTAGTGGTCTAGGTGCCAGCTACAGGCAGGTCAGTGTAGGGCTCAGATGCTGAAAGTCAAATTTCCAGAGGATATCTTCTCCAACAATTAAGTATTAGAACTAGAGTTAGTTTAAAATGTTCAGGGACTTCACAGAATGCTCCCTATACGTGTCCAAGCATTTGGCCTGGGTGAATGGTATGGGCAAACACACAACCGCACAAATGACCCACTCAGCCTCACAGGATGCACACACGATTTAAGGTAAGTATTACCCAAGCCAACACAGTACATTAGGATAAAAGATGAGCTATTGGTTGGATGCCTTCAGGATGCAGCAGCACAGGACCCCGTCCAGGGATTCTTGCTCTGTAGACTGATGAAATGGACACTGGATGGGAACTTGCAGCAGCAGTCACCAGAGGTGGCTTCCAGCAAATGATTCCTCTTGGATTCTTGTGGCTCTGTGGATTTTGTGCCTTTTTTGCAGGTGTCAGATGAAGAACGAACATCACTGGTTGGGTTCTCTTCACTCTCTCGATCCTGTACTCTGGTGAAGGGACTTCAGGGATTTGGATCGTATTTCTGGATGTCCAGCAGGAGTCCACCAAAGTTTGAGTGGGATTCTGACTTAGAAAAGACCATGCACTGCACACCGTCTTGAGGTCCCCTGGCATTGATGGTTTGCAGCCCAGAAAGATCACACAGCACATCAAGGGATGGCTTGTGATGCAGGTCTCCTTGTAACTAGTGGACATCACCAATCTCTGGGTATAAGTCACTGCATTCCGGACCCACGGGTCAATTGGAAGGATGGGTTGCATCGGGCCCCGGTACAGAATAGGCTTTCTAGTCACTGGAAATCGCTACAGGCATCTTTTCTTCATCTTCCTCTTAGGATTCAGCTCCAGTGGTCGACCTGTCAACAGCTTCCAGGTTCGGAGTATTTAACTGGAACTACAGCACAACTTCTGCAAACTCTCCCTGCAGTTTACATAAAGGGACGGTCTGGCTGTCCAACCAGGACAGCCAGTCCCCCATTGGGAACTCTTTCTTTCAGACAAGGTGAAAGACAAAGGGCTTCAGAGTTTTGGACTCCTCCTTCGCTTTCTGCCTTCTCAGAAACTCTGGAGCCTAGGCGGGGAATACAAAGGATTCCTGCAAAAGACAACCAAGGTCGATCCCACCTAGAAGGGCAGAAGAAGACCTAGGAAAGAAGAAGGATATTTAAAAATTGGGAAAAAGAAGGAACCCACCATTCTAGCAGAATGGTGACCGTCCTGTACATTACTGCAGCTGATTTGACAGCCTGTGAGTAATAAGACTTAAAAGTCACTAAGGTAAAACCACTCCCACCAGCCATTCAAGGAAACTTGCAAGGTTAAGTTGGGGTGTATTGGTTCACTATATAAAATGCAAAGGCGATGAGAATCCCTCTTTATCCCTTGGGAACAGTAGTTCACCCAAGTACATTAAAGAGAAATTAACAGGGAAGCCCAAAGAGGCAACCCAGCATAAGCCAAAATGTTATAGGAAACTATAACTCCAATCCCACACTATGCGTAAACATAAAACATCACCCATAAAAAGAGTAAAAGAATATGTGGGAAGGCAAAAATATTCCCCTTCACCTAGGGGCAAGGGAAAATAGTTCTGGGGTTGACACAGGTCAGGAAGATGTATCATAAATTTGAAAAGCTTACCTAACATTAACCATTGTGTTGAACATTGCCACGCCCTGACGCCCTGAAACAGGGTTTCCCTTTGACAGTGCATAGCGCTCCCTCAGCTCAGCTGAAAAAACAGCTGATGGAGTACTGTGCATTTCACTGGACTGGTTCCTCCATGATGGGCAATAGGGGGCCAAGACCTGGTGGGCCGACACCCCCTCACTCATTATGTATGAGCCGCCAATGCTTCTTCACCTCCTATAGGGTTCCTTTCACACACTGCACCTTAAGGTCTCTCACAACCTCTTCTTTTACTTCACTTAAAGTCTTCTTTTTAGCTTCTATCACCATCTCCCCCATAGACAACTTTTTAACCAAAGCTAACTTTGCAAACTCTCTCCTCCAACTTCTTGGTTCTTCCTCTCCTTAGCCCTCCAATTCTCTCTCTACCTGGACCTTTCTCTTTACATTACGTTAATGTGAATTTTATTTGCCTCAAAGCCATAAACGTACATTAAAACAACTGAATCACAAACATACAAGCATAAAAACAATTTGATCTGTGACACATTAAAAAAACATTACGAATACATAATGTGACTGCTATATGTCATGTCCAAAGGCAACTAGACGAAATTAACAGAGAAGGGGAAGGAAACAAAGCTTGCCATGCACAAGTTATGTTAATTCAGAATATGCATCTTTCAAGACAATGACATAAACGTAGCTCGTATTAATCTTTTGGTGTGAGTAATCAGGCACAATATATACATTTGAAAACCCAATACATGATATTCGGGTCTCTAGTGCTTTTACAGAATAATAGAGTCTCTGAAACCTTTCAGGTGTCAGCAGATCTAAACATGGGAAGCAGATAGAGTCTGCGTGGGGCTCATAGCTTGGTACAAAAGAAGAGAAAGTGAACAATTGTCTCTTCACCATCTCCACAAAGGGGGCACATGTGAAAGCTATTAGCATCCCAAAATGTAGTGAAGACAGCCAACCTGACAGTACCTCTTGTGAGAAACCTGAGGGTATTGTCACTCCTAGACACCTTGGATCCTCTGTGCAGGTGGCCAGGGAAAGGCCATCGCTATTGGTATCCCCCTTTCCCTACTGACAACCAAACCAACTCTTCCCCAACCTTTATGGGCTTTTACAAGCCAGCTCCTATCATTTTTCCCCAATTGACACTTGACAGTACTGGGACGAAGAAGAGGCAACTAAGAGCAATGAAGATTATGCTCTTATACCACTCTAGTACTGGGACGAGGAAGATTCATGCTTACAGCAGTGAAGGTAAGGCATGTCCCTTTAATTGTGGTCAGGCCAGGTTGATTAATCATTCACACCGGCAGCCTGTCAAGGGGCTGGAGGTGTATTAATAGAGCCCAGCCCAGAGGCAGACAGGAACAAGGGGAACAACGGGAACAACAGGAGAAAGTCCAGGGGACTGGTGAATGCAGCAGAGAACCCTACAACGTGGCACAGCAGTAGGGACTTCCTGGAGCAGATTGGAAAAGGAGAAGGGAGCCGGGCGGGGCGAGAAGGCTTCCCCTTTCTATCCTACTCAAAGTGCTCTTTCCCCTCTGGTGGAGGACCACCACAGGAGTGTCTGAGGTGCAGGATTCAGAGCCCTGACACTGAAGGCAAAAGGCCATGTGATCTGTGCTTCAGCGTAAACTCTTCAAGCGAGCAGTGAGTTTCTGGTGAATGAGCAACCCAGTGCGTGTGTGTGTGCACTTCATTATTTACTGAATATTTGTTATCGGAGTGGTTGCGTGCTGCGGATTAGCATGTTTTCAAAATTCTCTGATCTTTCCATTCTCGATCATGAAACAGAAGGGGGTACCTTGTAGCGGAGTGGTTGTGTGATGCAGATTAGCATGTTTTTTCAAAAGTCTCTGACCTTTTCATTGCCAAGTATCAAACAGAAGGGACGACCTTGTAATGGAGTGGTTGCGTGTGTCAAGAAAAATGTTTTCGAAGGTCTCTAAACATCGGGCCATCCAATTAAAGTGGAACAAATAAATATTGAACTACAGATGTAGTGAAAATGAACCATAAGCAGGAAAGACACTGTAGCCGGATTGGCAGTGAAATATTTAACCTGTGTGAAAGCTGCAAATTATCTGAACAAATTTTTGAAAACCCCATTAACTGAACTATGGAGACAAGGATCTTTTGCGTTTTCTTTGAACTGTGTAACTCTGAGTTCTGCCCAGGAGTATTTCATTTCAAGAATGTTTGAACTATGCGGCTTGGAACTTGGGGAATGGAACCCTGACACATAACTGGACATGCTTCAAGATGACCTTAGCAAAATGTTCACCAGAGCTATGCAAAAGTGAGATTGGCCGGTAATTTGCTAATTGATCTCCCCCCCTTTTTGTAAACTGGCACAATATCGGCATGTCTCCACGACTCTGGTGCTAAATTAGAATGAATACATGCCAACAATAGCTTCCACAAAATGGGAGCCCATATAAGTGGAACGCTCTTAAGCAATCGGTACCCGATAAGGACCTGCAGCCTCCCTCCTGCTGTGATCCAATTGCCGAGATAATATCATCCAGCCCAGAACAAGCCTATGCTCTTCACAACCAAGGTCATCATAAGCCTTGTTGGGCAAGCCCATATCCTCATCTCTACCATATAAACCTGAAAAGTGTTTCTGCCATACCTCAGAGGTGATACTACACTGGATGTCCACTCCCCCTTTTACTTCTACACTTGATATTATTGTCCAAAAGGTAGAACTATCACCTCTAACATAAGTGTATACAAGTTGTTCCCATTTTTGATTTAACAAAGTGTCCTTTTTAAATTTGGTTACACTTTTATGAGCTCTGAAGTGCTTTGTCCACCACCGAGCTCAAGATCAGACTATCTACTAGTCTCTGCTTAGCATTTTTGCATTCCTCATCATACCATTCGACCCTTACAGCTGTATGTTCTTTCACCATGCAGCTTGCAACGGTGATATGGGGAAGGATGGCAGCAACCACTACCCCAAATTCATCGGAAATGGCAGAGTCTTTGATATCATTCATGCTAATTCTTTCAATTTGGGGCAAGATGGCATTGTAGAGACCGGGTTTAATGTCCTGCTCCATCAATTTAACCCACATAACTGACTTTCATGCGTGACCAACAACATTTAGCCCTTGGTTACGCGGGGGAGCTGAACTGATTGAAAACTGATTGCCAAATAATAAGAAAAAAATGGATACATGCCTATGATCACTTTCATATTTATCCAAAACTGCAAAATTGATAACACTCTTCTAGTCACTAATGGAGAACAAGGCAGAATCATCGATCAAAGTAGAACCACAGGATCCAAAAAAGGTTTTACCAGCAGATTTATCGTTATTGAACCACCCATTGCAGGCTCTCAAATCAAGTCAATAGAGAATACGTGCTGTCTCAATGGCAGAGCTATGGACCTTTTTGCGCGGTCAGTGATCAGAGCCGGAATATCCAGGTCTGTGTCCTGATCCTCCCAAATATTCTCAAGATCCAAAAGAGGTTCAATTTGTAGGTTAAAATCTCCTGATACAATGATGTGTGTCTCACCTGAGTCCCGGTCAGCACTACAGATAACCAATGAATAAATATTATTAATGATAGACATTGTGCTGGGTCTATTATATACATTAAACAGCAGATAGCAGTGTCCAACAACAGCGGACGCCACTACTTTCTCTTTACCCAGTTTACAGGGTATTTTCTCCCAAGCCGTCTAGGTCTCCTGCTCTCTCTCCTAAGCCTCCTAGGTCTTTTTCCAGCTTTGTCTGCACTCTTTGTTAGCCATCAACAAAGTTTACCCACATACTAGGCTCCCCTGCAGAAAAGAAGAATTAAAGCACCTTGGTCAAAGTGGAAATGTGCTCCACCAGAGGAAATAAGTACATGCTGACTGTGACATGCTTATTTATTAAATTATTGAATGTCTCCCATCCTTAAAGATCAAGGCAGAAAAAGTAGCCGCTTCGATGATCAGACACATCTTTTTGGATTTTGGCCTTTGTGAGAAACCTGGGGGTATTCTCAGTCCTACTCCCCTGGGATCCTCTGTTCAGGTGGTAGGTTGGTTTTCAACAGGAAAAGGGTATACCATGTCTTGCATGTGTGTACTCCACTCCCAATCCCCAAGGACCATCCACCAAGGTAATCCTCCCTCACTTCTCCACCCCTAGGGTCGGGATCCAAGAGCGATGGCCTTTCCATGGCAACCTGAACAGAGGATCCCAGGGGAGTAGGACTGGGAATACCCCCAGGTTTTAGACAGAAGAGCCCTCTGTCCATATCAACCAGCTGAAAAGATGTCATCCCAAAACCACTACAGAACAAAAAGAGGAATCATGTGAACCTATAGTTGAGGTCACCTCAGAATAAAGATCCAGGCGAAAACTTGAAGGAAGAATGGATTGAAACTATCATGTTTAGATGGAAAGATGGATGTTTGAACTGTATTGGTAAAATAAGTATTATGAGTAGGGTAGAAAGTAGAGTGTTCAGCAGAATATGTGTGTCTATGCTCAATATAAACCAGCCTTTCTATCATTTTCTACCAGTAACTAATGGACATTCTTCCAGATTGATGACATAATCTCGGATTAGGTCCAATGGATTTGCCATAAGAAAGACGAACCAATGAAAAAGAAGGAAAGATCAAGACAAAGACCTTGAGCTACTAGAAACCAATGATGTTGATCATGCCTGCGGAACAAATCAACCAGCTGGAATACATTTCTTGTTGTTACATGTCTTCACAACTGTCAGATTGTTTCAGAAAATAGAGGTCTGATTACAGACCTCAGTTTAATTGAAACTCTTTAAAAAATTAAAGATCACAGGGAATTCTCTTGTTGCTAACATTTTACCTTCAGCAACCTAGGCGCAAGTGGGGGGAAAAGGGTCGTAAATTTTTATGTAACCTCATTTGTTATGCCTTCCGTATTTGAAATGTAAACTACACATACATTAAGGTGTTTGCCATACATGTACTCCTGAGACCAATCCGTAAGCAATATTGTTGATTCTGTTACTATGTTGTTTGACTAGCTTGTGCTTGTGTGACATTTCAAATGTAACTTACATTTATAGAACATTTGAATATGTCAACTGATTGAAAATATGTTGCAATTTTGTATTTGTACATGTGAAGTTCAGTGAAGTATTTTTTCAGAAAAAACTCACACTTATTGACAGAAGGAATTTTGTTTGTACTGAATGAGAATGGCAAAAGGAACAGTATTTTTGTATTTTTAATTGTTTATAGAAAGATAGAAACAGGCAGACTGTGTTATTTTGAAATCTGGTGGAAACTGATGTTTTTTGTACACAATGCTTCATGTGCATTTCCGTTGTACTAAGAGAGCGTTTCCACCTAGATGATCTTGTGATCTATTTCAAATAAAAATTATTATAGCCAAAATGCAGCTTGTGTCTTGTCCAGAGGGTGGGAGTGAGATTGTGGTGTGGTTAACCATTAGGCTAAGGTTGACCTTGTTTGGAAAAAAGTTGTAAAATAATTGTGAGACATCTTTTTTCGGGGTAAGTTGTTCAATTCTCCCTTAATTAGTTCCCAGTCATTTGTATATCTTACTGTGTGTGTGTGGAAAGTAATTGTGGTGATGTGTTTTTGCTTTTTGGTCTGTCCTTCTGTGAATATAAAACACATAAGTAATGTAATTGTTGTCTACTAATTTATTATTTATTTATTTTATGTTTGTAATAGGCCAAAAGAAGACTCTTGCGCAAGCGGAGCAGACAGGCCGGGATATCCCATACCTAATAACGGAACTAGTCAAAGTAAATGGCAAAGTCTGCTTTATTAACAATCCACATAAAGCAGTGATGTGGCAGGATTGCTGTGCTATGCTGTGATGTGCAGGATTGCAATGCTATGGTATGCAGAATTGCTATGCTATGCTATGTTATGCTATGCTATATTATACAATACTATGTTCTGTTATGCAATGCAATGCTGTAAAGCTCTCCCACACAGTTACGCCTCAGATCCTCCATGTCACCTCCCTCTGCCTCCCTGTGCCTGCTCTACACTGTGAGAAACCAAAGGGTGTCTCATCCGCTAGTCCTTTGGGACTTGTCATCCAGGTGGCCAGGACATGGCCAATGCTTTTGGATCCAGTTCCTGGGGGTGGACCAGTGCGGGAGGATCACCTGGGTGAGGGGTTTTTGGGGAGTGGGGGTGAGGCAGCCGATGGTGAGACGCGGTATTCCTTCCTTTTTTGTTCATCTACCCCATCCTATTTAATAGGATTTTCTGAAGTTCCAAACCCCCCCCCTCTTTTTCACAAATACTGGGCAGAGGAAGAGTATGACTGAGAGCAACCAGACTAACTCTTTCACATCGTACTGGACATGTCCCGTTAAATGGGTCAGGCAAAGTCAGGATCTTTACACTAAGTGCATACACCTGATACTAGTTAGCTCTCCTCACACAAATAAAAGGGAACACCTAAAGACACATTCTGAGCAAGGCGGAATACAAGCACAAGCAGAACTTCTGGGACGAGGGCACACATATTGGAGCAGAGCAACGGACCAAGGGATGAGGGCAGTGAGCCGAAAACCCCAAGGGTTCCCTACTGGAGGTGTTTGCCTCCGACAGACAGCGAAATACACATGGAGAAGGCCAGACCCCATAAGTGAAGATTGCATCGTGTTTCAAGGACACCAGCGACCCTCCCGGGTGAACAGCAGGTTTGGGGAGGCGAGGTCAAGCCTATGGTACTAACTGAATTGAAAATAGCAAAACAAGAAAGAAGCGCACACAGCCGGTGAGTTGGCAAGCGACCTGAGAGACTGGTGTATGTTAAAGCAAATGAAGTAGCAACATTATATCGCAAGTGAAGGCTGCACATGTGTGGATGAGACGAGAAGAAAGGCAGACCTGTGAATGAACTTTGAAGTAAAAAGCAGCTGTGAGATCAGCGATACCAGGTAACGGAGTGGTCCGGCAAAAGGAAATAGCCCATTCGAAAGTCTCAGTGAAAGGTACATTGTTTGAAGTTATGAAGCAAACAGACAGCGAAAACAAATTAAGTGAAAATAACCGTGAACTTTGAGTCAAAGTGGTCCTGTGGTGGTCTGGTAAAAGCGCCACACATATTTGAAAGTCTTCGAAAGGGGACTGAGCCGATAGAGAGAGACCTTAAATACAATAAACTTGGGGAAGGGAGCCACCTTGCAAGTTTGTGGTGAACTGTGATGTGAGAGATCTGAGCCCGGCAGAGGGGGAACTTTGTGAACTATGTCCTGTAAAATCAGAGTCCGGCTGAGGGGGAGCTTCCTGAACTGTGTGTTGTAAGGTCTGAGCCCGGCAGAGGGGGACCTTTGTGAACTTTTACGTTGGAAATACAATTTTGGAAAGTCAAGGAAAAGACTTTGACGTGGAAGGCCAGACGGGCCTCAATCCACGGTTTGGAATTGCTTAGAGTGTTACCAAGCAAGGGCATGTCATCCTCCGTACAGGGACAGCCTTACTCCGTGAGGTGTGACATGCGGAGGAGAGCTGGTTCAACTACCTTTATTCTGTTGAAAACTGATTTTTTCTTTTGCATACATTTCTCCTTTTACCCTTTTTGTATAAGAGATAGGGCAGGCATTAGGTTTTGTTAGCATGGGCCATTTTGATTTGACTGACGCCACTAGCACTGTTTTGTTTATCATTTGATGGTTGAGACTACTCCCATCTTAGTTACAGGGCAAATTAGGAGTTTCTCCGACCCTCAACATTTTCAATAACGGATTAACAAATGTTATGCATTGGGCCTCATTACGAGTCCGGCGGTAACCTGCCGTTTTTTCTGACTCGGTTACCGCCGGACTCGTATTACCATTCTGCCTCCATGATTCCCGGAATTACCGGGGCATTACAACCCCGGTGATCGGGAATTCTGGAGACGGAATTCGGTAAATCCCCATTCCCATTGAGTCTTCTTAGACTCAATGGGAATGGGGACCATGGAAACACCGGAACCATCTCGTGATGGTGCTGGTGTTTCCACGTCCGCCTGCAGGCGGGCAGTGTTAAACCCGCCAGGTCAGACCTGGCGGGAATGACACCTCCGCCTGCAGGACTCGAGATCACCCGGTTTGGAAACAATGGTGGCGGTGGGTTTACCGCCACCGTTATTTCCATACCGGGTGACTCGTAATGAGGCCCATTGTGTCAGTGTCATTTTTGTGATACCATGCCTTTCCTTCAACACGAAAAACAATGAGGTGATGGCTGGAAGGTTTAGAATGAATCTTAACCTCTGGCATTAATCTGGGCAACCCTGCAGACCATTGTTCTTCATCTGCCAAGCCATTACAAAAAGGGAAAGACCATATGCAATTTAGGCTTGGTCCCACCCCAAAAGAGGCAGTCCAGCCTGAACTGTTAAGTCACATGTTTATGTTTATGTTTATTATTTGATAATGCGTACAAAACCCAGGGGTAGCCGGGCGCAGCAGGTACAAGGTTCCTTAAGCTTAGGTTACATACATACGGAGTACAGTGCATACAGGTCAATACAAGCAGTTGAGATAAGAGCTAGCATGTTACAATATTAAGAGTACATCTATACAGAGAGGTAGATGGGTAAAGGCAAAATAGTCATAGAACCGGATTTCGGGAGTATCACGACAGTTAGGTACCATGAAAATTAGTTGTCGTTAGACCAGAGCCAGTTTTTTACCTTGCTTCTAAAGCTGGAATAGGATAAATTTGCTCTCAATGCAGTGGGCAATGCATTCCAGGCCTGGGCAGCTCTAACTGGGAAGCTTGCTCCGCCCGCTTTGGATCGTCTAAATCTAGGGGTTTCTAGCAGGAAGTGGTTAGTAGCTCTGGTGTGGTGGCTGGACGATTTTCTGGTCAATCGGGCTGAGATGTAGGGGGGTGCTGTGTTGTTGAGCCCTTTGTGTGTGAGAGATGGTATCTGGAGAAGGACTCTGTTGCTGATTTTTAGCCAGTGGTGGTCTTTCCTGATGTTGGAAATATGTACTCTACGGGGTATGTCGAGGGCTGCTCTAAGAGCGTTATTTTGTAGGATTTGCATTTTATTTATGATGGTTTTATTAGCTCCTGCATAGAGGGCGTTACAATAGTCCAGCTTCGACATTACTAATGCGTTAGCTAGCGTGATGCAGTTCGTTTTGGAGAGGTAAGGTCTACAGGTCTTGAGTAATTAACAGGTGTACGCTGTAGAAGATGCCAAGGTGTTAACTTGTTTTTTGAGAGATAGAGTGGAATCAAGGTAAAAGCCTAGTGTTTTTCCCTCGGTTGCCACCTTGATTGTGTTACCATCTATGTTGAAATTGCGATAATTGGCGCTGAGTTTTTTTAGTGTGGAGTCGGAACCCAAGATCAGTATCTCAGTTTTGTCGTCATTTAGGCAGAGGCCGTGGGAGGCCATCCATGCCTGAATGAGGAGGTACATTTTGTTTACTAGAGCTGTGTCTTCAACAAAGTTGCCTGATAGTGGTATGAGAATCTGCGTATCGTCCGCATAATTAGTATTAGTTACCCCTATATGTCAAGTTTGTCGAAGAGTGGCTTAATAAAGATATTATACATTGTTGGGGAGACACATCAGCCTTGTGGGACACCACAAGTGATATGGATTGGGTCCGCTGCAGCTACAGGGGAGAACACTCTCATTGTATGGTTAGCTAGGAAGGATTGTACCCATGCTATAGCTTCACTTGAGAAATGGGCGGCAGACGCGTAGTGGTTGCATAATACTGCATGATCCACCAGGTCGAAGGCCGCTGATAGGTCAAGGAGGAGGAGCATAGCAGTTCTACCTTTAACCTTCAACTCGTCGATTTGTGTCTTGAGGTTGATTAGGGCCGTTTCAGTACTGTGAAGTGGTCTGAAGCCAGATTGTCATGAACCTAATAGCTGGTGTGACTCCAGATAGTTTTGGATCTGGAGTAGGCTACTCTATCGATGATTTTAAGGAGAAATGGGACCGTAGTAATGGACCTGTAGTTGGTGGGGATTGCTGGGTCAAGTGTCCGTTTTTTGAGTAGGGGCAGTACCCAAGATTCTTTAATGTTTGTGGGTACAGTACTCATATTGAAGGAGGCGTTGATTAGTTTCGAGATGAAGGGTGCTAAATCTCTGGCTGCATCCTTGATGATTTTCGCAGGGCAGCTGTTGCCTTGGCAGTTCAATAGTTTAAGGGATCGAATAACCTTTTCAGATTCCAGTATAGAGATGTTCGTAAACCTGAAGGGTTTACAATTGCTTTGGGTCGAAGTGCTGGGTATCTCTTTCAGTGGGGTGGTATGAGTTCCACTAGTGCTCAAGGAGGCTTTTTTCTTAGCAATTTTAGATTGAAGGGTTGTGATTTGATTTGCTAGGGCATTTTGGATGCTGGTGCACCAAACTTTTTCCTTGGGGACATTGTCTGTAGGGGCAATTGGATTTTCCAATTCCCGGAGAATAGTGAAGAGTTCTTTGGAGTTCGAGTTGGCTTTACTGATTCTTTCATTGAATGAATCTTTTTTAGTTTGAATTATTTCCTTCTTGTAGCTTTTGGCAAAGTTGGCAAGTGTGGTTTTGTTGTCAGTAGAAGGGGTGACTTCTGTGCGAGACCACAAGCATTCCCAGACATGTTTCAGCCTTGTTGGGCCTCATCAATGAGGAGTAGCTTGGGACTCCAGGCCCAGCAGGCACATGACCCACGTGTGGGCATACCCGTCCCAGTCGGGGTGACAGATCTAAAACAAAGAGGTGATGGCTGGAATGTTTAGAATGAATCTTAACCTCTGACATTGCTCTGGGCAACCCTCCAGGCCTTTGTTCTTTGCCTGCCAAGCCATTACACCAGGGGAAAGAACATATGCAAATCAGACTTGGCCCCACCCCAAAAGGGGCAATCCAGCCCGAACTGCTGGGTCACATCCCTTCAGCCCAAGACCACAAGCACCCCCAGACATGTTTCAGCCTTGTTGAGCCTCATCAGTGAGGAGTATGCATTGTGAGTTGTTTTGAAGGATTTACACCACAGAAGCCTTCTTCTGGAAACAGACTGGAACCGTTTGCTGTGCAATGCGACCAAATCCTGAAATGAAAAGGGACCTCCCTCTGCACCGGTGACACCTTGGCATTCCTTACCCAAACCAAGTGAAGATGATTGTGTCCCAAATGGATTCCGGAAGACCTGCAGGGGTATCTGGAAGATTCAGAGTCAGGGGGTAAGTTAACATACCTGTTCCTGTCACCCATGCTCCCAAGGGAAACATTGGGTATAAAGCACTAGGCCCAATCGCCCTCCAGCCTGCCCTCTGGTCATTGAACGTGGGCTAATGATACTTTTATAGGCCTCTCCTAGTGAATATTAAGCAGCACTAAACACCATGACAAGCTTATTGCATCATTTTGACTGGGACTCAATTGAAAATGTATACTCTGGAACTTGTGACTTTTGGGCACAAGGCCCCATATCAACTTACGTTTGGACTTGTTATACGAGTCGCAGCCTTGACTGCTCACTCTTCTACCTGGATTTGGTTTTGGCAAACCTCTCAGTGCCCTCTTCCCAGTTTACCATAAATAGGGGAACCTCCCAAAATCCTCCCACCAGGACTGATTTTGGAAATCCACCTGAATGCATACCTTCATAAACGGGCTAACCAGTTGTTAGCATCTTTGTACTATTGTAAAGACACCTTTCTGGGGAACATATGTATGTGTAAATCATTTCTAATTGAAATTGACATCCCTGTTCTTCAAATAAATCTAGCAACAAATACAAATCTCCTTCTGCATCCAAAGGATTAAAAGAGTTTTAATGTGCAAGCAACATGAATTTTATCTGATCCCAAAAAGGTGGCACACTCAGTTACAGTCGCTGAAAGCACTCTTACAACAAGAACTTTCTTTGGTCACAAATGTATGTCACACTGAGCTACAGCCAATTTTTGTAAACTCTTGCCTACTGCTGCCTCCAAACAATTGTTGTATGTTCTTCTCCTCACTGCCACTGCCACAGCCACTTTCATTTATGTCATGGAAAGGAAAGTAGTAGTAACAAAAAATGGCCTATCATTTTTCAAATTTTCTCTCTCTTCCTAAAATAAGTGCTAAATCCTACTTTGATGTTCTAACTTCTGCTCAACTAAATCCTTGTTTAATTTTCTCTCATGAGATCCTACTTTAGTTTACTACCTTTCTCTGAATTCTGTAGTCATTTTCTAACTTTCCCTCAACTAAGGTCAAGGTAAGTACTAATGATGAAAGATGCACTTTGCTATTTGAATGCTCTCCCCCTCCCTTAAATAAGTCCTATTTTAATGTTCTACCTCACCTCAAATAAATCCTACCTGTTACTCAGCTAAATCCTTAAATGTACTATTTCTCCTTTGAGAGAAATGTATTTACACTTTCAACTAATTTAGCCTTTCGTGACAGATAAGACAAAAGATACACAGGGTCATAACGAGTCTGGCGGTAACCCTTAAATGCGGCGGTAACGCTATTACTGCTGCTTTTAAGGGTCCTTCAAATCACGGGTTTGGCAGGATTTACCCCAGCTCTAAGCGTAATTAATACCGCTGACGGTAGCTACGCCCATTAGGCCCAATCGGGAATGGGGAATTCCCAAATGGGCCCAATGGGGAATTCCCATTCCGCCAAACCCGTGATCCGACAGTAATAGCGCGGGGGGGAGTTGGCTGTAACGCTATTAGTGCCGGTGGTATACCAGTGGTAATACCACCGGGATACTGCCCAACTCGTGATGAGGCCCACAGTATTTAATAAAAACACACTAAGCTAAATTTTGTGAGTAAAAGCTATCAACTTTTAACCTAGACCTTAATATCCTTTCCACCTCCAACTCACACGAATGGAACGAGATAGAAATTCTATGTAAGAAAATTATAAATTATTCGCACAGAGCTCCATGGAGCTCTGATGACAGAATATCTCAGAGCACACGCTTTACCCAAAGGGCTCATTATTAAGATCAGACCCAGAATCTTTTTGGATAACAAACAGTTACGGAAAGATTGGTCCTACATAGCAAACAAATGTACGAGGGACTGGCTGATCCTAATAATAAATACGGCAAAAACTATCACAGGACAACTGCTGAAGGAACTAGAGGAGAAAAAGGAAGCCCTCAAATTGAAAATAGCGATAGTTATCTGTAACATTAAACTCACACCCGTCGAAAGAGCGCTAAAAGACGTTAAGGAGTTCAACCTCAATAAAAAACTCAGCCAGCTTAAAAAAGATCTAGCTACATTTGCGCATGAGAAAATCTACCCGTATTTAGGCACTGACTACTTTTCCGAAGCTGCTAAACAGGCCAGAAGGGATGCAGCACAAATCCGTTTCCAAAACTATTCAAGAGGCGGCAATGGATCAAGAACAGGATCGTCTCCAGGATCTTCCAACAGTTCAGACAATCGACGGGTAGAATTGAACCTGAATCAGGGTAATGCACCAACAGGACCCAATGTGCCTTTTTTAGGCCCGCGCAGCGCCAACAGAGGGAAACAACGTTGGCAGGCACAGTCACCGAGAGTAAATCGCAGCAGAGGATGAGGCCTACCTCAGTCGACATTTCCCTAATAGTCGATCTATCCACACATGTACTTACCAAAGATGGAAAAAGGGATCCTTCAAAAAGGATTATCTTTTGTCCCCACAGCCCAGTATGATCCCTTCCAAACGAGGATAGAGATATGTCAACTCATGAGAACAATTTTCCTCAAACAATTTTTTCAGAATACCACAGATGACAAACAAGACACTACGGGGCTCAAAGAGAAATTACAATATTTCCCACTCAGACATACCAACACAGTGGAATCGGCTATGTTCGAGCAAGCCCTGTTGTAAAGCCTAGAGAGAATGGAAAAGAACATACATTTATACATGCAAACTGCACTAAAGCACAACTACAAGCCCTCACTCATCTGGCCAACAACCACACAGTGACCATTAAACCATCGGATAAAGGCAGCGCAACGGTCTTGATGAACACTGGCGACTGTAGAGGAGGTCCCAGACATGGCCTGCACCCCTTCCTCTTATTTCAAGCTACCAAGAGCATACTCGCCAAGGTATGTGATGTATGAAGAGCAAATGAACCTACAAAGAGCTGCACTGGGACTCTGCCCAGTATACATCAGAAGATCTATACCGGTTGAAGCACCGATGACCAGACAACCCTGGGCAGCATGGTACCCTATCAGACAGCCATACCAGCCGCTGATACGAAATGAGGAGTACCTACACATGGTCCACGAAGAGACCCCATAAGCCTTAATGGAAGGCCAGTGGAAATGACACAAGGGCCTGAACGGACTCCTGAATGAACAAAAGCGACTATCGAAGACAAGCACGCCAGTGCAAGCAACTATGAAAATAGATGTAATAGACACAGGAAAGAGATGATGTTAAAACGTGAGGAAACGTTGCTATGAGACAAGATGGAAGTAACCAACCAGTTAAATGCGTGTAAATAGGCTTGGAACGCAAGAAGCTAAGAACACGATACTGCTTGCAATGCTTAGTAGAAGAATAGAGCGGCAAGTGCTAACTATATCTACCTCAATAAGGCACGCTATACAAGTGCGACTCCATTTTGTAAAAGCAGAAGTATGCCCAGGTGGCCAGAGGCCTAACAGGCCTGGTTTCATATCCCAGCCAAAGCCAGGAGAAGGAGCAGAATTGAAACTCAACAAAGAGCAGCTCATTCCTGGGAAATCGAGGTCAACCAGAGAAGGGGAGGAGAGAGTCAGCTAACAGGAATCGAAACTTCAGAGCATACCAGCCTTCCCCGTGAAGGTCAAGATAAGGGAGGCCCGTGCAGGTGGCGAGGCTGACACAGAATTAAATGCACTAAAATCTGGAAACTGAAGCAGATTCATGGTGAACTAACACGTGACCAGCCAGGTGCGAAGAAGTACCATCGCCTGATGTCATCCAGGGCCTGAGGATGCCATAACTTTTCCCGATAAGAGACTACAGTTTCAGGGCCATCCTTAGCCAACTAATTGACACATCACCCTAAAACGCTGATTGATGGAAGGGAGGCAGGGTGAAACTTGGGACACCGGGCACAGGGGTGTCCATTCTGCATGCTGCTAATTAAAAGTGGAAATTTATGTCTAGGGGTGTAACCTGCCCAATCACAATGGACCAAGTTATCTGGAGTCCTATAGATACTGCAAATAATAAGACGTCATAGTTGTAGTGACGTTTATCACACGTGATGTTGAGGGATGGGCGTAGACGCCCACCCGATAAGAGATATCCAATCCGCATGCCCTATTATCCTATCCAGATATAAAACCTATACTTAAGTTACTTTTCCTAACCAATTATATTGCATGATGATGATTATAGAATTAGACGTCAGTGATGACAAGCTTAGCTTATAACAACATGGTGGATGGCCTCCTTCAAAATAGAACTAGCTATCGTATACTACCAGGCGATCCCACTCAGATACTAAAGAACATGATTAACACGTTGGTTGAAGAAGCATCAGCGGAAGGCTTCCTAAGTGCCAAAGAAGCAGCATTCCGTACACCCAGCCACCCCAGGATTCCAGAGTTCTACAATATACCAAAAATACATAAAAGAATCCACCCACCGCCGGGTCGGCCCATTGTCGCAGGCATACAATCCCTACTGGAATCTTTCTCTCAATACATAGATTTTTTCATCAAAGAAGAGGTACCCAAGTTGAAATCATGCATTAAAGATTCAACAGCCATGCTTGTCCTTCTGGACACACGTACTTTCGACAAGCACCTTGAATGGATGGTTACTGTGGACATAGAATCACTGGTTTAGGGTGAAAGGATTGAATACAAAGTTTCAAAATGCAATTGTTTCGAATCAAAAGGACCGAATCAAAAAACTTTAATGCACCCCCCCCAAAACCCCTAATTTAACCTATACCAAGGCCAAAAAAAAAGACATTTAAAAAAAGGCATTTGATCATTTTTTTCTGGTCCTTTTGAGTCAAATGTATTGTATTCAACCCTTTTGAATTCAACCCTTTCACTGGACACCTTTGACTGAACACCAGAATCACTCTATAGTAAGATACCCAAGCAGCCACTCTATCTATGGTCAAAAGTTTACTTGACTCATGAATGGACCTACACAACGTACCAGCATCCTTCATCATAGAGTTGACAGAGATTGCACTAACAAAGAACTTTTTCATATGCAATGAAATATTTTATCAACAAATCTCTGGAACAGCCATGGGGGCCACATTTGCCCCCAGTCTGGCAAATCTCTATGTGGATGCATTCGAGAAGAATAACATCTATCATGCCACCAATCCTTTTATGAACAACATTTCTACCTGGCGTTGGTACATCGACGATGTGTTTATGATATTCAAAGGTTCACATCAGGAGTTATTAGAATTCCATTCCTGGATCAATACATGTAACTCACACTTGAAATTCACCATTGAACCTAGCAAAGAATTGATCAACTTCCTTGAACTCGCCATCACCAGTAAGAATGGATGATTAGTGTCAAGGGTCTATAAAAAAAGACAGATAGAAATTTGCAGCTAACCTTTTCAAGTTACCACCCGAGAGCTTTGAGAGAGAACCTCCCTTTTGGGCAGTTTTTAAGGTACAGAAGACTGCACCAAAACTGTTGATTATGTCATGCAAGCCAAGGAACTCAAATTACAACCAGCTAAGAGAGGGTATCCGAAACAGATTATTTCCACAACATACAAACATGCTCGCAATATCCCAAGAGCCATTACACTGGACCAACATCCCAAGCCTTTCGGCACGGGAAAATATCACAGCTGTACTGAGTTATTTGCCCTTACTTAACCAGATCAAATGAGAAATAAAGACACTTTGGCTTATCCTCAATACAGGAGAACACCCCTTACAGGAACCTGCATTCGCACTCAAGCGCAGAGTGAATATCCGTGATAAACTGTTAAAGACATTACCAGACTCCAAGAGAGTTGACTGCACAAACCACACTGTGGAATACCAATCCTCCCACAGGCCATGCCCCATGTGGCAACTGCATGATGTGCCCACAAATATGATGGAGCACACAGATAGGCATAGGGCTTAGAACCCCCTGGGAACAATGCACCCTCACTAACTGCAATACGACTGCAGTAACATACCTCATCACATGCCCGTGCAACTTGAAATACGTAGGCATGACACTGAGAAAGGTTAGGACAAGGATGATAGAACACAAATCATGCCTGCGCACCAAAAAACTCACAGCCCCCCTTCTCACACATTTTGAGCAAGCAGGACATGGGATAGAGGACTTTACTTGGACAGTGATTGAGAAAACACATTTACACAGACAAGGGGGCAATTTGCACAACATGTTACTTAAGAGCATTTTTAGACTTGGGACCAACAGCAATGACCTCAATTGCCAGATACAATGGATACAAGTTTTTGCTTACAAACCCTATGTACTTAGATAAAAAATAGCACTCAGCATCGGCTTGCAAGCATAGGACACCCACTATATTTAATACACATTAAGTACCCATGTTTGTTGGTGTAAACCAATACATTTCCCTATAATAGCACCCAGCATGGCATAACAGATGTTGGCGTTTTGCATCAGCCCACTGATAGAGAGCAACCAGCTGGAGTAGGCTATCTCCTATAAACATGACACTGAGGCCTTGCCGCAGCACTCAAGGACATGACACTCACTATATTCAACGCGATTGGCGCCCTCATCCAAGATGGCACCCAGAAGCATTTTACGCAGCCTAGGATGCGCCTGCCTAAGTACTACTCGTACACAAGCCCCCGGCAGTAGAATAGACGGCAGCCGAGGGAGCCGTGTTGGATGCCATTTGAGTCGCACATCTCCGTACCTGCAGGTAAGCGGTACCCTTCACATACGACTGTAGCGTTCGGATGACAGAGGACTCACAGAGGCGAACGCCCATGACTTCATCTTTTCATCTCCCCGCAGCGCCGATGTTTCTTCCACGCAGTATTTCCTATAGCCACGCACCCAGTACAGTCAGCACGCCGCGTGAATAGAAGAAGAAACCTTTCATCGTATGACCCCCGCAGTGCACACGCAGGTAAGCACACATGGTGTGACCTCCCTTGGTGTGCCCACATACCGTATTCAGTGAGCTAAGCATTTGGCATTAATTTTTTAGAATGAACATTGTATTCTGATGCTAGAATGACTGGACCATTGCAAGCAACTACGGACATACCAACCCTTGACCGTCTAACCCTTTACAGCACGGCCGCCGGGTATGGACACGAACATTGAGCACATTGCTCTTTCACTGTGGTAGGGGTTAATTGACACACTGCATGCAGAGTTCCGTGATCTCACAGAGGATAGGAGTTGCCATATCACTCTACTTCATGTTCTCTCCACACCCAGGTTCATTGGGCACACTATTGCCTAAGAAACATCCCCCTCCTCCCTCCCCTGCACGTAGAAACTGCATAAATAAAGAGTCGGCATTTGGCATCCACATATTCAGTAGCACTTAGCTATCTCAAGTGAGAGAAGCACTACTAAATTGTTTGCACACTGTGCAATCCGGAGCAAGATTGCCCACGGGTTCTCTCTGGGGAAATATTTTTCCCCTGCTTCTCTGCCTTATGTTTCCCCCCAGGAAGCTGAAGTGCCCCACATATCGTCACACAGATCTAGAGAAGAAAGCGATCCTTGGTGAATTACAGGTCCTGAAGAAGATGATCACAATTACTCGGATCATCGAAACCGGTCGACTCCCAATGGCATGAGCGACCTCATGCAGTATACAATATTCATTATAATAACATTTGGACATGTCCTAAAACTTAGATGTTTTTAGACTGGAGAGCTATATTAGCCCGTAGTGCACATTGCTCTCCGTGGAGAGTATATTTGTATTGCCTCTAGCAATATATAGGTCTATAGTGGCGGTGCCTGCCTCCATGCAATGGTGATTAAAACATATATGGAAATCCAGATGAGAGTACAGCCCATTGCCACTAAGGTTTATACAGAAGTGGTTACACTCTGTCGTTTTTCAATTGCTTTTATGACCTAACATATATTGTTTTTTATTCTTATGATGTCTGTATGAAAGAAGGTTGGATAGGGTGAGCCTCTTCTCTATCCTTGTTAGATAGGCAGTACACCATTCGCAGCCTAGGGAGAGACCTTACCTTGAGACAGGGACAGGGTGTTCTTCCAATCAGGGCCAACCTGGATGTGTGTTTGTGTTCTGCTAGAAATATGAGGAATTTGATACCTTGCTAAAAAATATTTTCCCGTCACCGTTTATAGTGATATCAGGTATAGTTGTAACGGTTGGAAAGCCTTTTGGACCACAGTCCCCTCACTTATGAGCCCCACGTGGTTTGTTTTTGTAATGTATTCATGGCTTAGTCTTCCCCTGTATCTTTCTCCCGTTGTATCCATGTGTACTCCTGCTCGTTCTCTACACTGTTCCTCTACATTTCTTTTAGCTGCTTCCCACCCTCCTTGTTGCCAGTCTCATTTCCGTTATTTTAGTCTTATACCTCCTAAACTTTGGAGCCATCTTTCCTTCTCTCTTCCTCAAAAATGTAACGCCATGACCTCATATCAACTGCATTTTATCTGTTTCTTTAACTGTTGTTCTGTTTTTGTTTGCAAAGGTAGCGGGCGCCCCTCTCTCGACAGAACAAGGCCTGATAACCTGTTCAGTGGTTATTAACCACTTGAGAGTTTGCAACCACTGCTTTTACTCACTGTGCCTTTCACAGATGGGAAATATCCATTTGCATATCAGTCTTTGTCCTGCCCAGGGGCAGTCCAGCACCGAAATGCAATGGCAACTCCAACCTGAACAAGAGTACCACCAGCAACCCCATACACGTGTTTCACCCTTGTTGGGGATCATCAGTGAGGTGAAGCTGATGCCTCTCTAAGCACAGTGAGAGGGAGACCACGTCTGGTTGCCCCCAGGAGACCTAGGGTTACCAATCCCAGGTTCCTTGAAATTTAGTTTGCAAAGGTAGCGGGCGCCCCTCTCTCGACAGAACAAGGCCTGATAACCTGTTCAGTGGTTATTAACCACTTGAGAGTTCGCAGCCACTGCTTTTACTCACTGTGCCTTTCACAGATGGGAAATATCCATTTGCATATCAGTCTTTGTCCTGCCCAGGGGCAGTCCAGCACCGAAATGCAATGGCAACTCCAACCTGAACGAGAGTACCACCAGCAACCCCATACACGTGTTTCACCCTTGTTGGGGATCATCAGTGAGGTGAAGCTGATGCCTCTCTAAGCACAGTGAGAGGGAGACCACGTCTGGTTGCCCCCAGGAGACCTAGGGTTACCAATCCCAGGTTCCTTGAAATTTAGTTTGCAAAGGTAGTGGGCGCCCCTCTCTCGACAGAACAAGGCCTGATAACCTGTTCAGTGGTTATTAACCACTTGAGAGTTTGCAGCCACTGCTTTTACTCACTGTGCCTTTCACAGATGGGAAATATCCATTTGCACATCAGTCTTTGTCCTGCCCAGGGGCAGTCCAGCACCGAAATGCAATGGCAACTCCAACCTGAACGAGAGTACCACCAGCAACCCCATACACGTGTTTCACCCTTGTTGGGGATCATCAGTGAGGTGAAGCTGATGCCTCTCTAAGCACAGTGAGAGGGAGACCACGTCTGGTTGCCCCCAGGAGACCTAGGGTTACCAATCCAAGGTTCCTTGAAATTTAGTTTGCAAAGGTAGCGGGCGCCCCTCTCTCGACAGAACAAGGCCTGATAACCTGTTCAGTGGTTATTAACCACTTGAGAGTTCGCAGCCACTGCTTTTACTCACTGTGCCTTTCACAGATGGGAAATATCCATTTGCATATCAGTCTTTGTCCTGTCCTGTTGTTCTGTTTTTGCAACTTATATACAGCGCTTGTGACTACTTATGAATAAATGAATAAAAATTCCCCTCTACTCCTTTGCAACGTGGTGCCTCTGCTTCACAAGTCTGACTCGGGAATCCAAGCACGTATTACGTATTTATACTATTTTCATCCAAACCACCTGAAATGACTGCATTTCGGTAGAAATAACAACTCTGGTGATTTGTATTGTGTCCAAATATGTTGCCCCAGCCCAGAATTACTGTAATCAGTGGAACATACTGATTCCCTATCACTAGCTGGACACATTTCTTCCACAAATACTCTCATGTATAGCACCCGATAACCAAACTCATCAAATCTGTGTTGTGACCTATTGAAAAATGTTCCTCATTGGAACATCATGCCTTGGATTTTATTAGCAAATGCTAATACACATGTTCACCATGGATGCTGTCTTGTCACTGCACCCATAGCCAATGCGTTTACCCCCACAATGAAGGGCACTGCCCAATCAGGGTGAGCTAGAATTTGAGTGGTATAGCACTTTGCTTGAGAAGACCAAAAGTGATTTCCGTTTGTGGAAGCCATATACAGGTACATCCCATTATTTGTGGAAGCAGCAAGATGTTACACAAAGGCATTCAAGTGTTATATGCACTAATGATTACAAAGCCAAGGAGCCACAGCATCTCAGCTATTGCAGTTGGATTTGGACAGTCTAGAAGAGTCTGTACTTTTTTGCAGACATGATCATCCTGTCGTCCTGCTTTTTTGGGAATTAGTGGTTTGTTTAATTTTACAAACACGTGGTTTGAATGTAGTCTTAGCAGAGGTGTTGTACATGTTGGCTATGTTCATTTTATGTAGCTGAGTATATCATCATTAAAAAGAGTGACAAAACAGTTGATCATATCTTGGAATAACTCATCTATAAACCATTGAGATGTGGAAAGGGCATTAAAATGCAAAAGTGCAACACAAAGTATTTCATGTTCCTGACCTGTATGCATGCACTCCTTCATTTACTTTCACCAAGAAGGCCTAGCTTTGTATCTATCCAGTATCCATGTACTTGTTCCAATTTTGAGTGCACAGGATATCAATTTGTATGGTAACTGAGTTTAGGTATTGATAATAGATACTGGTGATTCAGTAGATAAATCAAGTTGCATCAGCAGGGCCAGGCAAGAGGTAAAGCGTTCCGTGATAGGTAATGACACCAGTCGATAAATCCATGGGTAAAGCATGCTGCTGTTCTGAAAGCGGTCCTAAAGACTCTTTTTTAGTAAATAGGTCAGAAACGGCACAGTGTTTGGCTAGTAACTAAATGGCTGCCATGGAAGAGAGTGGGTGACTACTGAATTTGCATTAGTGTTTCTCTGGATGTGGAAGGTTATTCTTTGGCAGTTTTCAAACTCCAAGAGTAATGTGCCGAACAACTGAATTAATCACGATTGTGTTTCACAATTCAAGCTAAAATATCAAATGGATTGTGTCTTTGGTAACTTTGAATGGGATTTCCTCTTGCGATAGTGCATTCACAAAGGGACTGTAGCCCTGGCTTGAGGACATTCCATTCACTTCTCATAACAATACTTGTGTTTCTTTTGTTTCTAAAGGTATCTGCTGTTCAATGTCAGATGTTTTCTCAACATAATTGCATAGAGCACCAGAATAGAGCAAAGTTGGTGCAGTTCTGACTTGTTCATGATAAGCCCAGTGTCGTCACTTTAACTAATCAATGATAAGGTTATTATTGTGTAGAAATGAGACTTGGTTTTAAATGGCTTACTGTGTCTCTCACCCCTGGGTTGAGCATTTAATTTCTAGGAAATTCCTAAACTGGAGGGAGACAGGTGGGAGGCTATGGGTGCAGTATCTGCTTTTCTTTGTAGGAGAGCTAAAGGGATTCTGATTAAAATGTCTCTGGCTCTTCACTTGTCCATGCATCCTTCTTGAGGAAAATGTTCTATGTGTGCCGTTAAATCCAGTTTGTTAGTTAATGTGGGAGGAATAGGATTCTGAGCTCGCTCGCCTTTGATGTCATCATTTAGGCCCTTATGAAAGTAAGCTGTTGGGAGATAGCTTTTGCAGTGTAGTCCTTGAAGTAAGCTCAGAAAGCTGTACTGAGGTAGCTTTCTGTTGTGTGTTGCACATAAATAAATAATCCATTTTTTTTTCTTTTTTTTTATTGTTTATTCAAGACAGATTTTTACAATAAAATACTTTCTTGGGCGATTCCTCACAGTGAATAAGTGCTTATCTTAGTGTTGCAGTTTCATTTGCAGGTTTTTACGCGTGACTTGTTGCTTGTTCACAGGCATTGCAGTTAAGTAGGTTTTGCTCAATGTATTCTACATTTTAGCCGTAGCAATTTTCCAGGTAGTTTTATTGCCTCCAATGAGTCTGCACCACCATGTGTTTTCTTCATGTAGGATGTCAAAACCATCCAATTGCCGTAAGTAGTGCTGTCTGCTGGTTTCAGTAGCAGGACATACCATGAGTAAATGTCTTATGGTCTCTTTTATGGGATATATGGTGTCCCATAAAAGAGATCATAAGACATAACAATCCATTAATAACATCTCATTCTTAGTTGATTGATAGATGTTGTGGCCCTCAAACATTGTACATCTTTCTTGAAGTACACAAACATCACAGAAGCCGTGTGGATGGGAACTAGCAATGCGGCAGCATGAGGGAGGCATTCCCAGTCATATTGCTCAGGACATGGACCATTTTAGCTCGGTCATCAGTGGGAAATGCGGCAACACAGAACAGGAATTTCATCTCCATTGATTTGCAAAGATCTGCCTCTGTGGTATCATGTTCCAGAAGTGGAAAAGTCAAGTACATGGCTTTTGGATTTTAGGACATTGTTGTCAAACTCCCAGATTCTAAAAGCTGTTTTGGAAATATTGACAAGCCATGCCCAACTATGCAGAATCCACCGTCGGCACACTGGATATTGGCTTTATAATCTGTCAAGGAAAGGCTGTGGGAATAATGTATGCAGCAGGCAGTGTATATATGGAGGCATGCATAGATGAAAGTAACATCAATTCTAGAAGAAGGGAAAAAAACAATTCACATTGCAGAACTGAAGACCATAGTCCTCAGAGAATTCAGGGACCAAGATCAGGGGGTTTGGGGGGCGGTCCCAGGCTGAGGAGCATGAGCTATCAATTTGCCAAGCACTGGTCTGATAACATGTCTCCCCAATGAATGGCGGATACTCTATCCATCAGGAAAGAGTGAATCCACTCTATTGCTCCAGGTGAGCAATTTCCCACTTTCTTCAATGCAGCCAATAGGATATCATGGTATATTTGTTGCCAGAGGCGTTCAGCTTGTCTTTTAACTTTCTTTAGTTCTGTAGTGAACCAATATTTGTGTTGGGTCTTTTCTCTAACAACAGTGGTTCTAAGAGGAGCCACCTGATCAAGCTTTTGATTCATGACAGATGTATAGGCTTTTACTAAGTTTACTAAGTTTGTGTTACTTTTTATGTTAAATATATGAGTTTCCTGATACGCACTGCCCGAGGTATGTACTGAGGGTAATTTCCTAGCATCTACGTTAGAAATTAAAGGGTTATTTTCCAGAGGTGTGGTGCTAGGCGTCTCAAATTCGTCTAAATATTTATGTATAATAGCTTCACGGGAAACTTTTTGGGCCGCTAATAGCAGCAAGAGAACGGCAGAACGTGCCATGATGTATTCAAGTTAGGCTATAGCCCTGTGCGAGTAGAGAAAGAGTATGCTTTGCAGAATTACAGCCAGTAACGGAGATGGCAATAATACCTATGTTACAATGCAACAAATCTCTGTCAACAGTGTCCCGTCCCAAATACGTCAAAAACCAACACTAACCGGCTGGACTCTAATGCGCCAGCCGCTAACGTGCCTGAGGACCAAGGAAATGAGTGCAAGGGCTACAATAACGTTGGGTATTGTAGTTCTTGATGCGCGATCGTACGTACAGAGAGCAGCATGATTCAGAACTAGATGATATAAAGAACAAAGGCACCCACAGCATAGCGTGCAGAATGTTACTTAATGAGATTAATTCAAATGACTTCGTGTTAAAACTCAAATTTGAGCAACGTGATAAAAGTAAAACAAATGTTACAATTGTTAAAATATCAGTGAAAGTAAATGCTAAGGAGGATCTCTGTGCAAAAGCTAAGGGAAATTAGAGGTGCAATGAGAGTGGCCCTAAAAATGTGCACAGAGGTTACTGAAGGCATGGCAACTGTAAGGTCTATATGTAGCCTAGTAGGACATGGGCTTCTCATCTTTGTCCAGACTCTCCTTCCCATTTTAATGCTCCTGCTCAACCTCTGCACTCTCTTATGCCTGTCTGCCACCTCATTAGCCTAATGAAATCCTCCCTAACTCCACCTCTGCAGGAGAGATGGGCACATTGCCCTCCAGACCAGGCACGTCCAGTCCATCATGACATTTCAAAGCTCTCCCTCATCTAGCTAGTGAATGCAGCCCTTCCAGGGAAGACAGAGCCACGGTGAATCCCCATTGGTTAGAGGCAATGAAACAGAAGGAACTGATTTTACTGCATGCAAGCATGTCTGGGGCATTGTTTGACGAACACCATAAGCAACATGGTCCACCTGTGCAATTTTCCCATCCTCTGCAGAGTTTTGCTAACTCATGACATGCTCCCTCCGCCATGTCCTTGGTGCTTCTTTTTCCACCAATGGGTATGGTTCCTGCGCCCAATATTTGCTGGATGATGTCAAGTAGGGAAATGTTGAGGACTGTGATGCAGTCCCCTGCCTAATTCTGGGGACTGCAAGTAGGATTACCAAGGAGGTCATCTATCTACACAAGCTAGTGGATGTTGGGCCTCTGTGTGGTATAGGGAAGATCCCATGGTCAGCCACACTTAATTCTCAGCCTAAGACAGAGGACCATCACATTTCACCATTTAAGATCATTTTCCCTCTAAGAGGACTAGCTCCTACACCCGGGGAGCAGAAATAATGTGGAATTAGTAAGACAGGACTCCACATTCCCAAAGATAATTAGTTTGCATTTGCTGGAGTAGAGTGATTTGTAAAAACTGCTTCTTCAGGACAGCTGAAATATGTGGGCAAAGGAAACCCTGCAGCAAAGGGATTACATTCCTTTGGCACTGATAGAAAACGCTCAATCAGACATCAGTGGAACATCACATTTCCTTGCAGCTCTTCCTCCTTGAGTCCATTAAAGCATCAGAGGAACACCCCATTTTCCTATAACAATTGTACAACACATCAACTCCAGAAACAGATTGTCCATTTGTTTCCCTGTCGTGCAAGCACAGGGAGCTCTCATAAGGAATTGGTGCCCCATTCATTAATGCTTTTACTTTTCTCACCATGACTTCACTCTCTGGCAGAGCATGAGGACAGGCTGATGGTACTGGCAGACCAAAGGAAATCTCTGGACAAACTGGAGCAGCACCACCACCACCATTACTGAAACTAAAATCCAAGATGGTCATACAGCTTGTGCCCCCAAACTCAAAGTAATCAATAAAGTACAGCTAATCACATCCCATCACTCATTTATTTACATCCAAAGGGGAGGGGTGACAGGTCTGTTTAAGCCCAGAGTCCCAGCCAGGCAGTATAGATCTTTGGGGTTGGTACTGGCAGCAGGAGGTTGGCAGCAGGAGGTTGGAGTGAGTTGGAGAGACAAAAACGGGAAAAATAAGGCAGGAGGAGGTGGGTTGAACCAATAAGGAGTGAGGTTGTAGTATTCAAGAGGTGGTTGGTTGGAGACATCAGTAGTAGGTTAGGTTGTGTTATCAAGTGGACATTGGTTGGAATATCCTGAGGAAATTAGCTTGAGAGATCAGGAGAAGGCTGGCAGAGAACACCTGGAGGATGAAAACAAATAGCAAAGGAGCACCTCCTGTTGGAAGACCAATATGCCTAATAGTATACAAATTGATATTTAAAAGGACATTTTTGTTTTGCAATAAAGTTAATTTATAAACAAAGAGTTCAACATTGAAAGACGAAGTCAAATTCACCAGAAAACAAATTGCATAAGTAAAAGTCACAAAAATCCTTGCATGCAAGTGCTGCCAAGGGCAATCCATTATTACTTACGAGCAGGGTCAATATTATTGTCAAACAATGCAACATAATACAGAGTTCCTGATGTTTTCCATTTCATTTCATAGTGTACAGCATTATCACATTTGTTGACAACATGTATTCCATAGTGTCTGTAACAGAACACGGTTAATTGAGTATAATTTGCCAAAGTGATTAAAAGAATAAACAGTGTGGAACTGAAAAGTGATGTGAGGTTCTGATCTAGAATGGACGTTGACTTAAGCTACTTCAGTTTCTGTTAGATGGGTCTTGATTTAGATAAACAATCCAGCCTTCCTCAGGACGTGAAACATAATAGGGGCACACCTCCTTTAAAAAAAATAAAAAATAAAGTTTGTGGTTTTAGGGTGAGCCTCTGTGAAATTACACAAGATTGTCATAGGTCAGTGTACTCATCTAAAGTGGAAGATAAGATGCCCATCCAGGTGCATAGAGTGCAAAAGCTGTTAAGTACCTGGATCTGTGTGTACCATCTGGAGGAAGGACAGGAGTGTGGTGGGGATATAGCAAGCACGTTCATTAAGGCATGAGAGGGCTCACTGGCCTCAAGACAGGGAGTATGGTTGAGACCTCGATCAGAATGGGTCAAACCCATGGAGGGAGGAGGAACAAGCATGTGGTGAGGCATCGAGGAGGAGCATGACCAGAGCAGGAGTAGAGAGGTGGGAAAGAGAGAGGCTGGAATCCTCGAGAAGGGAGGTGACCAAACCCTCATAAATATGCCCAGGGAAACTGACCAAACTCTCATAAATATGCCCAGTGAAACTGTCCAATTGGCTCTTTCTTGAAGCTGATGGGAAGCTCTACTACTACCTTCAGATTGTGGCAGAGACTCAGCGATGTCTAAAGGGTCTACAAGGTAAACTGGTGGTATTGATACCCCACACATTCAAGCAGGAACCCGCAGGAATCAGGGGAGCAAGAGTACCACTGAGACTGCAAGAGATAGGGAAGTACCCCGAACCCTATGAACGTTATAGAGCAAATGTCACACTGCTGGAACTGTTGATAAGAGATTACACTGACACCTTATTATTTTGCCCCAGGATGGAACTTGTGTGTGTTAAGTAAAATATGGTTAACCTAATAACTATGTTCTACCTCTTTTTAGATCCCATTTGGCTATATGACATGGCCATTACAGATGATATCACACACATGCAACATTAAATGATGTGGATCAGCATCCATGTTAGCCCAGGCAGGCAGCATAAGTCATGTCCACTGCTAGCACCAATCATATTCATGTTCCTGAAAGGTGGCAATGCGACTATGAAACATTAAACACCAATCAATGTGTGAATGGCCAGCACACATGAATGCATTGGAAATTGTGAAGGGAAGTCTATACTACTGTGATCCCTCATCGGTCTATGCATAAATACAGCAGTATAATCGACATGACATGAACACACAAGACTGGCAGTGAACCTGTGACATGCCATTGGATACCTGACAAGAAATGTGAAGCAGCCTCACATTTCAACGATGGGAGAGGTCACCTGTTGAGACCATGCAGATTTGGCTTCCAACCAAGGTACAGCCAAACCAGCTGAAGCGGAACAAACGCCCCCAAACATGATGTTACAGGAATTACACTGGCGCCCACAATTGATGTACATGTAACAATCTGCATTGGTGTTTACATAATGGTGTGTTCATAAATGTACCATGCAACACTGCATGACAGCATAGGACAGACTGCAATACATGTATGTCTGAAAAGCCCACTTGTGTCAATCTGTGGATGCAGTGCACAGATCTGGGCATTCATTGACCGGTAGACAACAGGGAGAACTTGAACCTCAAGGGGCATTACCCTGTGTTGGCCCCCGAGGGGGGCTGCAGGCTGGGGCATCCTTTTTACTGCCTCTTCGGCTTTCAGTCAAGACCAGCACCTGAAGATGTTCCACCTCATCTACAAGTATTTGGTGGTGCAGAGTTCTACCCCTTTGCGTTCATCAAATTAATGATGTCCATCCAGATAATGGCCATAGTCCGGACCCCAAGCTGTTTACACAGCCTGGCCAGTGGACAAAGGTTCTAAAGCATGCTGCATATTAAAGCTCTTCTGATGTGAGAATGGTAGGCCTGATGGGGGTGTCATCAGTGCCTGGCTATTTATCTGCCCCCTTTCTGCCTGCGTCGCTTGCTATATCTCATCCTGCAGTCAGGGATGGCCAAGTCTGTCCCCCTGTAGTGCTTCACACATATTCAGGGTAATTCATAGAATATCGCACAAAAGTGGCGCACGTGGCTGGCGCACAGTGTGCTCGTGCGAATGTCTGCGCCAGCCGCGTGCGCTAAAATCGATTTCCGCGCACAGCGCATTCATAGATTTTCGCATTCAAAACCAGCCGTGGCGCAGAGAGGCGCAGCGGCCCTGCAGCAGCGCCAGTTACGCCCCCAAGAACGCACTCGCACAAGGAAAAGCCATCAAAATACCCAATCCAGCGTAAAGGGCTGCGCTAACCCTGGACCAGTTCACAGGGCTGGCAAACAGCAAACGGCAAGCGGGGTGCGTGTATTACGGGTGTGCGCACACGCGGTTGGCTTGGGTACGTGTATTTCAGGGGTGCGCGGGAAGTTTTACATGGGATCGGGCCTGGGGGAGCGGTGTACGTGTATTACTGGGGTGCGCGGGAAGTTTTACATGCGATTGGCCTGGATACGTGTATTTCAGTGGTTCGTGTGAAGTTTCACACGCGATAGGCCTTGTGCGAGTGGGGTACATGTATTTCAGGGGTGCACGTGAAGTTTCTCACGCGAATGGGCTGGGTACGTGTATTTCAGGGGTGCACGGAAAGTTTTACAGGCGATTGGCCTGGGTACGTGTATTTGAGGGGTGCGCGGGAAGTTTCACACGCGAATGCCCTGGGTACATGTATTTCAGGGGTTCGCGTGAAGTTTCACACGCGATAGGCCTTGTGCGAGTGGGGTACGTGTATTTGAGAGGTGCGCGTGAAGTTTCACACACGAATGGGCTGGGTATGTGTATTTCAGGGGTTCGCGTGAAGTTTCACACGCGATAGGCCTTGTGCGAGTGGGGTACTTGTATTTCAGGGGTACGCGGGAAGTTTCACACGCGAATGCGCTGGGTACGTGTATTTCAGGGGTTCGCGTGAAGTTTCACACGCGATAGTCCTTGTGCGAGTGGGGTATGTGTATTTCAGGGGTGCGTGGGAAGTTTCACACGCGAATGGGCTGGGTACTTGTATTTCAGGGGTGCGCGGAAAGTTTTACAGGCGAATGCCCTGGGTACGTGTATTTCAGGGGTTCGCGTGAAGTTTCACACGCGATAGGCCTTGTGCGAGTGGGGTACGTGTATATAATGGGTGCGCGTGAAGTTTCACACGCGAATGGGCTGTGTACGTGTATATCAGGGGTTCGCGTGAAGTTTCACACGCGATAGGCCTGGTGCGAGTGGGGTACGTGTATTTCAGGGGTGCGCGGGAAGTTTCACACGCGAATGGGCTGGGTACGTGTATTTCAGGGGTGCGTGGGAAGTTTCACACGCGAATGGGCTGAGTACGTGTATTTCAGGGGTGCGCGGGAAGTATCACACGCGAATGGGCTGGGTACGTGTATTTCAGGGGTGCGTCGGAAGTATCACACGCGAATGTGCTGGGTACGTGTATTTCAGGGGTGCGCGTGAAGTTCCACACGCGAATGGGCTGGGTACATGTATTTCAGGGGTTCGCGTGAAGTTTCACAAGTGAATGGGCTGGGTATGTGTATTTCCGGGGTTCGCGTGAAGTTTCACAGGCAAATGTGCTGGCTATGTGTATTTCAGGGGTGCGCAGGAAGTTTTACACGTGAATTGGCAGTGTGGGTCCTCCCAGGTGTCCCCTCTACCCCCTCCACATCCCCTGCAGGCAGCCCACACCACAGGGGACTACCCTGCACCCCTGATCATGTCCCGCAGGCAGCCCATCCACCATGGGCATGCTCCCCAGCCAAGCCACATGTCCCCCAGCACCCCCACCCCCCAGCAGTCAGGGGCACCTGCCAGCAGGCCCCCACTCATGTCCCCCAGCATCCCCACCCCCCAGCAGTCAGGGGCACCTGCCAGCAGGCCCTCACTCATGTCCCCCAGCACCCCCATCCCCCAGACGTCAGGGGCACCTGCCAGCAGGCCCCCACTCATGTCCCACTCATGTCCCCCCCCCAACATGTCAACATGACCCACAATCATGGCCCTCATGTCCACCAAAATCCCACGGCACGCCACCCCTGCCCAAATAACCAACCAAGCATAACATACATCCCACATTGAAATGGCCATTACATGAAACAACCCAAATGGCATGTATGTACATCAGCACATGTCCGTCACACACACACAATGGGTGCCAGTGAATGTGAACACCCACATCGTGACATGCATGAAACCAATGAGGGAATACCACACATTGAAGTACGGGAACAAATGTATTGAACAAAAAATGTGGTGAAAGAAAATCAAATACCAAACAATGGACATAAGGAAAACAATGCAGAATGTCACATAATGATAAAAAAAGGAAATCAGAATCCAAAATATATGAAATCAAAAATGTCTCCAAAGTCTCCTTCCAACAAAGCAAATCCAAACAGAAATGAAAAAGTAAAATCCATTGCTCCATGGAAAAATCAAAAAAGAAAAAGCCGACAAATGCACACTTCAACTATTTACAAGGATGAAATCCTGGGGCCATAAGCCCAACTGAAATCCTGGGGCCATAAGCCCAACTGTCCAAAGGAAACCTACAAAAAAGCCTACAGAATAAACAACTATATACAAAAATGTGGGGCATAGTCCATGCGCCCCAAAGGAAAGAAAAAAAGAAAGGAAACTTAACACTAATGAACTATATACAACGGCGGCGGGCAAGTCCAACGGCTCACTGGTTGATGTCATGTGCCAGGGCATCATCGAACTCCTGTTCAATGGCCTGGAGGCGGGCATGTTCACTGGCCCCGAGGTCTTGCAGGGATAATGCGGTGTCCAGCTCCAACTCCCTGCGAATACCCTTGAGGCACTCAGCCCGCCTCAGCGCTCTGTGCATGGAGTTCTCCTCCCTGACCATTGTAAGCCTTTCCTCCTCCGCCCGCCGCCGCTCCGCACCTACCTGCTGGCCCAACCGCTGCCACATGGAAGACACTCCCATTCCAGGGTTCTCCTGCCCTCCGGCCGATGCCTGCCCCTCTGATGTAGATGGCCCCGAGCCATGATGCCTCCCACGTCGAGCCTGCCACTGCCTCCGATGCAACTGCCTCTGCCAGCAGGATGGCATCCAGGCTGATGGAATCTACCAACGCCGTCGTGCACGTGCCCTGCCCGATGATGCCGGCACATCCTCCATCTGCTGGGGTCCAGTTGCTGGTGTGTCCACCCCTGCTGGACCTCCGACTCCCGACTGTGGCAGGGATGGGAGCCCCACCGAGCTGGCTGCGTTGGTCGGGGCATGTCCACACGGGGCCCTGGTGGCAAATGGGCCGGAAGACGGCATGGAGAATGACTGGCGCATAGCCTCCACAGAGGAGGAGAGGGTCGCCAGAGTGGCTGATGTATGAAACCCCTGACCATGGTCGCTCCCAACTCGGCCACATTGGCAAGCTGCTCTTCGTGATGACATGCGTGCTCCCCCCGGAAAGCACGCACGTCATCACGAATGACACCCATACACAACGCAACACCAATCAGGACCTTCTCCATACGGCCAGGGGTCCCCTGGTCCACAGGTAGAGGAGTGTCAGATGACATGGACATCCCCCGCTACCTGCAGACGGGCCTGGGACGGGGCATCCCTGCTGGTACATGGTGGTGCAGTCACAGTGTCAGGGACAGTGACATGCACAGGCTCCTCCACGGCGACCTGTGCTGCCTCCGCACCTGCCCCTGGACTGCACCACTTGCACCAGTGGTACCACCCCCACCAGGCCCCATGTGCAGCTCAGTAGCGGCCTCCTCCTCCTCTGTGGAAACCACCAACCTGGATGGCTCTACACCGTCTTCCGCCGTTGCAAGCCCCTGTGGGGGCTCACCCACCCCTTCCGCTGCAGCCGTGGGGGCATCCCCCCGTTTTGCTCCACAGCGCCGTCTCCGTCCTCTTCTTCACTTGCCGCTGTGTAGAGGGAGACATAGAACACAAGCATCAGGGTACTGTACAATGGTCCCCTAGACAGGAAGCAATAGCAGATGAGTGGCACTGTCAAACATCACTTCCATCATGTCCATCGACAAAACATGGGTCAGTGCAGGCAAAACACATCCAGTAACAGGCATGACGCATGCTATGGACATTAGCATACATGTCCAAGGGACTCTTGAAACATACAATGTTGGTTTGAAACTCACATGCATCATGGGTCATGCCTATCACATGCACACACTTCACCGTAGTTTCATCCATCTGGCCTCGTACACCCCAGACACAGTGGATACAAGGATGACTAGGCTGCATCAGTGAATCTGAACATTGTCACAGACATGTGTCATGCATCCATGGCATTCACAAGACACAGACACGCAGGTCAGACACACAGACATGGACACCATACATGTACATGGCATCAGCACCCATCCCTCACCCCCACCCATGTCCAGGAACAGAGACTGGCATGCTCTCATGTGTCCATTCCGCATAGAGCTCCCCATGTTGCATTTAAACACATGCACCAACCATGTGGTTCACACATTACTGGTCTCACATACATGACCATGATGTCCCTGCACACACACATACGTACATGTGTGTACATGTATGTCACACATACAGGCAAGTATCAGACAACCAGCACACTGCAACATGCCCTGTCTCACACAGCAATGCTTGGCCACTTACCGCTCAAATCCAGACGGGTCTGCCTCTCAAGGATCTGGGCATGGAGTGCTGGGCGTATGCGTTCCAGGACCCTCAGCTGGATGGTACTCATGTGGCCCCAGCCCCCCTCCATGAGGCGCCGGCCCTTTATGAGGGTCCTGGACCTCAAATCCTCCCAGTGCTTTTTGACTTGCTTGATGTTGCGGGTTGCCACCCCCTCCACGTTGATGGCAACCACAAAGTCGTCCCAGATCATGTCCCGTCCTTCCTTGTTGGCGCGTGATGATTCGAAGAGGGCATCATAATGCCCCAGGACAAGCTCCACCAGGATACCAACTTCCTTCTGACTGAAGCTGGTGGCCCTCTGCCCCTCTGGCTGGGGGTCGCCAGTGGTCTCAGATGGTGTTTGCCCCGACATGGCGACCCCCGAGGCAGGCGTGGGTGGGCAACTGGGTCCTGGGGCTGGGCTGTGGAGCGATGGGATACCAGTCGGGAGTCTTCTGTTCCAGCAGGGGTGGACACAGCTGGACCCCTGCAGATGGCAGATGTGTAGGCACAAAATGGCAGGACACGATGGCAGCAGGCAGCAGCAGATGGCTCGTGGGAGGCTGGTCGGGGCTCTGGGGGGCAGTAATTCGGCCTTTTGGGCAGGAGAGTGGTCTTCTGTGTGTTTTCACGTGGCCAGCTTGATACGGAGTGATTTGGCACGTGAAATTGTTGCACGTCAGAGTGTAATTCGAGGAAAGTCCCTTAGCGCGTAAGCGCGTCAGCACACATATGTGATTTCATTGGACCAAAGGCCCTCAGCGCATCTGTAACGTATCGTGCACGGGCCTGTACGTGCTTTTCGTAGGGTGCGGTGCGTGTATTTTCCAGGCGTTGGGGCTCACACGCTATTACTTCACAGCGGGTGGGTGTTGGTTACGCATTCTTCTACACGCAAGGCAGACGGTGAGTGGTACCCTGCTTGCCCAGGCCCAATCGTGTGTGAAACTTCACGTGCACCCCTGAAATGCACGTACCCAGGCCAATCGTGTGTGAAACTTCACGTGCACCCCTGAAATACACGTACCCAGGCCAATCGCGTGTGAAACTTCCCGCGCACCCCTGAAATACACGTACCCAGGCCAATCGCGTGTGAAACTTCACGCGAAACTTCCTGCAAACCCCAGATTTATACGTACCCCGCTCGACCAAGGCCTATCGCGTGTGAAACTTCATGTGAACCCCTGTAATACACGTACCCCACTCCCCCAGGGCAAATAGCGTGTAGTACTTCCTGCGCAGTGTTAGGGAGAATTCTCTGTTTAGGCTGAATTTCCTAACCTAGTGAGTCCCCCAGCAGCGTTGCTGGATTTTTGGGGTTTAATTTCTTCTCCTGCCAAGAGTGAGACTCTTTTACCCTCACTCTTGGACATCATTTGAGTGTGTTCCTTTGACTCTAGATGTGTTTAATGGGCTATGGGGTCTTTTACTCCATAGGGCTTCATGTGTTTTTGTGATGTGTGTTACACAGCACCCTCAGTGCAGTAACACAGGGGTGTCATAGTGACCCCCCAGTATAGACTCCATACCCTGGGACTGACTACTGTCTCCCAGGGCATGTAAAGTCACCATTGACTTTACTAGTCTTGAATTCTGAACAGAACCAATACAAACCATCATATTGTGGACGTACTGGCCGGGGCAATTCGATTGCCCCGGGGTCTGTTAGTCGAGGGGGCACGTCTCCGTCCCCCCTGATCGAGTTTTGGCTGGTGGCAGTGGATACTACTTTTTATATTCAACTGCGAATATTTCTCTAAGGGATTTTCCCATTGTTCGAGGCTACTATCTTTATTTATTTAATTAAGATAGCCTCGAATGTACCGCCGGTTTATTTAATTATTATTAATTCTCCGGTTGGTATTTTTTGCCAAAACTCGGTTCTAAAATGGCGTTTGTGTTCTCTTCTGTGACTCCAACCCAAGTCGAGCCCTTTGTTCCACTTTTTGGCGGGCTTCTCCACAGAAGCCCTCCAAAGTTGGACCACTCTGTCTGGGGTACTTAGATGGGGTGGAGGGGGATTTAGGCACCCTGGACTGAGTTGCCTAGGCAACTCAAGTCGCACTCCGTCCTGATTGGCCCAAGTGGTGAGCCGGCCGGCTCAAACGAGTGACAGCTAGGCTGAGTGAATGGGGGTTTTCTGCATAAAAGCAGGGCTTTGGGGACTGGAACTTCAGAAGTCGCCGCAGGACCTAAGAATCCGATGAGGGAGAAGCTGAGCCGACCTGCCACGACGACACCACCGGTGGAGCCCTGCTGGACCGTCTCACCACTTTTCCCAACGACAGAGGAGATCTCCCGCCGGAGAGTCTTCTTCCTTTGACTGGTGGGGATGACCAGTTTCACCGTCTTTTCGCCTTCCCGACGGATCTCGTTGCCGCCTTGTCTGTGCCAAGCACCCCGGCAACCGGAATACCACATTTTACCACGACCAGGAAATAAAGGGTAATACCTTTAACCGGAAAACTCTGCAGTCGGTTTCTTCCCTGGCAGTGCAACGACCTTCAGCTTTCCTCCAAGTCTAGATCTTCACTTCCCCTGGATGACGCCGAGACTTGCACCCGCTGCCAGGAACAACTGCCACCGCTGGAGGGTCCTTCCCACTTAAGGTACCGTGTTCCGCCTGGCTTCCCTTGCCACCGACTGTACGGGGTAGATTTAGACCCCGGCTTTCGATCCTGGGTTAGCCTGGGACACCCTGGCTAAACTTTTCTGTGTCTCTCTAAACACTTTTCGAACTCTCTGCAAGACTTTCAAAGCCTAGTGTAACTGTGTGATCTTGGGCGCATTTGTACTCTGCTCTCTCTAAGAGTGGGCCCAGCCTATGGACTTTGGCTCACAAGTGACTTTTGCTCTTCTGCCTTGCTAAAAGTGTTCTTAAATCTTAGAGTGGTGTATCTTTCCATATTCTGTCTTTTTCCCTCCCTTCTTCATGAACTTATTGGAGTGCCATCTATAGTTAAGCGCTCACCTCTGTCTGGAAATAAGTGGTGTTAACTAAGACTTATCTGATAAGGAATAAGGGTCGTATATATTATAATAGTAACTGTGTTTAGAGTGTTTTACTATAAGAGTGCTGGAGTGTTTCAAACAGTGTGTTTTTAAATAAATAATTATATACTTTGATGCCAAAGCTCTGGTCAGTGTTTGCTTGCATTATTGTATCTGAGTGCCTATTGTGTATACTTTGCATACTGCTTAACTCTTCTTGAGGGAAGTCTGACTGCTCAGCCACAGCTACCAAGTAAATCTGGGTGGTGCAGACTGCTTCCAAGTGGGTTTACTGCTAACACCTGTAGTCCTAAATCTTTTGCAGTGTTCCCAAAGGGAACTGCACAGGTTTCTGCCTAACATGCACCCCGAAATACACGCACACGCTATTTTCCACACAGCGGGTGTCCGTGTTTGTCGCGTACCCCTTTGCACGTCATTTGTCCTAGAGGCCCACAGTATGGGACATTCTACATAGCTGTATATACCTGCTTTTTGTGGGCACATTTTGGCGCACATTTTTTCCATGAGCAGGGACGCGACCGCCTGCCTTCGTGTGGCGGACGTGTTTAGGCCTGTGCGCGTCTTTGCCCGTGCACTGTTTTGCCCTTTTCGATTCCATGAATACGTGTTGTAGGCGAGCGTGTGGGCGTTCCGCGCACTTGCCTCCTGTACTTCCCCCATGACGCCCACATTTTCATGAGTTGTTTCCCATTCCGCGTGTCATGCCCCGTGTTCCGCCTACTTTTGTTATGTGCGCTGCGCTATGTGCGCTTTCGCTGTGGCCTTTAGATGACCTGTGCGCTGGCGTGCGCCGCGCCATTTTTCAGCGCACATCCCAGATTTTACTCGCGCACGGACTTCCATGAATAGATGTGCGCTGGTTTCCCTGCGATATTCGCACTTGCACTGCGATTTTCGCTCTTTCACTGCAAATCGCACGTTTTCGCACGCTTGCACCGATATTTTCAGCGCACATTAATTCCATGAATCGGCCTGTTTGTGTTACTGTGTTACAAATATGCATTTTGCATGGCTGATATTAAAACGTTGACACTCACATGTAATGTGTAACAAATTTATTAAACGGTTCACTGAATAGTTTGGATGAGATTTACAAGTCATATTTCTGTTATCTCCCAATGAGTGGCACCCTATGCTGCTGCTACATCACATACTGACAATGTTGAGGGAAACATGTGTTTATTGCCAATTGAATGTTATAAGAGAAGGGTAATATACACAGTCCAGCACATGTTCTTGCGAACACCTTCAGAAAGAGGAACAAATACATCTCCAACTATCGGCAAGAGATAGTAGTTATGTTCATGGAAGCTTATCACAATGAGCTCCACGGTGTGCATGGCTATATCATCTCTGAAGCAGCATGCCAAGCACTGAACTGGAGGTAGCCTAATCGGCTAACGCTGGTGGGTAAGAGCACTGCATTCCAAAGGATGCGCAAAAACAGTACCAGGCAAAGGAAATCCTTTTCTGCCATGCCAACTTTGCTTATGCTTCTCGAGGGTGTCTAGACACCCAGTAGGAACACACCCAAGAAGGAGGCCGCCAGCAGGGTATTTATTTCTCCTCCAGATGATGCAGATTGCGGGTGGTCTCAACAGTGGTGTGTGGGCTATACATAAGAGTTATGCATCAAGTGGAATGTCAATGTTGTCATTTATGTGGGTCACTTTCATCTTCATAATACGTATTGGCAGTTAAGGGTCATTCATCATGTGTCCACCTTTCATTTATGTTACCCCATGGAACTGTCCCAGTACATAACACATGTGTACACATCTGAAGGTGACATTAATCCATGAGTTAATGTATGGGGACCTGCTTCTCATATCCTTGCTTGTCTGATTTTACTTTTGGGTTTTGATATAGATGCATGTTGTTAGGGGAAATGCCCAAGTCCTGTAGTTAGGATCTGGTGTTGTCTTAAATCTGGGAACCCTGGATATCCTTAAGCTATCACGACTCACCAAGTGTTAGCTGTAGTCGAGTGGTCGAGGGCAGCTATCAGGAGTGGTATGCCATAGACAAATATACACATGTGAAAGTTGTTCGAGAAAGTTTCAAGTCTTTGAGGGGGCATTTGTTGGTCTTTACCCTGTCGGGTCAGGTCACCCTCAAGGTCCATGTTCAACTGGAACGCAGGTTATGATATGATATTTTATTTATATTGCGCTCATACACAAGTGTTTCAGAGCGCGACCAAGCAAAGGGAGGGGAACAAGGGAGAACAAAATAAACAATGAACTTACAAGGCCCAGTGACATTAAAAACGTGCAAGTGTATGGAAAAAGGAAAAGGGGGAAAGTGTGTAAAAGGGGTAGAAGTGGAGAACAGAGGGGAGAACAGAATAAATGTGCAGTAAATAAATAAGGCAGTGAAAAGTGGTAGCGCAGCCAGCAAGTGGCAAGTGCAAGATTAGTCAGATCGTGTATATCTGATAAGTGCAGAAGAAGAGTGGGGGACTTTATGGGTACAGATACAGAAACTCAGTGCAAGGGGTGGCCCTAAGGCAAGGTTGGAGGGAGGCAGGGTGAGCAGGTACCGGGCCCGAAGGACAGAGGGTGCCCAGGTGCACAGTGCCAAGGTAGAAAAACAGGTCAGCAGGGGAGAAGAGAGGCAAAGGCAGAAGCGAAGAGGAAGGTCTTGAGGTGCTTCCAGAACCGGAGATGGTTCTGCTGCTTCTTGTTTTCCCCAATGCTTAGTGTAGGCTCAATGTTAAGTAAAGGGACAAAACTATAGATAGGACCATTTTTTGCAACCAGCAGTGTATTTTTCTGAATGTGAGGGGAGTGGGAGAACCTCAAAATTAGATATTTTCATCTGTTTCTGACTAGTGTCAGTCAACACTTGGGTTCAGCTATTGTGAGAGGTGAACAGGGGTTTTGACAAGCTTAGTTTCATAGCAGTTAGTGATTTTTCTTTCAAGTTCTTCAATCTAGGGCATGTGACTCAGGTAGTCTGGACTCCTGGCATTTCCAGGGAAGAGAGCACCATGCTTGTTTCATCTCTGGTAGATGGTACAGCTTTTACAAGGGCAGAGTTTCACCATCAAGGAGGAGCTACAAGGTAAGGGAACTGGCCCACTACTTTTAAGGGGAATTGAATTTAAGAATGAAGTGCAGAACGACTTGTGTGGTGGGAAACCTAACCCCGGATTTCAAGAGCAAAACTCTTTGCGTCCAATATGGCGCCGTTGCCGAACTAGATAATGTGGATAATGTGGAAAAGAAACCATAGGGAAAATGGACATCGTTAGGGACCATTAAGGTCATTAAATAGGAGACTGACACTGTGACTATTTGTGAAGAAATCTGAACTTAAAGAGGAACGATTACCAGGCTGCTTATCCGATCAGCCAAATGGAAGCAGTTTTGAACATTTTATTTCATGTTAAAAAACTAGCAAACATGCAATTGATTAAATTTGCCTTGAAAAAGCCCAGGCGGCGCACCTTATGGCCATAGAGTAGGCACATTTGCCAAAATTGTCAGTACATGAAATCACCTTTTTACTAACACACCAGAATATCCTTGCCACAAAGAAACATATACTAAATGTGTTAATACAAAAGGTTGGATACCAAAAATTGTGAATTTGTCAATACTTTATGTTAGTGAGATGCGCTCATAACAGGGGATTTTATTTTCAAATTTTACAGTAAGGCCTTTGGTTGAGGACCTTCCCACTGTTGAGCAGCTCCCAAACAAAGAAACTTTTCAGCTGTCTGGTATAAACTGACAACCACCCTGTCTTTTGCATTTAAGAATGAAAAAATGTCCTAACCCCGGGGGTTATCTATAGAAACATATTCAATTATCACAATTCCCATATGGAGCTTTTTCTCAGGTTTGGATTCATTTTTGAATTTCAGAAACCAATCACAAACTCATTACATGTAAGGCAGTATTTCCTCTGGTTCATTGTTACTACCACTTGTTTTGGACGTACATGCACCAAATTATGAGTCGCGGTGTGCCTCATTTTGGAGTTCAATAGGACTCCATGACTGCTTTGGGGAATTGTTACTGGTGGTAATTCTGTGAGCCCAAAATTTGTATTAATTTATAAAAATCACAGAGAAAGCAATGCATTTTTGGCATCGATAACAGAGCAGAGGGCATGGGTCCTTTGCAATGGGGTGAGAGAACGTGACTTGAAGACTAGATGTTACAGGGGAAGGTGGAAACATAAACCAGGGACGAGGCTAGTATGGAATGACATAGGAACTGTATGGTGGAGGAAGTGGTGTATTAAGGTGTGTAGAGATGACAGAAAAGTGCTATTGTGTTGCCCATGAAGGGCAGGGAGAGAGGAAAACAGGGTGAAGCATTTACTGCAGGAGCTCAAAGGTTTTGTTTGTTTGTTTGTTTGTTTTATTCACTTTTTATGCGCGCCAGACCCAAGGGTAGCAGGGCGCAGAGGCAAGAGAATGCAAAGCTTACAGGTTATATCAAAGCAAAACGTACAATATAAAATACAGTGAATACAAAGTATACGGATTTGAGAAAGGTCAATCCAATTACAGGTAACATCCTAGCAAATGTACAGTAGAGAAAACTGTGAAGTCATGGGGCACAAGTATTTACAAAATATAAGTGGGACACAGATAGTACAATATATACAAGGTTCGAGTGCGGGCAATCGGGTTGAAGGTGACAACAGTCGAGTGAGATCAGCTGAGGTTAGTCGAGGTGAGGAGTTGGATGACATTTTTTGTAAAGTGAGGGTAGGGTAAGTCAGCTCTCAGGTCTTGTGGTAGAGAGTTCCAAATCTTTGCAGCCTTTACCTGAAAGCTATTACCACCTATCGTCTGAAGTCTAAAGTTCGGTATTGTCAGGCAGTTGGAATTGACAGCTCTAGTCGGTCTGGAGGATGTTCTCCTATGGAATTTGTCAATCAGGTATTTGGGGGGCGGAGTTATTGAGGGCTTTATGGGTCAGGGATAACATCTTAAGTGTTATTTTGTTCTCAGTGGTCAGCCAGTTATGATGGCGTCTAGTGGCAGAGATGTGGGATCTTTTGTTTATGCCTAGTGCTGCTCTCAGAGCATTATTTTGTAATATTTGTAGTCTTTGCGTTATAGTTTTATTTGCTCCGGCGTAGAGAGCGTTGCAATAGTCAATCCTAGAGAGTATTAAGGCTCTAGCCAGGATTAAGCAGCTCTTGTTGGATAGGAACGGTTTACCGGCTCTTATCAGTTTGCACGTGTAAGCCGTGGAGGAGGCAAGGGATTTTAGCTGTTTGTCAAGAGATAGGGTGGAGTCAAGATAGAATCCCAGGGTTTTTACGTCCTTGGACACTTGGATGATATTCCCATCTATGTTAAATGAGGAGAATTCCTGACCTAATTTTTTGATATTAGTTTGAGTGCCCAGGATAATCAACTCTGTTTTATCATCGTTCAGACAGAGGCCATGGGTGGCCATCCAGGCCTGGATGATAAGATATACCTTGTTCACCAATTCCGTGTCTTTCGCGTGATCCCCAGAAAGCGGGAGGAGGATCTGTGTATCATCTGCATAGTTAGTGTAGGTGATACCGAGATGGTCCAGATCATCAAACAAGGGCTTGGTGAAGATGTTATATAGAGTTGGGGAGACGCAGGAGCCCTGAGGGACACCGCATAAAATAGGGGTGGGATCTGCTGCTGCCGAGGGGGAGAAGACTCTCATTGTTCTTTCACTCAGAAATGACTCAATCCATCTGATGGCTTCCGGGGAGAAATGGGCAGCGGAATCCAGGTGACTACAGAGGACTTTGTGATCCACCAAATCAAAGGCGGCGGAGAGGTCAAGGAGTAGCAGAAGTACTGTTCTTCCTTTGTCTCGAAGCTCGTCAATTTGGGATTTCAAGTCAATAAGGGCTGTTTCAGTTCCATGTAAGGGACGGAAGCCCGATTGCCTCTCTCCTAGGAGGTTGTGTAGTTCCAGATGCTTTTGAATTTGGTTATAAGCGGCTTTGTCCAGAATTTTGAGAAGAAACGGTACCGTAGTAATGAGGCGGTAGTTAGTAGGGATGAGAGGGTCTAATGACTGCTTTTTAAGTAGGGGAAGTACCCAGGACTGTTTAAGGTTGGCAGGGATGGTGGCTGAGGCGAAGGAGGCGTTAATCAGTTTGGTGATAAAGGGCGATAAATCTCTGGCAGCGTCTTTTATTAACTGTGCTGGGCAGAGGTCACCTTTACAGTTAGATGGTTTAAGCGACAAGATCATTTTTTCTACTTCCAAGGTGGTCAATTTGGCGAAGTGGAAGGAGTCACTATGCGCCAGTAGATTATTGGTATTGGGCATTTTTGGTGAATCCTGAATTTTAAGTACTTCTTTTTTTTGCTGGATTTTATTTTGGAGAGTAATAATTTTGTGTGATAGGGCTTGCTGGATGTCCGTGCACCAAGGTTTGTCCTTGGTGCAGGCGTCCGGTGTGGCGATCGGGGACTCAAGTTCCTTTAAAATAGAAAAGAGCTCTTTCATGCTGGAATTAGAGTTGGCTATACGGTCATCGTATGAGTTACGTTTAGCCTGGCAAACTTCTTTTTTGTAAGCTGAGGAGAGAGAGGTTAGTTTGGCTTTATTGTCGACTGAGGGACAGAGCCTCCAAGTGGTTTCACTTTTTCTTTTCAAGATGCGCAAGTCTCTCAATTGTGGAGTAAACCATTTGTTTAGGTGGGCTTTAGGTTTGCTTGGTCTGAGTTTGAGAGGTGCCAGTTTATCTAGGGTGACTAGCATGATATTATTGAATTCTTGTACTAGGGTGCTGGGGCATAGGTTAGCTGATAATGCATTGAGGGTCGGTAGTATAGCTGGGATCACTTTCTCTACCGTGATGCATTTTTTATTTCTGGTTAAGCAAGGCGGTGCTATTGGAAGGGTTGTATGGTTAGGTCTAGACGTGGCTAGGTTAAAGGACACTAAAGAGTGGTCTGTCCAAGGTAGGGGTCTTATGGATAGGATAGTGGCTGAGCAGTTACAGTCGGCTATCCAGTCTAGCGTTCTTCCCTTCAGATGCGTAGGCTTGTCAACTCTTTGAGATAGGCCTAGTGCGTGAATAGTGTTGGCTACCACTGTGGCATTGGTATCTGTAGTGTCATGGAAACCTAAGTTAAAGTCTCCAAAGAGGATTGTTTGGGAACAAGGTTTGAGGTTATGAGTGAGCAGGTTGTGGAGATCCTCATCAAAGATGCCTAAAGGGCCTGGTGGTCTATATAAAAGGTGGATAGTGAGAGTTTGATTATTATTTATCTGGAGTTTAGCAGATAAAGTCTCGCAGGATTGGAACGATTGGGTAGGTACTAGTCTAAGTGAGAGGCTTGTTTTGGAGATTATGGCAATGCCGCCGCCTCTTGCACCTTCTCGGTCATTTCTGATTATCGTGTAGCCATCTGGGATGGCTAGCATGAGCGAAGGTCCTGCTGCATTGTGTAGCCAAGTCTCTGTAATAGCGAGAAAGTCAAAGTTGCCTTCTGAGATTAGGTCAGCAATGTCTAGGGCATGGGCGACAAGCGATCTCACGTTCAGGAGTGCTCCAACGATAGTTGGGGTTTTGGAGATCTCTGTGGCTTGGGGGGATGGACTGGTGAGTGTATTAGCTGTAGTGAGCTTATTGGTCTGAGTAGGGCAAGTATTGGAGTTAGGTGGGGGCGGTAGTCTAACATAGCGAGGATTGCAGATCTGCTGGCAGTTAGTTTTGATGTTGGTAGGGGGAAGAGACCTACGGGGAGGTTCATGCAGTTTGGTTAGCCTGGCGCGGAGTCTAAGGTTTCTACTGAGTGTATCACATGGTTTTCTGCCATGTCACCTGCAAACTTGGAAAATGGGGGAGTGGTAAAGGTGGCGGTAAATTCATTACTGCAACCTTTTACCCATATCCCCATACTCATACTGAGGATCATATATTGGCACTCTGAAGCATCTTTGTGAGCATGCAGAACATAACAAATCCCCAAGTATATCAACACAATACAGCCACATCCATGTTCCTTTCACTCACTAGTAGGAACAATGTCTGGCCATTGATCAGATTCCTGAATTTTACTTGGGTTCTCATTAAGCGCTTTGAAACACATTGTGTATAGGCGCTATACAAATAAACAATCAATTCAATTAGGGTCTCCTCTTGGGTACGGCAGGCTGTACCTGATTATAATAACAAAAGGACTGCTGCCACACAACCAGCCAGCAAGCAAACATGCACAGGGAAATAAGTGTGTTTCGTGTACACTAGGCCTCTGTGTCACATCTGTGAGGAGGCCACAGATGAGGATTCATCAGGGGAAAACATGGAAAATGAAGTACTGAACAGTTTAAAAATGAATTACTGGTATTGTGCACCAATGGGGATTGTGACTACACCCATCCCCAGAGATTATAGTGTCACAGCAGAGCAGTATCAGGATATACTGGTGGAAAAACACCCTCCCTTAAACCACAGTAATCTCTGTGACATCCCATTCCTTTGCCCCCAAGGGCATGGGGCCTGTAATGTGGGTGGAAGGAAATTCGGGACATAATGCTCGTGGTGGGTGACCTTAGTGGGCTAAGTAGTCTGTGGCGGCCTTGGTGGTAGAGGTTGTCCTCTACAAGGATGGCGTGCTGATATTCAGGACATGAAGCAGTGCTTAAAGGAGCATATGATCCACAGACTGGACAGGAGGACACTCACCTTGCAGCACTAGGTTGCCTGTGCTATATGCCAATGTTCAAATCCTCTTGCAGTTGACTCTTCCCCATGCCATAATCCTCCATTTTCTGTAGAAGAGCAGGCGGCTGGCATAGGAGTCTTGGCATGCAGCATGACACCACCAAGCAGACATGTGGATGTCCCTGGCATTTCTAGAACTCACAGTTTCCCATGTCCACCATCCCCATCCCCTTGCTAGCCATATTCAGTTTGCCCAATTCATTGGAAATGCAAATACTTTTCCTAGTCTTATGTGGTTCGATGTTAGTACTTGTTTTTGGGCATGGTATCTTGGCATGCCATGCAGACCTTGTGGAAGCTGGTGTTGCTAAAAGGCCTTTCTGTGCACCGACCTAATGCTGTTATACCTGAACCTGCTCTTGGATCTAGGATAGTGGTTATGTTAATTGTGGGGCATGTGGCCTGGATGAGTTATGGGGAATAAATGGTAATACACAGTACTAGGCATGTGTAGCACATTGTGTACCACATTGTTAGAGCAACTCCTAACATGGAGACGTGAGTGTCTCGGGATATGCTATCAGGCTTCAATGACACATTGGATACTGGGCTCTACCCAACAGATTACAACATTCATTGTTGGCCTGTCTCTTACATTGATAAAGTACCGGCCCAAATGTAAGTATCAAAAGTGTGCTCAGCCCTAGTTTCACCAGTGTGCACTGGGTAATGCACACTCTATGAAGGCGTGGTTTGAATTTCCGTTTAAGCCATGGTTTGGTACATTGTCTGAGCTCGAGTCTGACACCAGTGAAGGTCACCGCCCCTCAGATCCCAGAGCTCTGACATTTGAAGAAGAACAGCATAATGGCATGGTAGGGCCATCCGTACATCCTGAATCTACCACATGGTACGACGGTCATTCATAGCCCGTTTTCTTTTACGGCACTGTTTGCCAAAAATGTTTTGCTGGAAAAAAACATCGAAAAATATGGGGGCGGAGGAGGACATATAAGGGGTAGTTGGGGTGATGTATAGGGAATAAATAATAGGGGATGTGTGATTGCCAGGGGGACCCCCAAATAAAATAAAACATTTGATACATTTTTTCGGCAAAACATGTTCGGCAAAAAGTTCTGCTAAAAAAAAAGAAAACGGGCAATGAATGGACATAGAACCCTACCACGTGACAACGTGAATGTTCACATTTTCCCTAAAGCTCTCAACATTTCACTTTTGCACCTGTCCGCTCCTCGGTACACTCCAAACACTTCATGATAAACACTTGTACATGGATACACTTTATCCCCCACCATGTGCCCCTCTATCAGTGTTTGGAAATGGAGTGTGTGGTACCTAACTCTGGCCTGTTGGCTGCGTGGAAAATGGGGATGCATGCTTGTATGTGTGCTTACCTTGTGTCATACTGTTAAGCGACTTCAATTCAGCAATCCCACTAAGGCAGTGCCTCATCTGGGACGCCCAAGGGAAGCCGTTATTTATATATTTTTATGACACGTTATACTCTGGATGATAAATCCTTATATAATGCCCCTCTCTTAGAATCCCCCTGACCCCACTGAGCCAAGAAGTAGGTTTGTTTTGCAAATTAAGAAGGATTATTTGAAAAATTAAACAATAGATATATATCACACTTTTATAATAAATTAATATTTGATATCACACTTAGACATATGACAGTGAGTGATCAACAATGGATGATGTTATACTAGCGCACTGGTTTAATTACTTAGGAGTAGTATAGAGGATAAGGTAGCTGAGAATGCTTTATATGGTACAAGGAAATGCAAGGTGGAAAAGAAGCAACACAGGAATAAACTTGATATTATTTCAGCAAAACATAATATAATCACTTTTCCCCTTTTGGCAATTCACCCCCCCTCTATGCAATGTAAGGAGGTGGAAGTAACACACACAGTCTTCAGGAATACAATCACAGTACAATACGAATTCAGTTCCCCCCTAGCAAGCTTAGAGAAACAGGGATGATTTTAAACACAGGCAAAGTACTTTAAAGGTGGTATGCAAAGAAGTGAAAAATATGCTAAAAATGATTTTAATTCCCTCTAGAGGTTCAGGGTGAGTGAGAGATACTTTAAATCAGTTCAGGCCAGCCCTATCAATGATTCAGGGATGGTTACCAGGTTGAAAACGGAATTCCGTAATGGAAGCAAAAGACAAATATTTATACACGTGGCTGAAATGAAACAAAATGTCAAATCGTGGCAATTTTATTTGCGTGCATCGAGCGCAATTACAGAGGAAGTATAAGGAGTAGCAAGTCAGTTTAGGGCTTGTTGGAAAGCTTAGAATCTCAGCTTTAAAATAAAAGTTAGATCACGCTTCTATCGCAAACGGTTCAAGAGATATGGACAGGAATGCGACATCGTCACGGATCGGGTCAGGATTGGCTGCGGTTCTCTCGCCACTGGGTACTGGTACTGCGCACAGCGATCTGGGTCAGCTCTCAGTGATCTGGTCTGGGTCTGGTCTCTCTGGATCTCTGGTCTCTCTGGATCTCTGGAGATTGATGGATTTGGAGTCTCCGTCAGCGTGCTGCGCAGGAATTCAGTTGAAGGTTGGAAAATGAATGTCCCTGCCTGGGTTCCAGTGGCTCTTTTTATGTCTTTTGAAAATGGGTGTGGATGCTAATTTTCTTTGCCCAACCCACTCACGATTTGATAGGTCAAGGATTTCTCTTTGACCTGATTTGAGAAGGGAGCAGTGAGTTCAGAGTGAGTCAGAGTCTTACAGTCTATTGAAGAAACACCCCTTTGCTTTTACCTTAGAAAATCATTTTCATAACTAAACATATTTCCCAGATACACAAGTGGTTGACATTACATGTACAGATTGCAGATGACTTAAGGTACATTCTTGTTCAACTCTGATCTTCCTAAGAGCTTGCATTCAAAAATGACAACTTATTTTCATTTTTAGTTGGTTTACCAATATCGGACTTTTACCAAAAATGGCACAAATGTACACTGCCTTTCTACACATATTCCAGTAAATTTTCATTTTTCTAGCGTGAACCCCGTGTCTGGAATCTTCATAATTCATGGGGTTTTGCCTCAGAACATGGTACAGAGTTCGAACACCTCTTAAAATGTGCACAGAAAAATCACAAGAATGATGATATTATTTATATATTTTTTACAAGTCCACACTATGAATTATCCATCTTTTTAAAATTATGCTCTGGCCCCAAAGGAGTGTGGTTTTCCAAAGCACATGGTGGAATTTCTGGTTTATCCACTTCCCCCAAGCTCAGCTTGATCACAGAGGCACTTCTCCTCCCACTTCTCCCAAGAGGAAGCTATTTTATGACCTCCCCCAATATATTTGCCTAAACCCAAGACAGTGCTTTGTTCAGTTTCCCGCAGTCCCCAGGTGCTCCTCCCCTAATCCAATCAGAGAGGTGTCATCTCCCTTTGGCGAGGGCAGGAGAATGCAGGCCAGGCCTGGGAAGAGTGGCTGAGCAAGTTTCAACTCCTGTCGGGGGTAGTTGCCAGGCAGAATTCAATCTCTTCAAGCCAGGCTTCAGCCAAATGTCACTTTTGTTCCCAGTTTTTCTTCATTCAAAACAAACTTACAATTTTTACACATGCAGCTAGAACGCTGATTCTAAGTTCAAAACTATGACATTTAACAGTTGCAAACTATGTGACACTCAACAGCAGGTCACTCATTTATTCTAAACATTTCGATTTTAGTGGCTTTAAGTCCAATTTCACTTCAGCTGCTGACATCCACAGCTCAGCCAGTTTCATTATGAACATTATTTTGGGCTCTTTCTCTTTCCAGATTTTGTATGCACACAAGTCTACCTTCTGGCAAATGTCTGCTGGTGTTCATTGAGATTTTTGAATATCTTGCAATGTTTAAAATAGGCATTTTTAGCTTGCATTTCAGAGAAACAAAGGTGATTTCAAAGTGCTTTCTGAGCCACCGGCACTGCTGTTTTTCCTTTGGCATACATTTCACTCATGGCACTCCTAGCCCCTCACGCTCGCACTGGTGGGTGGCAGGTCAGGGGAACATTTTGGTGTGCGCCAAACTGCACGGTTCTTCAGGATTCTGGCGCAAATGTGGGCTTTTCCGCCCTCTTGGATTTCCTAAGCCCACAGCACCAAATGTTGCAGCATAACAGTCCAAACTTGGATCAGGACACCCAACAAGCCCCCCCGCCCGACTGTGCTTTGATTTCGAGTCGAAGGGGAGTTGGGTGCAAAGGATGTTTTGATCCATGCGCTTGTATGTCTGCATCATCTTCTTCCAATTCCGTAGATGGCACAGTTCAGCATCTTTTCCTCCATCCAGTTGGATCGATCGGTTCTTCTCGGATATTTGCTCCCGGTCCCCGGGTCGTTCTCCTTGGTCAGTCTCCATGGTTTTATCTCTCCTAGGATGATAAAGCAAAGCGGCAATACACATTCCTAGACATTTTTCCACCAGTATTAATGGTGTGGCGAACATATACATTTTATACATCCGGATACATTTTGCAGTCTTATTTTAAAAAAAAACAAGATATAACAGGAAATATTTTCATACCAGAATCATGATATTTTAGAGACTATATGCGGGATATTTTAGGGTTGGAACTGAATTACTCTGGAGCGGCCCCCTCTGGGATTCCAGAGGATTCCTCCAGTTGCTGCAGAGTGTGCCTGGGATGGCAACAACTTTAGCTGATTTATATGTACCCACTTGTCTTCCACCTCTGCCAAACTGCCTTTGGGGAGGCGGATCTTGTATGCCACGGGGGAGATCTTGTCTACAATTTCAAAGGGTCCCTTCCATGTAGGCAAACATGTTCGCTGTTTGGCCTGGTTTCTTTGGAAATTGTATAGATAGACCCGGTCTCCCACATTATATACTTTCCTGGAAGTTTTCAAATCGCAATGGGTCTTCATGCTATCAGCTGATCTTTCTAGATTCCGCTGAGCATAGGCAAAAGCATGTTGAAGGTGTTTCCTTAAATTCTCCACATACTCATGAGTTGTGGAGGCATTTATCAATGTCTGCTCTTGGGTCCTGTAGAGCAAATGCTGGGGAAGCACCATCTTGCGTCCAGTCATCAGCTCAAATGGTGACATTTTAGTTGCAGATGAAGGGGTAGATCTGATGGCCATTAGGACTAGAGGTAATCCGATATCCCAACTTGGCCCAGAATCTGCCACAAACTTTTTTAATATGCTCACAATGGTTCTGTTGTATCTCTCCACTGCACCAGAAGAGGCTGGCCGGTAAGCAATATGTAGCTTCCTTTTGACCCCCAGTATCTCCCACATCTTATTCATTACTTCGCTGGTAAAATGGCTACCTCTGCCTGACTCAATCCTTTGAGGTAGACCAAAACGGGAAAAGATGTGGTTAATCATCAGAGCAGCTGCTGTTTCTGCCTTGCAGTTTGGGGCCGGGAGAGATTCCACCCACTTGGTAAACAAGCATGTGACCGTCAACATGTACTTGTTTCCTCTAGACGAGCGAATCAGAGGGCCTACGAAGTCGATTTGCAAATCTGACCATGGCAGATTTGCAAATGTGATTTCAAACAAAGGTGATTTCAAAGTGCTTTTTGAGCCACCGGCACTGCTGTTTTTCCTTTGGCACACATTTCACTCATGGCACTCCTAGCCCCTCACGCTCGCACTGGTGGGTGGCAGGTCAGGGGAACATTTTGGTGTGCGCCAAACTGCACGATTCTCCAGGATTCTGGCGCAAATGTGGGCTTTTCCGCCCTCTTGGATTTCCTAAACCCACAGCACCAAATGTTGCAGCACAATAGTCCAAACGTGGGTCAGGACACCCAACAATCCCCCCCGCCCGACTGCGCTTTGATTTTGAGTCGAGGGGGAGTTGGGTGCAAAGGATGTTTTGATCCACGCGCTGGTATGTCCGCATCATCTTCTTCCAATTCCGTAGATGGCACAGTTCAGCATCTTTTCCTCCATCCAGTTGGATCGATCGGTTCTCCTCGCCTGTCCTGATGGGAATATTGGGCGGTACCCCGGGCCCCTCGGATCTTTGCTCCCGGTCCTCGTGTCGTTCTCCTTGGTCAGTCTCCATGGTTTTATCTCTCCTAGGATGATAAAGCAAAGCGGCAATACACATTCCTAGACATTTTTCCACCACTATTAATGGTGTGGCGAACATATACATTTTATACTTCCGGATATATTTTGCAGTCTTATTTTAAAAAAAACAAGACATAACAGGAAACATTTTCATACCAGAATCATGATATTTTAGACACTATATGCGGGATATTTTAGGGTTGGAACTGAATTACTCTGGAGCGGCCCCCTTTGGGATTCCAGAGGATTCCTCCAGTTGCTGCAGAGTGTGCCTGGGATGGCAACACTTTAGCTGATTTATATGTACCCACTTGTCTTCCCCCTCTGCCAAACTGCCTTTGGGGAGGCGGATCTTGTATGCCACGGGGGAGATCTTGTCTACAATTTCAAAGGACCCCTTCCATGTAGGCAAACATGTTCGCTGTTTGGCCTGGTTTCTTTGGAAATTGTATAGATAGACCCGGTCTCCCACATTATATACTTTCCTGGAAGTTTTCAAATCGCAATGGGTCTTCATGCTATCAGCTGATCTTTCTAGATTCCGCTGAGCATAGGCAAAAGCATGTTGAAGGTGTTTCCTTAAATTCTCCACATACTCATGAGTTGTGGAGGCATTTATCAATGTCTGCTCTTGGGTCCTGTAGAGCAAATGCTGGGGAAGCACCATCTTGTGTCCAGTCATCAGCTCAAATGGTGACATTTTAGTTGCAGATGAAGGGGTAGATCTGATGGCCATTAGGACTAGAGGTAATCGGATATCCCAACTCGGCCCAGATCTGCCACAAACTTTTTTAATATGCTCACAATGGTTCTGTTGCATCTCTCCACTGCACCAGAAGAGGCTGGCCGGTAAGCAATATGTAGCTTCCTTTTGAACCCTAGTATCTCCCACATCTTAGTCATTACTTCGCTGGTAAAATGGCTACCTCTGTCTGACTCAATCCTTTGAGGTAGACCAAAACGGGAAAAGATGTGGTTAATCATCAGGGCAGCTGCTGTTTCTGCCTTGCAGTTTGGGGCCGGGAGACATTCCAACCACTTGGTAAAAAAGCATGTGACCGTCAACATGCACTTGTTTCCTCTAGACGAGCGAATCACAGGGCCTACGAAGTCGATTTGCAAATCTGACCATGGCAGTGTAATCCCCCTCTTTTGGAGAGGCGCACGGTGTGTGAGGGATGATGGCTAAAATTGTGCACACACAAGACACCCCTTCAAGTATTGGTCGAGGTCCTGCCCCATGTGTGGCCAGTATGAAACCTCTCTTAGGATTTCCAGTGTTGTGTGAAACCCCCTATGACCGGCGGAGGCCGCATCATGGGTGTGACTTAACATCAGGCTTCGGAATGAGGTAGGGACCACCAACTGATCATGGCCAGCTTGGGATTTCCTTACCAACAAACCGTCTTGGATTCAGAACATCTTTGGACATTTCATCAACACTCTAAGGTCCTCTTTCCCAATGCAATCGGTATCCGTCAGGGGAAAGTTCTCAGGGTCCTCAATGTGTTGGTAAAACTTACCAATTATTGGATCCCCTTTTTGAGCCGTAATCAAATCGGCATCTGGGGTCTCCTTACTCCATTGTGCAGTTGAAAGATCACTGTGAGCCTTTGTCTGGGACCTAGTGATAGCCGTGACCTGGATTTCCCCCAACAAGGGCTCTATTTCTATTAGATCCCCTTGGATGGCCCCGGTTTTGGCCAGCTGATCAGCTAAGTAATTTCCAGTTTTGTCTGGTCCCTCTACTTTGGAATGACCCTTGATCTTTTTCCAGTATATGGTCATCCCATTCGAGGTGACCAGGTCATCAATGTTTTGGATTAACTTCCCATGTTTCAAGGGTTTGTTATTAGCACATAACATGCCTCTGGTTTTCCAACTAACCAGGTGCTCCATGAACCCGTTCCGTACATAATCCGAATCTGTGATTATGACCAGTTCGTGGAGTTGATGTTGGACAGCAGTGAGGATGGCTTGATGCACAGCCATCAACTCTGCTACTTGACTACTTCGGGGACCGATTTTGTACCCAGCGGAGGGTTCTGGAGACTCATTCACCCACGCATTCCCTACGCCGGCCACCAGTTCTTTTTCCCTGTTGTTTTCAACATGGTAAGAACATCCATCCACATAGACAGTGGGCATTCCCTCACACTTGTCTTCTTCAAAGACTTTGTGTGGGGAATTAAGGTATGCCTCCATGTTGTCCTTGATTTTTAGACTTTCGTCCTCGAGACAGTTTTCTCTGGCACAATCATGCAAGTCAGCCAGACCTTGCGTGAGGGGACTCTTCTTGTTTTGGCCATATCTGACCTCCACAGGAAAGCGTTGCATTGACAGACTCCAGGTAGTAATTCGGGAATTACTCACATTTCCGGCCCGGATTCTGTCACTTTGGAGGTATTGCAAAGGCTGGTGTGGAGTCTCCACTATGATGTGTTCCCCCTGGATGAACGGGCGGTAATTCTTCAATGCCCACACCGTTGCCCGGAGTGCCTTCTCACAATCGTTGAATTTTTCCTCCACAGAGGATAAAGTTTTGCTCGCATGGGAGATTACTTTATTGACCTTGTCATGCTTTTGGTATAATACTGCCGTCAAGCACGTATTAGAGAACCCTGTCTCCAGGAAGAACTCCTTGTTTCTGACAGGGTAAGCTAGGCAAGGCCCTTGTGAGAGGCTTCTTTTGAGTTGTCTTACTGCCTCGGATTGTTCTGGACCCCATTCCCACTTGACCCCCCTTCAAAAGATGAATCAGGGGTCTAGTGATCTCTGCGTAGCCCTCAATGAACTTTCTGCTGTAATTAGTCAGTCCAAGGAGGCTCCTTAGTTCTCACAGAGTTGTGGGATCCTTCAGTTTCTGAAGTGCTTCCACTTTCTTTTCTTGGGGACAGAGACCCTGAGGAGTAATCTCATGCCCCAAGAAATTAACACGGGTTCTACACCACTGTGCTTTGTGAAAGGAAAGTTTTGCTCCGGCGGCCCTCAACTGTATCAGAACATAACGGATCTCCGCTATATGTTCCTCCACAGATGAACGTTTGATGAGGACATCATCTACATAAGCCAGGTTACCCCTCGCACCCAGGTCGGGCATGGCCTTATGTAGGAAAATGTTGAACTCATTGCCGGAGTTGAGGTATCCGAAGGGAGTCCGGGTCCGTGTGTACTGCGGGCCCCCAAAGGTAAAAGCCAGTTTGTATTGGTCCTCCCTACTGACAGGCACAGTCCAGTATCCATTGGTCAGGTCTATTGCAGTGAAAACCTGTAACCCCTGAATCTGGGCCAGCCCTTGGTCAATGTAGGGCAGAGGCCATCGGGAAGTATGGACCCGTTTGTTGAGCCCCCTAAGGTCGGCGCAGAGTCTCCACTGGCCATTTGGCTTCAATATTCCCAGCACCGGATTATTGAAGGTGCTGTGTACTGGACGGATTATTCCCCGGGACTCAAGGTTCGTAATTATTTCAGTAAGGGACTCCATTGATGCGAGAGGCAAGCGATATTGCTTCACAAACACTGGAGTCATGCCAGGGTCCGTGGGAATTGTTGTGTGGATGTCGGTGCGACCACAGTCATATGAGTCTACCACAAAGAGATCTTGGAAATCCAAGAAAACTTGTTTCAACTTTTGCTTCTGTTCCAGAGTCACGCAGGCATCAGCTAGGTTGACTCTCTCTTCCAGCATCTGCCTGAAGCCTGGAAAGACTTCTGGTTTTGCTATCTCAGCGGCCTCCTACAGCTGGGTCGAGAAGTCCCTGGTCAGAGTGCTGATTTGGACTGGAGGCTTGAGGTGGGAAAGGCAGCCCTCATGGACCTGGAATATCACCTCATCCCCTTTGAAGTCACAAGTCACATCTTCCTTGCCATAAGGGCAGGAAGTGTACACCAGGAAGTTCCCCCATGCCGGGTAAAGAGCTTGTCTGGTGTTGTATTGTCATCACTGTCACTGTCAAAACAGTCCTTGGGGATTTACAGTTCATTTCCTAAATCAATGGAGAAATGTCGGTCATCAACCGCCATTCCAATAATGGTGCCTGCAGCTAGAGTAATACTCTTTAAGTCGCTGTTATCCACCTCTATTGGAATGGTGTCATGTTCTATGTTGACTAATGGTGTTGGGTTTACCCCCAACCCTTGCTGTTGGAGAGAAGCATTTAGATGAATATAAGCATCAGGGGTTTTCAATTTTTGTCCTCTTTTAACTATCACTTCCAGGGAGAATTGTCGGGTCCTTTCTGGGATGGTGACTTCCTCTTTAACCTGAATTTCAACTGCATAAGGTAGCAATTGAGCTGACCTAAATGCTTTTTCTGGATCATCAAAGCCCATGGGATTATCTGCTAATTGGGACCAAGCTTTCAAGTTTATTAGTTCCAAACTAATGGCAAAGCGATTGAGAATGTCACTGCCTAAGTAAAAGGCGGCAGTGACGTCTCGCACGACCCAACAATTATGGACTATGCTCTTGTTGCCAATGGAGATTTTCAGCATACACCTGCTTGGCAGGAGATGTTTGGAATTGGTTGCTTCCAGGTCCATTTCCCATTTGTCTATCAGTTTGAATGTGGGAATGGCTGGATCTTTTGGGAGTTGGCGGAACAGGGCTTCTCTGATGAAGCTCTTAACGTTGTTCACACACACTAGGGCGAGAATAGAGTCCTTCCCATCATTTAACTGAACAGGGATAAACAAATGCTCTCCAATTTGCTGAATATCAGCCAGGCTCTGAGCTGATTTCACATCTTTCTGGACTATCGGAGTGGGAATGTCTGATTGTGGATTAGTAAAGAATTTCAGAGTATTTCCTTCCAGTGTGGAATACCACCTTAAACTGGAAGGAAGGTTGATTTTCAGAAATAGAGAGGACCCCCCATCACCAGTCTGTTGTCCTACTGCTATTACTGTCACGTCTGGAATTTGGTTGTTCTGGAAGTGAAATTCTACTTGGTCAGATTTTTGTTCAACCATGTGGCAGGTGCCGTTTAAACTAACATGGTTGACACTCTGTTTTAGTTTTATTGGTCGGCTAGTCTGGGTCCAGAGGACCCTGTTTACACAATCTATTAGGGGTGACAACCTTCTCAGGAGGACATTCCCTAGTAAACAAGGGGTGCCCTCTGGAGTCACTACTATGACCGGGTGTTTCACCTTGTGTCGCCCAATTTTGATGTCCAAATCCACAGTCCCCTCGAGGGGAATTTCCTTCCCGTCAAAGTTCTGGAGTTGTCCAGGAAGAGAGGTGAGAGGAATACGGTAATTCTCCCCCCTTCCTGCATTTAGTTCATCAAAGGCCCTTTTGGACAGAAGGGTAGCTTGGGATCCAGTGTCCACCAGTGCCAAATCGTACCTTGCCCCTGTACTTGTACCGGGGCATAGTATCTTCCCTCCTTCTCCTCAAGGGGGCACAGATAATGCACATTTTTGGACAACTGGTGGGCTAATTTTTTAGTTTTGGACATTGCTAGCGAAGAGATTTGGGCAGAATTCTGTGGAGAGCCATGGGAATCTGAAAGAAAAAGTTGGCAACTGGAAATGGTTTTGGGTTCCCCTGGTTCCGGTTCTGGGCCGCCCCCCCCCTTTTTGGAGGCAGTTATCAGGATGGGTTTGACCCATGGGATTTTGGTATTGTTGGTTCTGGGATAGAATGATGGGCGGCGACAGCTCAATCCCCACATCTACCCAGTCTATGGATGCGGTTTTAGGTTCCCCTGGTTCTGGTTCTGGGCCGCCGCCCCCCCCCCTTTTTGGAGGCAGTCACCAGGATGGGTTTGAACCAGGGGTTTTTGATGCTTTTGGTTCTGGGATAGGATGATGGGCGGCGACAGCTCAATCCCCACATCTACCCAGTCTGGGTTGGAATCCCTTGGGACCCATTTTTCCTTGGCAGGAGTTCCCCCATATCTGAAGGAGAAGATACTTTTCCCAGGATCCTCTGAGGATCCCTCTTCCTCAAATTGGAAGACCTGTACCTCCTCCACAAAATGGGTCTGTTTGGGTCCTTTGTTTCTCCTACCTCCTCTTTGCTCCTTGGGTGGCAGACTTTCAGGGGTAGGAGATTTTGTTTCCGGTTCCTGGTTTTCCAGGGGCTGTTTACAAGTTGGGAAGGAAGCTTCCTCCAAGGCTTTACACCCCCCTTCCCCTTGTGCCTCCTCCCTGGGAACCGGTGGGTTATCGGGGTGCTGCCCCGTCATTGTTCTGGAGCACCAGGCCCAGAGTTTGGGGCATTCTGCGGTGGCATGCTCATCTGAGGGTTCTGTTGAGCCCTCAGTATGTGACCCAGATCCCGTGCCATATTTTGGACCTGGCGCTCAAGTTGGGAAACCCGCTCAGGCTGATACGGGGTTCTGTTTTCTCCCCTGGGCTGATCCCGGGAAGGGTAGCTATCCCTTCTCTGGTAGTGCCCCAGGTTGGGAAGATTTGGGTACCCCTCCACCCTCGGCCTCCCCTTTCCCGGATTAGGTTGTCTGGGCTCAGGGAAGTGGGGAAAGAAGGATGGATGATTTTGGGGCTGGAAGTTGGGTGGATACCTGGGAAATAAGTTCTGCCCAGTGTTTGGGGAATTTCTGCCCTCCTGTGGGAAGTTAGGAGGGAAGTTCCCTGGGTCAGGTGCTTGGCCGGATCCCCCCCTTGGGCTGGAGGAGTCCACACATAACCCAGGATGGGTCTGTTTCCATTGTAGCGGGGACTTACATAGTCAGGGGAGCGAGGGACCCCATTTGTGGGACTACCTCCTTGACTCCCTGTCTGTGACTGGCCCGAGGGCCTTCTGGGCTGTGAATTATTTGGTGCAGGCAGGTGTTTAGGTCCCCCCATCTCCAAATCTAAAATGGGGGCAACCTTTACCTCTGCCACCTTGGCAGCAGCAGGGGTGCTGTTGGTTTTGGGGTTTTTGGGCTGATTCTTATTTTCCACCAGTTTCTGCACCTCATAGATGCGGGTGGCTTGCTCAATGACCCAGTCTAAAGATCTTTTCTCGTGAAAATCTCTCACGAGCTGGGTCATTATGTATTTGGGGAGTGCATGGAAAAATGTGTTGATGAATTCTCTGCTGTCCGTGCGCACCCTTCTGGTGGTCTGCGCAAAGGCACGCTTCAATTCTTGCACAAATTCTTGTGGGGCCTGATCCTCCCCACATTGCATATTGTAGGCTGCCTTGCGAGCCTCTTGGGGATTCTGGTGAACAGAAAAATGTTTCAAGATGGCCGCCCTATATGTGGACCATCTTGAATGGTTTTGGCCCTCCAGCCCTGCAAAGAAACTGGAGTATTCTGCTGGGGAGAATGTCCATTTGACATACTTAATGCAGCTACTGCTGTCCTTCAAATGGAAAGTCTCCAACATTTGCTCATAGAGCTCCAAGTGTTCCCAAACAGAATACTTGGAGTTCTTGTGATAAGGGGTGATGACACTCCTGATTGCCTTGATCTGCTTTAAGGGGTCCTTAAGCAAGGCCCTTTTTGCCTTATTGGCCTTTTTGGTTCGGGTAACCCTGGTCCACTCATCCTCTGACTCAGAGGCACTGCTCCCAGAGGTGCCCGTCTGATCTTCCAGGTTTTCCCAGATTCTGCGAGCCTGGGAATGGCTGGCAGAGTGTGGTGACCTGGTCTCCTGTGTCCTGGGCCGCTCAGAGGAGTCTTCAGATCCCTCCTTGCTGCCAGGATTTGATGGGTACCCCCCCCCACTGACCTAACTGGGCAGAGGTTTTTAGGATGCCCTTAGTGGGTCTACTTTCCTGGGGTTCCCCACTAAATTGCACTGTGCTTGGGTGCCCATGCCCGCCCATCCATTCCTGGGAGGTACTGGCCTATGAAACCCATACTTTTGGCCCGATAGTAATCTGCCCTCCCTGTGGGCCTGTGCTCATGTGCACCAGGGCACATGGGGTTGGCAGAGTCCAAGGACTGGGAGAGATGAAGGCCTCTGGTACTAGGGCTCCTGAGGTTATGCTCAGGTGTTTCCCTTTCCCAGCGAATTTCATCTCTATCAGCCCCTGCTCCCTGTTGCAATGCAATAGCCTGCGCTTTCAGTTCCTCAGTTAAGGCCTTACTAGACTCTATCAGTCTCTCCTGCATGGCTACCTGTTGCTGGAGCCTATCATTGTGCTGACAGAGAGCCTCATTTTCTCTCTGCGCTTCCTGGTTGGTCCTGGAATACTGGGCCAGTCTTTGCTGCAGGAGGGTTACCTCCTGAGTCCCATCCCTACAGGCCTGCTCCTTTCTTGCCAGAGCATTTTACACCCTCCTGGTGTGCTCTAACAAGTTCTGATGCTCTTTTTGGAGGTCAGCCAGCCCCTGGAGGGCCAGGTGATTTAAATTTTTTCTTTTAATTGGCAGACTTCCTGGCCTAAGGTGTCCCTTTCCTGACTAAGAGCCTGCATCTGTGCCGCCAGGTTGTCCCTCTGCCTTTGAAAGGCACCAGCTTTCTGGCGTTCTTGATCAAACTCTGCCGGGGTATCCAGGTCTTTCAAAATCAATGTATTGCTTTCCTCTTTCTCTCTGTCTAGTCGGATTTGCAGGGTGGCTACCTGCTCTGTGCATGCCCTGTTAAAGTCTAGTTGTTGCTCCAGCTTTTTCTGGCTCTGCAGTAGGGCGTCCAAACCTTCTTGGTACTCCTTCTGCAAGGCCAGAAATCTGTCATCTTGGTCAGACTTTTCCTGTTGCAGGATATCCATTTCCTTTATGTTTTAATAATATACTGCCTACTATCATTTTCTGACTCCTGGCTCCTCTGCAGCCTCTGCTCAGAAGAGACCAGGTCAGATTGGGCCTTCTCTAATGCCATCGGTTGCCTATTTGCCAGATCTTGGCCTTCAGCACATTTGTCCTGTATGGCTCCCATATGTAAATGTAAATATGCCGCTACCCTGACAATCTTGTTGTGCTCATCCTTGGCCTTAGGGGCAATATATAGTTCACTCAGGGCCACATGTAAGGGACCCTGATCTCTCCATATATCTGACCCTGTTTCAGTGATCTGGGGTGTGATTGCCTGCAACCAGACAGCTTGGTCCTGATGAGCCCACTCACCTCTCACAAATAGCTTATGTAAAAGGTGTTCTCTGGCTATTTTGATATCTACCAAGGTCGTCATTCTGGAACTTGATTTCCTTCCTGACTTACAGAAGTTTGTATTTTCTTTTGCAAAACAGACAGTTTCCTTAGAGCGTTCCTTTGAGGGGTGTTTTTACAGTGTAACACAGCGTGGTGATCCAACAGAATTTATATCCTGTCAGTTAGCACACTGTATTAATCTGCACAAGTGATAGATCTAATCCAGAATCCTCCGGCTACGAGCCCCCACTCTGTTAAGTGACTTCAATTCAGCAATCCCACTAAGTCAGTGCCTCGTCTGGGACGCCCAAAGGAAGCCCTTATTTATATATGTTTATGACAAGTTATACTCTGGATGATAAACCCTTATATAACGCCCCTCTCTTAGAATCCCCCTGACCCACTGAGCCAAGAAGTAGGTTTGTTTTGCAAATTAAAAAGGTTTATTTGAAAAGTTAAACAATAGATATATATCACACTTTTATAATAAATTAACATTTTATATCACACTTAGACATGTGACAGTGAGTGATCAACAATGGATGATGTTATAATAGAACTCTGGTTTAATTACTTAGGAGTAGTATAGAGGATAAGGTAGCTGAGAATGCTTTATATGGTACAAGGAAATGCAAGGTGGAAAGAAGCAGCGCAGGAATAAACTTGATATGATTTCAGCAAAACATAATATAATCACTTTTCCCCTTTTGGCAATTCACCCCCCCCCTCTATGCAATGTTCTAGCGTGAACCCCGTGTCTGGAATCTCCATAATTCATGGGGTTTTGCCTCAGAACATGGTATAGAGTTCTAACACCTCTTAAAATATGCACAGAAAAATCACAAGAATGATGATATTATTTATATAATTTTTATAAGTCCGTACTATGAATTATCCATCTTTTTAAAATTATGCTCTGGCCCCAAAGGGGTGTGGTTTTCCAAATCACATGGTGGAATTTCTGGTTTATCCACTTCCCCCAAGCTCAGCTTGCTCACAGAGGCACTTCTCCTCCCACTTCTCCCAAGAGGAAGCTGTTTTACGACCTCCCCCAATATAACATTTGCCTGAGCCCAAGACAGTGCTTTGTTCAGTTTCCCGCAGTCCCCAGGTGCTCCTCCCCTAATCCATTCAGAGAGGTGTCATCTCCCTTTGGCGAGGCAGGAGAATGCAGACCAGGCCTGGGAAGAGTGGCTGAGCAAGTTTCAACTCCTGTCGGGGATAGTTGCCAGGCAGAATTCAATCTCTTCAAGCCAGGCTTCAGCCAAATATCACTTTTGTTCCCAGTTTTTCTGCATTCAAAACAAACTTACAATTTTTACACATGCAGCTAGAACGCTGATTCTAAGTTCAAAACTATGACATTTAACAGTTGCAAACTATGTGACACTCAACAGTAGGTCACTCATTTATTCTAAACATTTCGATTTTAGTGGCTTTAAGTCCAATTTCACTTCAGCTGCTGACATCCACAGCTCAGCCAGTTTCATTATGAACATTATTTTGGGCTATTTCTCTTTCCAGATTTTGTATGCACACAAGTCTACCTTCTGCCAAATGTCTGCTGGTGTTCATTGAGATTTTTGAATATCTTGCAATGTTTAAAATAGGCATTTTTAGCTTGCATTTCAGAGAAACAAAGGTGATTTCAAAGCGCTTTTTGAGCCACCGGCACTGCTGTTTTTCCTTTGGCACACATTTCACTCATGGCACTCCTGGCCCCTCACGCACGCACTGGTGGGTGGCAGGTCAGGGAACATTTTGATGTGTGCCAAACTGCATGGTTCTCAAGGATTCTGGCACAAATGTGTGCTTTTCCACCCTCTTGTATTTCCTAAACCCACAGCACCAAATGTTGCAGCATAATAGTCCGAACGTGGGTCAGGACACCCAACAATACCACCTGGCACCTAAGCCTGTATGGATGTACCTTCATGTGCTAATTGTGTGATTAATGTGGGGCTGTTGTGTGATGGTGCACACATGATCATGTGTAGCAGTCGGAATCAGGTGTACCCCATCACTGGCAATTTTCTCTTGATACTGATCTGAGCCTCTCTGTATTTTGTGCGTCAGGCTTTGTTGACACACCTATTCTCGTCATTAACATTTGTTAGATGGAAGATGCATCCTCCGGAGATGAGGGGATTATGAGAAGGAGGTCTCCCCCAGATGGTTTCTGACAACCATGATACATTTGAGACACTCTAGCTTCCTTAAAAATGGAACTGGGGGACAGTTCCTGTACTGTGGTCGCCGTGGCCTATAGGCACCAACATTAATTTGCAAACATGTAGACCGCAGGTAAACCTTGGCTAGTTTAACCTGAAAACCCACATAATGAGTGTTCAAGTTAAACTGTGTTGTATGGGAAAGAGACGGAAGGATAAGGATTTTACTTTAACACGTCCCTATAGGGATGCACACAATCTGCTGATGTATTGGCATGATGAGCCTATTCGCCTCAGCAAGTCTGAGGTAGTGATATGTCTTTTGCAACACATAGCATGCCTCTCATTCTCCTCACTCCCACTGGCAGTGGAGGCGCACATGGAACCAAGACTGCAAGCAGCACACTCTGGCACTTGCTCTAGGGAGGAGAAAGGAGCCACAGAACCTGAAAGTTGCCAAAACAGCCCCTCAAAGCGACACCACCCATGCTATTGCCTCTTGTCCTGGCCACCAGGTGTGGACAACATGAGCCACAGGCGTGGAGTGACCATTGAACAGGTCGAACCAGCAACATTGATGACCGGGTTTTGTTCTCTTGCTGGTTTGGGGCTCTTTCTGGTTTGAGGCTGCCACAGCAGAGATGGAAAGATTGAAATCACACATTACCACAGGTAGAGGACCTGGGAGGTCTTCTGCAGCTCCTCCCCCTGGGAGATATCAGTGTGGACAGGTGGCTGGTCACTAGTCATCTGCAGCTGAACAGTTATATGATATATGATATTTTATTTATATCGCGCTCATACACAAGTATTTCAGAGCTCGACCAAGCAAAGGGAGGGGAACAAGGGAGAACAAAAACAATGATCATACTAGACCCAGTGACATTAAGAACACACAGGTGCATGGATAAGGGAATCGGGGGAAAGTGTGTGGAAGGGGGAGAAAAATGGAAATTGCGGAACAGAGCAGGGGAAAAATAAATAAATAATAAGTGAAATAAATAAATAAATACAGGCAATGAAAAAGTGGTAGTGCAGCCAGCAAGTGGCAAGTGGCAAGTGCATGGTTAGATATCTTATAAATGCAGAATAAAAGTGGGGGACTGTCTGGGTACAGCTACAGATCCCAATGCAAGTGGTGGCCTGGAGGCAGTGCAGGTGGGAGGCAGGGTGAGCAGGTACCTGGGCCTGAAGGACAGAGGGTGGACAGGTGCACGGCTGGGTGTCGCCCAACCAGTAACAGTTTGTGCTCCCTTGCAGGTCACTGTACTATAAGTGCTCGCCCCTGTTGCTCCCTGTTGGGGAGAATTCTCCAGAATGGCTAATTTCCATTACCTACTGAGTCCCTCAGCAGCTTTGTTGGATTTCTAGGATTTTTTTTTTCACCTGGTAAGAGTGTGAGCCTTTTTCCCACTCTTACATGTGTTTTGCTGTGTGTGTTTTCACTTTTTGTGTGATCTTGGGCACTGGAGCCTCACCTACTCCATGGCCTCATATTTTTTGTGTGTTACACAGCACCTTCAGTGCAGTGACACAGGGTTGTCTTTTAGACTTCCCGCTGACTCCATTTTTCTGGGGCTGACTACTGTCCCCCAGGAAAGGGTAAAGTTGCCATTAACTTTACTTTAGTCACTTTAAACCCCAGATCCAGTACACCCCATCTTACATGGAGTAGTGGAAAGGGGTAACTCTTATCTTTTTTTGTCTGTGTCTCTTGGAGCATTGTTTCGCTCCCTTTACATTAAGACTTGGCTGGTGGACATTAAGACTTGGCTGGTGGCAGTGGTATCTACCCTAACTTTTCTACTGCGATTATCTTATATAAACGTGGTATTGTTTTAGGCTATTATATTAGCCTCGAAAGTAAACCCGCTTGACCAAATACATTTTATTTTGGCTCTGGCTGGGTTTATTCGTCATTTCTTTTTGTTAAAGTCTTTCTCATGTTTTTCTCTGCACGCCAAATCAGGGATGATTCCTTTGTTCGCTGTCTTTTGGCGGGCTTCTGCACAGAAGCCCATCTTTAGGCCCCTGAAAGTCTAGGTAGGCAGGATGTGAGGGAGAGATCTTCGGACCCCTGCCATGGGTTCCCTTGGTAACCCAAGACGTGCTCTTGTCTGATTGGCTAAGGGGACTGGCCTTGCCAGGCCAGCCACCCTGCTGTGTGATTGATAGTCAGGCTTTATGAATGGGGGAAAACTGCATAAAAAGCAGGTCTCTGGGACTGGAAAGGCAGAGTCGCCACTGGAACGAAAGAACCAATGAGGAGCTGGAAGAAGAGGACCCATACAATGACTGAACCGCCCGGTCAAGCCCTGCTGCAGGTCCGAATCTCCAGAATCCGACGACAGAGAAGATCCTCCAGGAAACTTCTTCCCTTGACCTGGTGGGACCAACCAGTTCACCCAAACTGTAAGCCAGGACCCCTCCTCTGGTCAAATTCACTGATCAGAGATACAGTGGGCCGAATAGCCAGGAAGGTCAGACCCTGCTTGGGTTTTATGCAGCGCACCTTTTATTCATTGTTTTGCGCTGTTGCTGGCTTCTTCCCTGGGTGGCGCAGGACCCTCCAGTCTTCCTACTTCATGTCAGTCTGACAGTCACTTCAGGAACCGTGAGCCTACAGGAACAACCAGGAACGTCTGCCTCAGGTACATCTCCCTCTCCGTTTTAAGGTACTGTGCAAATCCGGTTGTCCGTTGTCCGTGAAAGTGTATGAAATATTTCTCCAATCCAAGGGCTTGTCCTTCTCTTCTCTTTGAACTAACTTTTCTATCAACCAACCTCGTCCGGAATCTGTGCCACAAACTTTACTGCGAAGTACCCTGAACTGTGTGATCTTGAGCAAAAGACTTTCGACCCATTGACTTTGGCCTTAAGTCTTTTCTAGCTGATCTCCTCACTGTAGTCTCTCTTGTTCAATTGCCCTGAGTACTTACCTGATGGTTTGATTTAATTTCTGATAACTTTGTCTTTCCCTCCCTTTTAAATTGCTGGAGTGCCATTTTGCTCCCACTTCATTTTGTGAGCTTAACTTGTCTAGATTTTAAGGGAAGTGGTGTGGTGTATTTATGATTGTGATTTTTGACTTGCTTATAATAGTGAAATATTATACAACTGTTGAGTAAATAAATAAATATTCTTTTACTTAGAAACCTTGAGTCAGTGTTTGCTTGAATCATAGTAATTGCTGTTCTTTGTGTAACTATTTGATACTGCTCACTTACTCTTGAGATAAGTCTGGCTGCTCTGCTACTGCTACCACTTTAACTGTGTAGTACCGGCTTGTACCAAAGGTGAAATTGTACTGTTACTTGTAGTCTTAATTGTGTGTGGCGTTCCCAAAGGGTACTGCATATAATTCTGCCGAACAGCCCTTCACTGCTGAGATCCGTACTTGCAATGATGATAGCATGCTCGGATCCCAGAGGGTCTGAACATGTTTTTCTTTGTGGAGTTGATAAGATGTGAACCGTTGAAGTTCCTAATATTAACACTGGTTCTGTCAATTAAATGGTGAGAGAAATGTTTTGCATTGGGTGCCGATGTCTTTGTTTTTGTGGTGGTGGTGCTTCTGGGCACGGCTGGGACCATTTCACCATTATAGATTACAAGATAAAGTTACGGATCTTCTTCAACAATACAGAATTTGTGAAGAGCCATACCAGGCTATAAAATGTATTGAACTATATTTAGCATTGCGAATAGACGATTATTGCGATCTCTATGTCTTTTCATACCCATTCACTTATGTTACATGAGACCTATAACAGAGTTACTAACCCAAAGACATACAGATCCACTTTAGCACATTATCCTCAGGCTAGCTGCGAATTAGTATGATATCAAAAATTACCTACATCACTAGCCTTGAAAAAAACTTGTGTGTGCCGAAACACATGTAGTGGTACTTTGAATTTTGCATTAAAATCTATTTTGGATTAATGATACATAATCTGTCACTTTGATTATGTAATACATTAAACAATGTGATCATTTCTCTTTATGGACTAATTACGTTTCACATGTTTGGTGCATTTAACATCAAATATAGCAAGAATTTACGTGATAGACACACATGACCCACATACCTTTACTGAACATATGTGGTGATGTAAGGGCGTCATCACCCACCACCTGGGCGCGTGCAGCAAAGTCCTTATCTCATTGGAATATAAACTATTGGTGCAGCTAGAGGAGGGCGGTGACTGCCAAACCCATGCAGAATGAGTGAATTTAGAAAGAAGCACAGTGCCAAAAAAGCTACTGTTTTTAATCATGGTGTCACAAAGGGCTCAAGTCGAGGGACTACGCAGGTGGACGGTGTCCCCCATGTGTGGTTAACAAAAAAAAAATAACAGCGGGTACAGCCAGCTGTTGAACCCTGGCCTTGAATCAAACCCTTGTCTTGTCTCTGAAACAAGACACCGAGTCTCTTAACCACAGAACCACATCACTGGCTAGATGTAGAGCTGCAAAAGTTCTAATACTGGTATCTTTCCAAACGGACATGTTGTGTTACAGGTTCTCGGATTTAAAAGGTGTGTACAAGGTAATGTGAAAATCTGTTCCCTTGGCGAATGCTTTTTTGTCATGTGTGCTTTCTTTTCAATCATGAAAGACAAGTCTGAATGAAATGTACATATTTGACGTTGACGTCCTGTGACATCACTTCCCAATGCTCGCCAGTGTCCCCACTTTTTTTAATCACCCATCTTGTACCCCTCTTGATACACCATAGCTGTTCCTTTTCATTGACTGCTGTCTCCTGTCTGCAGACATCTGCATGTGTTGCCTTACTGCAATAGTATCTGCTTAAGTTCAAAGCTAAACACAAAGAAAAGACAAGCCACATCAGAGCCCTTTTGAGCATGTAATGTCTGTGACCACTGAGAGTAGCTCATCACTGTGGGTGCAATGTATTAAAGTAGCTCAGCAATGACATGAGCTGTTTCTGCTCCTGGATTCGGGATCCGTGGAGAAAATGTGTGTTAGATCCCAAATCCAGGAATATCCGGCCTTATTCAAGCACTCCTTATGACCTCCTACTTGTGCACAGAACAGAACGTGTTCACCATGCTGAGGATTAGGATGGCACACAACAAACCGCCACAGAGCTACTTTTTCCCAACCCAGACCATGCAGCAAGGTTGGGGAGGGTCTGACAATGGAGAATAGCTTTACAGACTCACAACTATTGGTGGCTCCGGGCTGAATCATAGAACAGGAAGACCTTTTTAGCACACAATCGATTTCTCTTGAGCAAGGAAATGTGATGAAAGTAAGGAAGGAGGAATCAGTGTTGAAGACATGGCCCGGAAGTGATTACTAGTAGGCTAAAACATCTCAAACTGATTTGATAAATAGAGTATGAGAAAGAAACAGCAGGTATCGGAAAAGAAGAGGATCCAAAGGTAGAATCCTCCCGTCCCCTGCACACTTTAAGGAACTGTCAATGGGCCTCATTACAGGGTAGGCGGTAAGGGTTTACCGGTACCGGTAAGGGCACCGGTACCGGTAAAACCTTACCGTCTTACGACGAGTTGCCTTTGCGGGACCCGACCTTAGTAGGGTGCCGCAAAGGGACCTTGGTGCTAATTACGGTACCGCAATTTGCGGTACTGTAATTAGCGCTTTCCCCATTCCCATTATGCCCAATGGGGGGCAAAAATGGGAATGGGGAAGTGCCTTGGTGAATGGGGATTACCGCCCCCGCTCACCTTGGAGTAGGGCGGTAATTCCGCCATCCACCAAGGCGGACATGGTAAAATACCGGCGGCAACCACCTACCCTGTAATGAGGCCCAATGACAGTTAGAAATAAACCTCAGAACTTTTCCATGTACAGGTTCAGTAAATAAATCCAAACAGACATATTTTTACACATTTTGTGGATAAAACATACAATTCTAATTATAGAAAGGTTCAGGCAAAACAATCCGTACATCCGGTATCTTTGGCTGACGCATTTCGAGGACTGCGTCAGCCAAAGATACCGGACATGCGGATTGTGCAGGGGACGGGCGGATTCTACCTTTGGATCCTCTTCTTTTCCTGTATTATATGGTGGTTTCGTGCCAGGACCACAGTTCCTCCTCTGCACCTTAAATCATCCTTCATTCAGTAATTAAGCCAAATAGAACATTGAATCTGAAAATTGGTGTGCACCAATAATTCATGGGTTTATAAAAGAAACAGCAGGTGACAGTGCTGTCCCCTTACACAAGTTCACAGAGCTCACCTACACAATATATTATGCCACCAAGATGGCACAAGGGTATTACCCAAATTGTTCGTTTACAATTGTTCGAATGAACAATTGACCGAATTTAAAGGGTCACAATTGACCTTTTCACAATTGACCATATATATATATATATATATATATATATATATTTGGGGGGTTCAGCGTTGGGTGGGGGGTTGTGGGGGGTTTCCCCCCACATATATGTTACAATTGACCTTCACAATTCGGTCAATTGTGAAAAGTTCAATTGTAATTCGAACAGTTGTAAAACGAACAATTCGTATACAACCGGCACAAGCACCACCTCACAAACAGAATTATTAAGGATTAATTACAATGCGCCTTTGTATCACCAAAATCACCTAAGCTCCCGCCACCCCAAGACCCATCATCACACACATCCCACCACGACCTGCTGACGCCAGGGGCATTTTGTCTTTCCTGTCTACACACATTTGTGCTTAAATCATCCTTTCTTCAGGAGTCAGTTGCATGCAGGCGGTGTTGGTTGCAAGAGTTGAGAATTAGCAGAGGTAAGCAATAAAAAATACAAAGAGCAGCAGCAGATATTCAAGTAGCACGGAGGTAGCCCAGCAGGTGAGGCACTCAGGTGAAGTGGTCAACAATCAAGGCCAGGTCTGAGCTCCTGGCAGTGTATTTAGAAGTCTGCAGTTGGGTCAATGTTGTCAGATTGTTTGGAGTAACACAAATAGTTTTATTGTGTTTAGGACTCTGCCTGCAAACATGATGACAATTCCCCAGAGCGCAAAGAGGGAGGTTAAAGCAGGCATAACACGTTTACGCCTGCTTTTAAAAACACCTTTCGTGCTTCTGGGAACTTTCCTCATGAGCATGAAAGCGTTTTGTACTTGGTATGTCGTGGGAGAATTCCCTGGGAAGTCTATACTAACATGTACAGCACTCTGCTGCTTGCCAGCTAGGCTTGTGCTTACCAAACACAAATATAAAAACAAAATACAAATTTGAGGGTATGTTTAGAAAAAATGAAAACTGCATAAAAGATATGTAATTATTATAATATAAGACTGTGAACACTCAAGCAATAATCTAGTTTCCTTAAATAATCTAGTTTCCTTACAAACGGAAGTGGAAACTGTTCCTTTAGCAGTGAGGTCATTGGGGTTAGCAACGGTTCTCCAGCACAGCACAGTTAGAGTCACAGGGGCAGCTTCACATTCTCTGCGTGTGCCTACTAGCCAAACAACCGCAGCCATTGTGGAACACGAACTAACACATCATAGTTTAATGCATTCGGCATTCTGTATTTCAAACGCTAACGTGGTAAATTTACATAACACTAGCTAAAGGTACATGGATATATTATGCCTTTACTTTACACACGGCACTCTCTTTATTCACCCCCATTTAAATCCAGATGCATTCTGAGTGTAGCCACTACATTGAACCAAGCTGTATTTTGAGTGTAGTCACTGTTTAACTCTTGCTGTGCTGAACGTTTCCACTGTTCTTACTCTAGCAGTGTTCTGAAATTTGCTACTGTGTTATATCTAGTTGCATGCTGAGTGTAGCCACTGCATTGAATCTCGTCGTAGCCACGATGCCAGCTGCGTCTCGAACACTGCTTCCTTGTCTAAGCTAGCTTCTTTTTGAGCACACTGATAGTGTGACAAGCCCCCTTTAACCAAGGGTCTTAGCTGCCATAGCAGATGCGGAAACCAAGAAACCAGCCAGGACACACTGGTGCGCATCACACTCCATCCTTATGTAAGATAGCTGAAGGCACGGCCACCCACCCACATGCATCTGCTATCATACACTACTTTAAGACACATCACACAACACCTCTGCCATAAGAATGCAGCTATCCCCCATGACAAAATGTGGCTTAGCTGGACAAATAATGAGACTCCTGCACTCGCATTCGCTCCAGACTACCGCACAGCACCCATCCACATGCTTGCTCGCCATGGATAGGTAACAGGGACGTGGGCACCCCTACTCACCTTTGTATTGGCGAAAATGCACACACGCATTTTAAACTCCTCTGATGAATTGCCAATATACTTTACTTTCCCATCTCCCGGGGAGTTCACCTACAGTGCTTTCAGGCCATATCAATGGGAAAAGCTGCTATACAAATGACAATTACATTGCATTACACATTTTGACGGACATAAGAGGAAAGCTCTGTCGAGCTAATCAGCCCCATTATGTGTTTGGTGGTATCTCAGCTGTAATACCAGAGAGATACCATCAAATGGTATTACCGTTACCACCAGTTGCTCTGGCGGTATTACCACTGGTGGTATTACCACCAGATTAGAAGTGGTGCTAGGTGGTGTTAGTCCCCATTAATTGGAGTCCATAGGACTCCATGGGGATTTTGGCGGTATTACCACAAGCGGTAATGCTGCTGATTTGGCTGTTTTCGGGCAGTAAGGCAGAGGCATTATCTCCAGCATTCTGCTGCAGGTGTTTCCTCTGCCTTACCTCTAAACCTCTAGTTTGGTCATGTGATAATGCAGTGGTAATTCAGTGGTAACTCCATTACCACTGCATTTCTGCTGTTTTTTTACCATAAGGCCGAACTCGTAATGAGGCCCACAGTAATTTCCGCTCTCCCCAATGCCCTATGTGACTACATAACAGGGAACTGACTAATGCTGTATTAGGTGGTAAGTTCCTGTTACCCCAAGCAGTGGTGGTAACTCAGTTCAGCGATATTACAGGCAAGCACATAATGATGCCTTATGTTTTTTCCTAAGGACTGACTGTGTTCTAGGCAATTTCCTCAGAGCTCTGAAGAGACTTTGGATAAATACTGGCATGGATCCGAAGCAGGAGAAGCAATTATGAGAATGGCAAGTATTGATGGTCTTGTGGAACGAGGGGTAGGGTGGCCAACCGCCCTGTATTTTGCAGGACAGACCTTAATTCCCAGGTTGTGTCCCACGTCACGCACACACCCTTTCTTTGATGTGAAAAAAACCTGACTTTGCTTCAGGACTGATCACAGCCTTTCCAGCTCTCTCTCATGCTTTCGTGTGAAAGTTAGATTGCTGGATAGCAGAGCCACTCTCCCAGAATCCTGTGAAACAGCATAAAAAATAGCGCTGTGTCTAAAAGTCATTATAATGGGAGCAGTTAGACATTGATAGAAGGGAGGGGGACTGTTAGCAGGGACTTTTGCCCATAAAGAAATGTGAATGGTGGGTGATGAAAGATGGGAAGGGAAACATGCTTTGTGAAATTTGTTTATGCTCAAATAACTTTGCATGTTGCTACAGTGACCTTCCCTGCAGGATGGGAATAAAGCTGAAGCCATACTCTTTTTGCTCAACAGTTTGCTCTATTTATATAGTGTAAGGTTAGTTTACTATCAAATGCTAGGTAATTACGTAGTGTGTGCGTTCTTTTCAAAGTGTTGCTATAAACAAAGTATTATTTAAGCACATGAAACCCAAACCAAAACTGTAATAACTTTATGTCAACTAAACCTGGGAATATATGTAGTAAAGTGCTTAAATTGCCCACATCACGGTTTTATCTCTTAACCAAATTGTGTGATCATTGAATCTCTCTGAGTATTATCAGGAGTCCCTGTTAGTGATTCATAGCTTATGTTATTGTGTTATTATGGTACTAGCATGCAGGCCCAAGTGCTGGTTTCCATAAACTCAGAAGGACCACCATATAGCTTAAGCCTACAGCTCCCTCTAGTGGTGACAACAGGCGAAGCTATGCAAATTGGACCACTGTATTTCCTAAGGCAACAGCTCCCTCTAGTGGAGCATTCTGTGCGTTCGGGCAGCCTCTACTGTGAAAGACATATCCGACAATCATACATCTGATCTTTTATATTATAGAAAGATTATAATAAAATTGCCTCACTCTTGGTTTACTTGACTATAGAAGTGGTTTATATTCGACATCAAAACAATAGGCAAGAGGTGCAATACAAATAACAAAACATCTGTAATAATAGTGACCATTCATTTAGTTCCCTCCACAAAGTTATTTGTCCCTTGGCTTTCTCATGGAGATGTCTTGTAATGTCTGAGTCAAAGACAGATGCTGCTGCTTGCAGTGCCCTTGTTTGTGAAGTCACTTTTGGTGTGAATACATATGTTAATTAGGAGATTTGCATGTCTTTTGCCCCTCAAGGCCTGGACAGAACTCTAACAGGTCTGTGTCCCAAATGCTTCATGGCCCCACATTGTATTGTTTTGTGCTGTGTATGTGTGCAAATGCTTCCTGCCGCTAATGTTTCTAAAAAGGTTCATGGATAGGGAAGGCTGGGTGCGACTGGCACCATATGGAGAGCCGCGCGCTCTGCAGGCTGCTTCTGATGCGCTTGCACGTCTAATGTGTCCTGCAAAACCATTATGTAAAGTTGGCCACCCTAACAAGAGGTGATTTTCCAATGCTCGGGCAGACTGCAGAGAAGAGTTCTAGATGCCCCTAGCGAAGACAGCATGGCGGTCACGCCCTATTTGTTGAGCACTGTTAAGTGGCATGAACTTTATTCTTTTGACCACAGACGGTCATTGTATGGACGATTGTGCTAGTGTGATAAGTTCCCACTTGCAAAGTCTCACTAAAAGCTGGTCAGAAGAGTGTTCAGTTCTCTGGAGTCTAAGCTAGATCAAGGATGGCGCAGATGTATGCATTGACTGCAGTGGTATTCTCAGAGAAGGATGGAGCAGTGCTTTCTTTAATATGCAAAAGTGGAAGAAACAGGGGCTGATAACATGGTGTGTCTGTGGGGCAAAGGACAGGTGGCACTAAGGCGGAAAGGGGAAGTGAAAGGGTAGAGGAGGATATGAAGGAAGACTTCCGGAACCTAGAAAGGTGACATAGGATCGAGACTGCTGTCTTATCACCATTACGTTTAAGGCAACTGCCTGACATGCAGGCATGGCTGCGCTCCAAGCAGCTGGCAAAAGAGCTGACACAGAGCAGTTGTGAGGTCTTTGTTAGTGATGATTGGACAAACTCTTCGTGTGGTGGGCGTTATAGAGAGGATGGGTGTGGCCAGCCCTGGACAGGCCTATTGGACACTCTGGAAATGTCCCAGTAGGCCTTGGCACTCTGGGCTTCTTTTGTGCTGCATTTCCAAATGTTCCCATAGGAAAGCTAGGGGTTGGGCTTGGTGAAAATGTGTAACGTGGGGGTGGCATATTCTGTGTGTGGACTGGCAATGAGTGAAGTATGCGCCATGAAGGTTGTGAAAGCTGAGGAGCCCAACCTATCACAGCCACGGTTTGCACACTCATTTCACGACCCGTGTCTCCTTCTGACGTGTCGCGAGTTTGAAGAGTCCCAGCCATTACTTCCTCGCTGCGCTCTTTTAGCAAGAATGTTGATGCAAGACCTGTGCAGGGATCAAGTGCACAGCCACCCCCACCCCCGCCTGCACTGACTGATCCTTTTCATGCCCAGCCCTGCATTATTAGCACCATTTATCACCCCCGGAGACAGGTTGGTATGTCACACAGCCCCTGCATGTGAAACAAAATGAAACAAAATGGCGACACGCAGAATGCAGACTGGCGTGACCCCGAGTTTACCTGGCGATATTACAAGGATCGAAAGATCAAACAGCAGGCAGAGAAATGTGTGTAATGTAAACCTGTCATTAGCGCTTTGAATCTACGAAGAACAATTACAAGCAATAAATGCCAAACAACCTGATTTCATCGGGGTGGGATGAGTATGGGATGAGCCATCAGTATGTACAGTAACAGGCTTTAATAGGTAACAATTATTGGCAGAGCCACTTGGACTGAGGTTTATAATGAACATCGGTTTGGTATATTATATATGGGATAAACTACCTACCGTCAAAACAAGTTTACAAAGGAGACAACATAATAGGTGACCCAAATAGTTGATTACATTGTTGTTATGTTTATTTGCTAATGTAATATTAAAAGATACGTGTACAGTATTACAAAACAAAGCGAGTGTATGTGCACTTACTTGTGCGTGTAGACATTTATTGTATTGGCGGGGCAGAGGTCGAGTTTGTATTTGCAACGAAATCCAATGTATAATGGAACTGCAAAGCACTATTGTTGAAGTAGATTCGTAGGTCCCAGTTCATGGAATTTTTTGCACGGGTCAAAGTGACTTTGCACTGCCGACACAAGCCCTGATTCATGGAACTGTGCAAAGTATTTTTTTGCTCTGCAAAGTCTGTGCAAAGTCAGTACAAAGTCACTTTAAACTGCATTAATGTTGAACATTTCGAAGATGGTGGTCCGTGCAAACATTAAAATTGCACCTTCCTTAATCTTCACATAAACATTCTCTAATTTTGCTTTTAATAAGGGCAATTTCTTTACGTGGAAAAAAATATCCAAGCATTGAAAGCCTCAGAAGACAGCTGCTTCTTATATGTGTTTATTGATATTCCATAACTAATGTTCAGAAAATATAAGGACTCTGAACTCATTCATTGCAGTGGTAGCAAAATTTCCACCACTGTCTGCGTGCCTGTCATCTTGTCCAGTTGTCTACCACTGTCTTGTCTCTCCCTGTCTCATCTTGCACCCCTCCCTTAGTCCTTCTCTAGTGTTCTCCCCTCCCCTCCCCTCCCCCTCAACCCGTTCCTCTTCTCTGCTCTCCCCACCTACTCTATGGTTCTCCCTGTCTCTACTATCTTCTCTAACTGCTTCTCTATCGAATATCCTGCTCTCCTCACTAAATCTGGTAGGGAGAAGTTTAAAAAGGACATCCTGGTCTCCAACCCAGGCCTCCCTATTGCTGACACCTATACCAGTGCTTCCTCTAGGCAAACCCTCACCAACATCCTCTTTGTCGTTCCATTGCCAGACCTATGGACTTTTCATATGGTCTCTGTGCTTTCTCCTCTCTCTTCTTCTCCCATTAACGTTGGCATCCGGTGGGAGGCCCTCCTTGCCTCCATCGACTCCTCTTAGGTCATCATAAATGTTTACCTGAATGGTACCGTCTTGGTCCAAGGCCCTTGGGCCGATCTTATCCTCTTTGTTAGACGCTTCCCTCACCTCATCAATTTCCTTCCTTCTCCTGCTGTCCCCTCTCTTCCCTCCATGGGTCCTTGCCTCCCTCTGCTTTCTCCTCCTTGGCTACCTTGCCCTCTCCTCCTTCCTCCTCTGCCCCCCCTCGGGCTTCTTCTACACCTCAGCAGGGCATCCCTCTGATTTGTACCGCTCCCCGGAAGTCTTTTAAGAATAGCAACCTTCTCCATATTACCACTCGTAACTCTTGCTCAGCTGTCAAACACTCCTCTGACATCTGTCGCCTCCTGGAAGAACTTCATCTCGATATCCTCGGTCTCACGAGACATGGTTCACTGCCAGCTCTGTTATAAGCTTTGACACCCTCCTCCCTGACGGCTACAAATCCTCTCCACGCCCAGGTCCTACCGTTCCGGAAGGGGTGTAGTCCTGATTTTCCTCGAGTGGATTCCTGCCTCTGTCATACCTATGCAGGCGTACTCCTCTTTTTAATGCCTTGTCTGCAGGCTCTCTCTCTCTCTCTCTCTCTCTCTCTCGCTCTCTCTCTCCTAGCCATTCCCTTACTGTGGCTACCATCTGGCCAGATCTCCTCCTTCCCCTCTGAGTGGGTGGATCTCTCCTCTTCCCTCCTGGTCTCGACCACTCAACTCCTCTTTCTTGGAGACTTTAACATCCACCTGGATGCTTCCTGTCCTTCCTCTGGACTCTTTCACGACCTCTGAGACTCTCACTCTCTATCCTCTGTTCTGGCCTTGTTCACTCTGCAGGGCACACGCTGGATGTTCTGATCTCTACAGACCTTCCCCCCTCGATCCCTCATACCACTCCTCTCTCCAGGACTGAACACTTTCTCCTTTCCTCCCAGCTCACTCTCTCCACCCCTCAGGCCAAGCCAACTCCAGAACTGCCACCTACCTTCTCATTTATCCGACCCATGAAGCGCGTGTTAGTTGAGGCTTTTATTGCCACTTTCTCCCCCCTTTGGCTGAGTCACACCCTGACACAGCCCTCTTCATGCTGCACTCTGCTATCTCTGATACTCTTGATGTTCTTGCCCCTGTCATGAGGATCCGCTTGAAGCCCAAAGCCAATTGCAACTCCTAAACATGAGTGCAGGGTGGCTGAGCAGAAATGGCGTACTTTCGGTACACCCTCAGACAAACTGGCCTGCCACCTGCTCCAAAGGCAATACCGGCTCTCTGTCTGCACCAAGAAGAGAGCCCACATCCAAGTCTGCATCTCTGCGGCATCCAACAACTCAGCCAAACTCTTTAAAATCTGCAAGGAGCTGGCCAATCCTGCTGCAGTTTCCACCTCACCTGTCCCCTCCCAGGCCATGTGCACAGGCTTGGCTTCTCATTTCATCACTAAAACCTAGGACATCCTGTCCTCTCTCTCTTCCTCCCCTCCTGCCCCTCTACTCCCTGCTCTTCCTCTGGCCCTTCTTCGGCCACCTCTCTTCCCTACTTCTCTTCCTTTACCCTGTTCTCCCCAGACAAGGTTTCTAAACAATTCTGATTAACAAAGGTCTCATCAAAACAGGTTCACCCCTGTTCCACCAAAACCATCAAAGACCACATTGAAACCTTAGCCCCTGCCCTGACCGATTTCTGCAACCACTTCTTTGCCACTGGGGTCTTCTCTTCCCACTTGAAGCACTCCCTTGTGCACCCTCTTCTTAAGAAACCCTCTGCCTAGCCGTCCTGCCCGGCTAACTATCACCCAATCTCCATCATTCCTTTCCTGGGCAAACTCCTGGAACAGCTGCCTATCTCCCAGCTTAATCTTGACACTGAATCTGTTGGTTGTCTCCATGACCATCAATCTGGTTTCAGAGCTGCCAGAAACATGGAAACAGCTCTTCTCAACATCATTGAAGACCTGCTCTCCAACCTTGATTCCAACACCCCCTGTGTCCTCATCTTACTTGATATTTCTTCTGCCTTTCACAGGGTCAACCATGCCATCCTGCTCGACCGTCTCCATGATAACCTGGGTATCACCGATCAAGCCCTGGCTTGGCTGACCTCTTTCCTCACTGATTGACCCTCACAGGTATAACTTTGGTCCTTCCTATCCTCTATCTCTATCTCTATCTCTACCTGCGGTGTCCCCCATGGGTCTAACCTCTCTCTCTGTCTGTTCAACCAATACCTGGCACTTTTTGCCCACTGCATTGCTGCTCTTTGTCCCAACATTCAGTGCTATGCGGAGGATACTCAACTCATTTTCAGGCTCCCTTCTGCCACTTCTTCTCCCTCACTCATCTCTGACTGTTTGTCTGCTATCCAGGAGTGGTGTGCCGCCAATGATCTCTGCCTTAATGCCAGTATGACTGAGATTCTCCTCATCGGCACACCTGCCCCCTCCTTTCCTGTCGCTCTCTGGCCAGCCTCTCTTGGTCCTCTTCCTTCTCCCACCTGTGAGGCTAAAAACCTCGGGGTCATCTTCGACTCCACACTCTCCTTCTCTCCTCACATCTCTGACATCTCTAAGAAGTCACAAAACCAGCTGCACCTCCTTAGAGGTACTCTTCCTTTCCTCTCCTTCCCCCAGAAGCTCACTGTCTCCAGAGCTCTGGTTCTCTCTAGGCTGGACTACTGCAACAGCCTCTTTCTAAATCTGCCTGCTTCTACTCTCCGCCCTCGGCAACTCATCCAGAACAGGACTGAAAGACTTGTCCTTGGCCTCAAGCCCAGGGATCGTACCTCTCCAGGATTGAAATCTCTGCACTGGCTCCCAGTGGCTGTGATGATTAAGTTAAAAACCCTCTGCAACAAAGCCTTCTGGGGCCTGGAGCCTCAATACTTCCAACTCTCTCTTCCTAAATATCTTCCTTCTCAAGCTATTTGCTCATCTGCCTCCAACTCCCTCAGTGTCAGTCGCTTCTCCAAGCAACGAGTTGGTGGTAGATCACTTTCTTTGGCTGGGGCCTCCCTCTGGAACAGCCTCCCTGCCTCCCTGAAACTTGAGGAGAACCATCTCTGGTTTTGGAAGCACCTCAAAACCTTCCTCTTTGCATCTGCTTTCTCTCCTCCTCTCCCCTGCTGAACTCCTGGCTGAAACTGCTACTGCACTGGTCACCTGGCCACCCTCTGATCCTGGGCCCAGGTCCCCTCCACCACCAGTTGCACACCTGCACTGCCTCCCTGGCAACCCCCACACTTGGGGACTGTTTTTCTGTATCCCTACAGTCCTCTACCAGCACTTGACACCTGATGTCTGCACTTACCACTGCACTTGCCACCAGCTGGCTGCACTTTTTTACTTATAGCTTTTATTGATTATTTTACTGTTGATCCCATGTACTGCACTGACTCCTCCCCTTTGCCCCCTGTACCTTTCCCATTTCCCCTCCCCTGCACTTGCGCAATCTCAATGTCACCTGGCCTAGTAAGATCGTTGTCTCTGTCTTCCCTCCGTTCGCCCCCTTGCCTTGTTGCGCCTTGAAACACTTGTGTATAGGCGTGTTATAAATGCCATATTATATCATTGGGCCTCATTATGAGTTTGGTAGTAATTAGGTGGTAAATCTGTGGAGTTACTGCCAAGATGTATTATCATTACTGCCACTTGGTCCCGTGAAGTTACCACAGGAGTATAAATTGTGGTCATTAACCATTTTTGGAGAGCATATGACTCCATGGGGATTTTTGGCAGATTTACTGTCGACGAACATTAAATCCATCGATTTTTGGTAGTAAAGTGGCAGATTCACCTCCAGCTTTTTGCTGAAGGTAAATCCTCCACTTTTCCTCCAAATATATTATTCGGCGGTGCTGGAAAAATTGCAGTAATTCCTTTACTGCCAAAAAAGATTTTGCAAAGGAATTACCACCTGTTTTTTCCCACACAACAAAATGATGAGGCCCATTGTGCAGTACTGGACTGGTAGCTTCTCACCAGCAATAGCAGGACATGATGAATGAAGCAACTCAAGAGCATACCTGTGATGAAATGACTACTTCTCTGCAAGAATAAAGGGATGAGTAGTAGCTACCACCTACTCAGCCCCACACTACTACTAAACCAGCAGCAATCAAAGTCATAAAGGTGACACAGGAACAGCCCACAAGTTATACCTCATTTGCCTTGTGTGGTAGCACAGGCTGAGAGCACGCTCTATCTGCTGGAGTGGAATGAAGTGAATTACCTTAAGTACTAATTCTCCAAAATAAAAGTGTGTTCAACCTAGGTTCTTTAAAAATAGAAACCTTTAATCAAACAATACAAAGCACTCAACTAACTAAAAACACTAGCAAAAACCCACCCCTGTAAATAACACACAGAAAATGCAGAATGTTGGTGAATGGTACTCTGGGAAAATGAGCAGGCGGGATGAGGCACTGAATTGATACAATGTTGTTAGGGAGAATTCTCAGAAATGTGCGAATTCCCTCCTACATTAGAGACCCCCAGCTCTTTTTGCTGGACTTTAGGACTTTTAATTTTTATCCTGGAGAGAGTGAGACCTTGTTCCCACTCTCTCATGTATTTTCATTGATTTGAACACTGTGTTTCTTTTGGTTTGTAAGTCTGACAAACTCCATAAGTGTCATCTTTTTACATTGTGTCAAACAGCACCTTCAGTGCAGTGGTACAGGGAAGTCTTCTGGATTTCCCCAAGGCTTAAATACCTTCTCTTGGTTAAACTACTGTTTCCAAGAGCAGTGAAGTGAAATTGATTTTACTTACATTTGTAACTTTCTCGATCCAGCACACACTATCTTAAAAGAGGATTCTGGAGGGGTTACTTAGTATCCCCTTTATCTAGTTTCTCATGTAACATGTTTTATTTTACCCTTTCTACAATTAATGGCTGGTAGCAGTGGTTTAATTTTTCCTATCAGTGTTTCTACCGCGGGCTACAATTTCAGCTGCAGTGGTGCCCATTTTGTGAAAATGGCCCGGTCTTCTTTTTCCGCCATTTCTTGTTGGAAAGGTTCTTCTTGAGATTTACTCTGCTTGCCAAAACCAGGTTCGGTCCCTTTTTTCATTTTGTCTTCGGCGGAATTCATCAGTGAAGCCCGCCTATGGCCCAAGCGAATCTGGAAGGGCAGGAATTGAGGGAGGTGCCCGAAACTCTCTGTGCTTAATCCCCTTGGTTACTGGAATGCACCCAAAGGTGATTAGCTGGCTGGCTGGCTGTCTTTGGAGGACAGACACACAGCTGTGTGAGTGACAGCTAGGTTGCGAATGAATGGGAGAAACCTGCATAAAAGGCGTGATCTTTTGCTTGGAAGGTAGAGTTGACCACTGGACGAAGGAATCTGAAGAAGAACTTGGAAGAGATGCCTGCTGCAACTCCTAGACCGTTGGTTTGCCCAGTGAAGCCCGCTGCAGTGCCAAAGCTCCGAATTCGCCTCAACTAGAGAAGCCCTGCAAAGGACGACTTCTCCCCTTGGGTTGGTGGGACCAATCGACCCCAAGACAAACTCATCTGGAAATCCTCTCGGAGCTGGCTGTACTTCCATTGCTGCTGCAGTCTCCGATTGCCAGGGAGAGGAACACCAGAATCAAGTGTTGTCTTTAAGTCAGACCCGAGCTCCAGGAAGATCCTGTGGACTCCCATGAAGCAGAACTGATCGAGCCTGAGCCACCTTAACAGAGTGCTGGGCCCCATATATGCGGAAAGCCCACAAGGTATCCGAGAACTGCGGTGGTGCTATTCCCGAGAAGCTGAAACCACGAAGTGCCCCTGATCTGTAGTTTGCCCATTGCTGCTGCTGACCTTCAATTCATAGTGCAGGAGTCCCCAGATGTCCTCGCTCTTGTCCCCACTTTACTTTGCCTTGGGGGTTCAAAAGTACTTACCTGTTTAAGAATATTTGTTAACCATTGTTTTATTCCTTAAACGTTTTCCTTTTGACGCCAAACTCAGTATTACTCTAAATGTACCAGCGTTATATTAATGTTCACAGCATCCTAGTTATTTAAGTCACCTCAGGGTGTAGAAAGTGTGTGTGTTCCATCCCAAATGGGTATCTACTGATTTATTGAAACTGAGAGTGTGTATTTATTGAAGTATATTTTTGTGTTACACATTTGCTCCCTTCTAAAGAAGGCTTATTCAACTGACTGTAAAATTAATTTAATCAAGAAACCTTGAGTGTAAGTGTTTATTTGAATACTGGTCACTGTGAAACTCTATGTTACAACCCTACAGCTCACATTGACCCCTCTTGAAATACGCCTGGCTGCTCAGTGACTCTACCAACGTGTGTAGTACATGCTTATATTTATTATTTTATTTTATTTAGGTACTTGGTTTAACAATCAAACCTCTATACCAATTTATCAAAACTCATTAATCACAAAACAAGTTATGTCACACAGGTAGCGCTAGGCAATAGAGAGAACAAAACAATTTAATCTGTTGCCGTGGCAGGGCGATTTCCCATTAAGTTTGACTTTAGTTCAGGACCCCGGCTATTTCATGGCTGCTTGCATAACCCCCCTAACTCCAACGGACCATTCCTTCTGTCCGACATTAACTTACAATCCCTTGGAGGCCAAATCAGTCCTTTGACCCTCCAAGATTTTGATTACAGTTTTTAGGAAAGCTAGGAGTGGCAGTGTCAAAGATAGTTTTTTGCCCGAAGTCAAGAGGTTTCATCAAGCCACGGTGTCCAATGTTCTGCACTCCAAAAAATGTTTTCCCAGTATAAAGGTGCGGTCATCCCTTAAGTCTTGCCAATGAAGAACTAGGTGAAAAAGAATGTCTTTATTAGGGCCACACAAAAGTTCTGGTCTGCTTGCGGCTTCCTGACCTCTGTGATTTCCTTTATTGGAAGTAAATTTAGTTGGAAGTGCATGAATTGGCAACGGATCTTGGCACTTGGAAATGTAATCAGGTAGGCTGGAAGACTATCCCTCACCCTTACTTCTGGAATAGGCTTACCGTAAGTGTTGCATTCTTTCTTCTCCTCCAAGGAGGTGATCCAATCAAGGTCCATCAACTTGCGCTTCACTAATGTAGGATTTTTTAGCAAGCTAATATTCATACAAGGGTTTCCCCACTGTGTGGTGATGATCCCTCCTACTAAATGGGGATACAGAATATATAGTCAACAAAAAGAAGGACACTATCAATAACTAAAATCATCTGTCTTACAACATACAAACACAGGACCTAACTTGCAAACACAGGACCCATGTTAACAACCTCTAAAGCAAATATGGGTTGTACACATAATGGTCAACAAAAGATGTTTAATATTTCAACACATCGACATTTTATTATTTCATCAACGCACACATTTTAAAACCACTTGTTGGTTATATCAAAACCTTAAATACATATAGACACAAATAATTGCAAATCAATACAGCGGTATACAGTCATAAAATATATACAGAAAACATCCCAACTTATATAGGTTTCTGTCCTCAACTGCTCAAAATAGCTGGACATTCCTCAGGGGCGAAAATATATAGATCTTGTTCTTCTTGTCAGTAGCCAGGACAAATTGCCTTTACATTTTTTCTGGGTTCTTTCACAGAGTCCCTGTCTCAATGGGTACACAATTAAAAACACATATCAAATTATGGGCATGACAGATCTTCTTATTGAACCTAGCCTAGACCCTAAAAACCACAAGGATAATCCAGTATATAATAAATGATATATCTGAAAAGAGTATGACTGAAAATATCTTCAGACCACATTAAGCAACTTCAATTCTTGCTTGTTAATTCACTAGCGGTAGGTAGAATCCACTCCATAAAATGCCTATAAGGGAGCAAACTACTCTTAGGCACACTCCTAAAATTTTGTTATGAAAAAGGGGGGGGGGGATTGTCCCTTAATTTTACCTTTCTACAAAAATAAGATCCCCAGGGTTGATGGGTGGAGAACAATGGCGAACTGGATAGAAAATACTTAAGTAAAGGCTTCTAATCATTGCTGAGTCCTCAAGGTTCAGCAAGGGTTTCCTTTCTTTAGCGTGTAGAACTAATGGAGGATATGTCCCACAATAGTAGCCTGCAATAGCAATAGGGTAAAAGTCATAAGGGGGGAAAAGTTATTAGCCCTCCTGAACAAAAACTCCAAGTTTATTCATGATGCAAGCCAGCCAACTAGCTTACCTTTAGGCTCTGGATATCTGTCTTGCCATGATCACAAGGGCTAAAGGAAAGCGCCCTTTGAACATCCCTGTTATTCTGATCCACGGGAAGTCGCGGGAACAGGGTCATCAAGTGATGTCAGTGACATCATCGCATAACTGGATGATGTCATACATAATAAGATCGGGCATTGCTAAGGAAACCCCAGATCGCTAGACCAGTGGGTTAAGGCCCCAAGGTATGGGGGGAAAAAACCTACACCAGATTCAATGGCATGGACAGCAGACCCTCATCCCCAGATGGGATCTCAGTTTGAAAGATGGTGTATTCCAAAACTAAACACACTCGCCTAAATGGAGGGTTAGAATGAGTGTGATATACTATGAGCTTCACCCTATTTAAATTCAGGTAATCATTAGAAAAGAGCACAAGTCATGAATGACATATCACACAGGGTGTTAATCTAGTCATCTACTAAACCCTTTACAAATAGCACCCAGGTTGTATATTGACCTGATTCTAGTAAGGAACATATGGGAATTTACATGGACCCACAACCCATTCAACTTAGCTGGTCAATCTATGGCTTATTAATACACACTGTCTCTTCCTACATGCACAAAGATTAGGGCACAGAGTAATTCATGGTTAAAGCCTCACTTCACAAATCTAATTTGCTACTAAATGCTGATTAAATTATTACTATACACAATTGGACAAACCCGGCGATTCCAGAAATCCACATTACTCCAGTTTGAACATTCCATATAGACATTCTTCATGGATCACCAACACATTTGGCGAGAACCACATTACTACAATTTGTACATTTCATATGGACATTGATTATGGATCTCACAACACACATTGCTAAGTGTGACAATCTCAAGCCTATTAGTGCACCAAATCCGCAAAACACTGACAATGCCACTCCATTGAGCAGCCCACGTTATGTACTGTCCAATGGCAGTCACACCCACTATTCCCTGGGGATTATTAGGGGACAGAGCTCTTTCACCTCTATGGCAGAGGACTTTGGAATGCACTGCATGCCTGACGGAGGTCCAAAAATGAAAGACCACAGGTGATTGGTAAAAAACAAGCCTGCTGTAAGAGGTCTAATCCCCGTTGTTGCAACTAGTGCCCTTTACCTTATGACAACACACCCAGACTGCCTTGCTTGCATCAAATGTAGGGGACATGAAACAGACAGCAAGATGGTGGGGCCCTTCTCCAGGCCTACCCTCCCTCTCTGTCTACTCTAAATCCATGCATTACCATGCCTGATGTGCGGCTGGCTTTGCTATGTCAGTGCTGCTTCTCAAGCACTTTTCCCAGGAAACCGCACTGTCTATGCCCTGTCTATGCCCTAAAGGAAGGTGTGCCCCTTCCTACTAAAGAATCAAAGGAGGCAGTATCCTGGTTGCTGTTCAATAAAATGACTTTGGAGAAATTCAGCCTACACACCAATACACATCAGCCCTGACACATCTTATCCCTGCTCACAGAACTAACACTAGTGTGATAACAGATTAATGTGACTTCATAATTGTGTGCTGTTATCAATCACTATATCACAATTAGTCATGGCTAATAGTTAGAGATTTACCTGCCACCAGATTGATGTCCACGGACATCATACGCACCCGCTGATTGCTCAATTATAAATGTGAGGTGCGTCATATTTTTTTAAAAGCCTGCCATGTTGTATTTGCAGACATCACCCGTTGTCAGTGAACATTGCAGTAAAAACATATTAAAAAACACAACATTGCACTTGTAAAACTAATGAAATAATTGATGGGACATTGAGGGGAGATGAGGATGGGATGGGATATGGCCATAAAAAGCCATAAAACGGGTGGTTTTTCATCTCCGATGTCCGCAAACGGTTCAGGGACAGCACTGTGATGTCCGGCGAACATCTCAGATGTTTGGGGACATCCATACATATTTTTGCATAAGAGGGTTGGTGAAAAGCAGTTTTTGGATGTCGTATAACTTTGGCATCACTCAATGAAACTGTATGATATTATTCTAGACATGACCTTGAATGGTTCTACAAAGGCTTATACATTTGGTGCTGTTTCACAAACCTCTACAAAAGTTTGCAAAAAGCTAATTAATCTGGAGGAAATTGAATATCTTATGGAATAGACCAAGTCCAGCCCCAATGAGCCAGAACTCGTACTGCCAGAAGAAAGTTTAACAACACTAGTAAACTGGGTAACCAAAGCACATGACACCCCTGCCTCACTAAAGCACATCGCCCTCTCAGAATAAAAGACTTCAGGAAGATGTTTCACACTACACTTGCGAACATTGAAAAAATAAATCAAATACTTCAAAAACATGTAGGAAACACTACAGTCGACAAGACAAGATGGTCTACCAAAGACAGATCTGCCACTACAAAGCAAACAAATATTACGGTTTTGAATGAATCAATAATGCACCCCAACAAGAGAAAAAACTTTACCAAATCATTAATGAGATAAGAACCTCTGCTTCCTGCAGCAAAGTATCATCACCTACCCCAAACCTATGTGATGATATCAGCAACCATTACAGAGGCAAATTACTAAACATACAGCAAGCCCTCAATGGAGCAATAAGGAATGAAATTGGAGGCTCATTTCAAACCTCATTCATTGACATTTAGCATACAGCCCCACCGATAAACAGCTTAACACCAACATCCAACCAGACTTTAAAAAATGAGTGAAACTTAGCAACAATGCCAGCGCTCCGATTGACTCCTGCTCCCCTAACACAAACAGATCCTTAACAAGGAAAGATCAACTTTTACAAATTAATGAACTGCTCCATTGAAATTGGAATTGTAACATATGTTTTCAAGTCTGACTACTTCAAGCCACTTCAAAGAAACACAGATGGAGATCCAGACCAGAAGACGCTTCTAACATTTGTCTAAAACATGCCATTCCCAGACAAAATTCTAGAGAACTATGTTTAGAACCAAATCCTGGAGTATGTAGAGTCTAATAACTTACCAGACTGGTATAGGAACAGTCCCTCAGAAAAATTATTCTGCGCCACACAAATTGAAGTATGCTTGTAATAGGTACTTTTTTTAATGATCATAAAACAGAAAAATAGGTATTGGTCATGTTTTTAGCCCATATGTGGCACGTGTTTCAGCAAGTACATCATTGCCTTTTTCAAACCAGGGCTTACTTTGTAACAAATTGTTAGCACATTAGTATTGTATCTGGAGGCCAAGATATTGTGACAAAATGGAGGTAAGTGTAATATCAGGGTTCAATCCCGCTGTCAGTGCATGTCTGAACAGCTTGTCAGTTGCAGACCATCTCGGACGATATCTATTTGAGAGAGGTGGGGTTCTGACCTCTGTCCCTCCCGAGTCTGCGACTCCCAGATTTCCTTTAACGCCCAAAAAATCTTTTTGAGTCGCAAAGTGTAACCAGGTTGGTGCCATTTCCCAAATTTCTTTTAACTTGCCAGACTGCTCACATGATGGTTTCAGACCTATGAGAGGCCAAAAGAAAAGGGCACTAGTTTCCATTTGGGACAAACTCAAAATCGCAGCGGATGACAAAATCTCCTCAGCACTGGTACTCCTCGACATCTCTGCAGCTTTTCGCACAGTTAACTGCTGAACACTAATGAAGATTTGAAAACACTGGACTCCCTAACACAACTCTATAATGGACGAGATGGTTCCTACTGGACAGAACATAACTCACCTGAATCCCCCTTTCAGTTAACTCACAACCCATTACATGTGGAGTCCTCGAGGGATCAAGCCTCTCGCACTCCTCTTTAACATCTATACGACCCCTTTGATGAAGGCAGAAAAAAACTGGTGCAGTGGCTGGGCAGGCCTGGCAAATCTCTTCCTGATACATGTCTGGCTGTGTGGTACACTGTGGACAGATGCAGGACTACTGCTTGTCAGATGTCAGAGGAGCATCAAGGTTACTGGAGGCCTCATGTGTCGGAAAAATAGATTACGCACTATAAACCTTATACAAGCAACTGGACAAAAACAGTTTATAGCAAAACAGTTACACGTAAATTCAATTCAATATTGCTTTATTTCGCCATTTAGCATATAAATACATTCCAATTCATAAGCAACTAACAAAAACATTTACATCACATAAAAGCAAAATCCAGAGTGACAGCAACAATCTCTACTATCTAAAATCATTGCAAGATTGATTTCCAAGTAAACACACGTGGAATATAGCGGTTTGTATCCGGACGTAATTTCATAATAAAATCCATGAAACTAATTCGCTTTAAAAGCAACCATTATTAAACCTATGCCACAATGATGAAGTGCAAGTGCGTGGAGGAATACCATATGTGACACTATACTTTTATCTCAATAAAATACATTTGCCAAAATTCGGCGTTCATTCTCCATCATAATTATCACAATTTCCTGTGTCCTTATTAGGGCCCATGTTGGGGACTAACTCGCATTTACTAATTGTACATTCAAATACCATGCACACTTGTCCATAAGATATAATTGCCAGTTTCTAAAATCCCAAGATGTCCATCTGACACAACTATGTAGACAGCGTTCGGATGGTATTAAGATGACTGGTCCTTCTGAACCATGCTTTGATTAAGCAATCAGAAGCAAAGTAGATAACTTCAAGAAAGCACATTTCTCACAGAAGGCTTAGCCATTATTAAAGTTTGGACACCTGTGGCCAGATTACAGAAATTTTGCACAGGTGCAAGTGCAACGTTTGCACGGTATTAGCACTAAGGCACTTTGCCCAATTTTTAAAACACTGGGACATATTAGAAAACTATTGCACCATGACAAGTGGAGTTTGGCATGGTATAAGCAACAGGGAAAAAATTGCCATAGTGCAAAATAGATGCATTTTAGATTCGTTTTTTCACCAGGGCAAATTTTGCCCTTCTTCTTACACCATTCAGTATTAGCACTAGTGCAAACTTTGCCCTGTTGCAATAATGCAGTGAAAATGTATCTTTTTTTGTCCTAGGACAATTTTTGCCCTGGTGCTTATACCCTGCCAAACTGCACTTGTCATGGTGCAATAGGTTTCTAATGTGTCCTATTGTTTTTTAAAATAGGGCAAACCTTGCCCTAAAGCGAATACCGTGCAAACTTTACAATTGCACCAGTGCAACGTTTCTGTAGTTATTCAATCATAAATGTTGATTGTGTCGGCAAATATCATCGTATGTCGGGCATGGAAACAAAAATACTGGCATTCCCATCTCTGTGATGCGGAAAGGGAGGCAACCAGTCGGCTAGAATGTCCAGCATTCCATAGTCAGCCCAATGGGTAAAACACGGAGTGGCATTTTTACATACAGGGATCTGACAAGTGGATGCTTAATATCCGCCAGATGTTGTTCACATCCGAAGTTATCTTTGCCGGCCGAAAAGGTCAACCTAGTTGATGTTGCAGCACGTCTGCCAGTTCCTTAATCTGTCCACATGCTTATTTATTTAATTGTTTTTTGTAAACCATCAACATGAGCAATGCCGTTTCATAGAACCCCCAGAGCACAAGGAAAAGGGGAGGGGGTGAACATCAAATCATTCACAGAACATTTTGATGGATAAAGTGCAATGGGGGAGGGACGCAGGAAAGGAAACTTGGTGCATTGGGGTGCAACAACCAATGACAAATGCATGCAAGGGGAAGATCATGGGAGTTAACAAAAAAAAAAAAATGCCAAACAAGTCACAGTGCAGACAAAAGTCAAGTAGGGTAGAAAGTAGGAACAACAAAAGCTTGGAACACAAGTGTGTATGGCGTGTACCCAAGTGCAAAGCGGTCAAGTGGGGACACTTGACTAGTAGAAAGAACAACTAAATAATACGGAACGAATAATGCCGGGTGCCAGGTTCGGAAAGCTGCTGGCTGGAGAGGCCATAGGATTTCCTAAAAGGAAAGCTTTTACTCCTTAATTCCTCACAGTCTTTATATGTGTACTGCCTAAAGTTCTTAATACAACACCATACATAGAACATATTTACATACAATTGTAGTTGTTAATACAGCACTGTACATAGAACATACAATTGTCACCCAACCAAAGCTGGTACTCATTTATCGACTGCGGACGAATTAAAGGCTAAGCTGTCGTGTCGTTATTCGAGCCTGCAGGCTGCAGATCACACACAGTTTGCAGCAGTGAGCACTCAACCCGCTGAGCTATCGTACCGTATTGTGTTATTCCTTCCCAGGCATAGTGACGGTTCTTTATGATCCAAGGATACACATAGAGTTCTAAAGTGCCTGGCCACAGTAATGATCAGAAAAATTTATGAAAAACAGATCGACTACCCCTCTCTTTTAGTCCTGTATGGGTCACGGGTGAAGATAAAGGTTGACCTGTACACTTTGTTAGTAAGGTTATCGCCTTTTTGGGAAAAATTGCACAGAAATGCAACTGAGTACAAAAAATTCTATCTTTTTAAAGGATAGTTCCGGGACTTTTTTTTTATTGTCCCTACGGGTCGGCCATGTGTTTGTAAGCATAAATCGGTAGATCGTAGGAAACTTTCCTATGGACCTTACCCGACTTTTCGCCCATTATCGCACTCGAAATCAGCCTCCATTTTGTGATAATCCTATCATTCCGCCGCATCGACCTGGCTCACCTGCCTTTGCGGCACTAAATCAAATCCCCCGCCCCTGAGCCTGACATCAGCAGACGCGTATTGCCCATTTCAAGCACGTCTCGTGTCAACAATCGCTGCGCCTCAGCTATTGACGTGTTGCCATGGAAATGGCAGGACGCCTCTTTCCCCAATAAGTATAAACAGACCGTTTCACAACACACAGCAGCAGATTTTCGATTCCATTCCTCTCTCTGTGTTACTTTGAGTATTCTGTGACTCGTTTCAGTGCTCTGGTCAGCTACCTTCGCCGCTTGTAGCCCGTGTGAACACCTGTACCATCTCTGTAAATTATTTTACTATCTTTACCGCACAATGGCCACAATAATGCCGTATATGTACGAGCCCGAGTACACCGAGGAGGAACTACTGGAAAGGCAAGCACGCGAAAACGATGGGGATTCTGACGGCAGTTGGGAGGACCAGTCAACGGATGAAGAGCCTGGACCATGTCGCATGGACGGCGTCTCCACCTGGTGCACGTGCAATCGGTGCGAGCTAATGCCAACTGAGGAGGAGAACTGCTGCTGCCGTGAAAATTCCGGGTGCTTGGCCTACATTTCGGAAAGCGAGCAAAGTCTGCAGGAAGGCGAGCAAAGTCCGCAATGCATCACCGAGCTGCCAGAGTTCAGGGAAGCCTGCCTCTCACGGACAGTGTTGAGGATGATGATGGTGCTTATGCACGAACTTCGTGGCACTGTTCGTCCGCGTAATCCGAGTAACGAGTAAGTATACTCTGTTTGTGATGTCAGTGATGCCACCACTATTTCATGGTCGTCTCCCACATATAAAATTACATTTACATATCATTCGAACGCATGTAAATTGGTTCCATATAGTGCATTTTCTAGATATAATTTTTTTCTAAGAAAAATGACATGTGTTACCTGAATCGACATTGATAAGAAAGTTTGGTCAGTTTAATACAGTTTGCATCTTTTTTTTCACAGGTGGTACAGGCTGGTGGCCTATCGTTGCTTCACTTGGTGGCTTCACGGGAGGCTCGGACACCGCGTTCGGAGAGTAATACCTGCCTGTGCGGTACTTGCCATTAGACAACATTTCCCCAGTGACAGTGGACAATACCGCGGATTTTCCCTCGATGTGCTGCAACCTCAACTTTACAATGTGTAATGTTTATTATTTATGTTTAATTAAAATCTAAAATAAAGCCCAACATATATTTTAACAATGGTTGTTTTGATTTTTTAAATGAATCTAGTGTATATTCTCCTGGGAGGGTGAGGTATTTATAAACTCACCCCCCTGCATTCCATGTAGTAGATCCTGCAGCCATCCTCTTACATTCAGTTAGATGGCCTCTCCTTGGTGAGGCCCTGCGGCAAACGGGTCTTGTCTGCACGACCACCGCCCCGATCCACCCCCCGCCCTATCAAAGGCAGTTCGCACCGGGGTACTTGTGCTGGCAAGTGGAGCTGTCAGGGAGCGATAAAGGCCAAGAGGTGCCAAAGACCATGTACACTTCAAAGTGGTCTATAGAGCATGGGTTGTTGTTCCCATGTCTACCTCCAGACCCCGTGTCTCCTGCCAAGCATCCCCCCTCACGCTGGACGGCCCCCTGCAATCCACATAAGTGTGTCTCCATTCACGAGTCTTCCTGTGTCTTGTCTGCACGACCACCGCCCCGATCCACCCCCCGCCCTATCAAAGGCAGTTCGCACCGGGGTACTTGTGCTGGCAAGTGGAGCTGTCAGGGAGCGATAAAGGCCAAGAGGTGCCAAAGACCATGTACACTTCAAAGTGGTCTATAGAGCATGGGTTGTTGTTCCCATGTCTACCTCCAGACCCCGTGTCTCCTGCCAAGCATCCCCCCCTCACGCTGGACGGCCCCCTGCAATCCACATAAGTGTGTCTCCATTCACGAGTCTTCCTGTGTCTTGTCTGCACGACCACCGCCCCGATCCACCCCCCGCCCTATCAAAGGCAGTTCGCACCGGGGTACTTGTGCTGGCAAGTGGAGCTGTCAGGGAGCGATAAAGGCCAAGAGGTGCCAAAGACCATGTACACTTCAAAGTGGTCTATAGAGCATGGGTTGTTGTTCCCATGTCTACCTCCAGACCCCGTGTCTCCTGCCAAGCATCCCCCCTCACGCTGGACGGCCCCCTGCAATCCACATAAGTGTGTCTCCATTCACGAGTCTTCCTGTGTCTTGTCTGCACGACCACCGCCCCGATCCACCCCCCGCCCTATCAAAGGCAGTTCGCACCGGGGTACTTGTGCTGGCAAGTGGAGCTGTCAGGGAGCGATAAAGGCCAAGAGGTGCCAAAGACCATGTACACTTCAAAGTGGTCTATAGAGCATGGGTTGTTGTTCCCATGTCTACCTCCAGACCCCGTGTCTCCTGCCAAGCATCCCCCCTCACGCTGGACGGCCCCCTGCAGACCGCATAATGCCACGACATATACACGTCATTCATTCACAAACACACCCCTGTTTCGAATTCTTTATAACCCACTTCATATTTCTAATGAGAACTTCTTTGCGCTTTGCTAGTCAACCCGTGAAGGTGCTGGTTATCTGCTCTTCGTCTCTGTGAACTTCCGTGACCACTTTGAGCAAACTCGTCAGTTTGCAACCTGTGAACAGCTCCCTGTTCTACGACAAGAAACTACTCTGATCCCTGCATCTAACTGTTTGTTCGTCAAGGTAAGTCCATGTACCATAATCATTTTGCGTCCAATTTTTTAATTTATATCTATTTGCTAGTAGTCATCAAATTGCATCCATGTTTTCTTTTCGTTCACGACAGTACATGCAAGGAACTAGTCACATGTTCTGAGTTTAGTCAAATTACTTTTTCTATTTTTTGAAAGTTATTGAAATACTTATCCGCATGTGAATAACATGTATAGTTCCAAGAACCAAAACGGACCTTGCATTGAACCTTTTATGTGTCATTTAATGTTTTAACACATTGGTATTCATAGAGAATTGTTGATCTTTACTTTTCAGAACTTTCCATAATGCCTGCCTGTTCCATTGGCGGTTGCCCTTCGAAGACCCATAACAAATCTGAAGGTACTATAATGCATGTTTTCCCTAAGACAATAGATCAGATAAGAGAATGGGTCCGATATTGCGGATATCCAGCCTCTGAGATAGAAAGTAGAGTCCTAGAAGTCTTTGCGGACAAGAGGGGTGATCGATACCGCATCTGCAGCAGGCACTTTAGCCCAGACATGTACTCCACATCATTGCTAATAAGGACGAAAACACCGCGAGCGAGGCGAAAATTGCTCTCAACCGCTATTCCCACTCTATTCGTCCACATCCCTCCACTGGTGAGTCAAGTTTACGTATTTATCTCTCGGCATTGCGGTAGTGTGTAGCATTAGCTAACAATAATTTCCCCATTTATGTATCCACTCAATATGAAGGCTGAAGATTCTCCATCCGTGTCGTTATTGCAGTCATCAGCCACTTCAAGCGCCTATCGGGTAATCTTACTTAGCTATTCTGACACTGACTTGTTTTAGGCATGTAAATCAATAGTTTTAATTGATCGTGTAATTATTTTACCTAATGGTACACCACAGTACTCGTCCTCTAGTCTTTGTTTTCAGTTATAATTATTGTTATCCAAAATAATGCAAGTACTGTCTTTCAGGGAGATGCTGAGGAGTCCAACGCATTGACGACAACCGTAGATGTCACTCAGATGCTCGAGGTACGTTTCCGGACAGTTCCATCGATGGAGATCATCAGATCTTGCATTCTTGTAGTGTCATTGTTACACACAATGTTTCTTTCGTTTTTAGCCATTGGTATGTCCTTCTGTCGTCGCCCTCCTATGTGTCTTCTTTTTTCAATATTGTGTTCATTACTAATGAAAGTCCTATGTTTCAGGGAGTCGATGGAGCATTAGTCCAAGAGGAAGGGGGAGCATGCAGTTACGGGTCGGCGCAACAGCTTGCAGAAGTGTGCACCGCAGTTACAGCGTCCCTTGATGTTCTTATGCATTTCGAGGTATGGATACTGACAGATCAATCATGCGAGATCAAATGACGTGATTACATCCGCTATACTTCCTTCTTTATTAACGCAAGTACTATGTTTCAGGGAGCTGACGGAGCTTCTTCAACAAGAACATCACCCCTAATAGTTGATGCAGATCTCTGGGTGGTGACACTTCCAACGATGGAGCAAATCGAATCATATTTAGATATCCATTATTTATTTTAGACAACTGATCATTTGTGCAGGTCTATTTAGATGAGCCGTTGACGCCTGCAGAAAGTTTATGTTCTTTTAAACAAAATACAAAACCATACTAATGCAATTACTGTGTTTCAGGGAGTTGCTGAAGCCTCATCTTCAATAATATCATCAATGGAAGTCTATGCGGAGCCCGAGGTATGGATCTTGACAGTTCAATCTAACTAGATCAACAATGCGTGAACTATTGTCGTTTGAATGTTCTACACAATGCGTTCATTCGTGTTTTGCTATTGAGATGTACGTATGGGTATTGGTCCCCAAGTACATTTTGTGTTTTCAATATTATTATACATACTAATGAAAGTTCTATGTTTCAGCGAGTCGATGGAGCCTCAGTGAGTGATGGATGTGCTTATCATGAAAGTATAGTCGTTGCAGCGCGAGAGGAAGTGGAGACATGCACACACGAGTCGGAGCAACAGCGTCCAGATGTTGAAGTTCGAGGAAAGAAAGTTTCAAAGAAAAGAAAGCAAAAGAAGGTTTGTGTCCTGTTCACTATATTATGTTGTCTTTCACTGTCAATAGTTCAATACTGTAAGTTGTGTTTAAACTGAACATCCCTTTTCTAATCTGTCCTCTAGTTGCGAGTGGGTGTAAGAACTAGATCTACACAGACAGTGAAGCGAACGAGAGATGTTGCTTGTCAAACCTTTTGGCAGGGACTTGAGACTGGAGATGCATCGTGCCAATGGGAAGAATATGAAGTGATTGACAACGGAGCTATACCACCACCAGCCATTGATAGTGAATGTCCTCCTGGTAGTTTGGATGCAGTCGTAGATCAATTCACAGAATCCACACCCGCAAAAAATAAGAGCACGCGAAAGTTGAAGACATTGTTTTTTTCTCCCATCTCCGGACAAGGAACAGATGTTGCAATGGAAGAGAATGAAGTGGACGACAATGAAATACCATCAATATCACTCAGCATAGCGGAAGACGATATCAGAGATTGTACCTTTCATGCGAGTGACATGTCCTCAACGTTACAGGCCGAACCAGCTGGGATGCAGAGTGACAGTATAAGGAAAGAGGCCAAATTCATTGTATTCGATAGCTGTTTGATGGATATTATTATGATGATGAAATGTGGGCATTGGGTTGGTGGGGAAGTATGTGGGGAGCCATTGATTAATGTGACTCGTGCAATTCGAGGCACTAACCTTAAAATACATGCCACCTGTACACAATATCATCCGTTCGCATGGTCTGCACAACCCATGCTGGGGCAACTGCCAGCAGGCAATCTACTTTGTGCAGCGGCCGCACTTTTTAGTGGTTCAAGTTTTAAAAAGTTACAGTATTTCTTTCAGTTTGTGGGAATCCATTTCATTGCGAAAAGTCAGTTCTACAAATACCAAACCGATTATCTATTTCCAGCCATCAGCGAAGCTTGGAGAATGGAAAAAATGTCAATGGAAAGTACATTCGCGGGCAAACGCTTCAGGCTAGCCGGTGATGGACAATGCGACAGTCCAGGATTTTCAGCCAAGTACTGCACCTACCACTTTCAGGACATGGAAAGTAAGAAAATTGTGAGTTCGGTGGTCGTGCAGGTGTCACAAAGTACATCCTCAGTGGCCATGGAGAAATTTGGCTTTGTAGCATCATTGCAAGAACTACAATCGCGGGGAATGGTGATCGACCTGATAGCCACGGACAGACACGTTTCAATTGCCAAGACAATGAGAGAACAGTACAAAAATATAAATCACCAATTTGACGTTTGGCATCTTGCAAAATCAATCAATAAAAAATTGTCGGCTGCAGGAAAAAAAAAAGATATGCAAGGTATTTCACAGTGGTCCAAGTCAATCAGCAACCATCTTTGGTGGAGCTCAAAAACATGTGAAGGGTCGTTGGAAATTCTACTGGAAAAATGGCGGTCAGTAATGTTGCACTGTAGCAACGTACATCGATGGTCGACAAATGAGCATTTCCACAAATGTGAACATGGCCATTTGTCCACAGAGGAGGCACGGAAGAAGAAGTGGTTGATTCCTTCATCACCCACTCACAAGGCCATTGAAAAGATTGTATTTGATAAAACTATAACAAAAGCTTTGAGGGGACTCACGGAATTCTGCCACACAGGAGATTTGGAGGTGTTCCACAATATGTGCCTCAAGTACAGGCCCAAAAGATTGCATTTTGGCATGGAAGGCATGATAAATCGGACTCTTCTAGCGGTCTTGGCACATAACCATAATGTTGGCCGTCAACAAAGTAGGACGACCGGAACTTTAGGGACGCTTCGCTACAATAAGGCCTTCACTAAAAGAAGTAAACAATGGGTGATCAAACCAGTGTTTGAGGATATGCAATATGAGTTTATTGAGAGACTTATCGTAGATGTCCTCGATAGGCACATACATGGAGTGGTGAACGAACCTATGCAGGGGACAACTGCATTGCCACCCAACATTGCCTCTGTTCCATGTCCACCTAAAGCAGAGCTCATTGAGAAATACACATCACGGTTTAAATGATTGTAATTCGATTGTCTGTTCTCTCGAGTCTCCTCATGTTGCAGGCCCATTGCAATTAAACCAAACAGTAATATAAATCATTTTTACAAAAATTATAGAATGTTTCCGTATTACAAACACATGGTCGACCCATAGGGACAATAAAAAAAAAGGCACACAGACAAGATGCCATTACACTAACTGGAGCTAACTAGAAATGTGTGCTCGCTCAAAGTGAAGGTCAGCTGCTTTGATGTTTTGCTCGGGTGGCGGAACGGCCCACGACCCAATATAAGGTTCTATTGTGATTTGACCTTGACAGGCCGGGACCATCCTGAAAGACTAAGAAAAGATAATGAATAAAATTTCAGAAACGAAACGATGAGCCACGTTCATTAGAAGAAGTAACGTCGGCAAAGAAGGAGTGGTGTTTCGGGTCTGCCCTACACAGAGACACAATGGAAAATGCAAATATAATGTAAGTAACTTTTGATGAGTTTATACCGCAATTTCATTACTATACAGTGGCTTTAAAGACGGGTTCAGTTGTACTTGTTCGTTCTATGTGGCATAGTGTTTTCTACCGCGCACTATCTGGAGGAGAAACATCTGCTTTTACTGAAGCACCTCAAAACCTTCCTCTTTGCTTCTGCTTTCTCTCTCCCTCTCCCCTGCTACAACTGGTCCACTGTCTGCGACCTCGGTCCTGGGCCCTTCCACTCTCCACCTGCACTGCCTCCCTGTCAACCCCTGCACTGGGGGACTGTCTCAGTATCCTACAGCCCCCCCTTCCCAGCACTTGTTCTGCACTTACCTTGCACTTGCCACCAGCTGGCCCTATTTATTTATTATTTTATGCTACTTACCTTGTACTCCACTCCCCCCCCCTCCATGCCTCGCCACGCCTTTAAACACTTGTGTACACCCAGTAGCGCTGTCCTCGCTATGAAATGAATAATTTTAATAAGGATCTGATGGTGAGACTAATTTCATTTTTTATGTTTTTAGGTACATCATTCACTACTGTCTGTGTCACGAGTACCAGACACCGGCGGACGGCTTCTACAGCCGCCAGTTGCTTCTCCGCGTGAACAACGTTACCACCCTGACCATTTTATGGGACGATCGCCAAGTACAAGTATGCCCTTACGCGGTACTAACGGTTAGATGCAACATACCTACCGTTGTGGTGGCCTAGTGCCTCGTTGTTGGAACAGCCATGCGATTATCAGTGCGACAGAAGAGCTTATTTTTATCGTAAACCAACACCCTGTGTACTGCACACGAACATCGCTTGCCTCAAGACGAACTAATTTGGATCGAGAGCAAAGAAAAATGCAAATCGCTGAATATTCTCTAAACATTTGATGTCCAATAAACGTACTTTGCCAAATGTACAATCTTGCCATTTGCTTTTAAACCACGGTTTCACATTCCGAATTGTGGTGCTGTATTGTGAGATGCTCTAAGACCCTGTGTACAGCAAAGGACCATCGCGTTCCTCAATACGAACTTTTTGGAACATGAGCAAATAAAAATGCAAATCGCTGAATATTCTCTAAACATTTGATGTCAAATAAATGTACTTTACCACATTTACAATCTTGCGGTTTGATTTCAAAGTACAGTTTCATATTCCGAATTGTGGTGCGCTGTATTGTGAGCTGATCTGTGTTGATTTCCGGGGTCTGTGTGGAGTCGCGTAGAAGACGCCTGGGCGCGTTTGCCTACGCAGCTCAGTCACGTCACGGATAGAGGCGGGGAATATGAATGTTTTGATAAAGTCTGTTTCAGGGGCGGGGGATTTGATTTAGTGCCGCAAAGGCAGGTGAGCCAGGTCGATGCGGCGGAATGATAGGATTATCACAAAATGGAGGCTGATTTCGAGTGCGATAATGGGCGAAAAGTCGGGTAAGGTCCATAGGAAAGTTTCCTACGATCTACCGATTTATGCTTACAAACACATGGCCGACCCGTAGGGACAATAAAAAAAAAGTCCCGGAACTATCCTTTAATAGTCATAAAAATACCTAAAAAACATTACAAACTTGACAAAACGTAACAAACTTAATACATTTTCAATCAAACCATTTAGTCATCATTCATCTATTCTAACAGGGGAATACTAAAATTCTAAAGACTAAAAAGAGGGGTAGTCGATCTGTTTTTCATACATTTTTCTGTCACAGAGAATCCCTTCCTACAGTTTTGACCCCCCTAAACAAAAAAATAGGGATTACCCATTCATACATAACCACAGTAATGATCATCCAGCCTGGGACCTCAAGTCTTCATTCATTGCATAACTATATTTACAGAGATTGCTGCTAGCCCATAACCGCATCCAGTAAAGCAACGGTGTTAGATCTATGGTGTCCCCAGTGCTACGTAGTCCACATTCCATACGAAGAGACCCATTTGGGGCACTCTGGGTAATAAACAAATGGCTTTTTGTCAATAAAAGCCTTTTTTGCTAAATCCAATTTATTGATGTTACAAAAGCCCCAGATTTCTGCACCATGGATGGCAGCATCTACTAATTTGCTCCTGTAAACTTGCAAAGTTGGAGAGAAAGCGTTGTTGTCAAAAGAGTTAGCCAATGACAGTACTCCTTCACTGTTCCTTTCTAAGGTTTGTTTGCTCCTCTTTACGTGCTTGTCCGACTTGCCATCACTGCTAAGTTGGATACATAAATAATCATAAAAGAGCACTTCTTCAGTGCAAGACCCATTTAATTTATTTAAGCAATAAACCTTGAGAGGTGGGGGCTATATCGCGCCTGATAATGTCTGGACCAGTTTGACGCCTGAGTGAAGCTAATGTTTTAACGCTAGCCTGGGCATAACCTGCCCTGATATAGCCCCCCACCCACATGTGTTTATTGCTATTCGCATCCCAGCATGTTTATCAGGATACTAATAGTTTTGGGTTTTTTTAAGTTGAGAAATTCCACGGTTGCCGTTTCTCTAAAGAACTACAAACAAAGATGGCTACCATGGATTAGGGAGCAGGAAACTTCACGTAGTCCCTTCTCTCTTCCCACAGTAGCCATTGCCGCGACTGAGATGCAGCAGGAACATTCAATGTGCTTCAAGGTAAGTGGGACGTGAGGGTGGATGTGTGAGTGATGTTTAAATTGGGATCTGGGGGTTGGTGGACGGAGGGGAGGAGAGGGTGGGGCGCACTTATCCCATTCCTAGTAGCGAAGATGGTGGCCTCCCGCTTATGAGGAGGCTCAGAGCTGGGGAAAAAAAGACCCCGTTCCGAGTCTCCTGATTCGCTGGGAGCCCATCACCCTGCCCTCCCCCACTGGGTGCTAATCCTTCATATACGGTTTATTTGCACCTGTAACTGGAACTGGTAACTACCATACAAAGCCCTGAAGATGATCCCATTAGATTGAAACCGCCATTGCATGGTTGTGGAATTAGTTACACATATGTGGGTGAGAATATGAGGAGTGCAACATGTGTCTTCCCCAATGACATGGTGTTATCTAGTTAGCACTATATACGTGTGTAATAACACTTCAGGAAGCCTCTTCATTTGTCTACTCCTTCTCCAACCTCTACATCGCCAATGTAAGTAGGTGAGGTCCAGGATGTATGCAATAATATACCCGGAGAAGCTCCCTATGTACTGAGTGCTCACCTAATGGGTCAAAGAGACACTTTTAGAGTCATATATTTTAAATGTTAACAAGTCATCTTCTAAATCAATTTAGAAAAGGCTAAATAATATCAACACGTTCATAACAATGATAATTCAATCATTTACTAAAAATAAACATGAAAAGAGAGGAGAACAGATGCAATTAGCCAATGCATTTCATATTGAATCCATAATCAGGGCTGAATCTACAGAAACGAGGAAGAGAAACAAGGAAGACACTATAAACCAACCAGTTAGGTACATGCTAATATTGAATGGCACAATATTAAAACAATGATGTCCACCATACCTGTATCATCTCTCACAGTTAGTCTGAATCATCAGTAACGTGCCATTGAATAAGATCAAAATCCTGTGCATGGGAATGAGACAATACTAACTACTGGACAGGTTGTAATGAGAGTGCTAATAGGTGGATAACTGTCAATATAATCAAATGTACCAGAACCACTACTAAGCATGTGTTTGTGGCAGGCGGATCAGAAACAGTCAAAAGGCATGTCGTGAAAAATGAAGGAAACAAAAAACTTAAAAGGAAATCACTTAGAAATTGTACTCCATGAAATAGTGACCATGCTTAAGAAAACCAAAAATAACTGATAATAAGAAAAATAACATAAAATGACAAAAGCAACACAGATGATGTCCTCAATTACCTGCCAAAAAAAGTAACCAGAAATCTCACAGACCTGCGTTTCTGTCTGATGGCTGTGGATAAACGCGATAGAAAATAATATCGAAATAAACTGTAGAAAAGATGGCGCGCGGACGTGAGCCCCCGCTGCATGATGCTATGATGCCATCACATAGCGGGACCTGTGACGTCATTGTGTTACATGTTGCTAGAGTTTAGCTAAATGTCGTTGCCGCAAGTACAACGAAAAGGAGATTTCCAAAGGTGTGTTCTATTTGAATTGTCAAAGTCAACAGAAACAAGAAAAAAAGTTCACACGAAGAAAAATGTGAAAGTTATGTGACAAATATATGAAAAATGTTGCACTAAGAGGGAAACATGTAAGATCAAGGAAAACGAAAACATAATTACAAAATATGAAATACAGAAAAGGATAAACTTAAGGAAGAGTAAAAATGAAAAAAAAGGAAAGAATAGAGAAATCAATGTGTAAAAACTATAAATAAAATTCAAACAGAAAAAGGAAAATTATAAAAAAGGGTCAAAATATACTAAAAATAAATATAAAGTAATACAAACATATCAGAAAAGAAAAAAGTGAAAAACATATGAAAAAAAAATAGAATGCCAAGTAGTGTAAGGATACAGGTGAGCAGTGATAGGTGATACAAGGAAAACCATAAGACAGATACAAATGTCAGTAGACCATGTGATGGGAACAATCAAAAAAATTAAATAAAATGGAATTGAATCAAGATGAATAAATCAAATAACGGAATGAAAACAACAAACAAAACACATCAAAACAAAGTAAATTAAAGAAATGCAAACAAATACGTGTTGAGATGGTCTAAATGACATACACATGTGGAAGTATCAGATGCACAATTATAGTCTTTATTCATTCCTCCCAGGGTTAATGAATGCAATTTGTTAATCCAGAAACCTTCACTGCTGTCTAGAATATTGTGTAGATTAGCATGTGCTCTTGTGTACACTGCTTCCGGTCTCTGGAAATGAATTTAAGCAATCTTGTGGTGTTATTTAGTTAACACTATATACGCCTTTAATAGCACACACGCCCACCTAGCAAGTACCTTCAAGTACCGCTTTGCCACGGGTCGCTGTGTTATCGTGGACTACTTTCAATTGGATTTCTATTATTGCAGAGGATAATTTATATATCTATCTTCCTGTGGTCATGCCCCCTTATTGTTGCTTCCTACTTAAACAGGACCGAGCACGCACCTAGCAAGTACCTTCAAGTACCGCTTTGCCGAGGGACGCTGTTTTATTGTGGACTACTTTCAAGTGGACCTCTATTATTGCTGAGGTGATTGACATTCAAGATCTTTTTATGAACTGCGTGAGGATTGTACATATATAACAGTTATTTAAGCACACTGTTTCTTGTTTACAGGATTATTTATATATCTATCTCCCTGTGGCCACGCCCCCTTGCTTTTGCTTCCTAGTTAAACAGGACCGCACGTGCACCTAGCAAGTACCTTCAAGTACTGCTTTACCGTGGTGCAGCAGCGAGCGGAAATGCTGCTTACTTTAGGTGCACATTTTCATTGCCTTTAGGCATAGCTGATGCACCACGGCTTGTAAACCTTAAAATCAGACGTGCCTACTCCAGTCGGCAAATTGGTTGGCAACAGCAAGCGAAAGTTGACCGATAGTAACCCTTCCAAGCTAGTTGTAAAATCAGTGCGCACTGCGGTGACCTCGCAGCCAACTCGAAAGCTTCCTTTCATCAACAACTTAAAGAAATCGAATGTTGATATCAGGCAGTTTTGTCGTGATCCGACAGCTAACTCACGTTTCCCAAGATTAAATCAGTCAGTTTCACTACACGAATCCCTAGATGTTCCAGAAAATGGTCCATGCAGCAAAACCATGTCTGACGCCACCCTTACGATGGGCTGCGAAGATATACAGTTTTTACACAAACACCTTGCAGCGTCTAAAGCGGCTGTGAGTATAGCTTCATGTAAGACTGTTGTGCTTCACAATATTGTTACTCAAAGTGCTCTGACTAATCCTATCTCATTCGATCAGGAGGCTCCTCTAGCTTCCAATGCAAATCAATCTGTTAACCGTTCATCTCTCAGTGACAGGAATCTTTCTGAACCTACTGTGATTGACCTAGATTCAAATGACTCCTGTTTTTCAGGCTGCCTGCGAGGTGCCAACTCATCTATCACAATCACCCTTTATATTTGCCAACAGGTCAGAAGGGAGTCAATATTAGTTCCGACATTTGCTGCTCCTACCGAGAGATGACCAAATAATTACACTCCTTATGCTCAGACATCTTTATCTCCAACTCTACCAACTAATTTAATTGACACCACGTTAAATGCCATTAACATGGTGATTATGTCCTTATTGAGGCTATTTGAAACTCCTGACTCTAAGCTAAACAACCAAGCAGCCAAAATCAATAAGATCTTAGATTGGCAGTTGGTTTATAATGATCCTATTGAAAAATGCTCAGCTGATATCGAACCACATCATAAAGATAATTACTCCATTCAGGATTCAAGCTGCCACAGTTTGATTCAATCAAAGAAAACAAATGGAAAAAGCTCATGCTGAGGCGTTGGTGGTGGTTTGTCTTTCATTAATAAAATAATTCAGTCCGTTGTGCCTGAAGTACATCCGAACGTGGGGTGTGAAACAACAACACAGACTGAGTCTCATGAGAGCACTCTTAATACTGATGCCTCACTTGATATAGATATAAACAAACGTTGGTGCCCCAGATAAAACTATGAGTAAAAGAAACAGCAAAAAAGCTCCTCAGGAGAGAAAATCCAAAAATACAAAAATGCCGAAAACCTCTACTCATTGAACAACAAAACATTTTTTCAAATCACTCAGTCTTCTTAAGAAGGACGCAACCATAGCATCGGTTGCGGTCCTGAAAAAATATTCCTATATAGCCCAATCAAAAAAAGACAGATTCAATCTAAGCATTAAAACATCTGTACCTCATGCCCCACTCAATGATCTGATCACTGTTGCCTCTGAATTACAAAAGGCTGAGACTAGAAAAATTGCTAGGCAATCTGAACCCATAACATCTGATCCTATTCAAGGAATACATGGTTCATAAGCGGAAAAACAAGCTCTTGAACTAAGGCGTCAAGAAATTAGGAAGGTGGTTGACAATTACACGGCTTTGCAAAAAATCCAACCCCCCCCCCTTGATCAAAATCAGTGCTGCACCCGTGTGTATGCATAACAACATACCCACCAGTATGGCAGAAAATAAATTAACTAATTCCAAATTGGATGAATACTCAAACAAAGTGGGATTTATGCTAACTGAGGTGGACCAACGCCAGTCATTAGACCGAACCTCAATTCTGGTTCAAACAAATGACTCATGTAAGACAAATTGGATCGATTCCCAAACTGACAGATGGGAGGAAATTAGACTGGCTGTCGAGCTGTATATGGCCTCTCAGATCTCCCTGTCACAAGCATCTAATTTACAAAATTGTCACCACGTTGCTACGCGAGTACATGACCCTAAGCTCTGGTACATCAAAAGTCATATGTTGCTTTCACAGCCCCCTCGAACAAACTTTAATAGAATGACAATGAGAGTTTTATTAAATCAAATAACACCACACATAGCCCTCACACAGTTTCCCAGTATTTGCGTAAAACAATGACCTTTACTCGCTTATGTCGTGCAACACCCTTTCCTAAATACGACTTCAACAGAGCTAGTATACAAGCAATTTTAGCCGAAATCCCACGTTGGTAGATACTGGTTCAGTGGACATTGATCAGATAGAATCCCTAAATGAGAGAAACTTAGCAATATTGAGAATATGCTGTCTTCTAGAGTGGTGTTGAATACAATATGGTTGGTCAAGAATGAATGATTTGCCCTAGGATTCGAAATAACACTAGAAACATCACATGTGGGTACTTTCACTCATTCCTGTGTGTTGGAAAACAGACAATTCACTAAGAGCAATGATATAAACCACTTTGCTGACGATCAATTCAAATCTCCATACCCGAAGACCCAGGTGTCCTGTGCTTGTGGCAATATAAATACATAACTAGAGATGAGAACATCTGCCACATGTATATCCTTAGTGTGCTGGAACACCAGAGGATGTGCACTTTTGCTGAAAAATTCTGAAAATGGGTTAAAACAATATGCCATAGTATTATTACAAGAGACATGGCTATCGGAAGTCCCTTCATGGAACAACTATAACATACTTTTGAATCCGGCCATACGACCCAAAAAAGGGCAGACCTATGTCAGGTCTTCTTATTGCCGGGAAGATTAGCTCTGGCAATACCCTTGAACCTTGGGCTAATCCTAACTCATTCATGCAATTCGTGAAATTGAAGATCAATGAAGTCAACGTTATCATATTCAATATATATTGGAATTCGTTGACTATATCTGACAAACAATATTTTAAAGATTTGGACATGCTCTGGGAATTGATCACTCTGGTCCTATAAATTGAGCATATTATAGTGGCCAGAGATCTAAACTTACATTGCTTAGACATAGTGTCAATCAAGAGTGACGCTAGACTAATGCGATGGAATAAGCTGATTCAAGGAAGAAATATGATAATGGTGAACGGTGCTTTACAGGGGGACATTCTTCCCCACAACACACGGAAGAGAGGACTATCTAGAGCAATAATTGATTATGTATATGTGGATCCTGTGCTATTTTTCCATAGAACTCAATTTCAAGTAATTCCCATGAAGGATAGTGACCACGAAATGCTTAGTCTGAAATGTAAGCTGAACAGTGAACCGAAAAACCAAAATCGCATCAAAATGCAAGGCACTTTAATAATAAATAATGCCCAAAATAGATTTCGTTGGACAGAAGGATCACTATCAAAATTCAATGTTTCATTAAAGAAAGCACATATAGAATCTTCTAGGTCCTATGGCCACAAAGAATTTGAATATAGTGACTTACTGCAGCTGTTCCGAAATTGCACTAACAAAAATAGCAAATGGACATTTAAAACTTTGCACACATTTGATCTGCTTGTAAAAGAAAGAAAATCACTTTATAGGAATGAAAAGAAACTTGCCCTGTTATTACCAGCAGAACTAAGATGGCCTCCTGTTAGAGCACCGAAAACGAGATATAAAAATTGGGTTTGTTCGCGCAAATCTATATTATATCAAAATGATGGCGGAACAATGTTAAAAACAATGTATAATAAAAATTCTGCTAAAATGTGGGCCCATATAAATATAACTAATGCTGATTCTCAACTAGCTATCCAAATCAACGGTGTTAATGAGACACAATGGGTGACTAATTTTTCAAATCTTTATGCCATCCTGTGATTACAGCAAGGGCTTCTCACCTATCTCAAAGTGGACATGTCTATGTTCAATTTACCAAAGAGGATATATTATATTTTATAAATAAAGCTTGTTGTTCAAGGGTGCCTGGGCCCGATGGACTCGCAAATCTGAAGCTCTAACAATTCCCCGAAATTTGGGCCTCAATTCTATTCAGTCTATTCTCTCAGATAATACAAAAACAGCTGCTACCAAAATGATGGCGTCACTCGACCATTATCCCAGTATTCAAGAATGGCGATTGACAAGATCCTTCTAACTACAGACCAATCGCCCTTCTTGATATTCCTGGCAAGATTTTTGCGTGTATCATTCTTAGAGATTTGAATGAATGGACTTTAATATCAAAGAATTGTGACCCTTTCCAAATGGGATTTGTGGCAGTCTGGATAGGCCATCAACATTACGACCATAAACGCGATCAAATCCCACTGTATATCTCAGAGACAACCTTTATTTTTGGCTTCCGTAGATTTTCCAACGGCTTTTGATTCCATTGATAGGTGCTTGCTGATAAAAAAAACTGCAGACACTCCACTGTCCAACTTCCTTAGTGACATTAATTGACCTGCTCCACTCTGATACCTCAATCCAGGTGAGGCTGACTCTAGATGGACTTATGACAGCCTCTTTTTCCACACATAGAGTCCTTAAGCAAGGGTTCATATTGGCCTCCAACCCTTCAAACCTTTCATCTTGGACATGGGGAATAGTTACGTCAATATTAACTCTGATGCTCCTAAGCTGGGTTCTCAGCAGATCCCGTGGCTTTTGTATGCTGACAACCTCATTCTACTATATAAAACGCAAAGAGGTCTTCAGAGGTTGCAAGATGGTCTGGGCTCATATGAACAATCGAATCACATGTCAATTAATGTGGAAAAAACACAAATTATGGAATGTGTTAAACCAAGATGCACCAACCAAAGTCATTTACATGGTTGCTGCAAAAAAACCAGTTGTTGGTCACTTCATACTACAAGTATTTAGGTGTCATCATAAATGCCCAACCAAATGATAACTTATACTTGGCTAACAAAGAGTGTAAACTGCCTACCGTTATATCGCAAGCCAAAGTATTACTTTATAAATTTGGCAAATTCACCTGTATCTCTGTGATGGTATATTATAATCAAAAGGCAGTGCCCATAATAACATATGGTGCCGAAACTGCCACAAGAAAAAATATTCTGGGATAGAATAGAAGGTAGATTTTGCCAAAAGATCCTTAACATGCCCAAATCTACTGCAATTTCACTGATTCGCTTCGAGCTAGGAGCACTTTCTCTTTTTGTCATTTATTTGTGGAAATGTTCTTTGCTCAGGAAATGTCTAATAGTGAACCAATATGACAATCTCCTATGTACCCTGGCATCATATCTTCTATTATCAAAATATGTGTTCCTAGTGAAATGGAGAAACTTCATTCTAAACCTTCTGTCTGATGCTGACATTTCTATTGAACTGCTAATAAAAAATCCAAGTCGTGCTCAACTTAAACTGTACCAATATGATTGGATAATGACTCAAAACAAATACAAAACCTATGTAGATTTTAATTCTCTATTATTTGGTAACAAAAGACTCTGGGTCATGGCCAAATATTCAGATAAATATCCTTCTCCGCATTTTCGAAACCAATACCTGAGATTTAGACTGAATGCATGGCAGACAAAGGACATTCTTGCCAGACGTGGTTTTCTCAGTAGAGAAGAAAACATGTCTGTTTTGCAAAAACAAAAGCCACAAGGAAATTTTGAAGCATCTGATGTGTTTCTCTATCTCAAAAGCGCAATGATTGTTTCAAACAATTGTTCAATGTTTATAATATCATGTCAATTGATGATGCATGGCAAAATATATTCTGTCCAAACAAAGCTTCAATTAGAATTGCTACCATCAAATGTTTAGAAAGCCTTCAATTGAATGTATCTTAACATAAAGTTAAATATGTAGCCGATAGACATGACAATGCTTCTAAATAAATGCTTCAACATGAGGTACAAATAAGTACACGGCCCATGGATATTTACAATTCTAAAGGTACTACCAAAGATGAGAACTCGCCAAAACTTGAGAAAGTATAATGAGTGTATAGTGTTTACAAAGATATTCATAATATTTAGTGGTTCTACAGCAAAAATGTTTCTCTTTTAAATTGTATATGAATTATACAATAGAATAGTAGAACATTTTTAAATCCTTTTATCAATTTTATCAATTAAAAAGCAGATTTTATATGAACGTAATCATCGATGAAATTGTAAATAATTGTTCTTGTCAATTGTCTTTACTTTTCGATACTTTGTCTTTCTAATTTTTATTATTATATAATGTGGGAAAACTTTGTGGGAATAATTCATAAAATGGAAAAATCTTCTATGTCTAAATTGTAAATTGAAAGGTTGATTTATTCAGCCAAACAATAATAATAATAAAAAAATAATAGCACTTCAGGGTGCCTATTCACTTTTCTTCTCCTGCTGTCCGACCTCTGCACCTCCAATCGCATGTATGCTGGTGAGGTGCACTATGGTGGCAGTCTTCTCATACCAGGGGTACATAACTAGAGCTGGTGCAGTTCACCTTCCTGTGTCATTTTACTTGTGGTGATGTTGTGCCCCTTAAGTGGACACCCGTGGCTTGAGGTCATCCCACCTCTTTTTGAGCACTTTGCTGGTGAGAGGATGGGTGGACAACCTAGCAACTTAGCTCTAAACCCTGTCCACAGCAGAGCCTGCTTGCGAGTGATGGTTTTGGCAAATAGGTTGCCTACAAGATTGTGCACTCCCTTCACCACTTGCTTGTGTGGACAGCAAGCTTTTGATCTTGGAAGTTTCATTTCTGCTGGCACCCATAACCTCCTTCTGTCTGTGTGCCATTTTAGTTTCATTGCCCTTCAGGCAGTTGTTTCAGAATGTGCTGGGTATCATAAGAATGATGGGAGGGTAAAGGCATGAGCACTGGATCTTTTGGCATAGAGACAGTATCAATAAGCAGAGTGTAGGAGTTGCAACACACCTTCATGCCATAACCTGTAATTTACATTTTGAGCACTGCCAATGACAGGGAGAAGGCAGAAATACAATGCGATTGTAGTAGAATAGGAAATAGCCCACTTCAAAGCCATCCTGTGACTGGAACAAAATAATGGCTGTTGGTACTTACAAAGCCTTATTTCTTTGTATAACAGAAGGTAGCTTGAAATAAAGCCCACATCGCTAACCAGAGCAACAAGGCTGCTGTGCATCCATTGTGAGTCAGGCATTGGTGGCTTCAGTGTACAATCCCTCCAACCCCCTGCAGCTTTGGCGCCACCCTGGCCCAATGCTCATACTGGCCCAACTTGTTCTGATGTCCAAAATGCTATACTAGACCCAAACACAATATACATAAATGTGAACATGGTATGAATATTATGGTTTGGCATATTCATCCTAAAACGGCATCTTGGCGCTGACCTTAAGTTCAAATTAAATGAGGAGAAAAGGACTGAACACGCATATCACAAAATGCTACTCTCCCTCATCCACATCAGAGTCTATGAGATACAGATTCAATGTACTAAAGCACTTCTCAAATAGATTTGCACTATCCCCTAACAATAGCCCCAAGTACTTTGCCACCAATTCCTAAAATCCTTTAGTAAAAACATTAAAACATTTAGAACTACATCTTAGTTAATCTAGCACCAATGACTGATCTCTTCACACCCATGTTGCCCTATCCACCCTATCCACCCCAGCTCAGCTGCTTTCCTTTTACTGACCTGTGCATCCACAAAGTTATCAAACTGTCCTCTTCCCGCCATGACACCTACCTTCAACCTACAGTAGGATTCATTAATTCAGCTTTATGCCAGCTCTAAATGCCTTGATCTGCACCTCTCTATCCACAAGATGCCTCACTTTTCTCTAACATCTGCCTTCATAACTTCTCTTCGATAAAAGGCCATCACGTTACCCCCTCATTTTTATGAATTACAGACCCAGGGACAACATCCCAGTCCTAACAGAAATTATATGCAGCCCATATTCACCTCTAGAATGACATTGAATCACTCTGCATTTTAAAAGATCATCAATATAACTCATTATCCAGGGGAATTAAAAATGCCCTTGTCTCTGTCTACACCAGTTTTCTGTGATTTAGAGATTAGGTAGATATTTTTGTCCTTGTTTGCCTGAATACAGGAGATATTTGTAGGCGTCATCATATCCTGCTCTAAATACTCTTGGCCATTGTAGATGCCAACCAGTTGACCCTACACGTTGACTCTCAAGTGATTCAAATGCTTTGTATCTAAGGAGAACAATATCTGCAATGAGGCCGAACAGTAACAGAGGTCTCCAGACTCACTGACTAAGCTATGTGCAGATAACACAGAATGTATGGGTAACAATAACAATATGCTTACCTTCTTTGTGGGAGGTTTTGGGAATCCCTGTATGTCCAATCCTTTGACTCATCTGCTGCTCTGATGTCAATGTCTTCTTCCTGTGTCACTGGGGGTGTCCAGACAGACTGCTTGCCTTGATTGCAGTTTACTTCAAACTTCAAAGGATCCCACCACCCTACAAGTAGGCATGTGCTCTAGTAGCACTTCTGTTTTTTTGACAGTTTTGGTTATTCAGCAGACTTATGCTTCCATTTGGCACCATCTCCCATATTGAGCAGCTGGTCCCTGACCAGAATCAGTCAATCTTCTAACTTGTGGGATTTTTTATGGTAAAGGCTTAACTGCTTTTTCTGAGAATGGTGTCTACATTGTACCCCTTACAATTCCTCTCTCCAACTTTGCCTCTATACTTGCCTCTATCAGCTCACCACCACACACTCATTTATAGGTCATCACGACATTGGCCTAATGTGGTGCTCATGTACTACTCTGCTCTGAAGACATCTGGTACAGCTCGCTGATCTCTCTGCAACATATCAAAGGACCATTTCCGTTACATGAGAGATCTCCTCACTGCTGAGGAAGGGCGGGGACTGAGGTCAAAGAGATAAGACCCTAGAAAACATCAGACAAGTAATTTAACTATATATGTGATTAATGTCAGGTACATGCTTGATAATTGGGTTTGAATTATGTTTCGCATTTCATGTACAAAGTGGCCAGGGATCAAAAAAAATAGAGGTAAGTGATAGAAATATAAAGGCATATACTTACACACAGATGTGCTAAGTGACTGGATAAAACACACGAAAATCAAATGCAGTACTACAGATGTTGAAGTGTGAATTGGCTCAAACTCACCAAAGGAATACTGTTGAGGGGTGGGAGAAAAGGGAACTGTAAGGATATATATGGGGATTTTACTGCCAGTATGCAGTATGGAAATGCAGCCAGGCCCAGATTTTCAAACTGCAGGCATTATTTTTGAAAGCAATTAGTTTGTGGGCAGTATGCAATATCTAAATGCAGCCATTTCACAATAGATGCACAATAGGTGCACAGCAATATTCTGTAACAGCTAGCAGGCAATTTTTCAGAACATTTAGTAAAACATTTAAGCACAGTGTGCTGTCATTTTAAAATGAAGAGGTGCACATTTTTTACAAATTGGATATTTTCATGTGTGCGAACTACATTAGAAATACATAATTAATTAACCTTATACTAACTGCCTTACTAATATATTAATTTCAACCCCCCTAACATTATTAATGCAGTTTTTGTGCACAATGAAATGCATTCTATGTTTTTACATGTATGGTTTAAAATTCACTTTATTTTCCATGAAGAGATGCCTACTCAGTCCATGTGAGCGTTTTTTTTTCCGTGGAGAGCAGAAATATGCCACTGGAAGGAAGGAAGGAACACAGAAACATTTGCTTTGCAGAGCTGAAATCTTCATTGTGTTGAAAAATGAGAGCTGGTACAGAACACATTCTTTTATTTTGATTTGTAGAGATTGAGGGTGGATGGGCCACGTCAATAGAGGACTGACCTAGGGGTGATAGGCAGGAGGAGTTTTCATAAGGAATAATCAGGGGGAAGAGTTCAGATCGGGCTGGGACAGAGAGACAGACGGTGCTGCATAATAAATGCTGCTGTACTCCATGTGGGTGTGAGAGCTAGCTACAAACTTAAACAGCTGGGAGCTCCCCACACATGCAAAGGAGTTCTTGACACTGGGTCTGCAAAGCGGCAAGGTCGTACAGACAAAAATCCTGACAATGAGAGTTTCAGACGTCACTGGCCTGGGTGAGTTAGTGCCAAGTGAGGACAAATAATTAATTGGAGGTGACATAATTTGTTGGCAGTGCAGGGAGTTCCCAAAAAATATTGTATGTTCATATTTCTCTATGTTTAAAAATGCTGAACAACAAATTCGTTTTTTTTTTGCAATGTGCCTGTTTGTTTTCTGGTCCCTTTTATATTTTGTAGGCGATGCTGTGATATTATGTCGTAAGATGCATTTCTGTTTATAATTGTCATACAATACAGAGTGTACAAAAAACAAAGGCTGGGATTTTGGTGTCATTCATGCGTCTTTGAATCATTTTTATACAGGGGAATCACAAGGGTTTGATTTTTATACCAGAGCGGTAAAGCATTTGCTAATTTACCACTCGAGCAAAAATAGCAAGCAAGGAAAAGTGAATAAATACCTGCAAGGTAGGAAGGTGTGTGTAGGTGTTGTGAGTGAATCCTTCTTTGCATGCTGAAAAGAAGGCAGTGTCAGATGAGACACATAGATTACTGGATGTACATAAGCCAGTAATACCAGCCACAAACCATAGGTGGCGTTCTGAATAAACTCATTGGGTTCTCTGAAGTGTGTTTGGTTTGGGGGTTCTATACAGGCGACCAAAAGACATTTTAATAGAGAGGAAAGGTTTGTTTTGAGTTGTAGTGTAAAAAAAAACATGCTCACCACTATACCACAAAAATAAGGTAATTCTGGAAGGTTGCTGGATAAAATGTAAAGGAAAACACAGGAAGACCCATTAAAGGAGTAAAAAGTGAAAGAGCAAACTATTTTGAGAAACAAACAATACCAAGCTAGACACATGTGAACAATAAGGGCTCAAGAGGCCTGTGAAGATGTGAGGGTACCCTCTTTTACCAGGCCTTTTGCGTTATAGCTAGAGCCATTAGAGTGAGCACTAAGGAATAATCAGAGGTACCGCGTTTTTGAGGGAAAGACTTAAACATCAAACCAATGCTATTTGTTCATGGCATTATTATGTTTCAATTATATCTAAGAATTAGGAAATCATTTTCTAAAATATCAGAATGTCAAGTGAACACTAAAACAACTAAAGTAATATTAAGCTTATAGCCTGAGACTTGTGAATGCTCTCAATGATACCCATAAAATGAGGCAGCAAGCATGCATGGTTACTGAAATAGGTGAGAATATTATCAGCATGCCATATTCTGTGATTTTTATGTCTCTACCACCCAAGAATATCTCCTGAATAGAAGAACTGGTTCTAACTCACTCCAGGTTGGGTTCTAGAGCAAAAGGCTACGGGGGAGAGTGGTCAACCTTGTCAAGTGCCTCATTTTGTAATACAATATTGTGAGAATATTTTAAAGGCAAAGACAGCAGCATCTGGGGCACTGCACACTAACCCACCTGTTCTCCAAACGTTTGCCCAATCCTACAATTCTAACACCTTCATCATGTACCTCCATCCTACCCAGTGGACAGGCTTTCTTTTCAATTCTAACACCTTCATCATGTACCTCCATCCTACCCAGTGGCCAGGTTTTCTTTTCAACATCTGGAGTCTTAACAGCCCACTTTATATTGCTAGATTCTGCCCCTGACAGCACAGAAAAGAGTAACTGTCTTTTGATTAATATGTTCCTCCCCTTGATGACTCTGCTATGGCTTATTCAGGTCCAGAAGAATTTGTTCCATTCTGGAAGTTAAATTATTAGCAAAGATCTTACTATTTACTGTAGGAGCCATAATTCTTTGCGAGTAACAGGTGCCTACCATGCTTTGGCAAAACAATGATCAGTGCTCTGAAAAAGAGCTGCCACTTGGGTCCTTCACTAGAAGATGATTAGCGAGGCATAGCTGCTTTGGAGCCAAGAAGTTAGAAAGTGTCATAAGGTTCATGGAGAGTGCATCAAAACTCAGAGTCTGTAAGAAATATTTGCTAAAATGTAGGGAATTAGTTCATAACCACTTCTCTGTTGCTCTGCCTTTTATTTCGGGATACTTGGCTAGCAAATTACCATTTATATCACACTGGGCACACTAGACTTTCACACTATATGTCGTAAACTGAATAAGCCATGCAACAACAGACTAAAACATACGCTTTCACAATTATGTCCTCAGGCACTTTTATATTCACTCAGCAAACCAGAATAAAAATATGCAGCAAAGTTACATTCTCACTGAACACATGCAAGAAACAGGAAGAACAAATAAACACAGCCTTGCAAAATACAGCTTTCATAATTCATCAGTGCATTTATATCCACAGTTTTATAGGCACACTTTAAAAACCCTTGGAACTCCCACCCAAGACATTGATTTCCCATTCCCTTAAGCGAAACCAGTTACTTATTAGCAAACTTGGCAGAAGACATGCATTCTTTATACGCAACCTTGCAAGTATAAGTGACAAATGTCAGCACAGCTGAAACTCCCCCCTTTCTCAACAACATAACATTTGCATACTGGCAAACACTTTTTGTCTTCAGTACCTCAGGAACAAATGGGTTATTGCCCGTTTTGTGTCCAGTTTGACACTGGGGTGGGAGGATAGCTCATTCGCAATGTGCTCACCTTGGAAGCAAGGCGATGTGAAGCAACACAGGTTCGGTCCGTGCTTAGAAACCTCTGGTCATTAAGCGCATTATAAATAAGTTTTGCAGGAATTCTGAGGCCGCGAACAATGATTGTTCCAGGTACCCACCGGGCTTTTAATGTTCACTTCTTCTTCTTTATTCAGAAGAATATATTATTCTTGAACCTTGGCCAATATATGGACCAGTGCGTATTGATGTACTAGGGCACAGGTGACAGAGAGACACAGCCACAATTCATGCAATCCCTATGACCCAAATAAATTGACGCAACCAGGCTAGTGCGATAGCATGTATAATAAACAAATACAAATGAAATGCCGTAATATTAACATTCCTGGAACAAACATTTCTTTAACAAGCTTTTGAGCTTGATGTACACACGAGTATATAAATGAAAATTGATATATCTATGGCGGCAGATCTTTGAACACTGTCTACAATAAGAACAATTACGCACGTATTTTCAATCCGATACGGTAATTTCGTAATGACTTAAATAGTCACGTAGAGAACCAGTGTCACCTTTTCGTGTTCCTTGTACTGCAAATAATTTTTAGTATAAAGAAGGATGCCACATAATAGCCAAAATACATGATATTAGACAACTAGGTTTGGGTGAAAACAACGTGACAATAGCGTGACGTTGGTTGTCGACAACACGTGACCACAAGTATCCTGAAAAAAGAAAAAAAGACTGGTCAATGATACAATGCCACGGAAAAGAACTCGGAAGCAACAAACTCTGGAAAGTGTGAACGAAGACGGAGTGTAACGACGGGTATGTAAATGAGTTAGCTCCCATTTTCTGATATTTGCTATGTAAACTAAATATGTCCAGCCCGTATATGTAGAGACGACATTGGGTAATATGTAAAAATGAAGTGCATATGAAGGCCCTTCCAAACGTCAATATGGAGTACTTAGGCCCGCATTGAAGCACTAGCCACCATAATCAATGTACAAATGTAGAAATAGTCCATGAAGAGGTGGACAAATAAGTAATAAAATAGCCCTCTAACAAGAGCCGTTCTCTTTTCTGTTGTAGAAAACTTTAATTCAATCACTCTATAAGAATAATATATATTCTTCTGAATAAAGAAGAAGTGCACATTAAAAGCCCGGTGGGAACCTGGAATAGTCATTGTTCGCGACCTCAGAACTCCTGCAAAACTGAACTCAACTAAAGGTGAGATTAATAAGGGCAGATCTGCAACGGAAAATTTGTAACAGAAATGTCTCTACCCAAAAATTGTGTAAATAAAAACAAAATAAAAATAAAAGAAGTGCGAACAATAAAAATCTTTTTGTTCAATAGGTAGCCAGTGGCAACTGACTAGGGAGACTTCAGGAGAGAAGTCCTCTACTCTGGAATGCTCAAGTCCTCAATTTGACGTGAATGGGCACCAGGTCAGTGAACTTGTCATATCTTTGTTGATATCTAAGAGATCATCTCTTTTTCTTGTCAATAAATTTAAAGCAAACTATGCATTTATGTTGTAGCGCGAAACTGAAGACTGTTGGGGGAAGAACTGAATTGCTATAGAAAAAATCTTTGTGCTGAAGATGGCCTAACAAACATTCAAAACAAATTGTTTCCCCAGAAAAAGATTAGTTCTTGAAGAAATGTTTTTCTCAAAAAGTATGTTACGTGTATGGTGTATGTAAGAATCGTTTAGTATCTTTTGCCCAATAGTTGGGTTTGTTTTATGTGTTACAGTTTTTGATAAATGTGATCACATATTTTATATGTGTTTTTTAAGCATAGTTCCTAAAGTCTTAATAAAAATGTGAATAGTATAACGGTTTAGAAAACTGTTGAGAGATTCTGTCCTTCTACAAAATAAAACAAGTAGTTCAACGCATCACTGACCTGTTGTCCATTTGAGGACAAAAGAGAGGGGTAGTCGATCTTTAAGCTTTTTGTTTGCTGAGGTCATTACCCAGACATCGCCTTCGTCGTCTGAAAGTCCATTGAACCTAGCAGATTCCTCTGTGATTAATATGTTGGCTATCCAAGTTACCTACAAAAAAGTCATTGATTTGATGGCAAATGGGGTTGGAAATAGTCCAGCTCAACAGAATCCGACCTCAAATATAAATATGATATCTGTGGCTTGTGCAACTCAGGAACCAGTAATAATGCTCTTGCCAGCCCCAGTAGTCCATAGGTAAACAAAACATTGGGTGAATCAGTATCCCGAGCTGTGCAAACAGACTATTTTTGTGGAAACTAAGACACATTAGTGCCGAGAAAGTGCACAGATTTAGGGAAAATGGCAACTCAAAATATGGTGTTGACTGCAGTAGTAAACAATTTTATTGATATTGATGGAACTGCAATGATGAAACAGTCTAATAATGGGTCTCGGGGCAATATGACAAAAGCTGTACGGTGGGCACCCATTTTTAATATGGAAAAAATGGAAATGAGTAACAATAAGAAAGATGATAATAGACTAGAAGTCATAGATAAGGAACTAGCTACAATTCCCACGAGCCTAGACCTTATGCAAAATATTCAAAGCAATATATGGGTGGGGAGCCTCCAGTCGCGGGTGCTTTGAAAATATTTTAAAATATATCATGTGAGGAAGAGAGGGAAAGATTGATGTGCCCCTTGGCTCCTCAAAATAATATCAAAAATCACATTACTAATAGTAAGTACCCACTTTCCTCACTGGTGTCTTCTCATTTATTAGGAAATTCAGCCTAAAAAAAACTTTAAAATAGGTAGATGATCACAAGACTTTACCAGGCATGGCAGAAAGGTGTGTTGTGTTCGAATCAAAGTTTGAATTACATTTGGAAGTACTCTTTAATCGGTCAGGTATTTTGAAGTTGTTAGATGAGGTACATGGGGCTGAAAGTATTTCCCCACTTGATATTGACTGTATTAGCTTCCACCAAGGCCCGTACTAATGTCGTCAAAGTGGTGTTTTCTTCTAGATTTATTGCCAAATCTATTCTGACTGTATATGAAAAAATGGGTAAATATGGAATATTGTCTTGACAAGCGCTGAGTGTGGAAACTGAAGATTCCAATTCTAACTTAGCTGGATAGCCTCAAACCACAGTGATGGAGGCAAATGTAGATCGAGATGGTTGGGCATGGCTGGTGGGGCTTTTGAAACAGGAGGCCACAAAATGTTCAGCACCTGCTTTGTGACTCTGATGAAGAGGGAGACTCAGGTTATAATTTGGAGTGCAAGACAGTAAAATAGCTTTCTAAAGAAGGAATCATTCAGGTTGATCTTTGAGGAAAATGATATAGTAATTTTACAGAAGACCTGGTTTACAAGTCAGATCTGGGTAGGTTGTTTTTTTATTACACAGCAGATGGCAAATGAATAGACTAGTTGCCATTAAGCTTTCAAAAATCTGAAAGTCACCATTATTTCGGAGAGTGTCCCAGGAATGTTGGGTGATGAACTAGAGGTGCATACCCAGAAAGGAAATATGATTATTTTAATTATTAATGTTTATAGTATCTCGGTAATCTGTCCAAGAGATTAATTCATTGGAGAACTCTCTGGAATCATGAGTGGCTGGCTGAAGGATCATGAGGCAAATATAATTATTGCAGAGGATCTTAACTTCTATTGTTTGCAGAATGATGCTTCAAAAATTAGAACTAGCATTAAGAATAGCCGTAAATGGAAAGTTTGGTCAACTGAGTGGGATCTATTGATGGCCAATGGCAATATAGAGAGTGATCTGAAACCAAAGTCTACGTGATCAAGTGGCATAAAATCTACGAATATTGATTATTTATATCTCTCGAGATTTATGTACCATCTATTTCTATCTTTTGAAGTTCAGGACAGTCAGGCAAGTGATCACAATAAAGTGATAGCAAAGTTAGATTTATTAACCAAAGCAATTCCACCTAGAGAACATACTAATCTCCTTGTGACCACTGCTGGCAATTCAATTAGAACATTTAAGAAAGGTGGTGCTATACTCATGTAGTAACTGAAGATTTTGTCCAAGAGAGCGCTATCAAGGTCCTTGAACAGGCTTGCTCTAGTTCTGGCTTTCAGAACCTCCTATGGAACATCGAGTTTCCTGGTTTTGTGGGAGCACATGCCTCATTGCACTGCCATAAATTTGTTAAAGCAGTCTGGATTAGAAAGATAGTATACAGACAACAACTGTGTCAGTTGAAATGGAGTAATGTGGATATCAAGACCTATCATTTCACTAAAAATTTAATAAGATCATATAAAAATTGGTCTCGCCTGCATCAGTCCTCGTTAACCCAGTCAGATGGTGAGAGAATGTTGCATGTCTTAATATCTAAGAACTCATTTAATTTCTGGATGATGGTTAACAAGGTTAAAAAGTGCCCAAAAGTCGTGTAACGACTGAATGCTGTGACAGCACACTTATGTCAAGATCATTGGGAAAAATGAATGGTAGCACTCTTAAAGGTTCGGTTTCCTAGATTTTGGGTCATTCCTTTTGAACAAGAGGACATTGCCTAATAATTAAGGCGTCAAACTCTGCAGCGGAGGGTCCCAATGGTCTCTCCAACACCATTTTAAAATCTAATAATGAATTGTGGTCTACTTTGATTTTTCTACTCTTCATTGATATTTTTGCCTCTAGAACCATGTCTGTTACATGGCAGCTGTCCATTATAATACCTATCTTCAAATGGGGCGATCAGTCGGATCCTGCAGATTATTGAATGCTAGCCCTTATTGCTGCGGGCAGTAAGATTTTCTCAGCATTAATATTGGAGAAATTGGAGGCCTGGATACAGGAGAACCATATTCTGAAGAAAACTGAAACTGGTTTCAGAAAAGGAATGGGCACCAATTTGAATAGTTTCATTGTAACAATATAAAGGGAGAACATTTGGCCCACAAAGAGTGATTCGCTCTATATAGAGCTGGTGGATTTCTCTAGGGCCATTGACATGGTTAATCGTGAACATTTGTGGTCAAAACTAAGACTTTGGGGCATTCGACCGGCACTCTTGGCTATTTAGAATATATCTATGATGACTCAGGAGTCAAAATTCGCCTTGATGACGAGGGCCAACTGTCAGATGAAGTTCAGGTCACAAAGGGTCTCAGACAGAGATGCATTTGGGCACAAATACTTTTTAATCTGTATCTGGCTGACTTGGACGATGCATCAGAAAAGGCAGCATTTGTTAGCCCTAAATAGGGAAATAAAAGAATACATTGTTTGGCTTATGCCGATGATGTCATTTTTCTAGACGGGACCCACAGCGGTTAACAAACGTTGTTGACTTCTTTGGGGGAATATGCTAATCGTAATGACCTTATCATTGTTAAAAAAAAGTCAAATGTTTTGCATGTCACAAAGATTGCAAAAGAAAGCTTTGCTTTTACATGGTCCATAGAGGATATCTTGATTCCGTTAGTGAATTAAGTTATATATCTTGGTTTCCCAATTTTGGCCAATTCCAGGTCTCTGGGCCTCATTACAGCTTTGGCGGTAGCCATACTGCTATTGGCGGCATGGCTGCCTCCAAAACTGGGTCCGGGTCCAGGTTCCCTGAATGGGGGATTACCGGCAATTCCGAGCTGGAGGGCCCGGTAATTCCTCCCTCAGGGAGCTAACAACGGGCCGATTACGACCAGCCCGTTGTAAGCTCCATGGTCCCCTCGCGGGACCCGGTAAGGACGCCTGGTTTTACCAGGCGTCCTTACCGGGTCCCGCAAGGGGACTTCGTAATCAGGCGGAATGGTAATAATGGGTCCGCCTCCATTAGCGGACCCCGTTAACCCATGAGGCCCTTTGTCTATTATAGAAAGATTAGACCGTAAGGCTGACTCATTGGTACACCAAATGAAAAAGATCATGAGCAAACATTGTTCTCCGTAAAACCACTTATAAGTTTCTATATAGGCAACACTCATATATGGCTCTGAAATGGAACCTGTGTGTTATGTTTTGACATGGGAAAAGTTGGAGGGCAGAGTGTGGAAGCGAACTTTAAATCTCCCCCACTCCACACCCATGCCATTGCTGTGATTTGAATTGGGCCTTGTATCTTTCCGGGCCTGGTTTCAGTGGTGTGTTATAACTTTCTTTGGCAAAATGGCTACTCGTATGCAAGGTTCTTTATATGAGGACTTGAATTGTGAAAATCTGTTGAAATGTATGAAACGTCTCTTGTTGAAAAGCGGTCAGAGCATGTTTGACTATAATGCTAACCCCTTATGGGTGAACAAATCCTCAGGGGAATAGACGGGATAGAAACATTGGCTAGAACAAGAAGTTATCATCTTCATTCCACATTCTCTAGAAAAGGTAAGCCCCTAGTACATATTATCGAAGTCAGTTTCTCAGCTTTTGTTGCATTTATTGTTGATAGGGGAAGTTGTATCTGCTCGCTCCCTGACATCAGACATGATAATAGGCAGGTGTGGATTTTGTAAATTAACCCAGACAGTTCAGACACTAAGATATATATTGGTGGGATGCCCAGCTCTTATTGACACTCAGACAAAATAATTGGGTTGCTTTTTTAATACATCTCTTATTCCTTGGCCGGATACTATATGGGCCAGAATGAGTGCTGACAGGGAGACATTTCCCACTACAGAAATGTTGAGAATGTTGGAATTGTTGTGCTTTTTAAATACTCCCAAAGGATACATTAATGTTTGTAATAATGATATAGTATTTAAGCCAAATAACTAAGCATGAGTTTTTAATGGAAGGTTTTTATGATGTGTTTATTGATGTGTGTATTTAATAGCTTGGAATTTTCTATATTTGTAATCAAATGTGAATTTTTGTTCTAATTCTGATTATTCTTGTTATAAGTTTGATCAAAAAATAAAAATAAAAAAAATTGTTTAGACAGTGGAAGAACGAGGAGCTGTCATTGATAACCCCCCTGTTATGAGCCACTGTGAAGACTATTATGTGGCTTGAGTAAATGCAACATATTGAAGACTAGAGCACCAACAGATAGAAACCAGCATGATCCAGTGCTCAGCAACCTACATGTACATTACAGCAATTGCAATCATGCAAGATCAGGTAGTCACAAGTCGGAATGCCATGCTTGCCCCCTCAGACTTTCTGCTGATTTTGCCCCAAGTGCACTATCTCACTTTTGGGCTTTTATGTCATTAAGCCCGCCGACATATTCAGCCTAAAGGGCGCCAACACCTCCATAGAAAATGACATTTATTGTGTATAGATCATTTGCTGACAGCAGGAACTGCCTGCTGCAGCAAAGATAACATGGTGCAGCTATTCAGAGAAAAAGGTGTGTCTGTAAGGTATGAGGCGTTAGATTGATAATAAATTATGGGCAATTTTAAAATTGGCTCTGCAAGCACACTGAGAGACCTTCCCAGCGGTGTAATGCACCCCTACGTTCTGCTGCTTCTGATGTCACTCACTCCCTCGTTACAACGTCCTGCCATTCACAGCGTTGGGAAACACTTCTGGCATAGCACAGAAGAACTTAACAGGCTCACACTGCTGATTCCCCTGTCTAGAAGTCCACTGGCAGACCATCTCTCATCCATTGAATGCTGACCATTTGCCCTTAGATTATGCCACCTGCAAGGACTTTGCCTCACTGCCTCTGAGCGGATCCATCACTGATGTGTGCCACATCAGATGATACTATTCCTGATATCAAAGAAGAATCAAACGGCGGCACACCAGTTCCTGAATAGATTCCTTACAGCAGGGTTCTGCAACCTTTGGCTCTTCAGATGTTTTGCGCTACAAATCCCATCAGCACAAGCAAGCATAATCAATGGTGAGGGGCCATGGGAGTCATAGTCTGGAATATAAGGAGAGATACTGGCAAACATCGGACTGGTGCTTGCACACTCACACACACACTGGTATACCACTATTTGCGTCATCTATGACATCATCCTATGCAACAAACTGTAAAACCTATTGTTGGGAGGGAATAGTTAGGGGAACATATCTACTTACAGAATACGTATGGGTTAGTACTTCATTGGCTGTCTCTTAACTGTAATCCTGGTTCCGCGCTTAGAATCCTCTTCAGTATTAAATGTGATACAGAAAACAATTATAATTATAATAATAAGGCATGCCTTGATCTACCTCTAGATACTTATAATACTGACTCTGCACCCATGGTCTGTTTCTGAGGTTGCTGGATTTAATCTTTACACAAGCCGAGGTCCATTTTCCTATCTTGGCTGTCCTTGCCACATTATATTTTCCTCTATAGCAAGCTTCTATATCTCATCTCACTTGCGTTACTGCGTATCTACACTTATTTGTCAGAAAGTTACTTCCTCTTCTTTTGCATGAATGATTACTTTATAATTTCGTACATGTTTCTCTTGTCACTTCAGTTACATTGTCACTCTTAAATATTTCCATATCGTTTCAGTATGTCCTCACAGATCTTCTTTGTGACATCACTCTGCCCTCGTCAGATTTCGCGCATCACTAAATAAAGTCCAATGGTGGGCGCTGACATCCTTCTACATATCATCTTTCGGTGTTGTCTATTTGACTTAAAACATTTGACCTAATCACATTTGATTGAATTTATTTTACCTTTTATTCGGTCTACAATGCGTGGGGAGACCCCTGTGTTACTTCTCCACTGCCCCTCCACGTAATTTATACCCTTGCCCACCCCCATACATATATTTGATTAACTTTGACCAAAAAAAAAAGGTCAAGAAAATTCGATAAATGTTTTAGGTCAAATGTTTTTAGGTCAATTATGCTCATACCTCCACTCTCTCAGTGCGAAGATGCATTTGAAACAGTTGTCGGAGTGCATATTGTCTTTTGTACACTCGATGCATAACACATGTGGTCCCACATGGAGCCCTTTTCCTGCTGTTCCAGTATGACGAGGGTGAGTAGGCAGGAGTTAGGGAAATTGCTTCCACCTGCTCCTCTACATTCCCCCCCCTGGTCAAGTCCTCAACCACATCCTCCTCTTCAATCTGTTTTATCTTCTCTTCATATTGTCATTTCCTTGGGATCCATATCTTTGTCAACCACCCTCAGGTGAATTACATTCTTTACACGTTTCATCCATACTCAAGGTCATGTGACAGCATTCTCCTGAGGGTGGATAGAATATCAACATCCTATTTATTTTGTATGATCCTTGGGATAGTAGACCTTAATTCCTGGAGGTGCAAGGGTACTTTTCTTTATAGTCTTATGGGTACTTTCCTCATTTAGCATCTGCTCACCAGTTCCAGCGTTCATCTGATGTTTTCTCTCCCACTTCCTTTAGAGGAAAACCTATGCTTAATGCCTAATTGAAAAGCTATTCATTGAAACAGCCCATTTACAAAATGAGGTCCATCGTCAGACCAAAAAACCTTGCATACACCCCATCTTGGAAATATCTCACGCACAAGGGCCTGCCTCGATCCATCTAGTAAAAGGACATACCACCAGCATATATCTGTAGCCGTTTGTTTTGCTTTTGGGACACGTGTAATGACCTCAGAACTACTCACCGTATTACACAGATCAAAAGTTCTTGGACTCAGGAAGGCAATTAGAGCAATGATTGAAATATAATTGGCTCTTTACGGGCCTTTATTCACACATTTTATAGGCATACACATAACTATGGGATAAATGTGATTGATTATACATAAACACACAAACAAGGATAGTTACAAAGGGTCTACATCAACGTTAGTGCAGTTGTAGAAGAAAACTTCATGTCAGCCATGATGACATTACCCAGTCCCAAGGTAGGTAGGCAGAGAGATCACACATACTAACGGTGTCTGGAGCGGAGGGTCCTCCCTCTCAGTGAGATTTCAGCACCCAGGGTTCCAATCCTCTGTCTCCTCATCAGGATACCTCTCTTCTTATGGGGTACAAATCCCTGCCCCTCATAGGTTGCAAACTGCCCCAGGCTCATCTACCAGCACCCCTTATCAATGCACCTGCACATCTCTGACTCCCTTCTTGGCTTGTCCTTGAGCGAACAATACAATTACTATCCTTCATAGTGAGCTGCTCAGTTTTATTACATTATATAATGTTGCAACCATTGCAGAATTCATGTCTGTCTTCTAACTGACCTCACAGAAATGTAGACTTTCATTGTGGTTTGTAAGTGAATGTCAAAATGGTCATGCACCGGCGCCATGTTTTAGCTAATTTTTGCACACACGTTACACCATCCATTGCATGCCTGCAGCATATCTGCATAATCTATATATATGTGCTAAAATGGGCCATTGGGTCTAGGAATTGCTCCTCTCATTGTTCGCAAAGTGTGCCCTGCAGTAAACTTATGGCACATGATGCAATTTACAATAAACTGTGCCACATGCACCAGATTTGATGAGGACCACTTTTCTGCAATTGTAGCAGCTAGACTCATGAGTCACATGCAAGGGGTAATGAAGTTGCTCTGGCGCTACCCTCAATAATGCTAGAGGCATAACTGGCTTTCCAGTACTATCTTGTCTCCAAATTGACTCAATGAGGGATAAAGAACACCCCCACTTTTTCCATAAATCATTTTCTTCATTTGGTGCTCAACCTTGTATCTCAATAAAATGGACAATGTTAAAGCCCTCCTTTGCCAACATGCATTGTCCTGTCATCTGTCTAACACTTTCTATTTGAAAATAAGAAATGGCTAGGAAATAGGCTGCCTTTTTGGCTTCTAAGTCTGAGGCTTTGTTTTCACTTAAAATGACGTCTTCTCTTTTAGTATGCGCTGTACAGTTTATGACTGCTAGAGACAATGGGAGTGCTAGTGCTTCAATATGTTTATCCAATAGGGCTGCATGTTTCACTGGAGTGCTGTCTGCATGGATGAAGCCCCTCCTATTCTAGCATGACATACCTGGGTGTACAGTTGACATTATATAGGTGGAGTCAGATTACACCGTCACTTCCTCATCTTCAAATCTCTGAAATGCGTCTATAAGTGCCACTAATTCTGCAGCCTGTGTTGAGTAATGCGAAGGCAATCGCACGCTTGTCACCACCTCAAATTCACCCTGTCGGTTCAGGTTCACTACTGCTGATCCAGTATGCCTTTCACCAGTCGTTTGGTCAATATTTGAAGAACCATCAATCAAGAGAACTTCTCCCCTCCAGATAGCATTTTCTCTAGATTGGGGAATATAATCATAATGCGCACTATATGTTGTGCAATCATGTACATAATCATCCTCCCCTACTGGTTCAGCTATTAACGTTGCTGGGTTCACTGTCTTACATCTGACCATTTCAATTGCAGGATTCAATATAATTGCCTCGTATCCTGATGCTCTTTGTGTAGTCAATGTACTTTTAGGTTTCGCTAAAATCTTAAATAATGCATGCTCTACAGATAGTGTTACTGAACACCCCATTGTTATACTTGAAGCTTTTTCAATCAGGAATGCAGCAGCAGCTAAAGACTGCTCACAGGGATAATGCCCTTTCATAACTGAATCTAAAATTCCACTATAATAGGACAATGGTTTGTGTTCATGTCCTTATGTTGTTTTCTGTGTAAGGACTGCTGTCATGACTTATCCATTTGAATGAGAAAACAAATACAATTCTTCATGATAATCTGGAATTCCCAAAACGGGCTTTACTGATTGCCTTTTTTATTTTGTCAAAACCTTCAGTCATTACATCTGTCCAGATTATTTTGCTCTTGCTCACCTGTGCTTCTTTAGGTACTTTTAAAAGTGCTCGAACACATGTACTGGAATCAAAAACCCAGTCCCTACAATAGTTACATAGGCCTAAAAACAGTTGCATTTCCCTCACAGTTTTGGGTTCTGAGGTCTTCATAATTGCTTCTGCCCTCTCAGGTGACACTTTCTTCCCCTCATGAGAAATCAAATGTCCTATATGTAAAACCTCTTCCTGACAGTATTGTAGCTTCTCTTTGTCCATTAGATATCCTTTCTCTGAGAGTATAGTCATGAGCTTAACCAAATCTTCTCTGCATCTTTCTTCTGTCTCACTACAGCACGTGTGGTCTGTATTTGTAACCCTACAGTCCCTTCTCTCTGGACACATGAGCCACCCCCTGACTGCACCCTCTGATTGCCAGCACTTAGCCACATGCTGGCTGCACTCTGTTACCTGCACTTCTCCATCCTCCCTCTCTTTTACACTTCTCTAACCCCGCTTTTTTGCATTTATCCCTTCCTCCCTCCCTGCGCTTGTGCGATATGAATGTCACAAGGCCTAGTAAGATCATTGTTTTGACCTCCCTTTGAGTCACCCTCCTCATTTTGTCGCACCTGGAAACACTTCTGTACAGGCGCGTTATAAATGCCATATCATATCATATCATACACACCAAAATGTCATCCACATATTAGACTATTGCATTTTCAAGCTAAGCATTACCCAGGTCCATCTGAAGGACTCTGTTAAAGATTGAAGGGCACACACAATAGCCCTGGGGCAAAAGAGTATGTTTCAGGCGAATATTTCAATACAAAAAGGAAGTCAAATCCTGTGAGTCTTCGTGAAGGGGAATTGAAAAGAATGTGTTTATTAAGTTTAGTTTATGACCGTGAAATACTTGGTCTTAGATGGGATGTTACACAATATTGTTGTAGGATTTGGAACTAAAGGGAACTCAGCTTCGACTATATTGTTTAGGGAGCAAAGGTCCTGGATGAATTTCCACGCCCCCTTGTTGATTTTCTCACTGGGTACACAGCCGTGTACATGGAGAATCATATGGTACTCATATTCCTTGCTTCAATAAAGCAGAGATAGTCTCAAATATACCTTCATTCGCCTCTCTGGACATGGGATATTGCACGTGGCATAAGGCCTTCTGTTTTATTTTAACTGTTCCTACACCTCTTAATAGACCATTGTAATATGGACTTGTGGTCCATAAAATATTTGTCACTTTCTCTAAATCTACCCGGAAAAATTACTGTTTCTTTCTTACCAAACACCATTCTGTGCAGTATTTCTCTATTCTCTACTTTAATCCAATAAGTGAGACTTATGAAAAATAATAATTCATCATCTGAGTACATATCCTTAAACAGCTCCCCTTCTGTCAAATCTGTCAGCCTGTATCCTTCACTGAGGGATATCACTGTTCTCCATCCTCTTTCCTCATCATCTGTCCCATGAAGAACCACCCTTTCCTCTCCAAGCACTGCTGATTCTAACTCCAAGGGGATAATCTGCCCTCCTGCATCATCCATAGGGATTTCTGGTCTGAACAAAAACTACTCATCAGGTATTCTTAATAGTTTACTGATCCATCTGGGACCACGATAATAAAAAAGTCACTCCATACAAGAATACTTCTGTATCTAAGGGAACTACTCGTAATGTCTTCTGGCCTGTAAAGGCTAATAAAAACTCTCTCAAATTCATATAATGTATGCCTTGGGTGGAATACAATATTCCTTTATCAGTGAAAGATATCATCATGTTAAGGTTTATCATTAAATCACGCACCTAATATGTTAACCACCATCTGCCTAGAATATAATAATTGAATTGACATGTCATGTTCTCCTATAGAGATTGGTAATTCATCTGTAAAAGGAACTAAACTCATCACCTAGAGAATCCCTCACATTCATGGCCATACCTGACATTGGATTTTTTCCCTCATGGATGCAGGAACGAGTTGCTCCAATGTCTACAAGAAATGAAAATGTCTTGTCTCGTATCTGCACCTTGACCCTTGTTCCTCTTGGGGGTCTGGTGTCACAGATAGGACTGAACACATCAGGTCGCTCTGATGGCTGTCCTATTATGGATATACATTCATCCCTGTACCGTGAAAGGAGTTCCTGCTACCATTGTCACCCTCCCTAATTTGGGTGTGGGTGCTTGCTGAACTCCTGTAGTCATATTCCATTGTGGTACCATGGCCTAATGTGTCTGCACTTGCTGAGTTTGTACCTGTTGTGTTTGCGTGGGTACTAGATGTGATTGTCCTTGTGGCGATTGCATTTGTAATGGCGCCTTCTACATTTGCTGCGGTTGCAGCATATAGGTCTGAACCTGCGTGTGATCATGGGCATAATACTTCTGTGATTCTTTGTTATATTGTGCAACTTAGCCCAACCCCCTCTTGGAGCTTGCCAATTTTGCTGAATGCCTCCTCTGCTTCTACATGTTCTGGCTATGTGTCCTATTCTTCCGCAATTCCAGCATTGTTGCGGCTGTCCTCCATTAAATCCACCTATTCCCTGAGGGTCTTGAAATCCAACTCATCCTCTTCCTCTTTGCCCGTTCCATCTTCCCCTTGGCCAAAAATTGTACCCACTCTGATACGTAGGATACACCATGTTTTTTTGCTGTACTGATTGCACCTCCTGTGTCCCCCTACCTTCATTACTCACCAATACCGTTCCCTTTATGGCTATTTTTGACAACTTTTTCTGGACTAACTTTGCTTCCTTCTGCTTCCTACTCTCGGCTTTCTTCTTATTTTTCTCCTGTAATCGGCAGTGATGCACGATCGACAATTGTATTTCTTGACATGGTTTCGCTCCCATTTCCACCTATTTCTTCATCTGCCGTTGCTCTGACCTGTGCAGTCCCGAACAGAAAATTTGGTAAAATAATGCCACTGTTTTATCCCACCATTCACGCACCTCAAAGCGCCATCTCTCTAGAATGTCTTGAATATAGGCGACAGGGTCTTCATCCTCCCCCGTTTTCCTAGTCATATTTGCACCCATATCTAATGTGTTGGGATATTGTACCATGAGTGCCAGCCATACATCTGTTCTGCAATTATTAAATGGCGCTCTATCATGTATCGTGTTTTGTGCAGTCACACCTGCATGTGCTGCTCGATCCAAATGTCATCAACTCTCTCTCCTATAATGGCGCTAGCAAGCCTTTTATGTCATCTATGGCTAATGTCATTCCTGATGTCATTCTCTCTAATTCATAAATCCATTTTGCTGCACCTGAAGTTAAACTCAGTAATGTATCTAAAATTTTCTTTATCCATGTGTGGCCATGGAATATATTGTGGTTGTCCTCCCCCTTTCTCTAATAATGGGAACTGTGAAAAAAAATGTCCTTGATCATACACTTCTTGTTTTCCAGACAGGGCTAGTCTCACCCATTTGTCTTCATCCTGGTAATGCCCTTAATCTGCTTACATAAGGCGGGGATACATCTCTGGACTGCACAATCGTGCCTGTAATCGCTCAGTATGTGGTGTTGATTCTGGTGTTTTTTCTTTGGGGTCCTGTAAATCTGACAATTGTACCCCTTTTTCTATACTCGGTTCTTTTGAAAATCTCCATGCACCTTCCCTTCATGCTCTCTTGTTTTCTTCACTTTCTTCGTCTGACATTATTTTGCATCCGTTTGTATGACTTATTCTTTCTCACATCATTAAGATCTAGACTGTTTAAAGAAAACGTTCTGTGCTATTTTGTTATGACGTCATCTAGCCTTCCTCCAGTATCCCTTGATAGAGATCCTGCTATGTTCTCTTGGGTTTTATACCCTTCTTTATCCCTCATTTGCCTATTGAAATCCCCAATTCTTTTCCTTACATCTTCTGCTTCATGCTTGTCAGCCCATGTTGCTATTCTTGGTATACCTTGCAGCTACCTGCGGGGCTGTGCCTCTCTCTTCCTCCAATCCTTCTTGTGCTACAATCAGCACTATGCTTCTATGACATAGATACTCGTGATCTTTTATTCTTCACTTTTCCTTATCTCCCTTAATTCATCTTGCTCTCGCCTTCTTGGCAAGCTACGAACTTTCAATCTTTGCAGTTCTACCTCCTTTTGCCCCTTCTCTTCTAGTCTCACCTTTTCTTTCCTTGCCTTGTACCTTCTTATTTCTTCCCTTTGCTTGCATTCCCTTTCTTTCTCTTCTTTATATGCTCTTTCTTCTTCCTTTTCTTTCTTTTCCCACTCTTCTCTCTCTTATCTTTCTCAAAACCCAGCAATGCCATTATCGTCCAGCTTGAGTAATATTTGACCTCCAATCCATTAATTCTGTACTATTGTTATTCCCTTAGCTTTGCCCGTTATTACTTTCTCTTTCCTTGCTTCCTCCTCTATCTCCATCTATCTAGCCTATCTTTTCTCGCATTACACTATTTACTTTCATCGCGTGTCGAGATATATTTGTGTCCTCTCTTTCATATTGTCCTCACTATTGTAAGTGGGGGGCTCATATGTCAGATTATACTACCCAGGAGCTGACTTCATCCTTTAAGGGATACAATCCCTTCTCCTCTGTATCTAAGCTCTTATTTCCAGGAGTGGAAAGGGGAGCGGAAGGTGTTACATCCTCCCCTTTATGCTGATTAAGCATCCACACCTTTTCGGATGGATCTTCTTTCTCACTCTGATACATTTTCTATAACTCTAAAATTGTCAACCTTTTCTGTAACCTCTTTCCCTTATATGTCATCACATGTCACAATACAGTTTTTGACAATAAACCCTTCTGAGGCCACATCATAAGTGTCTTATTAGTCGTGCCTTAAACCCCACTCTGAAGGATACTTCCTTATTTTGGCTGCGTATTTGGCAATGTTCTGCATAAGTGTAAAAGAGGACTGTCCCCAATGATGATGCGTCAAACCTGACTGTCTATAGTAATCCGTCCTTTTATTCTTCTCTTTATTTTATATTATATACTATAAATTAAGTATACCACACTGATCAATTTGAAAGGGCACCACCAACACCACGTTTTAAGTCCATGCAACAATGTTCTTTTTGTTTCTTCATTTATACTGTATATAAATGTTTAGTATCTTACTGTTTTACAATTGATATTTGATATTTTAAGTCTCTTCCTTATTTATTTGTTTCTTTTGATTTCTATCCTCCTGATTGATGTCGATCTCTTGATTAATAAATCTAATAATCACCTTAATTTAAACACAACAAAAACTTTACCCTGGCATATTCATAACCCCACACATTTGCACTTTTGAATTTTTCTGCATACGCCTTCCTTTACTATTTTTAGTAAATGTAACTCATCTAATTTTTACTCCATCTTGGAGTTTGATACGCAGTCTTCTTGGTGACCTTGCCTCAGGAATCCTTAACACCCCTATTTGGAATTTTATTTTATTTTTTAGTGTGTATCCTTCCATCCTCTTGGAACCAGGAATCCAGGTATCTACTTTTCTTCTTTATAATCCCTAAAGATCCCCTTACTTTTATATATATGTATTATTTACAACACAGTCTCTCCCCCTATTTTTGCCACTTTCAATATTCTACTCATGTTCGTGGCTCAGCTCGAGTCTCTCGGCATTGACTCTCCCTTAACCGACCAGTTCTCCTTCCATCCACGGGGCACCTGCTGGGACCGGACCGGACAGGAATTTCGTCAAAGGGGGGCCTGTCAACCGTATTTTCTTACATGTTTTTACATGCCATTCTCCACAGGAAGTTCTGCGTTCTTCTGGATAATGGCGGGAGCAGTTGCGCATCCAGAGGTCTGGATCTGAGCCTTGGTCGATTAGACCTAAACCATCCTCTGCTACCAAAATGTGCTCTAGCACCTTGTAGCGTCTCTTGTGCTCGATGTAATTACCAATACAAATCTCAGACCAAATAACCGTGCTGACTCAAAGAATATGGCAAAGTACTACTTTATTCTGAATTTAATAAAGCAGGGCAAACTGGCAGACGTTGACTGATGCTTGTACACTCACACACAAACTTGATTACACAGAGGTGTACACCCCAATATGCATAATCTGTGACATCATCCTACGTGGCAAACTGAAAATCCTATTTGCGGGAGGGATTTGTTTAGGGAATATATCTACTTATAGAACACATTTAGTCTAGTACTTCATTGGCAGTCTCATATCTGTGAGGCACTACCTCTAAACACGTATAATACTGATTATAGCGGACAAAAAGCAGCAGATTGGTCTATGCAATATTGTATAGTAGGTTTTCCCATAGACCCACTGATTGGTTGGCATTCCCCCCAACCATGGACTTTCAGCTTGGCTAGCAGCACGTAAGCATAACTAAACCCAGGTGCTGGAGTCACATCAGATCACACCCCATGGTCCCAATTAGTCCATCATCTCTCATCAGTCTGACCATAAGCCAAATTCTCCCATCTGTAGTTGACCTTGTAGCTTGCTCTCTGTTCTGGGACATAAAAGGGAGTGTAAGCACATCACTATCTGCCTCCAAAACTTAATGAATAGCCCTTGTTTTCAACTTTTGAATCACGTGTGAGGAGACTGCAAATTTGTCAATTCCGATCTCCTAGTTACTTCTATTTGATTCAATTATACTAGGTGTCATTTCTCCTCTTGGCCTCTAGAGACTTGCTCACTCCATCGTGCAGGAACATTATCCATTGTTAATTGTCCAATACTTAGCTCTTGCAAATGTGTTCTTCTTTAATCTAAGAGAAATGTGTCTCACATACATGGCTTATCCATCTGCTTCCCTTTTAGATTAAAATTATTCATCCTTGTTCCCAGGCCAACACAGACTCCTCTTCATTCTGCACACAAAGCTAATTCTCCAGCGTCTCCTGACTCTGCAGCCCTGGTCTGTTTCTGAGGTAACTGGATTGAATCTTTACACAAGCCGAATTCCATTTTCCTATCATGGCCGTCCTTGCCACATTATATTTTCCTCTATAGCAAGCTTCTATGTGACACATCTACCTTGCGTTACTTGGTCAGCAAGCTACAACATCTTATTTTGCATACATGATTACTTTATCATTTCGTACATGTTTCTCTTGTCTCTTCAGTTACATCGTCTCTCTTAGGTATTTCCATATTGTTTCAGTATGTCCTCGTATATCTTTTTCATGACATCACTCTGCCCTCGTCAGATTTCGCTCATCAATACATAATGTCCAATGGTCCATGCTGACATCCTTCTACACTATATCCTTTCACTTTCTGAGTGCGAGGATACATTTGATACGGTCTGAGTGCATATTGTCTTTCGTACACTCTATGCGGTATAGGCATTGCACATGGGGTCCCACATATAGCCCTTCTCCTGCTGTTCCAGCATGACAGCTGTGAGGGGGCGGGAGTTAGGGAAAATGCATCCACCTGCTCCTCTGCAATACCTTGCAAATTATGGCAGTACCTGATCATGTAACACAATATCTGACCTATGTAATAGGAACCTGGATTACAATGTCAATTAAATACCTGGCATATGATGTGAGCACCTGGACATTTGATTGGATAATCTAGCATACGAAGTAAGTACTTTGGCAGCTGCTGACAAATCATGGCAATACCTAGCAAGTGGTGCGAGAATCTGGGCATTTAAAGAAAAAAATACCTGACATATGATGTGAGTATCTGGTGAACTGACAGCATTGCCAACCAAATGATGTCACTTCCTGGACATTTGATGCCAGTTCCTTATGATGTGAGTACATGGACTCATATTGGCAGTACGTGGTAAATTATGTGAATACCTGGGTGTGTTATAGGGAAACCTAGCATCTGGTGCAAGTACCTGGTATGTGTCAGTACTTATCAAATTTTGCAAGTCCCTGGGCCTACAACGTCAATGCCCTGTATATGGGGTGAACACCTGGCATATCAGCCATATGCTTGCAATATCTGAGAAATAGCATGAATATGTATGCATAGGATGGCAATACCTAGCGCATGGCGTGTTCCTTGGTGCATTTGAAGGGAATATCTATACAACTGAAATATATTTCACTTTGTAAAAGTCAAAACTGTTGGCTTTGCCAGTGCTTGTTGTTAGCGCATTGTAGTTTCAAACTTAGAGGTCACAATGTTATACTGCACTTTGGCAGAAGGGTCTCAAGAGTAACTTTATTAAACATGTTTTCAAAGAAAGAGGTGAGACTGCAATAACAACCGTACAATTTCCAGTCAGCACAGTAGAATAATACAAAAGACCAATACATTCTGAAGGGGCTGGCGGGACAGGCAGGGTAAAGAGGGAACCTATGAAATGCCTGCCAAAGTCCAGTGCCAGTGTAGAAATAGGCTAATAGGCTGGCAGAGGTTCCATGTTCCTCGGTGGCCGTCTACTGCACAGTGCATGTCTTTGTATCCCAATGCAAGGGGCTTCACATCTCGTCTGTTTGCATTCAAGTGTTTTAAAACGTGTCAGGACTTAGGCCGGATCATTGTAGCGCAGGCAGGGAACCAATAACATGAACATCCGGCTCGGTATTGCTCTGACAGCTAACTGTTGACCGAGGTCTATAGGCTGCAACTGGGCCAGGCCAGCCATCCATGCGTTTGGCAATTACTTGTGGCATGTGAAATGCTCCCCGTAATAACATGTTGAGGGATTTTTTAACACCTTCCATTTTCCCCAGAAGCCTTTGTCTCACCGGTTGATTTATGACCGGCGCAGGAATCTGGTATTTACAAAGCTATAAATTCACACTCGCGGCGACTTCAAAGGAGCTCCTATGGCAGAGGTGGCGGGAGGCCGGATTGGGCTGAGAGTGAGATCAGCGATAAGCGAGGCTGTAATGATTTGTTCGTCACAGCTGCAAGCAAAGCACCTGACAGTCGTGCTGCAGCTCGACACTTGGCCCCGCAGCGCAGTGACGTGTACCTACCTATATGTAGCAACTTCTCACAGGGTATCCGAGTTTTGATTTGCAAAATGACAATGTAGTCTGTACATTTTAGAATTTACGGTATTTTAAATAGGAAGATGTTCACCCAATATTTGCAAAAACAAATGTTCTGATTTGTTCTTTTGTGTTCCATATTCCTTTCATATTTAGGCACCGGCAACAACAGGGGCGTTATCGACACAACTAATGGGTAAACACGTTCAAAGTGCACACTCAAGTTCGGACGTCAAGCCAGCATGGCTCACTAGCTTACTGACTGAAGGAGTTTTGAAAATAGCTTCACGCAGTTGAGGCCGCCTGAGTGCGTCATAATTGCATTTTATATACGGAAGTCAAATGAAAGCAGGTAGAAAGGAGGGATTAAAGGCAGACCTGTGACGAGGAGTACATGTTTTGGAAGCTTGTTGCGCAGGTCACTGGGGAAGCTAGGGGGAGGAAATTAGGCTATCTGGGCGCACCCCAGGACATCCTTTCATGCCACGTGTGCACCAGGTGAGAAGAGGAAGGCAAGAGCGATGGCTGCCTCCCTTTTTCTCCCCTGCACATCCCGGTGGAGAAGACAGGGATATGTGGGGCCCTGGGCGGCAAAAGATGTGTGACCTCTTTATTTGTATCACAGAAAATGATGACACAAAATGAGAAATATCTGTGGGGATGAAATAAACTGACGTTCAATATCAGAATTTTAACAGTTAATATTATGGTTGTAGCAATATCAGGAGTGAGTCTTGTTTTGGAGTAGCTGACCAAGTGAGCAGACTCAGTTGGAGAGATGGGTATCTCAAAAGAAAGTACTGTGACAAGGAAGAGCAGGACAAAGAGTAATGAGGATCACTGGTAAGTAGTCCAAACATACCTAATACAACTGCACATTTCAAGGATGTAAGGGCAGGGAATGACCGTAGGCTAGACAGGGCAAAGTGCTTTTGCTGCAGGATAGTGCAATTGTAACAAAGTCTATTTACCGGAAAGGTTCTGAGACAGTCAGAGTAAGCAATTCCGCAGGTCTTCAAATGTCATCAATAGGGCTCAAGTGCAGAAAAAAGTGTGGGGGAATCATAAACATACACACAGGGACTGAACGTATGCTAAAGTGAAATACGCATATTTAATTCAACTGGCCTTTCCTAATAGAAGAAAAGTCAAAATTGAAATGAGCACTGCCTTTCACAAAATGAATCATCCATACCCTGGGAAAAAAAAACATCTAGAGGAGATTTTCCTAGAACACTGCTGAACAAGTAATTTAACCCAACAATCTACATTGATACATTCTATGGAAAGCTAAACACTGTTAGGACAGTTTTTCTGAAGTGGTACCAACTTCTTCAAAACCACTCAACAGAGGCAGTACAAGACTCCACTCTTAGTATAACACTGTACCACCTGAGTACATGGCAGCGTAGGCAGAGCAGCCAGGCTTATGTTAGGAGGGAGAGAGGGCAGTAGATACAGTACAAGTGAAATTGTAATACAAATGGTCCAAAGAAACACAGAAACACTATGTACTGTAAAAATAAAGGATTTATTTAAATACAGGTAGGCCCAGATAAATCTAGGGGTTAAGTAAGTACTAACACATCATATAAAATCACAATATAAAAACACAACACTATACTTGAAGTCCACAGACCCAAGCATAGACCTTATTTGGAACACCTAACAGTAGTTCTAGGGAAGTCAAAACTTTGTTATACACATTTAGTATAGGTCAAGCCTATTATTTGGGAGTAAAAGACCAATGGTTACTTTCAGATTACATTCAGTAATATAAGGGCAGTAGGCCGTCCAGTTGTACAGTGACTCTTGGAACAAATCACAACTGGACAATATACTTTTAGAGAATAGTGAAACACTTATCCTAGGTGCAGTAAAAACCTATAACTACTTTTGTCATAACACACAGTTATACCAGGTGAGTAAAACCTAAGGACGTGATATACAATTACAGATGCTTTTGAAATCAGGCAACCACAGATTGAGGTAAGCAATAACTCTGGTAACTTGTTTTGGATGGCACACAGCTAACACAAGGTAAGTAAAACCCACATACCTCAACTTCACAATGAAGGGGAAAGTAAAACACAATGTCACACATTACTGAATAGTTTTAATAGGTAGGCAACAACCTAATGTATACTTATTAAGGACAGGCTAGCAGGACTTTCAGTGGGATTCTCTATAGAGGATCCCACAGGTTTACAGTGGTCTCTTGAAACAGAGACCCTAGCCTTGTCAGAACACCTATCGATCTCTCCTGTAGGAGTAGTTGGAGTCACAGGCTTTTTATTAGAAGGCCTAGTAAGAAAGCTATTCTTACATTTCTTATTACTCTTTTTAGTTTTCAGATTTTCTTGCCTGGAAGGTACATTCTGGGCACTCTGAACTAAAGGAGAAAACTCAATTCCTACCTTGGGGTCAAGGAAACTCCTTGTCCTCTTAGGGTTGTTAAAACACCTAAGCTTTGTACATCCATCTGGATCACCTACACTGCAAGTGGGTTTTCTGGTGTATCCATTTGTAGAGTTATGGAACCACTCCGAATGCAAGTGGGTTTTCAAGTGATTCAGCCACTACAGGTCTAACTGAAGGGGCCTTTATTCTGAAGGACATACACCACACAGGGTGTGTGACATGAACACTAAGGTTCTTGTCAGTTTCAATAAAGTTTCTACACAGTGTTATATGTTGGACAGGAACATTTAAGTTTATATCCAAAGGGTGAACCACTTGCTCCTCTACTTTTTAAAATGACCTTTTACAGCTCCTATACTTTTATTTCAAAGAGATACCGTTCTGGAATGGTTTTGTTTCAAAATAAAATGTAGGAAGAAGTTGAAACTTGCACTTTCAGTGCGCTGCACTGAACGTTCCCTTAAACAGCAGGTGCAAGTGTTTGGCGGGGTGTATTGTGTGTGGGAGGGGACATGGTGATGGGGTTTGTGGGGAGTGGGTGCAGGCCAGCAGGAACATAGTTCCACTACTTCTTTTCGTACAGTTCGACCACTGACCCTAGGTGGGTTTTCAAGAGGTTCTTTCAAATCAGTGTTAACTGAAGGTGGGGTCACAACAGTGACCTGGTTAATGGTATTACACATATTGGTACTAGGACAGAAGTTTTTAAGTTTCTGGGAACTAGTTGAACCACTTCCACTATACATGGTTTTTCAAGAGGCTCTATCACCTTAGCAGCAGCTAAAGGTGGGGTCGCAGGAGTGACCTCTAACTTTGTGGGCCTAGGGGCTTTGTACCTATTTGAAGTTATGGGTGCTACACCCAAGTGCCCTTCAGAGTGGCAGGTAATGCCTTTTATCTCTAAGGAAGGGTCTCCTAAGGGGACCTCTCTTACTTCAAGGTTAAGAGCCTCAGCCCTTTTACAAGGGGGCTCAGCTGAGTCTAAGTACAGACCTTATTTGGAAGAACTAACAGTAGTTCTAGGGAAGTTAAAACCTTGTTATACACATTTACTATAGGTCAAGCCTATTCTTTGGGAGTATAGGACCAATGGTTACTTTCAGATTACTTTCAGATTACATTCAGTAATACAAGGGCAGTAGGCCTTCCAGTTGTACAGTGACTCTTGGAACAAATCACAACAGTCAACTGGACAATATATTTATAGAGAATAGTGAAACAATTATCCTTGGTGCAGTAAAAACCTATAACTACTTTTGTCATAACACACAGTTATACCAGGTGAGTAAAATCTAAGGAAGTAATATACAATTATAGATGATTTTGAAATCAGGGAACCCCAGATCGAGGTAAGCAATATCTCTGGTAACTTGTTTTGGATGGCACACAGGTAACACAAGGTAAGTGAAACCCACATACTTTAACTTCACAATGAAGGGGAAAGTAAAACCCAATGTCACACTTTGCTCAATAGTTATTCTAGGTAGGCATCATCCTAATGTAGACTTATTAAGGACAGGCTAACAGCAAGTCAGGGGAAGCAAGACCCAGTTGGGGGACACTCATACAGTTATCCTAACAGGACTAACCTGGTGATACCAACAGTTGAAGGACACTCATACAATTACCCTACAGGACTAATCTGGTGAAACCAACACAGGAGAGTAAAATACCTTCACATCTACTTTCTATTAGACTGGCAAAACAGTGGCTAAGGAAGAAAAGATGTTAACCATACTTTTAAGAATAGTGCATCACTTAGGCACTGGTTGTCTCACAGAAGGACTCGGGACAAATGCTCGAGAGAACCAACAGCCCTGGAGCTCACGTTAACATCCCCGACCAACAAAGGCAGAATATCCACCATATACCGGCTCCTAGACAGATCGGATCCAGCAAAGAAAGAAAGATATATGACGGAATGGGAAAGGGATATTGGCCGGGAGATAGCAGTAGAAAGCTGGGAGCAAATTTGGGCTAGACTACATAAGAGCTCACAATGCGTCACGAATAAGGAAGGAGGCTATAAACTGTGCTACAGATACTACATCACCCCCACCCAAATCAATAAAGCCAACCCAGACTTTTCCGCCTCATGCTGGCGAGGTTGCCAAGCCCCCGGATCCCTCTACCACTTAGTATGGACATGCCCAAAGGCAGAAATATATTGGAAAGAAGTGCTGAAGCACATTAAGGAAATATCTGGCCTCTCAATCCCATGGGACCCAGGAATTGTCCTTTTCGGCGAAACCGGCGATGGAGCATTCCCAATTTCATGCCATATCTCCCGCCTCTGCAACCACCTACTACTGGCCGCGAAGATTGAAATGGCGCGATTATGGAAAGACAAAAATGGTCCCTCGATTGCCCTATGGTGGGCCAAATGCTGGGAGATTGCAGTATCAGAAAAAATCTCTGCAATTCGCTCGGACTCCTTAAATAGAACTCTGAATATATGGGACCCATTCCTTGACTACGCGGCCAAATACCCAACCCTCACCAGGAGGCCTCCGCTCACCAGATGGCTCCAATGCAGACCCCTCTACTAACCCCAGACCGGACCCCGAACACTCCAGAACATAGGGGAACATTCACCCAGAACTTGTCCGCCCAACCGCCAAACCCAGGAACCACCCACCTTCTCCTCCACTCTACAACTCACAATAGACTATAAAGGCTCTAATTAATGCTTATATTGACATGTATTGCATTGTTGCATGTAATATTTTATCTTGTAAAATCAATAAAATGTTGTTGAAAAAAAAAAGAATAGTGCATCACACATTCAAGATCAGTAAGAACTTTAGTAACTGTTCACTCTTAGAATTACAGCTACCAACCAACTCTTTACAAGTAAGTAAAACACTTGATTTCTTTTCTAGGCAGAAGTCCCAATCCCTTCAAAGTCTATCCCTTATTCTTGGAGCATGATGTTCTCAGTGGCAGAAGGGGGGTAACTAGGACCAGTGACCAACAGGCAGTGTTAGAATAAGTTCTTTAGTAGCAAAAGTCAGAGTTCCATAGGAAAACTGGTCAAACAGGTGAGTCATTTACTTTTAGGGTTAGAAGAGGGCCCAGGGGCTTTACATAAGACACTGCAGCAGGATTCCAGCAGTGGGACTGGGTGCACTGGATGAGGGACCTCCCAATCACAGAAAACCCCCCAGGACTATACAGAAATCCCAAAAGGGTTAAGGTAAGTATCTACCCAAGCCAACACAGTACCTCAGCAATGAAGAAGAGATTGCAGCAGGAGAACTTCAGGGTCTTCAGCCAAATACCCAGTCAATGGATTCCTTGTCGTGGGGACTGATAACAAGACCTCACAAAGGACTTTGCAGCAGGGATCGATGAAGAAGGTTATAGGCAAAATCTCTCTCATGGCTGAATGAGGTTCTGTGGTTTTGGCGCCTTTTCAAGGAGCACAGAAGAAGACAGAAAATTGCAGTTGAACTCTTGTCGTTTTAAAGGTCCAGGACTCTTGTGAGGGGACTTTTTGGACTTGATTTGTGTCTCTGGAGACACACAAAGATGCCCACGAAGTTTCAGCAAGGTTCTGAATTTGGAAGACCGTGCACCGCACAGTGGCTGGAGGCCCCAGGGTATTGGGGTATTGCAAGAATGCAAGGTTGCAGTAACCCATGGGATGGCTCAAAATGCAGGTCCTTTTGAGTCTAGTGGGTATCACCAGGCTCTGGGTTTGGGTCATCATTTTCGGAGTCCCCAGGTCGATTATAAGGTCGATTATAAGGAAGGGCTGCAGCAGGCTCGGGTTACACAGCACGCTCTCCGGTCGCTGGAAATAGTCCCCACCGCTTCTCCTTTGTCATCCTCTTCGGTTTCAGTTCCAGTGGTCGACATGACTTCAGCTTCCAGGTTTCCAGTATTTATCAGGAACTACAGCACAACCTCTGCATTCTCACCCCACATTTTACAAGAAAGGGGAGTCTGGTTGTCCAATCAGGACAGCCAGCCCCCCATTGGGATGTATCCCAGTTGAAGCAATGCATAAAACAAAGGAGGGGAAGTTTTGGACTCCTCAACCACTTCCTGTGCTTACAGACTGACTGAAGCCTGGGTGGGGTGTCCAGGGGACTGCCGCCGAAGACAAAACTCACACAAAGGAATTTCCCACCCTGGATGTCAGGGGAAGGAACAAGAAATGACAAGAAACACTAAAATGCCAGAAAAAGAAGACAGGGCTATTTCATGTAGCTGTGCTCACAGCCCGTAGTAAAGGTGCACCAAATTAGTAAAAGGTATCACTGCCACCAGCCATTAAAGGTAAGCTTGTCACTGTAAAATAATTGTTACAGTGTTAATGTGAAAGGGGATACATTGTATCTCCCCAGCACTAAACATAAGGTGGTGTGTGCTGGTTTCACAGAATAAAATGTAAAAGGGATCCAAAGATCCTTTCTTCCCTTGGGTACTGTAGTTCACTCAACACTAGCACAAGAAAGTTAAATGGGGAGCCCCTAGGGCAACCCAGCAACAATAGGCACTTATTGCCAATAAGTTGTTAAACATGATAACTTTAAAAAGACACTATGGAGAGTCTCAAAAATGACACCCATTAAAATAGTTCAAGATTGGGTGAGAGTGGAAAAAGGTTCCCACTCACTGAGGTATTAAAGAAAAATATCCCACTAGAAAAGGAAATAGTTCTGGGGTTGAACCAGGAAAGGAAGATTTGCCAGCTCTGTGGAAATCTTACCTAAGAAACACCAATACAAGACATGTGGTTTGAAGACACTTTCATGTGGGTTTGTGGTTTAAAATCCTGGTTGGTGAAAACTTGAGCAAACAAGCTTTTTTTGCATGCTGGCCTTAAAAACACCCAAGGGGATGGAGTCGGCACTGTGAAAAAAGTGGGCGGACGTTGTCAACCCACAGGTAATCGCAACTTGTACCCTGAAAATCAGCACAGGGCCAGGTAGAACATCTTAAGTCCAGCAACCTCTCTTCCCACATCCTTGTACCTGGTAAATTATCACAACAAATTTGCCCTCCGATCCTTTCCCCTCCTACTGACGATGTTTGGCTTGCAAAAATACTCTGTTTTACAAGTCAGACTTGAAAAGGGAAACTTCTGTTGAAAATAGATTCTTCTGCTGTAGTTACAACCCTGTCCGATACATTTATTATTAGATTCTCTTTGGGCTTTTCAATGGTTGTTTTCGAGAGCCTCATCTTGTCGTTCTTTGCGTTTCATTTGGATCTGCGTTTGTAACCCTGTCTTCCTCCTCTTCTTCCTCTGATGGTATAGTTGGTGTTGATATAGCTTGTATGAGTGGTGTTCGGAATTGTACCTGTTTGTAATTGGTTTGTTGATTGCCTCTCTTGTATCTCTTGATTTCTTCCAAAAAACCTTTCCTATGACCCGTAGATCTCATGGTTTATTATGCGGTCATTCTCAACTCAGGGAGTTCCTTTCCCGCCAAGCAAGGTGGCGCACAATAAAGTACTTTTTATTCAGGTTAGTTTTGGTGAGGCCTCCAACCCGTATCGCACTCAACCCCAACAAATACCCTGGGCCTGATTCCCAGAAGTGTTTTATAATGGTGGAATCCCATTGGAAAATGCTCTGTGAATTAGGCCCCATGTGTCACCAATGGACTAGGAACCAGGCTGATGTGTAGGAAGAATATATATTTCTTTATTTAATATTTGACACAATGCTAACATCAGCCAACAATGCTGTGGCAACACCTAAGATCACAACACTAACTCTATTCTAACAACACAGATGCCATTTTGAAACATGCAATAAGTACTTACCACATATTTAATTTCGATTTAACCAATGGAAAACATTCACAATACAATACAGGGTCCACGGGAATGATAAATTGTTTTGGCTGCTGATTTTAATAGGCACTATTTGGGAGAGGAATTCAGTGGGAAACATTGTTTTGCGCTTGTTACTAGAAATTTAATATTGCGAATGGAATTGAATGGGGAAAATCGTTTTCCATCTTTTATTTAATATGCAATATTAGGGAAAGGAATACAGTGGGAAAAATTGTTTTTCAGCTTTTACTTAAACGGAAAGGTTGGGAAAAAGGGACTCAAATGGAAATCGTTTTTCAACACACATGAAAATAAAAAGGCAGGACTTGATAACTTGGGGTCAGAGAAAAATGGGAACCAAAAGATAAACTGTGTTTTGTACACACATATAGATGAGATGCAATACTTTGTAATTCTGATTTAAAATGAATGGGATGAATGGGAAATTTCTTTTTGTGCACCCTCCACACTGACTTGAAAGCTGGTGTTTTGTGGATTACTTCTTTTGGGGATTAGGGACCCCCCTTTTCTATCTGGAAGTCAAAGATTTCAGAAACAGTCAACCAAGTCTTTATGGGTTATACTGGCGATAACACATGAGGTATGAAATTTGTTAGTTTTGAATTCTAACAACACTCAACCTGTGATTTTCTATATGGGAATAAATTGATTTAATTTAATCCAATGTGCTAAGGATCTACACAGCTTCCCCCCTCCCGACACTTTAATGGAAAGGTTTAAGGATAGCTGCTCCCAGCACAATGCAATTTCAACAGAGAGGGTGTTTTTTGATGGGAAATTTACTTTGAATGTATTTAATACAATGAAGGGCCTATCCAGTTTCACCTCCTCGTTGACCCACTATTGAAAGGGATAAAGGCAGGTGACTCCACACATAATTAATGGCTTTGTGATATCTACTTACATGGGAGGCTTTCGTCAGGGAAAACAGCAGTGCTCCTCTGAGGACAGCACATGTCTGGTCAAGGACTTTCAGTCAAGGATTTCCTCCTGCACCCAGACTCCTTCTGCTCCTCTGGTTTGGGTCCCAGCTAGCTTCTCTCTGTTCCAGCCAATGTCTCCAATGCAAGCATTGAGGCCTCTCTGCTAGTTGTTCCTTGCAAGAGTCCAGCAGCTCTCGCCCGGAATAATTCACAAAAAGCCCAGTTCTGATGCAAACCTGCCATTTTAAAGGGCTAATGACAGTGCACAATGGTCATAATTCCCTCGGCCAGGATTGGCTCGCTTGCTGCTTTCACCTCCCACCAAGACACCCACTGGCTGCTGATAGCACGAGAAGTGGTGAGATATGTATGATGTAGGCTGAGGGAGGAGAATAGATACATTATTTCAAAATGGCAGGGAGTTTCTAAATCTTTGGTTCTAAAATATCTCATACTGTAATAACTCCCTTGGTCTTTCAAATAACCCCATGATGATATACATATATGGGTTCTATATTTTACGGCGGATCAGACCATACTAAATTTAATCAGGCACACACTTCCTTAGCAGAGCTACTGGTTTTTGCGGTTTTCTGTTTTACCGAAATAGCTAAAAATGGGAAAATCTCCAATTTAAATCTTATTTGCATGATATACTCCTATGCCAACTTTCCCATTTCCCTGGTGTATAAAAATGGCAAAAATTATACTTTTCCACATAACTTAAATTATGCGCATCACAAAAATGTTGTTTTTACAGGGTCCCAATGTGCCTTTTCTCATATTTAATGAAGGAAAAACTGTAGTCAATGTTTAATCAATGGCAGGCCATAACCTGTCTTAGTAAGTTTAATTTCTTCTTAAGACATGTGACCAGTTGTCTGGCTTATCTGTGTTTATCTTAACATTTCTTCTGTTTGGCTTCAAAGCCTTGCTCTGTGCTTAATGTACAGTTTATAAGAAGCTTGACCTCAGGGACACTTCTGCAGGACATGTTATCAGCAACTAATTGACAACCAGACATTCCCCTTCGTGGGCCGAGCCCCAACAGGTCTGGAGTTCAGATTTCAAAGGATCTTTTTTCAGAACTAAATGTACATTTTATGGGGAATCTGACCTTAAATGTTGTGTCTGTTGGTTGTGTTATCAGCAATTCACCACAAATTCGATCTTTAGCTTTGCACTTCTTTATATTTTTACTGAACTTACAGGCCGGTTGCCTTGGAAAACCCAGCCCCAAAGGTCAGGGTCACAATTATGTTACCCAGCAGCTCAGTGGCGAAAACAACAACAGCCAGTTACCTGCATGGCCCTAAAGCAATAACATTTCCCTTTGGCACTGAATGTTTAACATATTGCATTTCAGATTACATGTAGGCCTGGTATTCATAACTACAATTTTTCTTTAGATACTGTATGAACAGAAATAAGTTCACTCTCTCCACACAGATAGTCAGTTCATAGTAACATAAGGGAGCAGTATTACAATCTACACCAAAAGAAATAGGCCCTTCTTTGTTCATGCTGTCATTTTATATGATGGAATTGATGTCTCTTTCTTCCTGATGAATGCACTCTGTCCTTAATTTTACTCTTAAATGCCAGGGATCATTCCTACTTTTTAGCTTCCAAATGTACAACTATTTCTTTTCATCCCAAGTGTACTGCTGCCGTTTTTAATCTATCCATGTTTAATGTCTTCCTTTAATATAACGGTTGAAATAACATGAGTATCCCAATGATCCAAGTAGGCCTTTCGAAAGTGTCAGTTAATTCGTGAACATTAATTGTCTTTTTCCACTTGTGCACTTGTCCATTTTAATAGAGTATAACTAGGCCCATTTCTTTCCATGTCACCAGGCCTTAAGTCAGAAAAGTGTTTTGGACGGGTCTGCATTTTCCAATGGATAGCACCAGCCAGCTTCACTCTTAAATACTGGCCTGGCCTCTTTATTTCTGATATTCAGGGCCTATATTTTACCCCGCAAAGACTCATCATTTGTAATTAACCATTGACGCTTTCTCCCAATATTTATTAATTTATTTTTTGGAGAGTTTCTCCAGTCTTAAGGATTTTTGTCGTAGAGTTTCTGATGTTTTTACACCTGATCTAAAAGCATTACTTGTGCTCCCTTTAGGGGCAAACAATGCTGCATGATCTTCCTCACTATACAATAAATACTCTGCCATTGTTGTGATCGCCTCAGATTGTTGTTAAGAGTGTGGCCCAGCTCCGTCTATCCAAAACTAGTAAGCAAACTAATGTAGGGTGAACTGGATAATAGAAGCGCTCAGGTTTCTAATTCAATTGAAATGAAGATGGAATAGATGGGATAGTTGTGCCCCTGTGAAAAAGTAGAGATCAACCCCTAAATCTCCCCACATTGAAATTTAATGAACACACTTTCCAGGTTGCACTCTTATCCACCACAAATATTACAATAAATAAATAATTGATAATTTCTTCATGAAAAGTTTTTTGATGATGCAAGTTTTTTAATTGGTTGACGGTTCCTTTGTGTCGACACGTGTTAAGGCTTTGGGTTGTATATAGTCAGTTAGTATAGTTAAGTTGATGATTAGTGATAAAACCAAATACATTTGTAAAGTTAAAACATGAACAATTAAATATTCATCAACATTGCCAGTAAACACATTGTATAGTGTAGGCGAGACACAGGATCCCTGTGGGACACCGCAAGTGATGGGGCTGGTTCGGCAAAAGCGGTAGGTGAGAAGACGCTCATGGATCAATTGTTCAGAAAAGAATGAATCCAGGCATTAGCCTTATCTGAAAAAATGTCTCTAGATGCTAGATGTTTGCAGATAATCTCGTGGTTTATCAGGTTGAAAGCAGCCGAGAAGTCAAGGAGGAGTAGAAGATAACCGTTATCTTTAAGGTTGTCCTTTTGAGTCTTAAGATCGATCAGTGCGGTCTCAGTGCCATGTTTAGGGCGAAAACCCGATTTTCTTAGTCCTAGCAAGTTGTTTTTCTCCAAGTGGTTCTGGATCTGCATGTAGGCTGCTCTATATAGGATTTTTAGAAGGAAAGGCACTGTTGTGATGGGTCTGAAGTTGGTGGGAACGTTCGGGTCCAGAGTAGGTTTCTTGAACAGAAGTAAGATCCAAGAGTCCTTAAGGTTGTTAGGTACTATGCTTGATGTGAACGATGAGTTAATGAGTGAGGTGATAAATGGAGCTAGATGTTTGGCCGCCTCTTTGATAATTGGGGCCGGGCAGGTGTCTCCTTGGCATTTGGACGGTTTCAGGGTGGTTATTAAGACTTCGACCTCTTTGGTGGTAATGGTTGAAAATTCAAATAGGGTGATGTCCATTTGTTTGGTATAGGGGGGTGAGATTGAGGTTGGGTTGTCAGCGATGGTGAGGCTTTTTTCTTGGACTCGATTTTTGACTGAAGCATAGCAATTTTGCTGAGGAGGGCTTCTTGGATGTTTGTGCACCAAGAGGTATCTTTGGTACATTTGTCAGGTATAGGGGATAGGGATTTGAGGTCTCTCAAGATGTTAAACAGCTGTTTTCTGTTGGATTTGGCTTTGCTGATTCTCTCATTGTACATGTTTTTTTTTGTTTGGATGATTGCTGTCTTGTAGTCGTTGGAAGCTAAGGTGTAGGATATCTTGTTGATGATTGATGGATCATGTTTCCATACTGATTATGCTTGTCTCTTATTTTTACGAAGGATTTTTAGTTCAGGGGTGTACCAAGAGTTGAGGTGCGCATGAGGTTTAGCTTTGCGTAATTTAAGCGGCACTATAATATTGATGGCTTTGAGAATTGTTGTGTTGTAGAGGTCTACTAGTTCAGTGGGGTTGGCAATGGTGGGTGTAAAGTCGATGATGGGTTGGAGTAATGGGATGTGTATCTCAGCTGTGATATTTTTACTATTTCTTGTGAATGAGTGTGGAGCATAGATGCTTGTGTTGATACTTGCTTATTTTTATTGATGGCGAAGTTGATGAGGTGGTGGTCGGTACAGGCTCAGGGTGTGTTGAATAAGATTGTGGTGTTGCAATTTCGGTCTGCTAGCCAGCCAATATCTGGTCCCAGCGCAGATCTCCTGCAGGAGCAGATGCACAGCCCACTTAGTCCCTCAAAGCAGTATACCCAACAATCAATTGAACAATTATTGGATTGACTAGAGTGGGGGAAAAGGGAAATTGGAGAAAATAACAAACGGTCAGGATAACACTGGAGTCCTCAACTGCTTGGCACATTGGAACTCCGGATACCTGCAAATGACACAGCAATAATTACATTCTGAATTGAAACTCACTAACCATTTCTAAAATGTACCTTCCCAGAACCCTTGTTACCTGACAGTCTCTGTACCTTTACTGAAAGACTCTTGAAATAATTAATCCTTATTGTTAACTTTGCTTTCCTCTGCTGAATTCTTAATGACTTCAAACTCCTCATAAGCTATCAGGATAACTTCAGTGTAGTGTTGAAACATCTGTATTAGAACACTAGAACTTGTATTGAAGGCATGCTGAGCACAAACAATTGATGGCTATCAGATCAATTGATACTTCTGCTAAATTCTAAAACTGCTTTTTGTTTCGCTGTTTTTACTCGTAGTTCTATTACCTTGGTCTTATTGTCTCTTAGTGCTTCATGAAACTAAATGGCTTTGTGAAAACTATTTGAATCTAGTGATGCCTTTTGAACTTCTTCTTTACTTGTATGTAGTTTAATTATTTCTTAAATCTATCTTCAGATTTTAGATTCACTTCAAAATACATGCGCTTTTATTTTGAGAACACGGCTGAATATTATTTAACTGGCGCGCACACGCTACCTGGATTCGCAAACCACCACAGGGTTTACCTTGCACGCACACGCTATCTGGATTCGCACGCCGCCACAAGATTGCGCAATATAGATGATCGCTGCCTTCTTCACCAAACAGCTGTTCACCGACAACAACGATCAACTCTCCTCAAATCCGACGTAAAATGTACTACGCTGCTGCAATGAACTTCCTGGACACTCTGCCTTACGTTACTAGGTCCCTTCTTCAAACGCGACCTGCACGTGACGCATACACGAACGCTTCTGTTTACACTGCAAAGCCTTCTTGAATCGCGCGCAAGCTGATATTCAATTACTTCAACACTGGCGCACGCACAATTTAAACGAACGTTCAATAGTAAATTGTAATTACTTTTTCTTTCCAAAACTTAATTACATTGGTTGCACGACAGTCTTTGACTTTTCTTCTGTATTTGAAATTCAATGACTTTCCAAAACTGAACTTGAACTAAATTAAATTCTAACATGAAAACAATTTCTCACAACTTTGCTTTTAGCATAACTTCAGTCACTTATCTGTGTTTTCACTTCTCTGGCTTTTTTTTGATGAATTGATAACAGGTATTCTGAGGTTTCTTTAGTTTTCTTTTGATTTTACTGGAGTTCAAATGCGCTGTGACCATCCATAAACAGATCTTGAATGAAACGCAGTTTAGAACCTTTCCTTAGGTTCCAAACCGCATCACAGTAGTCATAGACCAATCACTGCTGGACAGGAAGTACTCCACCATCTTGAGCTGGGACAATAGTTGCTGGGTGATATGATAATTAGATTAGGGAAATGCCATTTCAATGCAATTGACCTTACCTAGCCACTATTGACACTTAGTAATGCCTAACCTAATGCCTTCTGTTACCCAGGGACCTGACAGTCAAGGGTTCTACCTTTGTTGTGTGTTGGTTGAGATATGTGGTGAGTGAATCCTAGCTCTGTGATAGTGTTTGCGACCGTGTTTGCTTTGTCATCTTTAGTGTTGTTGTAGCCAAGATTAAAATCACCTAGGATAAGTATCTGTGAGTTGGGTTTGGTGTTGTTGGAGAGCAGGAGGGTGAGATCATCGTTAAAGGAAGAGATGGGGCCAGGAGGTCTGTATATAAAATGGATGGTGATTGTACTTGTATTGGTTGTGGATTGTTTGATGGTGAGCAGTTCCACGGATGGGAGTGTTTGGTTAAGTATGTGTGTTATATTTAGGGAGATCTTTCTATGAAGGCAACACCTCTGCCTTTGGCTGTTTGTCTGTCCAGTCGGTGTATGGAGTAACCGTTTGGGATGGCTAGTGCTAGGGTGGGTCCTGATGATGCGTGGAGCCAGGTTTCGGTGATGGCCAGGAAGTCAAGATCGTTTAAGGTGATGATGTCAGCTATGTCAAGGGTCTGTGCGATTAAGGATCTTGCATTGATAATCGCACCTTGATCATTTCGGTGTTAGTCAGTGACTTTTTGTTGAGTGGAGGCATTGGGAGAGAGAGTGTGCAAGTTGTCAGGAGGTGCTGTGATGTGGGTGATCGGAATAGCAGATTTGGGTTGCTTATTGATGGTGGTGTGTTGTTAGGAGCGCCCTGGATCCTAATCTAAGGTTTCTGATCATGGTTGTGCAAGGTAGGATGGTCGGGTGCTTTAAGCATATGTCTTGGGTGATATGAGTGGGTGCAGCATTGTGTGTGAGTGTAAGGAGTGTTTATTGACGATGTTTGAGTGAGTTGGAAGGCAGGGCGGTAGGAACCACGTTGGGGCTATGTTGTCAGAAAGTGTGGTACTTGGCAATGTGGTGCTAGTAACTCGTTGGCCTATGCTGAAAGGGGTGAGTGTAGGTAGGAACCATGTTGGGGCTATGTTATCTAAAAGCGTAGGGCTTGGGATCATGGTACTTGAGATGGTGTGTTGTCCTTTGCTATGGTTGTGGGTGGATATTAAATTGTGTGTTGTGTGGTGAGGTGTGTGGGGGTGAGATAAGCTGAGGAACGATGTTAGATGCCAGAGGACATTAAATGTCATTCTCATACCTGTATGGTTATGGGTAGTGGCTGTGAGAGTGGAGGATATGGTCTCTGTAAGGAGGTTCATAGGAAATGCACAGAAGTGTGCAGTGGTGAGCGAGCTTCCTATAGTTGTAAGGGCTTAGGATACACAGATAATAGTGCAGATGACAAAAAGTGGCAGCAGATAATGAGCAACAATGAGCAACTGGGCCCTTTAATGTGATGTTAAGCTGACGCGCTGCCCCAGATGTTATTCAGGTATGCATTTGGACCAGGCAACACTATGAGATTAACATTGTAAACACAGTATAGGGCATTGCAGATAGTCACTATGGTAGAGATTCCGCAGCAGGTAGATAATCCTGGCAAATAAGCACAAAGTAGATATTTAGATAATAAGCACAAAGTAGATATTCAGCAGGTAATCATCAGCAGGTAAATAGGCATGATAAGTAGACACGATGATGGAATTGCAGCCGCGAGTGGGCGCACACGCTCAGGGTTGTTTTGAGGGAGCTAGCAGAATACTGGTACAGTCTAGGTCGGGGGCAGTGGGCAAGCATTTAGTAGGATGTTATGACAGTAAGCAGCACTAGGAGGGGTCAAGTGCAGTCTCTTGTTAATGTCACACAGCGTACTCAGCAGTGGCAGATGAGTGGAGATTCTTAGTAGGGGTGCAAAAGGAGCTGGCTATGAAGAATCTTACTTACAGGGCGAGTCTGTCCAGGGTCTGCAGTATTGTCCTCTGCGTTGGGTGGCACAGCGGCAGGGGTGAAGACTGGCAGCATAACTGGGCCCGGGGCATTGGCGGCACTGACAGGCACAGACAGAGCAGTGCCTTGAAGAAATGTGCCTTTGGGAAGTTGTTCCGGCTTCCGCATACCGGCCACTGCAATTGGCTGTTGTAGGGGAGGCTGGCCAATCGGGGCACAGGCAGATGGTCAGATAACACCTAGCAGAGGTGTTAGAAAGCAGGGGCCAATTTTGGAATGGTGGATTTAGATGTTGGTTTTAGCCAAAAGCAGCCAAAAAGTGAAAAATCGCTCCTATTAGGAGGCTGGTCAGGGCATCAATGATTAAGTGGGACGATGCAGAATAAATGTGGTCTAAAATCTCGTAGCAGTTGCAGGCACTGCGATCTTTCACGCTTCTCACCGTGTTACAGCATTTAAATGAGGTCCATAGCCTGGTACAGGCTGCCGCTCGGTGAGGACAGGGCTCCAGCCCTTCCCTCGTCGCTCGAGGCAGAAGTAAGACAGGACAGGCACAGACATTGCAGTGCCTTGAAGAAATGTGCCTTTGGGAAGTTGTGTCGGCTTCCGCCTACCGGACACTGCAATTGGCTGTTGTAGGGGAGGCTGGCCAATCGAGGCGCAGGCAGATGGCCAGATAACACCTAGCAGAGGTGTTAGAAAGCATGGGCCATTTTGGAAGGGCAGATTTAGATGTCAGTTTTAGCCGAAAGCAGCCAAAAAGTGAAAATGTGCTCCTACTAGGAGGCTGGTCAGGCCATCAACGATTAAGTGGGATGATGCAGAATAAATGTGGTCTCAAATCTCGTCGCAGTTGCAGGCGCTGCGATTTTCACGCTTCTCACCGTGTTACAGCATATAAATGAGGTCCATAGCCTGGTACAGTTTGTCGCTCGGTGAGGACATGGCTACAGCCCTTCCCTCGTCACTGGAGGCAGAAGTAAGACAGAACAGGCACAGACAGAGCAGTGCCTTGAAGAAATGTGCCTCTGGGAAGTTGTGCCGGCTTCCACCTACCGGCCACTGCAATTGGCTGTTGTAGGAGAGGCTGGCCAATCAGGGCGCAGGCAGATGTTCAGATAACACCTAGAAGAGGTGTTAGAAAGCAGGGGCCATTTGGAATGGTGGATTTAGATGTCGGTTTTAGCCAAAAGCAGCCAAAAAGTGAAAATTCGCTCCTAGTAGGAGGCTGGTCAGGGCATCAACGATTAAGTGGGATGATGCAGAATAAATGTGGTCTAAAATCTCGTCGCGGTTGCAGGCACTGCGATTTTTGCGATTCTCACCGTGTTACAGCAAATAAATGAGATCCATAGCCTGGTACAGGCTGTCGCTCGGTGAGGACAGGGCTCCAGCCCTTCCCTCGTCGCTGGAGGCAGAAGTAAGTAATGGTGTCCCAATGGGTGTCTTATCTAATCTAACCATCTAATCTCTGAGACCCCCAGTCTTCTGACCCCAGCCGGCTCATAAGACTGGGGGTCTCCAAACAGCCCTTTAAGATGAGCAGTAGCCCTTGAGATAGATGGGGATGCAGATTTGTATTCTTGCATCAAATAATAATGACAACTCAATCGTTTGGCAAAGGGAGTCCGTTTAATGACAAGTACAGAAAACGAGGAGTTCAATGAACATCAGCAACCGCTTGATCTTCCTTCTCGCTTAAACTCCAATTCATTTCAGAAAAACAACATCATTTATACCAAAAACTCATCATCATTGACGTGTAATCTTAAAAACCTAACATGCAACTCGATTGGTTATAGGAAGGTAACTTTAATATAGGTACTATATCTGTATATGGTAATGGGGAGAGGCGATTGGATACTACTGTCAGGTGGGGCAACTAACCCCTTCCTTCAAACTGGCCACTGTAAACGTAACAAAAAGTATGACGTCCTATTGGCTCTACTCTCTATAGGACATTAGATTACAAGGTCCACTCTGATTGGGTTGGTATTGAGCGCACACATACTTTTCCATTTGTGCTTAGCGGCATGCAGAATAATGAGGCCAGGTGCAGGGAGTAAGTCTGTACCCCAGCTTCCCTCCAATTTAAGTTACAGCCATTCATCACCTTAGTGGCCGAGTGTCAATTACTGCCTTGTAGTTTGGCCTTGAGTCTGCCTCTTGGTCTCAGAAAGTTAAGGAGGATGGGTACGATAAGGCTCCACCCGTAGGTGTGAAAATCTCACTCCTTTCGGCCTGCCTTGCCACGTGACTAGGACACCGCAAAATAGGCCTCTTCTTCGTGCAATTTCGTGCATTTGATTTACTTCTGTCAGTTGTTTACCATCTGCGGCTTATCTCGACCTTGCTGAACAGGAGACTCTTGTTATTCTTCTCTTAAATCGTAGGCATTGTCTGATAGGACCTTGGCTTCCTTGCATGGTTACCTTCAGCAGGATTTCTCTCCGTCTTTAATTCTTGAATCGTTAGCTTAGGCCCTCTCCTCTTGAGACCTTTAGTAACCTTGATTAGATTCTGCTCATGTGCGTAGTGGATATTCACTCACCTATAAAGTGCTTTTGAGGTAGATATGTATAGTTGGCGCTTGCCACAATCTATTTTACTATTAAGCATAAGCAAGCTTTCACGATTTATTTCCTTCTTGCGGTTCCCTGCCTATGTACACGTTTAAACTGGCTTAATATCTTCATCGTGCATATGGCATAAGTTTCTTCATCTTGAAATCACCTGTTTCACCTTAGGCCCAAGATGTCACTTATACATGGTATTTCGTCTCTTTATCAGCATCAGTTTGATTTCTCATGACGTTACCAGTCGTCTTCTCTTAGTATCTTCTTGGCTTCTTCAGGTGTTCCATTCTGTCGACCGTCTTTTTGTCATGTCTGTAGATATGGATTTCTCAGTGGGTCCCTTGCTGTCCAGGTTTGCTTAGGTGCCGGTACTTCAATAGGTGCTCTTCTTCCGATAGGCACTGGGCAGATCCCAACTGTGGCTCTCTGCTGGTTTATCTGTTCTTGATACGTCACATATTTTGCCGTGAACGTTCCTGGCACTTCGAAGGGGGTGGCTGAAGTGCGGATGATGCCTGGCACTTCCTCTTCACTCCTCATCCTGCATCATACATACGCATGTGTGGAGCAGCTCTCAAAGCACCCCTCGTCAGCCCAGGGTTTACAGCACAGACACTAAACCCAAACACACTAGCAACAATGATGGACTCTACACACATGCGCAAGTGAACAGTGTCCCACTGCACACAGTACCAATAAATACTTTGGGCCTCACTATAAGGTTGGCGGAACGGGTTTACCGGCACCGGTAAAGGTGCCGGTGCCGGTAAACCCGTTCCGCCCTACTACGAGGTCTCCTCGCGGGACCCGCAATGGGCACCTGCAAAAACCAGGCGTCCTTACCGGGTCCCGCAAGGGGACCTCGGAGTTAACAACGGGCCCATCATTAACAGGCCCGTTGTTAGCTCCATCCCCATTCCCATTGAGCCCTATGGGGGCTCGAATGGGAATGGGGATGGACTGGGTCCGGGTTCCTCGGACGGGGAATTACCGGGTCCGCCAAGGTTGCAATGGCCCGGTAATTCCTCATTCGAGGAACCCGGGCCCGGATTGCGGTATGGAGGCAGCCATGGCGCTAATAGCACCATGGCTACCTCCATACTCGTAATGAGGCCCTTTGACTATAACTCCCGACTGCCAGTCGGATCCAGAAGAGTGCCACTGTACACCACGACTCGAACACATGCACCAGGTAAGACAACCAGCCTTGCACACGCCCCCCAACCTCACTCTCCCTTCACTTTCCAGGCAGACTGCACATAGAAGTGAAGAAACACGCGTATCTTATGCTCACAATGCTCACATTTAAAAGCCAATTTACGTGTTCCTCATTAGAGCCATCCGTATCTCACATGCCTCCCAGCATAGATGGGGTACCCGACACCACTCCACCAAGAACCCTCTACCACCACTACCTAATCACCCTAGGCAGCACCCACAGCCAATGAACCGCCCCTTAGAAACGGAACAAGTTGATACTTTTCCACAACCTGCTACTGAGCAAATACAAGACAGCATGTCTAGCAGACAGTAATGCTATGCAAACGCAGATAAATAATTTAGGTTCAGACACGGACCCTGATGATTGGGGCCTCCCTTACCCAGACACCATCTCTTGCGCCCAGCTAGTTCTAACACTAGGACCTCTTGGTCAAACAACACGGTCATCACAAATGCACTGGGCAGACCCCACCTCACCTGCACTATCACACACCAGCCCGCCAGCTTCGCATGCACACATATACATACCAGCACTCCAACTTTCAGTCAATTGGGATAACCACAGGACTCAGTTCCTCCCAAAATGACCCAACCTTGCTTTCTCACTCCAGCCTAACCAGGAATAGGACCAACTTAGCCTAGGAAATCCCAGACGGGCTCCAATCATTATTGCTTTAGGTAAGAAAGACAACCTGACAATGACCAAACACACATATGGTTGAACTGGCATCTAGACACTAACTGTGGAAATCTTCTCCCCCCACCTTTTTCTCTCCTTCACCCGATTTGTTGAATTGAACTGTTTTAAACCTTTAACTGACTATCATTGCATATGACTCTCTTGTATATACATCATGTGGCTCATTGCCTGTATGAAATGCAGATAACCTAAAACTCAGACTTTAAATGACTACTCACCAAATGACCTGTGTTTTACACTCATGTCACACTCACTTCACCTTGTCACATCTATCACTTATTTGGCATGTATGCTCTGTAACAGCCTTGAAAAGGACCTTTGAGGTCGAAACAATTGTCGGCTGACGATTCAAGACGACATGTCTTCTTCACACTAATAAAACCACTACAGGTTTTGGAAAAACTGTGTTGTAGATATCCATCTCTTTAATTAATAGCGCCAGGTATCCGGGTTCACTTCGATTCTTCATTTCAAGGCGGTGTGGGCTGCGCCTTCAACCACCCATGACCACGCTGCTCAAATTGAATTCAAATGACAAAAGAGTGAAACGCAAGAGTAGTTTTAAGCCTTGGGCCCAACTTCTTTGCACACAATTAATAAAATTGCATCATCAAACAACATTTCTAGAAGAAAATATCACTTAGTTATGTGTTGTAATATTTGTGAAGGATAAACGTGCACCCCTGGAAAGCTTGTTCATTACATTTCAATGTGGAGAGATTTAGGGGTTAGTTCTTTAACAGGGGTGCAGCTATCCCATCTATTCAATCTTGATTTCAATAAGCACTTCTATTATTCAGTATGCCCCGCATTAGTTTACTCCCCCCACAATTACAAAATGTTTCTGACACATCCATTGCACAAATAAATCTTCCAATTCTTCAAGAATATCTTCAATCTTCTCCCGCAATGGTTTCAAATAAATATTTACTAACAATATCCATGTCACTACTTTTCCTATAACAATGGATATACATGTTGTTAGCAGTGCCTCAGGAACTGTTTTTACCATATCAATTGCCCATCCGTGTACATTTTGGTCATGGCCAGTAGCCAGATTATCCGGGTCATGGCAACAGGCTATATCTCAGTCACAAAGGAACATCACAAATTTTTGTACATACATTATGACACTTATAGTCATATAATTTAGGCCCCACTTGACACAATCCATTCAGACCTTGCACATACATTCAAGGTTTGGTTTATAATCTTACTGCACACTTGTGTGCACATTCGTCAAATGGCAACAAAGTCATTAGCCATCTAAAAATGTTGAGACCCCCCTTGAGACTCCTCTAGACAAAATCCCACCAAACATTTCAAATCCATTCAATTCTGGGTCTAAAACATTTTGTGCAGATATGTCAAATGGCACCAAATGTATAAGCCTTTTGGGACCCGCCCTCCACTTTTGCCCCCTCTTAGCAAAACAGCACCAAACTTTGCAGAACCATTCAGGGTCAAGTCTAGAAATTTCATGCAGTTTCATTGAGTGCTGCCAAAGTCATACGCCTTCCAAAAACTGCTTTTCACCAACCTTTCAATAAAAAAATAGGCATGGATGTCCCCATACATCTGAGATATTTGCAAACATCACAGGACTGCCATGGACATCAGGACTGTTCGTGGACTTTGGGAATGAAAAAACACCTGTTTTTTGGCTTCTTATGGCCATCCTCATCAGCCCTCACCTCCCCAGAGATTGTTTCATTAGTTTAAGTGCAATGTTGTTTTATGTTTTTACTGTGATGTTCGCGGACAACTGGTGCCGTCTGCAAATATAAAATGCAGGGTGTTTCCAAAAAATATGATGCACCTCACGCTTTTCACCATCCAATCAGCTGACACGTCCGATGTCTGCGGACATCATGCTGCCCTCTGGACCAATCTGAGGCCCGTTCGCGGACAAGAATCCAGATATCACAAATTTTTGTTACCTACTTTTTGCCCATTTTAAAATAAACTACTGGACGAATTTACACCAAATTTACAAAAGCACGGTATTGGGACCAAGCTGCCGCTCCTGGTGCAAATTTGGTGAAAATCCGTCCCGCGGTTTTGGCTGTAGGCATGAGCAAAATTATTTTCCCATTGCGTCTATGGGAAAAAACACACATTTTGGGATCCCCCTATTACTTTGCCCCACTTCAAGAAAGCTCACCACACTTCACAGATTCAATCTGACGGGGCTATGGCTAGTATGCCCAAAGAAACAGAATATTGTGGCAACGGCCGACAGCCAGAGCCACTGGCCATGGCTGAAGGCAATGGCTAGTGGGCCCGTTTAAGAAACCTATTGGCCTGTAAAAAAAACGATGGTATAACAAAACCCTTGCAATTCACTGAACACACCTTAGTTAAGGTGCAGTTAAGTCCTGCAGATTTAATGCAACAAAACCCTTGACATTCAGTGGATGTGGGAAGTCCTGACCAGCTTAACTCAGCATGTTCTCGTTGCAAAGTCCATGAGCACATACATGATATGATATATGATATATCAGTGGGTAACTCCTGCATGTCCAGTTGCCTTTGCACTGCCTCTGGGCTCCCCAGCACTTAAGGGTCTGTATCTGCAACCCTACAGTCCCTTCTCTCTGCACTTATGAGCCACCCGCTGGCTGCACTTGTGAGTTAACTGAACTTCCCCCTTGCCCTCCCTCCGGGCACTTCTCGCCCTTCCGTCTTCACGCACATGCACAATCTGAATGACACAAGGCCTAGTAAGATCGTTATTTTGTCCTCTCGTTGTGTCCCCCTCCTTGTCTTGTCGCACCTAGAAAGACTTGTGTACAGGCGCGTTATAAATGCGACATCATGTATCATATGGCATTTCTAATGGTGTCTAGTCAAAGGATCGAATATAAAGGGTCCACAGGTCAAAGGATCGACACCAAAGGGTCGACAGGTCAAAGGATCGAATTTTTTATTTTTATTTTGTTCAAATTTCTTTTTTTGGGGGGGAAACGTGTTTTTTAGAAGAAAAAGGGGTTTGGGGGGAACCCCCCCAAAAACAAAAGTGAAAAAAATAAAAATCATTCGATCCTTGGACCTGTCGACCCTTTGGTGTCGATCCTTTGACCTCTCGACCCTTTTACTGTCGATCCGTTGACCTAGAACCATTTATAATGCACCTGTACACAAGTGTACAGGTGCAGGTGAGGAAAGGAAATTGATAAAGCGTGGGTAGCATCTATCAATGGCCTGAGGGCCCAGGTACAAGATGGTGCCATTCTTAGAGCAGTGGAAGGGCCCAAGAGGGCCTCCCACTGGGTGACACCATTAATGGGAGAAGAGGGAAAAGAAGAGAGAACAGAGACCATATGGGGGGTCCATAGGCCTGGAGAGGGAACGACAAAGAGGATGTTGGTAAGGGTCTGTCTGGAGGAAGCACTTGTGTAGGCATCCGTGTTAGGGACGCCTGCTTTACAGACAAGGATGTTCCTTTTTAGCTTGTTCCTGCCAGACTTAGTGAGAGGGATAAGATAGTCAAAATAAAAGCAATTAGAGAAGATGGGTGGGACAGAGAGCACCATAGAGGGTGCGGGGGGGGAGCCCAGGCATGGGAGGGAGCAGGTAGTGCAGGGGGCCGGACAGGATGGAGGACACGAAAGGGAGGGGAAAACAACAAACAACAAGAACAATGGACCTGTGAAATCATATGCAATTCAGAGACAACAACAAAGCACAGGGAAAACAATCAGATGCAATTCAGAAACAACACCAAAGCACAGAGCAAAACAGGGTACCTAGGAGTAAAGAATGCAGATGCAATACAGAACCACCAGCAAGGCACAGGGCACAACAGCGAACCTAGAAGTGAAGAATTCAGGCATGTAATGCCAAAACCGTACAGAACAACACAGTATCAAAACTTTAGCGAGCAACACAATCTCAAAGCTGTGGGGAACATTAATACCATTAACAAGGCACAATACACTGTTAATACAGTACACAATAGATCAAGGGAGGGGCTACGATAAAAGGGAAGGTGAGAACAAAGGGGGGAGTGGAACAGGATGCAGGGACCTATTATGCGAGGGAGCGCACGTGGCAGGACAGGCAGGGGAGTGCGCATGGCCAAGTTGCGAAGGAGCGTACGCTGTCTGAGAATGCGGGGGATATTATAAGAGACGGGATTCACAATTACATATAAAATGGCATTATGGGGGACATCAATGAAGGGTGCTGAGATAGGTTGGTCATGACTTCCGACATCTGCTGAATTTCTAGGGTTTTGTTGTGTTAAATTGGCCCAACTTAATTGCACCTTAACTAAGGTTTTTCCAGTGAATATGTATACATTTAATGAAAATAATGTGTTAAAGGGACATTATGGCTAAATTGCACTAATAAAAACATTTGAAATTCAGAAGAAATAGCATTTTTAATGGGACATTGAGATTAAGTTACTTTTTAAAAAATCTTTCAAATTCAAAGAAAATACTTTGTTAAAGCAACGTTGTGGTTGCAGCTCAAAATTGAAAAACCAAAGAAATTTGCCAATTTTGGTAAGCTACGCAACCATAACTCACGCCCCCACCATGCTCTCTTCAGGCTAACCAAACCACCCCAGCTAAGGACCTGACAACCATCTCAGAGTAGACATTGGACATAGATACAGGCCAGGCCCAGTGCCCATTTTAACCCCGTAGCCACGCCTGGGACAATCTGGCCACTGACCATTGCCACAGGCCATTTATCAGGCCCCAAATATATAAAACTATTTTGTGTACCTACATTTTGACACTTTTGAAAAAATAAAGCACTGGATGGATTAACACCAAATTAGCAAAAGCATGCTTTTGGGACCTGGCCAAAGATCCTCACACATGTTTGGTGCAAATCCATCTCCCGGTCCGCACTGTAGCCACAAGCAAATTGTTGTTGCCATTCAAGTCTATCGGGATTTTGAATGTTTTTAGACCACCCTACAACATTGCCCCTCCTTGACAAAACTGCACCAAACTGCAAAAATATTAATTCATGTCTATATTGTTTTTGCTAGGTTTCGTGAAGATTTGTCAAATAGTGCCAACGTTAAAAACCACCAAAAGACTGCTCTTCACTGACCCTCCCTACAACTTTGCCCCCTCTTATGAAAACACACAAAACTTAACAAAAATATTCAACTTCAGGTCTATTTTGTTTTCACAAACCTTTGTGTGGATTCCTCAAACCAGCACCAAAGTTATAAGCCACCCAAAAACTGCTATTTGCGTCATTTTAATGTATATATGGACATATATATGGATGAATGTCCTCAAACATTTATCAAGTTTGCAAATATCACAATGCCCCTGAACATCTGAGATGTTCGCGGACTTCAGAAAAGAAGAAACACTGCTTTTTTGGCTTTTTTGGACATATTCCAGCCCCCCATTTCACCCTTTTATCTCCCCAGACATTCTTTAATTTCTAAGTCAAGTTTATTGTTGTGTTTTTTAATATCAGTTTACTAGGGGTGTAGTTCGCAAATTTAACATGCCATCCTTTTTTAATGTTTTGATGCACCTCATGTTTCTTAATTGACCAATCAGTGCCTTTACGTGATGTCAGTGAATGTTACACAGCTTCCTGATTGGTCCAGAGTCATCCATGGACATTGAATTAGGAAGTGAGTCAGCGGACTGAACCGAGATATTACAAATTTGTATTGACCCACGTTTTGTATTTTTTAAATCTAATCGATGGATTACCACCGCAATTGCAAAAGCATGCTTTCGGGACCAGACTACTACTCATTGGGCAAGTTTGGTGAAAATCTGTCCGGCTGTTCAGACTGTAGCAGTGAGCAAAATATTTTCACAGTCAAGTCTATCCAAATTTTGAAAAGTTTGGGACCCCCCCTACAATTTTCCTCACCTTTTATGAAACTGCACCAAACTTTGCAAAGCAAATCCAGAGTCAGGCCTGTTTTTTTTGTTGCAAAGTTTCGTGTGGATTTGTTGAACAGCGCCAGAGTTATAAGCCACACAAAAACTGTTCTGCCTATGGGTAGGCCAATTTAACCATAACTACAGAGTCGGTACTGGTCGCTACCTGTAATATAAGTGTTTTTATAGGGAGATGTTACTATGATTCTTTGACTTTCTGAAAACTCTAATAACCTGTATGAAATTTTCCAAAGATATTCTTGAAATTAGCTCCTCAAAAGTGGAAAGTTTGGTGCAAATTCAACCAAGAGTTTAAAATGTACTAAATGTGAAAAAGGTGTTATTTAATTTTTGCATTGGTTTTCCCTTAAGGAAAATGTGCAGTCATGTATTGGGCGTACAGCTTAAATCTCTGGACACATTTCTTTCAGGAGCATCAAAAAATGGGTCCAAAAATTGTGCACAAGTGCCTTTTGTTGGCTTGGTGATAATCCCGCAAATAATGTTTTTAATAATTTGGTGGAGAGCGGGGTGGCAACATCATATTTTATATTTCCATTAGTGTATTGCAGAAACTGAGGCTTTTCATAGATGAAATCTGCCATTTTTAGTTTTGGCTATTATGTGACATTAACACACCACCTACAAGCCTTAAAGCCAGGTGAGAGATGGCATATGAGGATGGCCACAAAGTTTGAAGGTGTTGGTTAGTTATTTTGCCATCCATTGACGGTCCAGGGACATGCAAATTCATAGTCCCTTCCCATCCACTTCCTGTCCCACCCCACCCAAAACACACTCTTATGGGATCTTTTTTTAGCTAGCTTTATCAAGTAGCAACATCAAACTGTGTGCTTGAAATACTTGCCAGTGTTATTTCAAAGCTGTCTTCTAAGAGTTAATTTCCTGATAGATGTGTAAGCAATATGAATGTCTTTCACTGAAGCATGGGCAAAACCAACAGTTTTGTCTTGTGTATAGGCATTTGTCAGGCACTACTATTTCATGTCCAAGTACTTCCACCATTTTTTAGATGCAAACAATAATGACTAGTTAGTACCATTATGGCAGTGTCTGCACAAAACCCCAAACTGTTTTTCAGTAATGTGCGGTCTTCTTACGAGAATTCTGCAAGAAGAGGAATTCATGATGTGCTTACTAGGAAGGATCGATGGAGATTTTTCCCTTCTGGGTGGAATTGTTGAGGTTGCAACATTAGCAATTGGGAAGTTTGATAGTGTGGTGGGCTATGGAATACTATGTTTTCCATTCAATTGTCCTTTTGTGAAAAAAGTGATGTTCTAACAAGAATGTGATTTAAAAAATAAAATAAAAAACATTAGGTGCATCATGGTAGTATGAACGTGGTTGGAAGCTCTTCCACCTTAGGTCTGAGCCCCCCCCACCCTTGTGCAATCCATGGGCTAACTGATGAATTTGCAGATGACATCCCCAATGACTTAAAATATGACATTGCTGTTAATGTTAATGTTAAAGGATATTTGTATCGCGTACTATCACCACCGGAGTGGTCCCCTGGCGCTCTGGCGGATCTGAAAAGGAAAGGGGGTGGGGGTTGAGTTAGTGGGGAACGAGCAGGATAAGAGCACGAGAGCAGTGCTGTGCTGTTGGCAGCTTCAGTTCCCTTAACACTGTTCGCTGAGCTTGGCAGTGCTCTCCGTTCGGTGGCCGTCGTGTGCTGTTGTGCATAGCTATGTGTGGTTTGTTTTGTTGTTGTGGTGTAGTGAAGTTTGTGCAGTTTGTTGTGCTTTAGGGTTGGCAAGGCTTGATGACACCATCCACTGTTGCTAAAAATCAATGCCCAGCTCTTCTCATACCACACTCTGGTTCTCCCCCATCCTTGCTCTTAACACTTAACTGCAGGAGTGGGCCGAAACTACAATGACTCCTCATGGAATTCAGGATGAACATCATACCTAACCCACGCAAAACTCCCACAGTTCAGAAATGCCTTTCTCATCACATCCATGTACTAAAGTAATGCCACACACCTCTCAGGTTATTACTCACAATATACACTCATGTAAATGGTAAAGGCCTACGTCCAATTCTCTTTCATTACTGACACCCTTGGTCTCCTTGCCAGCACACTATATCCCTCTTTGGACACCTACTTAGCCCTTACCTTCCTATGGAGTAACCTGAAATCTTCCACAAACTCCCCCTACCAAATCTTCTCCTTAGTTGTCTGCATCAGATGTGAAACTAACGGTTTAGTTATGCGAATATAAGTCAACTTCTTTCCCTTTACCTCCCCTTGATCCTCAATCTTAACTTTGTCATTTTCTCCTTGGGCACCAACTCTCCAGGTGTTAGCCCCTTTTCCTGCTCCCCTGCTTCCCAGCTGTCCTTCATCCTCTCACCTTCTTTTGACCCCTACCCCCCTTGCATGACCACAGTGTTCACTGCCACATCCAACTTCTCACCTTCCGCTGTGCAGCTCCATATCCACCTTCCACACACACCTCATTTCCACCACATCTGCCACCCCCACAGCTTGGCCCCTGCCAGTCCCTCTCCCCAAGTGCCCCAGCCTTCTGGTTCCACCCTTGCTGCACCCAACTTCCCCCCCATCTTCTGCCAGGACAATGACCAAACCCGACCATGCTCATCTCTCTGCAACCTGGCCTTCTGTCTTCACCAACCTGGACAGCCCAGTTCCCCTCAGGCCTGCACCTGCCACATTTGGACTCCTGCTACGGGACAAAAACAACATCTACTGAGCAACTCTGCATGACACCAGACCCCCTCTCTCCTCTGGCATCCTTCTACCATGGCCATCCGCTATCTTTTCCCCTATATACGTACCTGCCCTTCTCATCCCCTGCTCCACTGTCTTCCCTTTTTCAATAATCATGCCCTAGCCCTTCCTCTAAATCATCACTGCACGATCAGGCTCCTCATCTGACCTTGCACTGTACCAGTCCAAATAAACCATTCCACTCATACCTGGCTGCTCCACATCCTTCCCAGCAGGGGGCGTCCACCCACACACTCCAAGTCAACATCCTGGGGGAAGCCGCCTGGCTGTCTGCCAGCCACTCCGAAAAGGTGAGGGCCCTCTCCCCTTTTTCTGCTAAATACTGAAGGGCTGTTTTTTCTGTCATTTTGCTGCTGATATTATGGGAGCTGTCCCAGGCCTTCCCCTGCTGTGGTTAACTGTGGGTGATGCTCCCCACTCATTCCCTCCCTTCATTCCACACTTGCAGGGGCTGCCTCTCACCTACTCTGCTATTCACTCCACTATTCCTTCCTCCTGGCGCACACCCACCACTCTCTTGCCTGTCACTGGTTTTGCCCGCTGCAACTTTGTCCTTCTCAACCATCTCTTCCAACTCCGAAGCCTGCCTCACCTCCGCCCCTCCAACAGAGGCCACCCATATTACTCCCACTTTGCTCCCCTAAGCGCCAATATCAGTCCTTTTACATGTACCATCCTCCTAGTGATATTCCCCCTGCTAATCCTATCCCCTTTCCTGAATAAAATTATTTCTTCTCTGGATGCCCTACATGTGGGTTACATGCCACCACCTCAGTGAGGGCCCGGTCCGAGGCTATGCTCCTCTGCGGTATTCCCCTTCTCTCACCTTGCCCTCCCTCTCCCGTGATGTTTGCCACCACCACCAACTGTGCCCTCGCTGCTCTACCAATCAAGCTCAAGTCCTCTATTAGAGCCTACGGATCCACAGCACCCTATTGGTATGAACGTCCATCGTCCCAAACGTGAGAGAAAATACAAACTAAGGAAGCTCATAAAACATCAAGCTGATACCACACTAAAGGCCAGAAGTCCAGACGGCATGTATAATGCACAAGCCTTATGTGAAGTTGACAAGGAAAAAGACTCATTTCTGAGACCCCTCTTTGACGTAAGATAGACAGTAGCCAGAAATGCACATACACTGCCTTGGCCCCCACGCTGTGGAACGCACTCCTACCCCACATCCGACTCACTGAAGACCTCATGTCTTTCTGCAAATTACTGAAAACTTGGCTCTTCCCCTAAAACCGACCCCGAACTCAAACTAACTCAAACTGGATAACAGTATCTCAATGACTTTTGCCCAAATGCTAGATCATAAATAGTGATGCAGCATCATGATCCGAGCGAGAAATCGAAAACTAATAACCTCTAAGGTTAGCTAAAAAGGACAAACAAAAGAAAATGAGTAAAAAGGATAAAACCTGCGAGGTGGATAAAAAGAATAAGTTGTACGAGAACAGTAAAGTGGCTGAAATTAATGAAATGGATGAAATAAATGTAATGGACAAGAGGATCAATGTGGACGAGAGAAATAAAATGGATAACAGCAATTCAACTAACTCAAACTACTAGATCATAAATAACAAAAAAACAAAAAAACAATACAACATTAAGATCCAAGCGAGAAATCGAAAACGAATAACCTCTAATGTAAACTAAAAAGGACAAACATAATTGAATGAGTAAAGTGGATCAAAGCAGTCAACTGGATAAAAAGAATAAATTGTGTGATAGAAGTAAAGTGGTTGAAATTAATGAAATGGATGAAATAATTGCAATGGCCCCCTGGCTGATTGCAAATGTGTAGAGCGGATGAGAGCGTAGAGCGGATGAGAGCGCAGAATGAATGAGGGCATGGAGCGGATGAGAGCGTGGAGCAGATAAGAGCGTGGTGCAGATGTAGGGTGTGGTGCGGATGTAGGGTGTTGAGCAGATTTAGGGTGGTGAGCGGATGTAGGGCGTGGTGGTGTTGAGCAGATGTAGAGTGTTGAGCAGATTTAGGGTGCGGTGGTGGTGAGCTGATGTAGGGTGTTGAGTGGATGTAGGGTATGGTGCGGGTGTAGAGTGTGGAGGGGGTGTAGAGTGCGGAGCGGGTGTTGAGTGTGGAGCAAACGAGTGAAGTGGTTGGAAGGAACGGGTGAAGTGGTTGGAAGGAACGGGTGTAGTAGGTGGAAGAAACGGATGAAGTGGGTGGTAGGAACGGAGGATTGATCTGGAAAAAAGGGTGATGTATATGGACGAGACGGGTAAAGTATGTGGAAGGAACGGTGAAGTATGTGGACAAAATAGGTCAAGTATGCTGAATGGAATGGGTGAAGTATGTGGATGGAACCAGTGAAAGGGATGGATCAAGAGAAAAATGTGGTTGGAACGGAGGAAGTATGGGGTTGGAGCTGGTGAAGTATGTGAGTGGAACGGATGAAGTGGGTGGAACAGATGAACTGGGAGAAACAGATGAACTGGGAGAAATGGATGAACTGGGTGGAACGGATGAACTGGGTGGAACGGATGAACTGGGTGGAACGGGTGAAGCAAATGGTCGGAAAGGGTGAAGCATGTAGATGGAAAGGGTGAAGTATGTGGATGGAACACATGAAGTATGTGGATGGAATGGGTGAAGTATGTGGATGGAACGGGTGAAGTATGTGGATAGAACGGGTGAAGTATGTGGACGGAAAGGGTGAAGTATGTGGATGGAACACGTGAAGTATATGGATGGAACACGTGAAGTATGTGGATGGAATGGGTGAAGTATGTGGATGGAATGGGTGAAGTATGTGGATGGAACTGGTGAAGTATGTGGATGGAACGGGTGAAGTATGTGGTTGGAACGGGTGAAATACGTGGGAGGAACGGGTGAAATACATGGGAGGAATGGGTGAAATATGTGGGAGGAACAGGTGAAGTATGTAGATGGAACGTTTGAAGTATGTGGATGGAATGGGTGAAGTATGTGGATGGAATGGGTAAAGTGGGTGGAACAGGTGAAGTCGGTAAAACGAAAAGTGTGTGGACGAAACAGGTGAAATGGTAGAATGTATGAAGTAGGTGGATGAATGGGTGATGTGGGTGGAACCAGAGAAGTGGTTGGAATGGGTGAAGTGGATGGAATGGGTGAAATGGGTGGAACCGGTGAAGTGGACGGAACGTGTGAAGATGACATATGTGGATGGATGATGCATGGAGAAAGGATAACGTGGGTAGAACGAATGAAAGGAGCAGACCAGATGATGAAGGGATGACATGCATAGATCAGACGAAGTGCACTGATCAGAAAGAATACATAGAACTAATCGAAGTGATAGTGCGCATAGAACTGAGCAAGTTCATACAACGGATGGAATGCCCAGAACAGATAGAGGACACGGAATGGACACTGTACAAAAATGATAGAGTGCATGGAATGATATGAAGTGCATAAAATGGTTGGAGTGCATAAAATGGTTGGAGTGCATAAAACAGAGTGAATAGAACGGCTTTGAGTGCATGGAATGGCTTGGAGTGCATGGAACAGCTTGGAGTGCATGGAACGGCTTGGAGTGCATGGAACGGCTTGGAGTGCATGGAACGGCTTGGAGTCCATGGAACGGATTGGAGTGCATGGAACTATTGGAGTGGGCTTGATCTCTAGCACCTAAGGTAAACCACCATATTACATCTCCACTCTTACTCTCTTCTTTACACCACCACTCAACTAGAACACAGCGATACTATGACACAATTCGGTATAGCTGTTCTCATACCATCCTTTGCCTCATATCCCCCATCAACCTAACTAAACACTGCTGGTTACACACCCTCCAGCCTAGGCATTCTCCTCAGGCCTAACGCAGCCAGAATCGGTCTGGATAACAACCTGCCAGAACGAACACATACTCTTGATCTCTCAACCACCACACCTACCGCTAAGAAGCAGCTATCACACAAATGCTACACCAGCTGCACACATATCCGGTGCTCACACGCGCCTTTATGACTCTCTCTATTCTCTCTCTATTCTCTCTACTGACTTACTTCGGTTCCCGAGGGTGTTCAACCTACCAGCGCCCTGAGACAATACCAATGGTACATAAGGCTCTATATAAATGTAAAGTAACATAACATAACTTCGAATTTAGTTCCTGTAGGATGATAGCAAAGATGAATAATGAGTGAGCAAACATTAGCTCTAACCAGACACACATGCACACATCCGCACACACAAGTGAACAGGATAAAGACATGACTATTTCAAGAAGTGATATAAGCACCCATTAGAAACACTAAAAGGTAGAAAATATAAAACATGACATAAGTATATCTAACATCCTTTTGGTGTGTAATACATAGTGTAGGCCTCAGAATAATGGTAGTTTAGTAGGCCATTTAGGTGTAACAGGCCTCAGAAATACATGTATTATTCCACACAGTAAAATGCATCGAGTTTCAGCACAAACTAGAGACACACACACGCAAGGTCAGCAGCCATGGACAGGGTGTAAAGTTGCGCTGCGATTGGTCAGAGCAGAGAGGCAAACCTCATTCCCAGGCTCCAGAGGAGGAGTAGTGACTTAATTAGGTGTTACACCCGTTCTCATGTGCTCTTCACAAAGTTGTAAGAGATTCACAGGGGCTGGGCTTGGAGCAGAAGGGCAGCAGGTTCCCAGGCCTGGAGTAAATGTAACATGTAACCAGTAATGTGCCTATCCAGTGCTTTAGAAACTAGCAAGATGAATGGCACAGCTGTTGAGAATAAGAAAGTAAGCAGAAGCGTGCACAAGGCAAGTTGATCAGGGAGAAGACACATACTGCCCCTGTAGGAAAACATCCACCTAGGAGAGGAATTACAAATACAGAACAACGTGAACACCCCAAACAAGGAAGTGATCGGTAGTCAGGACAATGGGAAGCCAAAAGATCCTTGTACATAATAGGGAATATATTAATGATTACATATTGATTCCTGACAACCCCTGAATTATCGGTATTCATAAGTAATAGGGCCATTCACCTTCACGCATATAAAAAAAACATTTTAGATGTGCACATGGTCCTGGAGGAAAAGGCCAAGAAGCCTTCCCCGTGAAGTTATGAAGACACATCCCGGGAAAGGAAGGAGAAGAGTGACATGTTTCCAACAAGAAGTCGCAATACTTGCTGTCAATTGAACAGTCACAGCGGTGAGAACGGTAAGTCAGCACCAACCTTTGAGTCCCATGAGAAAGGATGTGAAGCATTCTTTTTTGTTGCCACACTGCCAATCGTATTGCAACAACTTTTTTGTTGTCGCAATACGATTGGCTAATTATGATGGAAGCGACCCACTCCGAACCTTTGAAGAGACATAGCCAATGATCAACCAAGTTGTATGTGCAATATTTTAACCTGTCAACTATACAATCAAAATGGTGTGGAACTAGATGACCCCACCATGAGATATTTACCATGAAGTAGTCATCATAATGGTCACGATGGATAGGATAGGATGTAGGTGAAAAAATGAGAAAAAAGAATCAAGGTAGAAAAGACAGTTTTGTTTGGTTGAATTGTCAAAATGTTTGTTGGCTTTTTGCACTTTTTAAAAATAATGCAGGGGAGATCCCTTGCACCTCCCGCTCACTTCCCTCTATCTCAAGTTATACCCTCACCCCACCCCATCTATAATTTGTTTGCAAAAATGTGCACACGCTTTGAAAAGATGTGACAAAAAATAAATCAGTCTTTTCTACCAAAATGTTATTTTCTCTTTAGTTTTTTTTTTACGGATGCCGACAGGGTAGGCCAATATGGCGAGGTATTGTATAGAATCACCTATAGCACAACCCAGACTGTCCATTCAGTGAATGTGAATTTACATGCAGCTTCAAACATTGTGTAAGAATCAACTCCATTTCTCACTATATAAACAAGCATTTATTGCTGTAATGATGAATGATTCATGAATTATTTCCAACTGCGGTTGCATGTAAAACTTTTTTTTTCATGCACCATACACTTTGTTGGTTCATTGGATTATTTTTTAGCCTTACCCTACAACCTCCTTCTATCTTCCCTGCCACTTGTGAAGCTTGTTAAGCTAGCTGAGTAACACCCCCTACAATTCCAACTACTGCTCTTGGGCCCCGGGATCCCCTACAGCCACCGTCTTTACGGTCTCCTCCCTAAATACTCGCACTTGCACTCCCACCCATGGGGCTAAGGGAGATTGCTGCTTTACTGCAGGATCCTCAACCTCACTTTCCCTGGGTGAGTGACCTGCTTGCGTTCCTATCCTCTCTCCCCAAACCCCTCAGTGCTGCATGAGAAGTCGCTCAGGCCCCCTCACCTTATTACCCACACTTGATGCAGGCAGTCCTCTCTGGTTATGCCGCGGGCTGGCTGCTCACCGTCCATGCCGCCAACTGACATCTGTCTACCCCTAACTCCTACAAGGCTATCCAGGTACCTCCCAGTCCTGTCTGGGGAGACATCCAGCAAAGGCAGAGGACTGCCATAGTTCTATTTTGCCTGTCCCATGGCCCCGAACCATTCTCTACTGATGGTCCCTCTCCCAGCCCCCAACAACCATGCACATGGCCATGCTCCCACTCACCTGCCAGGGACTGGCCAGCCCCTGGAGGGGGCGCTAGAGGGACAGCCTTCCAAGCAGGCCGCCCCTCCGACCACCCACCCGGGGGTACTCAACTCCTCCCCTCTCCTAAGGGAGGCAGAAGTGGCCATTCTCCTGCGGCCAGCCATATCCTGCCTGTGTTCAGGGAGCACTCATAAGGCTGTGGGATACTTGTCCTAACTCACTTTCTGGCAGCCCCCACAACAATGGGCATGCTCAGAGGACGAGAGCCACAGAGGGCGCACACATGTTTGAGTGCGCTTGCAGGATGTTTAACTGGGGGTTGTACAGTTGGGGTAAGGAGTGCCGCTATCCCCATAAATGTGTGGTGGAGGACACCCAGCGGCAGAATGTTACAGGTCAGAGGGCATCCCTACTGACCCTTGGAAAGAGGAACAAAGGGAGGTTCATCCAAATGTTTAAATAGGATGGAGCTTACACTGACGACCTGTGCTTCAGCCCAGAAGGAATTGCTGTTCTGTTGATTGTCTTTGGTGTTTAGTAATTTGTGACACATTTCGGTGTACTGCCAGGTGAAGAGATATGGGTTATAGGGCATTGGTTTGGTTCGGGCTGATAATTATGCCCCGGCAAATGTGGCATGGAGCCCTCTCCTACGCTGGATTAGAAAACAATTTAGAAGATTAACCATTAAGAAAGGTAGGGTGCAAGGGGTTGCCTTGGTGAGAATGACTTACTGTTCTGGGGGCATTGAATGTTACGGGGTGGGGGGCATGCCCAAAGTGTGGCGGGTTTACGGGGTGGTCCTAGCCGGGGAGGAGTTTTGACGCTGTGGTTTCGGGCACAAGTGGGACCATATGGCCCCATCCGAGACATGATTGGGGTTAGAAGGGCACTGACTCCCTTCCGGATAGTTTCAAATCCTTGTCAACTGAATGCAGTTGGCCCGGGTTTATTACTGCCTGGCAGTTGCTAACCAGATGCGGAAGTCCGCTATGTCGCAAACCGGAAGTGATGTGTGTCATCCAAGGAAGGGGTGGATGTCCGCTACCTTGGAAACCAGATGTCACAAGTGTCACCTGAGGAAGAGGTGGAAGTCCGCTACCTGGCAAACCGGAAGTGACAATTGTCACCCAAGGATAATAAATCTCCTTGCAAGCCCAGGAAATCCAAAAGGGCCCCCTGAGAAATGTGCTGACATTGCGTTGCTTAGGAGGCTGGGACCACCCCCATATTTGTTTGTTTGACCCAATAAATGTGATCTTGTGTTTCCAAAAATATACATTGTGTCTGTGGTTATTTTGACTGGGAAAGTAATCATTGCATCTATGTCTGGGATATGGGGGGGGGGTAAAAGTAGGGGTTGGCCCCGCTATGGAAAACTGGCATGATCAAACTCCTGCGCACCAAAGCCTGCACAAGAGCAACCCAGACTCCTCCCTACTCATCACTCGATCGGCGCCCGACCTCCCAGACACTACTACAGCCTCGCGGCACCACAACGTTCCCCAGAGTCTTCCACCCCCTAGGCCCTCCCTGCAACCAGCTTGGTTCCCACACCGTGCAGGTTCAGGAAACACGTTTGGTTGTAAATGCTTACTGTTCCCGAACCTTTGCCAGACGCTGTTTAAATAGCTTGCAGGGGCACTCCGCAGCAGCCAAACCTGACCTTGTAGATGCAAAAGATGAGGGTGCTGAGTAGACATTAATGTGAGGAGCATGGCGGAGTGGTTTTCATAGACCTCTTGCTACTCTGGGGAAGCTGTATGGTGCTAAATCGGACGTCTGAAAAATATGAGCAAGAACCTTTCTCTTCATTAAGGTTTGAACTGTGGTACCCACCTGCTGTGCTCAGTAACTCTCCCTTAATACTTGTGCACACGTGGAGTCTTCTGCCACATGCGGAAGTCCTTCTTTTTTGTCTAGGAGGAAAAGCTGCTGAGAGAAGGGAAATTGTTGGGCCACCATTGTACATGAAGGAACTAAACTGCGTATTTTCAGACAGATTCTTATATGAAAAAGCCATAATTAATTATGCTGAACCATGTTCATGAATGAGTGAAATGTGACTACATATGTTTCGACATGCTCCAAAATGACTGAAATAAAAGAGCGAATTCAAGTTAAATCATTTCAACATAGGCAAGAAGTCAAAATTAATTTCCAGAGTTGTGTTAAGTGGAGGTTTCAAAAATGTCACATTTTATGATCCACTTTTCCGCAATGTGTTAATTTCCCATTCAGTAGCATTGAATGCCCCAATCACTGATTGCTAAAGGAGTGGCTGTGCACATTTGGTGGTGTCTAATTATTTAATTAAAAACACATGAAAGTGAGCCCCCACTCTTCCTCCCAAGGGGGTGGCATTAGAAGACAGCTGTGAGTAATGAAGAGCTCTCCAACAATATGACAGCAATAAAGACTCCCCGCCACCCACCCCATCACAAAAACTGCTCAGCTGAAGGCCTCACTGTCTTCCACCCGTGGCTAATTGACGTACAATTAAGGAGGAAATCGTCGCCCTGATGCAGGCAAGTTTAAAGCAACATAAATTGCAAGCACTGCGCGAGGAGGCTGAATGCAGGCATAGCGTGTCGGTGGCAACACCTCCGAGTTTTTTTTAAAGAATCGAGTAATTGTCACATTCTTGGAAAGACAAAGGGTAGCTCATTTTTATAGCACGGAAGCATTTCCAAAAGAAGAAATGATCCATAAAAGCAAAGGGCTGCAAATAGTTTTTATTATGAAAGGACAGCGATCATTCTGGTTCTTTCTAACTAGCCATTCCTTGTCCATTAAAAGGCCCAGACAACTTTTAAAATATATACAAATGGTAGACACATGTGTTATTGCTGGAAAAAGAATGATGGATTCATTAAGCTTCTTTAAAACGTCTTAAACGACTTGCAAACTGAAGCCAGCATTAAATCTGCGGGTGCTACAGAGCAACAAAGTTACCGTTTTCTTTGCATGTCCATACAACCTTTGTTTTCAGGTGTATTTTTTGTCATTGAGAGTTTCTATTTTTTTTGCTTTGGATTTATTGTCACTAGCTTTTATGATGGCAAATGTAATATTACATGTGCTATTGTAGTCTTATAGCCTGCTTGTGCCGGTGTCAGAAAATAAACGTCCCCCTGAAATTCTGAAATGGAATCTCCCACTGTGAAATACATTCTCCCCATTACAAGAAATTTATTTCTTCTCATTTTGAACCCTTAACCATCTGGCATTTTTTAAAACTAAGTCTTTACTCTTATAGGGCAGGTTTTGGAAAAGTCCCGCCAGGCGAGGGAAGTCTCTATTTTGAAATATTGTTGAGCCTTCACCTTGAGGGGGAGAAGAGACTCTGTAGCAAAATAACCCCCCCACCCCCCTTGATGGGGGAGACGCTGTAGCAGAATAAACTCACTCCCTTGAATGGGACAATCTGTATCAGAAAAAACTCTCCCTCTTGTAGGGGAGACTCTGTAGCAGAATACAAACTCCCCTTGAAGTAGACTCTATATTACAATAAACTCTCCCCCTTGAATGTATCAGAATAAACTCTCCCCATTGAGTGGGGAACTCTGTATAAGAATAAAGTCTACCCCCTGAATGGGAGACACTATCAGAAAACACTCTCCCCCTTGATTGGGGAGACACTGTAGCAGAATAAACTCTACCCCTTGAAGGAAGAGACTATGTACCAGAATCAATTCTTCTTGATGGGGGAGACTCTGTAGCAGAATAAATTCTCCCGATTGAATGGGGGACTCTGTATGAGAAAATACTCTCCTCCATGTAGGGGAGACTCTGTAGCAGAATAAATTCTCCACCTTGAAGGGGGAGACGCTGTATCAGAATAAACTCACCCCTTGAAGGGGACATTTCATATAAGAATACATTCTCACCCTGGAAGGGGAGACTATATATCAGAATAACCCCCAACCCCCAACCTCCCCTTGAAGGGGATGCTCTATTTAAGAATAAACTTGCCCCCTTGAAGGGGAGACTCTATATCAGAATACACTCTCCACCTTGATGGGGACAATCTGTAGCAGAATAAACACACCACCTTGAAGGGCGAAACTGTATCAGAATAAACTCCCCACCTTGATGGGGGACACTCTGTAGCAGAATAAACACACACCCTTGAAGGAATCGACTCTGTACCAGAATCATCTCTACCCTTTAAGGGGAGACAGCATCAGAATAAGCTCTCCCCCTAGAAGAGGAGACACTCTATCAGAATAAACTCTGCTTCTAGATGGGGGAGACTCTGTAGCAGAACACAATCTCCCCCTTGAGTGGAGAATCTGTATTAGAAAAAAACTCTCTCCCTTGTAGGGGAGACTCTGTAGCACAATACACTCCCCCCCTCGAATGTGAGACTCTGTAGCAGAATAAACTCACTCCCTTGATGTATCAGAGTAAACTCTCCCCATTGAGGGGGGAACTCTGTATAAGAATAAAGTCTACCTCTTGAATGGGAGACACTGCATCAGAACACACTCTCCTCCTTGATTGGGGAGACTCTGTACCAGAATAAACTCTCCCCCTTGAAGGAAGAGACTATGTACCAGAATCAACTCTGCCTCTTGATGGGGGAGACTCTGTAGCAGAATAAACACCCCCCAAGGGGAGGCTCTGTATCAGAATACACTCTCCACCTTGATTGTGGAGAATCTTTATCAGAATAAACTCTCCCCCTTGAAGGAAGAGACTCTGTACCAAAATCAACTCTACCCTTTTTTTGGGAGACACATAATCAGAATAAGCTCTTCCCCTTGAAGAGGAGACACTGTATCAGAATAAACTCTGCCTCTTGATGGGGGAGACTCTGAAGCAGAATAAATACACCCCTTTTTAGGAGGAGAATCTGTATTAGAATAAAACCTCTCTTGATGGGATACACGCTTTATCAAAGTAAGCTCTCACCCTTGAATGGAAGACACTGTAGCAGATTAAACTCTCCCCCTTAAATGGGAGATTCTGTAGAAGAATAAACTCACCCCCTTTATGTGGGAGATGCTGTATCAGAATAAGCTCTCCCCATTGAGGGGGATACTCGGTATAAGAATAAAGTCTACCCCTTGAATGGGAGATTTTGTATCATAACACACTCTCCCCCTTGATTGGGGAGTCTCTGTATCAGAATAAACTCTCGCCCTTGAAGGAAGAGACCATGTACCAGAATCAACTCTGCCTCTTGATGGGGGAGACTCTATAGAAGAATAAACACAGCCTTTTGAAGGGCGAGAATCTGTATCAGAATACAAACTCTCCTTTGATGGGATAGACAATTTATCAAAAATAAATCTCCCCCTTGAATGGGAACTCTGTAGCAGAATAAACTCTCCCCTTGAATGGGAGACCCTGTAGCAGACTAAACTCACCCCCTGATGTGCTAGACCCTTTATCTGAATACTCTCTCCCCATTGAAGGGGGAGACTCTGTTGCAGAATACACTCTCCGCCTTGAGTGGAGAATCTGTATTAGAAAATAAATACTCTTCTCCTTGTAGGGGAGACTCTGTAGCAGAATACACTCTTCATGTTGAAGAGGGAGACGCTTTATCAGAATGAACTCCTCCCTTGAAGTGGACACTCTATATAATAATAAACTCTTACCCTGGAAGGGGAGACTCTATATCAGAATAAACTCTCCCCCTTGATGCGAGAGACTCTGTATCAGAATCCATTCTCCACCTTGATTTTGGAGACTCTTTATCAGAATAAACTCTACCCCTTGAAGGAAGAGACTCTATACTAGAATCAGCTCTACCCTTTTTTTGGGAGACACATCATCAGAATAAGCAATTCCCCTTGAAGAGGAGACACTGGATCAGAATACACTCTGCCTCTTGATGGGGGATACTCTATAGCAGAATGAATACACCCCTTTTAGGAGGAGAATCTGTATCAGAATAAAACCTCTCCCTTGAATGGGAGACTCTGTAGCAGAATACACTCTCCACCTTGACCGGAGAATCTGTATTAGAAAAAACTCTCCCTCGTACAGGGGAGACTCTGTAGCAGAATACACTCTCTGACCTCAAGGGGGAAACTCTGTATCAGAATAAATACCACCCCTTGAATGGAAGACTCTGTATCAGAATGTACTCTACCCCTTGATTGTGGAGACTCTGTATCAGAATAAACACCACCCCCAATTGAAGGGACGCTCTGTAGCGGAATACACACACCCCCTTGATTGGGGAGACATGGTATCAGAGTAAACTCTCCCTATTGAAGGGGGTATCTGTTTCAAAAACAACTCTACCCTTTTGAGAGGAGGCTTTGTAGTAGAATACACTCTCCCCATTGGGGAGATGGACTCTATATCAGAATAAAGTCTACCCCTTGAATGGAAGACTCTGTATCAGAATGTACTCTACCCCTTGATTGTGGAGACTGTGTATCAGAATAAACTCTACCCTTTAAGGGGAGACACAGCATCAGAATAGGTCACTCCCCCTTGAAGAGGAACCACTGTATCAGAATAAACTCTGCCTCTTGATGGGGGAGACTCTGTAGCAGAATAAACACCCCCCCACACCTTGAAGGAGGAGAATCTGTATCAGAATAAAACCTCTCCCTTGATGGGATAGGCACTTTATCAAAATAAGCTCTCCCCCTTAAATGGGACAATCTGTAGCAGAATAGACTCACCCACTTGATATGGGAGACACTGTATTAACCCTTCAATTGGAGGCTATGTATCAGAGTACACTCTCCCCCTTGATTGGGGAGACTGTATCAGAATAAACTCTCCCCTTTGAAGGAAGAGACTATGTACCAGAAACAACTCTACCCTTTAAGGGCAGACACAGCATCAGAATAACCCCCCCACTCCTTGAAGAGGAGACACTGCATCAGAATAAACTCTGCTTCTTGATGGGGGATTCTCTGTAGCAGAATATACTCTCCCCATTAATTGGAGAATCTGTATTAGAAAAAACTCACACCCTTGTAGGGGAGACTCTGTAGCAGAATATACTCTCCACGTTGAAGGGGGAGACTCTGTATCAGAATACGCCCCCCCTTGGAAGGGAACACACTGTAGCAGAATAAAGACACCCCCTGAGAGTAAGACTCTATGGCCCTCATTAGGACCCTGGCGGAAAGGGGTTTACGCCGGCGTAAACCATGGCGTACCTTTCCGCCCGACTACAAGTTCCCGTAGCGCCATGGTGATTTTTACGCCTGCTTTTTGCAGGCGGAAAAATCCATGGCGCTACGGGACTTGTTGTTAATTACGCCACCGTAAATTACGGTGGCGTAATTAACGCCTTCCCCACTCCCATTATACCCTATGGGGCAAAAATGGGAATGGGGAAGGGTAAATGGGGATTGGGGACTTACCGCCCCGCCAAGGTCGGAATGGGGCGGTAAGTCTGCCAACCCCCATGGCGGAGTTGGCAGCTTAGCGCCATGGACCATGGTGCAAATTGCACCATGGTCCTCCGCCAGGGTCGTAATGAGGGCCTATGTCAGAATACACTATCCCCCTTGAAGGGAGAATCTGTATCAGAAAAAACTCTCCCCCTTGAAGGGTATACTCTGTATCAGAATACACTCGCCCCCTTGAAAGGGGAGAATCTGTATCAGAATAAAACCTCTCCCTTGATGGGATAGCCACGTTATCAAAATAAGCCATTTCCCTTGAATGGGAGACTCTGTAGCAGAGAAAACTCTCCGGCTTGAATCGGAGACTCAGTATCAGAATACAGTCTCCCCCTTGATCTGATACACTGTATCAAAATAAACTCTACCCTTCAAGGGGGGAAACATTATCAGAATAAGCTCTCCCCTTGAAGAGGAGACACTGTATCAGAATAAAGTCTGCCTCTTGATGGAGGAGAATCTGCAGCAGAAAACACTCTCCCCCTTGAATGGAGAATCTGTATGTGAAAATACTCTCCCTCATGAAGGGGAACCTCTGTAGCAGAATACACTCTCCATCTTGAAGGGGGAGACTCTGTATAAGAAAAAACTCCACCCTTGAAGGGGACACTCTACATAAGAATAAATGTTCGACCTTGATGAGGGACACTCTGTAGCAGAATAAACACACACCCTTTATGTGGGAGACTCTGTATCAGAATAAACTCTCCCCCTTGAAGGAAGAGTCTAAATACCATAAACACCTATACCCTTTAAGGGGAAACACATCATCAGAATAAGTTCTCCCCCTTGAAGAGGAGACACTGTATCAGAATAAACTCTGCCTCTTGATGGGGGAGAATCTGTAACAGACTACAGTCTCCCCTTTGACTGGGGAATCTGTACTAGAACTCCCCCTCCACCCTCCTCTAGGGGAGACTCTGTAGCAGAATACACTCTTCCCCTTGAATGGGATACTCTGTAGCAGAATAAACTCACCCCGTGATGCGGGAGACCCTGTATCAGAATAAACACTCCCCATTGATGGAGAGACTCTGTATCATAGTAAAGTCTACCCCTTGAATGGGAGACTGTTTATCAAAATACGCTCTCCCCCTTGATTAGGGAGACTTTGTATAAGAATGAACTCTCCCCCTTGAAGGAAGAGACTATGTACCACAATCATCTCTACGCTTTAAGTTGAGAGACAGCATCAGAATAAGCTTTTCCTTTTGAAGAGGAGACACTGTAGCAGAATACACTCTCCACCTTGTAGGTTGAGACTCTGTATCAGAATGACCCCCCTCCTTGAAGGGGACACTCTTTATAAGAATAAACTCCCACCCTGGAAGGGGAGACTCTGTAGCAGAATATACTCTCCCCCTTGATGGGGGAGGCTCTGTATCAGAATACATTCTCCCTGTTGTAGGGGAGACTCCTATAGCTGAATAAATTCTCCTCTTGAAGAGGTGACACTGTATGAAATAAACTCTGCCTCTTGAAAAGGAGATTCTACAACAAAATAAAATCTCCATCTTGATTTAGAAGACCCTATTGTAGGGGGAATCTGTATCCCAAACAACTCTACCCTTTTAATAGGAGGCACTGTAGTAGAATACACTCTCCCCTTTGAAGGGGAGACTCTGTATCAGAATAAACTCACCCCTTTTATGGTGAGGACTCTGTTTCAGAATAAACTCTCCCCATTGAAGGGGGAGACTCCATATCAGAATGTACTCTCCCCTTAATGGAGGACACTCTGTAGCATAATAAACTCCCCCCCTTGAGGGTAAGACTCTATATAAGAATAAACGTGCCCCATTGAAGGGGAGACTCTATATGAGAATAAACTCTCCCATTTGATGGGGGACATTCTGTAGCAGAATAAACACACCCCTTGAAGGGGGAGAATCTGTATCAGCATAAAACCGCTCCCTTGATGGAATAGACGCTTCATGAGAAAAGCTCCTCCCCCTTGAATGGGAGCCTCTGTAGCAGAATAAAATCACTCCCTTGATGTGGGGAACCCTGTATCATAATTCACTCTCCCCATTGAGGGGGGAGACTCTGGGCCTCATTACAAGTCTGGCGGTAGCTGTGCCGGTAAATCCTCCAGGCTGCCACCGGACTTATGTATTTTTCCAAAACCTAGCTTCACGGAAACACCAGGCGATTATGACCACGTGGTTCCTGGAAGTCAGCCTCCTGGAAAATCGTTAATCCCCATTGAAATTGAGTCCCATAGGACTCAATCGGAATGGGGATGACGGTAGCACCGGCACTGTTATTAACGGTGCTGGTGCTACTGTGATATTCTGGGCGGGTGCCGTCCCGCCCGCCTGGTCAGACCTGGTGGGCAGGACGGCAGCTGCCCGCAGACTTGGAGTGTGCCAGTCTGGTAACAACGGTGCCAGTAGGCTTACCGGCACCATTGTTACAGGACCGGAACATTCGTAATGAGGCCCTCACTATCAGAACAAAGTCTACCCCTTCAATGGGAGACTTGGTATCAGAATACACTCTCCCCCTTAACTGGGGAGATTCTGTATCAGAATAAACTCTCCCCTTGAAGGAAAAGACTTTATACCAGAATCAACTCTACCCTTTAAGGGGAGACAGAGCATCAGAATAAGCTCTCTCCCTTGAAGAGGAGACACTGTATCAGAATAAACTCTGCCTCTTGATGGGGGAGACTCTGTTGCAGAATACACTCTGCCGCTTGACTGGAGAATCTGTATTAGAAAAAACTCTACCGCCTCTAGGGGAAACTCTGTAGCAGAATAAACTCTCCATCTTGAACGGGGAGTCTCTGTATCAGAATAACTCCCCCCCCCTTTGAAGGAGGAGACTCTGTATCAAAATATCCCCCCTTGAAGGGGACACTCTATACAAAAATAAACCATCATCCTGGAAGGGGAGACTCTATATCAGAATACACTCTCCCCCTTCAATTTTAGACTCTGTATAAGAATAAACCTCCCCCTTGAAGAGGAGACACTGTATGAGAATAAACTCGCTCTCTTGAAAAGGAAATTCTATAACAAAATACAATCTCCCTCTTGATTTGGGAGACCCTATTGAAGGGGGGAATCTGTATCACAAACAACTGTAATCTTTTAAGAGGGGGCTCTTAAGTAGAATACACTCTCCCCTTTGAGGGGGACACTCTGTGTTAGAATACATTCTCTCCTTGGTGGTGGATAATCTGTAGCAGAATAAACTCTCCCTCTTGAATGGGAGACTTTGTAGTATAATAAACTCACCTCTTTGATGGGGAGGAATCTGTTTCAGAATGAACTCTCCCCATTGAAGGGGGAGACTCTATATCAGAATGTACTCTCCCCTTGATCGCAGAGATGCTTTATCAAAATAAGCTCCCACCCCCTTGAATGGGAGACTTGTCCCAGAATAAACTCTTCCCCCTTGAATGGGAGACAAAATAGCAGAATAAACTCAGCCCCTTGATGTGGGAGACCCAGTATCAGAATAAACTCTCCCCATTGAGGGGAGAAACTCTGTATCAGAATAAAGTCTACCCCTTGAATGGGAGATTCTTTATCAGAATAGACTCTAACCCTTGATTGGGGAGATTCTGTATCAGAATAAGCTCTCCCTCTTGAAGGAAGATACGCTGTACCAGAATTAACTCTACCATTTAAGAGGAGACACATCATCAGAAGAATCTCTCCCCCTTGTAGAGGAGACACTGTATCAGAATGAACTCTGCCTCTTGATGCGTGAGACTCTGTCGCAGAATACACTCGCCCCCTTGACTGGATAATCTGGATTAGAAAAACTCTCCCTCTTGTAGGGGAGACTCTGTGGGAGAGTACACTCTCCACCTTGAAGGGGAGACTTTGTATCAGAATAAACACCCCCATTGAAGGGGACACTCCATACAAGAATAAACTCTCATTCTGGAAGGGGAGTCTTCATATCAGAATAAACTATCCCCCTTGATAGGGGACACTCTCCCCTTTGAGGGTAAGACTCTATATAAGAATACACTTGCCGCCTTGAAGGGGAAACTCTATATCAGAATACACTCTGCCCCTTGATGGGGGAGACTCTGTATCAGATTAAATTCTCCCCCTTGTTGGGGAGACTCTATAGCTGAACAAACTCTCCCCTTTGAAGGGAGAAGGCTGTATCAGAATAGACGCCCCCCTTGAAGAGGACACACAGTATCAGAATAAACCCTGCCTCTTGAAGAGGAAAATCTATAACAAAATAAAATCTCCCTCTTTATGGGGGAGACTATATCAGAATAAACTCTCCTCCTTGAAGGTGAGACTATGTAACAGAATCAACTCTGCCCTTTAAGGGGGGACACAGTATCAGAATAAGCCCACTACCCTGAAGAGGAGACATTGGGGGTCATTACGAGGTAGGAGGTAACCATGCTGCTATTAGCGGCATGGCTACCCCCTTACCGGGTACCGGGTTCCTTGAATGAGGAATTATCGGGCAATTCCAACCTTGGAGGGCCCGGTAATTGCTCATTCAAGGAACCCATCCCCATTCCCATTCCCATTTGAGCCCCCATAGGGCTCAATGGGAATGGGGAGGGTGATAACAACGGGCCCGTTAATAACTGGCCCGTTGTAAGCACCCTGGTCTGCTCGCGGGACCCGCTAAGGACACCTGGTTTTACCAGGTGGCGTTAACGAGTCCCACGAGCAGAACTCGTAATGAGGCGGTAAGGGGGTGACGGCTCCAGCACCTTTACCGGTGCTGTTAACCCCTTACCGCCTACCTCGTAATGGCACCCATTGTATCAGAAGAAACACTCCCCCTTGATGGGGGGGATTCTGAATTAGAATACACTCTCCCCCTTGTGGGGAGAATCTGTATCCGTATAAACTCTCCCCCTCTGTAGCAGAATACACTCTCAGCTTTGAGTAGGGAGACTCTGTACCAGAATAAACCCTCTCCCTTGATGGTATAGGCAGTTTATCAAAAAAGGGTTCTCCCCCTTTAATGGGAGTCTCTTTAGCAGAATAAATAATCCTCCTTCAATGGGAGACTATGTAGAGGAAGAAACTCACCCCCTTGATGGGGAGACACTTTATCAGAACAAACTCTCCCCATTGAGGGGGATACTCTATCAGAATAAGGTCTACCCCTTAAAGGGGAGACTATGTACCAGAATCAACTCTATACCCTTTAAGGGGATGCACAGCATCAGAATAAGCTTTCTTCCTTGAAGAGGAGACACTGTATCAGAATAAACTGTGCCTCCTGAAGAGGAGAATATGTAATAGAATAAACTCTCCCCCTTGATGGGGAGACTCTGTAGCAGAATACACTCCCCCTTGAGTGGGGAATATGCATTAGAAAAAGCTCTCCCACTTGTAGGGGAGACTCTGTTGCAGAATACACTCTCCACCTTGAAGGAGACTTTGTATAGAATAACCTCCCCCCTTAAAGGGTACACTCTATATAGGAATAAACTCTCACCCTGGAAGGGGAGACTCTATATCAGCACAATCTCTCCCCCTTGATGAGGGACACTCTGTAGCAGAATTCACACACCCATTGATGGGGATGACTCTATAGCAGAATAAACTTGCCCGCTTGAGGGGGAGACTCTATATAAGAATACATTCTCCCCCTTGATGTGGGATACTCTGTAGCATGATAAACATATCCCCTCAATGGGGTAGACTCTATAGCAGAATAAACTCCCCCCCCCTTGAGGGTAAACCTCTATATAACAATACACTTGCTCCCTTGAAGGGGAGAGTCTATTTCAGAACAAACTCTCCCCCTTGATGGGAAACACTCTTTAGCAGAATAAACATACCCCCATGTATAGGGGAGAATAAACTCTCCCCCTTGAGTGGTGAATCTTCATCAGAATGCAATCTCCCCCTTGAACGGAAGACTCTTTAGCAGAATACACTCTCAGCTTTGAGTAGGGAGACTCTGTACCAGAATAAACCCTCTCCCTTGATGGTATAGGCAGTTTATCAAAAAAGGGTTCTCCCCCTTTAATGGGAGTCTCCTTAGCAGAATAAATTATCCTCCTTCAATGGGAGACTATGTAGTGGAAGAAACTCACCCGCTTGATGGGGAGACACTTTATCAGAATAAACTCTCCCCATTGAGGGGGATACTCTGTATCAGAATAAGGTCTACCCCTTAAAGGGGAGACTATGTACCAGAATCAACTCTATACCCTTTAAGGGGATGCACATCATCAGAATAAGCTTTCTTCCCTGAAGAGGAGACACTGTATCAGAATAAACTGTGCCTCTTGAAGAGGAGAATATGTAATAGAATAAACTCTCCCACTTGATGGGGAGACTCTGTAGCAGAATACACTCTCCACCTTGAAGGAGACTGTGTATAGAATAAACTCCCCCCTTAAAGGGTACACTCTATATAGAAATAAACTCTCACCCTGGAAGGGGAGACTCTATATCAGCACAATCTCTCCCCCTTGATGAGGGACACTCTGTAGCAGAATACACACACCCATTGATGGAGCTGACTCTAGAGCAGAATAAACTCGCCCGCGTGAGGGGGAGACTCTACATAAGAATACACTCTCCCCCTTGATGTGGGATACTCTGTAGCATGATAAACATATCCCCTCAATGGGGTAGACTCTATTGCAGAATAAACCCCCCCCCCTTGAGGGTAAACCTCTATATAAGAATACACTTGCTCCCTTGAAGGGGAGAATCTATTTCAGAACAAACTCTCCCCCTTGATGGGAAACACTCTTTAGCAGAATAAACATACCCCCATATATAGGGGAGAATAAACTCTCCCCCTTGAGTGGTGAATCTTCATCAGAATGCAATCTCCCCCTTGAACAGAAGACTCTTTAGCAGAATAAACTCTCCTCCTTAATGGTGGAGACTCTGTATAAGAATAATCTGTACCCCTTCATGGTGAGACTCTCCATCAGAATACATTCTCCCCCTTGTTGGGGAGACTCTATAGCTGAATAAACTCTCCCCTTTGAAGGGGAAGACTGTATCAGAATAAACCTTGCCTCTTGAAGAGGAACATCTATAACAAAATAACATCTCCATCTTGATGGGGGAGACCCTATACCAGAGTAAACTCTCCCCCTTGAATGGGAGACTCCTTAGCAGAAAAAACTCACCCCCTTCATGGGGAAGACCCTTTATCAGAATAAACTCTCCCCTTTGAGGGGGGACTCTGTATCAGAATAAAGTCTACCCCTTGAACCAGCGGCAATGTACCATAATCAACCCTACCCTTTAAGGGGAGACTAAGCATCAGAATAAGCTCTGCCTCTTGAAGAGGAGAATCTGTAACAGAATAAACTCTCCCCCTTGATGGGGGAGACTCTGTAGCAGAATATGATTGCCCCCTTGAGTGGAGAATATACATTACAAAATCTCCCCCCACGCCCCATGTGCAGGGAAGACTCTGTAGCAGAATGCACTCTCCACCTTGAAGGGGGAGCCTCTGTATCAGAATAAACTCCCCCCTTTAATGGTTCACTCTACATAAGAATAAACTTTCACCCTGGAAGGGGAGACTCTATATCGGCATAAACTCTCCCCTTTGAATTGGGTCCCTCTGTAGCAGAATAAACACACACCCTTGATGGGGGAGACTCTATATCAGAATAAACTATCCCCCATGAGGGGTGAATCTGTAGCAGAATAAAATCTCCCCCTTGAAGGGTAGACTCTGTAGCAGAATAAACTATCCCCCATGAAGGGGGAGATACTGTATCAGAATTCCCCCCTCCCCCTTGAAGAAGAGACACTGTATGAGAATACACTCTTCCTCTTGAAAAGGATAATCTATAACAAAATAAAATCTCCCTCTCGTTGGGGGAGACTCTGTAGCAGAATAACCCCCCACCCCCAGTCAGAGATTCTGTATCAGAATAAACTCTCCCGATTGAAGGGGGAAACTGTATCACAAATAACTCCACCCAGTTACATTTTGAGTGTAGCTATTACATTGAACCTCACTGTAGTCATGGGCTTGATTCCAGGGGCCCCTTGAACTCTTCCTCCTTCTCTAATCTAGCTTCCTTTGAGTGCTCATAGTGTGGCAGGTCCCACATTAACCAATCTAGCCACCAGAGTGTGGAAACAGAAAAATAATATGAGGCCGGGAAGCCCAAAAAGAAACACACCAACACAGGTTACAAAGAAACATACAAGTGCTTTATTTCAAGCTACAACAGTTACCAAGTCAATTGACAAACGGATAGCTATTCGGCTCTCAGAATAACATAACAAACTTGAATGAGGGTTCGATGTGTTAGTGAGAGAGCGCATATTGGAATACTCGGGCCTTTTATACAATTTGTCCAGCCCTTGGCCAACCCTCTAGCGGGTTAACCATTCTGTGAAATATTTAATTCTGGTCTTAGGGTTCCTTGCCAGGTCAATCCTTCAATATATGCATTTCGATTAGTTTCGCTGATATAAGTAGTACATTTACATATAGGTCAACGGTAGGACAAGGTCTCTGTTCGCGACCCCGACAAGTGGCCTGCAGGCATATTAATTATTCAGTTGTACGGAGGTCACAATGGCCAGAATCTTACTCAGAATGTCATTTGGCCTCCATTTTGATGTTCAGGGTGACTTCTACATATCAAGAGAACCTAAAATGGCGGCTCAATCCAAGATGGCGGCTTACATTGGTTTCTCTAAGGTCAAGACCTTGCCGTGGAGTTTGTTCGCACATGATGTTTAGACAACTTGGCGTAGGCCAAAACACATACAATTGTTACAATAGGAGGCATAATATTGTTTCTATTCCGACAAGAGTATACGCAACAGACTCTCCATCATGCCAACCAACTCCCAGATCGGAGGGACACTTTGGCACACCAGAAACACTGCCAACCCCACCTGCCCACCTCTCCTTCCCTCGCACCCTCCACACACCTAGCCTTTGGGGGGAAGCACCCACCCTCAGACACCTCCCTCTGCCATCCACATACCTTGACGCTAACCTTTCCACACAACCCTCTCCCACCCTTGCGCCCCCCTTATCTCCCAACCCCATCCTATCTCAGTCTTTACATCCCTAGGTGCCGTTTGGGCTTCCCCTGCCAACACCCCTTTCTTGGCCACCCCAATGACCCTCACACACTCGCTACAGGCACCCAAAGTGCTCCTCAAACCCAGAATCTGCAACACCCGAACCCTCACATCTCTGCACACCTCACCCTGTCTTTCCCCAGATCCTTGCCCGCCCCCTCACTTATACCATTACATCCCATTGACTCTCCCAACCCAGTGAAATCTCTATTCAACACTACCTTCAACACCCCTGGAACTAACTGCACCCCAGTATTCTCGACACTCTGAGGGAAATCAGCAACACGGCGTCATCTCCAACCTTACACCATCACTGCTTTCCAGCTTCATTCATCAACAACCCCTATCTGCAAACCCAGTCACTGCCCTGCATTTTATCCGCCCCGTCTATCCCCTGACTCCACACCTGCAATTCCCTCTCTTACTCTCCCTCCACTCCCTCACCACTCCAGACCTCCCCCATGAACCATACATCACAAGCACTCTTTTCACACACTCAAAGAATGCCCAGTGCCTCCCCAACCCACCATAACACCAGAGACACCATGCCTTCCACTCCCCCTCAACCTCCCCCTCTCTTTCCCCCCTCCACAACCATTCCCCTTCAACCTCCCCTTCTCTTCCCCCTCCACCCTTCGTACCCTCCCCCTTATTCACACTGCACCACCCGCAAAGCCTCAACCAGGTAATCCCCACCCCAGACCTCCCTCATCACCCTCATTGGCACTCAACTGCTCACCTCTCTGGGGGCCAACAACCCCTGCCCCTCCATCCTTCTCTCAAGAATCCTTATTGATCTGTTGACAAAAACAGGCATAACATATGCAGCCTTATTTCTTGGGAAAGCCCATACATCCTTTTCATCACAGAAACCTGGTTCTCGGATGACTTCCAACCCATCACACATGAGGCATTGACCCCAGCCTACACACTCATCACTCAGAACAGAGCTAGCAGAGCTGACGGGATCCCCACCCCCCACAAATCATACCTCTTCATCTCACACTCAGAGGAACAAGCCTGCAGCGCAGACTGCAAATTCCTCCTAGTGAAATTTCTCATCAGCTCATCTCTTTCTCACCGTTTCTTACTCTTCTACAGACCTCTTGGCTATAACGGATACCTCGCTAATGCTCTAAGTGACTCTCTAGCAGCCATTCTGGCTGCCCACTCCTCCCTCACCATGCTAGGAGAGCTCACCATATGGTTTGATGCCTTGCAGAACCCCATGTCATGCCCACTCCTAGACAACCTGGACATACGCCAGATGCAATATTTCATGCCTGAAACCTTATCTCCATGCTCCCCCTCAACCACTCATATGGACGGACTATGCACAATCTTCTTCTCGCTTTTCACTCCCATCCCTCCTAGTCGGTTGACTAACACCAGACCGTCCACCTGCTTCCCACTGTGGAATAAGGTCATAGTAACTCTGGACTTGGCAGACTCCCTGCTTTTCAAACTCCCAAATCTGTCAGTCCAGGGAGGTCTGCCCTCTATCAGCCTCTTCAAACAATGGCTCTCCAACACCCTCAAACCTCTCAATCCCTCCAGACCAGCCTCCCAGAGACAAGACTTCCCCTAGATGGTTCACCTCTTCTTTCAAAACCTTTAAAACACTTAACCACATCCTGGAATGCAAATGACGGGCCAATCCATCTCCCATAATAGAGCTGCCAATGCCCCCCAGATCCATGTCTACAAGGCAGAAATCCAAAAGGCCAAAAATCCTACAACTGGAACAGAATCTCCAACGCCCTTAACAGCAGCAAGGAACTCCACCAGATCATCTCACAATTCAAGGCTCACCTATGGTGGACTCCCCCTTTCCTAACTCCCAAGCAATCCAGCCTGATCTCCTGTACCCCTGGCAGACCCCTCCAATCCGCTCACCTCCTGCCCTATTTTCTACCCTTTCTCTCCCATCTCTCAACTCGAATTCCAGAAGTTACTTGCTAGCAGCCGCCCGTCTGGATTCCCGAAAGATCCATGCCCTCCTGCACTCCTCAAAGAAATATTCTCTTCGATCGGTGCAGACGGCATCACGAGATCCATCATCAACTCCTCCCTCACATCAAGCTTATTCCCAGCAGTGTTCAAGACATCACACATCAAACCCCTCCTCAAAAAGCCCTTCCTTGACCCCCTTTCCAACCAACTACAGACCTATTTCTAAAAACCGCTTCTTAGCCAAACTTACCAATCAAATGGCCTACTCCCAGCTTTAACTCTTCACCGAATCCAACCTCCTCCTTGACCCCGTCCATTCCGGCTTCAGACCCCTCTGTAGAACTGAATCATCCCTAGTCTCAATCTGGGATGACCTCAAAAGCACTGCAGACACAGAAGGCTGTGCCGCACTTATCCTCCTTGACCTCTCAGCGGCCTTTGACACCACCGACCACAGCATCCTCACTGACAGACTCCACTCACTCGTCATAAGGGATGCAGCGCTAAGGTGGCTTTCCTCATTCCTTGCTAACAGATCACAAATCACCATCCTTCCTCCCTTCACCAAGGCCCTCTCACCCTGTCACCAATGGGGTCATGCACGGCACATCCCTTTCCCCCTACTCTTCAACATCCACATGAGCCCCCTTCCTGCCATCATTTGCTCACATAACCTAATTTAACTTGCTACAACTATGCAGACAACACCCAGATCATCTTCAATATCCCTAAGGACTCTTCCATCCCCAACCCCGACCTCACATTCTGCCTCACAGGCATAGACCACTGGATGATGGCTAACCACCTCCTCCTCAACCCCGGAAAAACTGAAATCTTGGTCTGCAGGAAAACGTCTCTCTTCCCCCAACCCACCCCTTGGTCATTCACCCTAGTCCCTCACCCAACTGCATCCAATGCAGTAAAGAATCGGGGATGCACCATGGATGCTGATTTGACACCACATTAACTCTATGGCTACATCTTGCTATTTACACTCCTGCATATTCAGATGTATCTCCCCTTCTACCTTTACAGAGTCGCTGCAATCATGGCCATCATCCTCTCCTGCCTAGACTACACCAATTCCCTCTACCTGGTCGCCCCTGCATAGAAATTCAGAAAGCTCCAATGGGTCCGAAACATTCCAATTTGGCTCCTCCTGGCCTATGATCCCAGAGAGCACATCACACCCGCCCTCTGTGTCCTCCACTGGTTCCCTGTTGGGCTGTAGGTGATTTCAATCCGGCACACACCCAAGTCAAAGCACAGCATGTAGTGCACAACTGAAATCCTTATTTATTTTTGTCTAAAAGTTAAATATTCTGAACGATATACCACTCATATCACACCCTTCTCCTGGAACCCCCTCCCCCTGGTCACACTGAACCAGGAATCAGGCTGGTTTGCAAAGGTAAATATTTATTTATGTATTTAAAATGTAATCCCAATATGTTTTAATAGATAAACAACAATCACCAATTGGGTGGCAGAACACTGAAATAGATCTTTAATATACGAGAAGTAAGTAATGAGCAACCCAATTGCAGCACAGAAAATAATACTTGTGTGTTGTTTCAGATCGAATAACACTGTGGTTAGCAGTTCCCTCTGCAACACCCCTCAACCCCCCCATAGGCAAAGTAAAGAGATAGGAGAAGAGAGCAGGTATTCAGGAATAGCACAATCAAACAGAATATCAGTCCCACTTTCCCCCAGCAAACACAAGAGAAAAATGTAATGACTTTCCGCTGTCAGACTGGCTTTCAAGATTGTCTTTAGAATGAACTGGACAAAAACACCAAATATGGTCAAAAATACTGAAATTGTTATACATTCTTACGGGAGCCGCTTTAAACAGTTGCACACCAGCACAGGCAATGATTTGGTCAGCAGAAAACAATTGAAATTTTAAGGTCCAAGTCGGAAGCAGTTAGAAGTTATTTTACACATCTAAACCTTTTTAGATTTTTAAAATTGCGGCAAACCTTTCACTTTGAAATGCGGTTTTGGGTTATATGGAAGCTATGGGTGTTGGGTACAAGTAGGAGTTGGAATTCCGTTTCTATTACAAAAACTGAGGGAGTTATGGAGGTTTTAGTAAAGCTTGTTTTTGTAAAAAAGCGCGAGAATGAAAAAAACAGAAATGCACTTTTGAAAATGACAAATGGCTTTTCTTACACTAGGGGATGACTATGAAGAAGCGAATACCACATAGGGAGATTACAGTCACTGGATCAGGGTGACCCACCAGATAAGGAAACTCGACTTCTTCAGATGAGAAAGGAGAGTGATTTAAATATGTGTTTATTTTGAATATGTTTGCTTTCTTCTTTTTAAAGGTTTGTAAGAAACCAACAAAAAAAAAAGAAAAAAAAGTCTCGCCCAAACAGGTGTCTCAACTTAACCCAGGGCACTGGGTGCACTTCTCTCGCCTTCCTCTCCCCTGCACTCCTTGTCTGCGCACTTGCACGATCTAAATGATACTAGGCCTAGTAAGATCGTTTGTCTTGTTCTCCCTTGTTTTTCCCCTCCCTGCCTGTTTGCACCTTGAATCACTTGTGTATAGGCGCATTATAAATAACGTATCAATCAATCAAGGAGGAGGAGGAAAAATTAAGGTGTTACAGCACCAGAGACCATTTTACAATTGTTTACCAGGCAAGAGACATTTCGTTGCATGCATGTGAGGCAACATACTTGGATCCAGGAGACCACAGCTTCAGATGTACAGCAATGCTAACCTTACCATGGCACATCAGGCAATGTTGAGGAGCCAGGAGCAAATAGACCCAATTGGGTGACAATGCTGTCAACCCTACCACAACAAGTGCACAGAGTCAAGAAACTATTGCCCCAGTTGGTCAATAATGCTATAAATATAACTGTGGCATGTGATGAAATGTGGATGGAGCCAGGGGACCAGAGCTGTAGTTGTCCCATGCTATTGGACTGTGGAAAACAATGCAGCCTCGGCTGACAACAGGTTTCACAGGGGAGGATCATACACAAATCCGTGAGGTACATACGTTCCCTTCTTCTCGGCATTAAAGTTTATGAATGGCTGACAATGGGCTAATGTGATGTGCTCACATCTGTCCTCATTGGACAGGAATATGAGGGGTCAAAAGGTCTAGTGGGAGGCTATCCATGTGGCCACCATCACCACATGATTAGTTGTGTGGACTCGCAGTCCCTTTTCAGTTGCATATGTGCCTATGCATAATTGTATCACCCACTCCCTTCCCTGCAATGAGCACTACTGCAGTGGATCACTGCCTGTCTCATGGCATTGTAATCTTGAGAATGCGCGCATGGCTCCTCCTCTATTGTGTCCTTTGGTTTGTCTTCCTCATCCTCAGTGGCACAAACTGAAGCAAGGTGATATTGTGGAGGAATTAGCACTGCAGGATGGTGCTGCACACCTTGCCTGTTGCATACATAAACATACCACCAGTGTGTTGCAGACAGTACCAAGTGCTATTCAACAAACCAAAGCATGATATATTGTGTTGCAGGTCTTTGTGTGGGATGAATTTTAACTGTGATCTGCAGCTGGTTTGGAATTGTGTTCTGTGACTGTTGGAGTGGTGTGACACACATTAATTGTCCATCATTGATTCTTTGCATGCTGTTTGAAGTTGCACATGGGCCATGCCTGCAGGGGTGAACATATGGCCTATACGCCATGATTCCCTGTTATTCATGCTATGGTCAACCGTCGAAAATTGCTGTTCTGCAACTTGGCACATACTTGTGTGAATAACATGTAATCACAGCCTGCAGTTTGCTGTGGAACCCTGTTCCGTTGTAGAACACTTGTTTCTGTGCTTTCAGTTGTGTGAATGCCACTTACTTGCCATCAATCATGCCTACAATATTGCGTAGGCCTGCCATACGGTAGAAACCTTCCTTGAGCACATTGATTATGTTGGCATCTTTTGGGAAGACAATGTGATCCCCAAACAGGAGACCATGGCATTCAGCACCTGAGTTAGAATGCAGCTTATGACATGATAACTCCCTCTCCCACAGTGATCTGGAAAGGCCCACTCAGGCATAAGGGCAGGACTTGACTCACTTTCAGTGTCGATAGTATGGTTGTCCCAAAGATGATATGTCCTACACGGTTGACTGATATCACATCTGTCAGGTCCAGGATTGTTTGTTGGTTGAGACGGAATTTGTTGAGTATGTTTTCTCTGCTATCATCACCTTCAGGCATGCCCTTGGTTGGTAGTTGCAGGGTTTACAATGATATCTGCTACCCTGCCTTAGAGGAGGGGTGCATGTGTCAGTCAAGTGGAATGTCTGCACATGTATTTGTTGAGTCAATTGTAACCGGACATGCCATAGATGGTCTGGTCGTGGCACTGCTGACATGTCCTTTTGCGTCTGTGCTCTCACTGGCAAGGTTCACTACATGGGATGGGGGTGTTGGGTGTATTTTCTTTTTGTAAGTGTATTTATTTGAAGAACAGGGGTGTCAATTTCACTCATACATCAGTTACAATAACACATTTACAAATTGTGGGAGAATTCCCATGAAGGGTGTCTGTACAATAGCACGGAGATCAGAATATACGTGTTGAGCCAGTTTATGAAAGTGTAAAAAGGTGGGACATGTATCAGGGACAAAACACACAGAAAATATATATATAAGAAAACATATGACTTACAAAGGTGACATTAACCTAAGGGTGCAAGTGCTTCAAAGTAAAGAGGAGAATTTATCAATATACCTTACATTATAAAGCGTCACTGGACTGAGTGGTGGTGTCCGGTACAGAGGATGGGGAGTAGTAAGGGGGAACACCCTCCTTAGCAAGAAATGTAAGCTTAAGCCAAGATTTGAAGAGATCCACAGTTGGGCTAGCTTAGTTTGTCATGGGAAGCTTGTTACAGTGGAGCCGGTCGAGTAGGGAGAAAGAGCGTAAATTAGAGGAGGCACAAGGAGGGTATGGCAGAGTAATGTTAAATGTAGAGGAGGGTGTAATATTTGGTTGTTGCCCTGGTTGTTGCCCTTCTATGCTCTGTGCAACATGAGCATTTGCTGGTACCTTCTACCCACATAATAGGCACTCAGGTCCACACAGATTAATAACTATTTTCCCCAACTCTCCCCACATGTGGAGCGGCTTTACCCTCTGCTGCAGGATCCATATTGCCAAGAATTCCGTAATTCAGGACTATTGGTCTCCTCCATGGGCTATGGGAGTCCAGAGGTAAAAACCTCTAAATCTAATTCCCCATTCCGCGTCCTCTTTTCTACTCTAAAACCTGGTTTACCTTAAGTATAAAATGTGCCCTAGAATACACTGGTAATCATTCAACTCTAACCCCAGAACCAACCTCTGAAACTCTTCCCCATGAAATACCCACAGACTGTTGAGCTCACTTCTGTTCCCTTGAACTTAACCTCAGAAGCTCTACTCTGCATGTCACTTACAGATGTTTGCGCACCCATTTCTGTCCTTCCAGCTGAAGCACTTCATCATATGCTGTCCACACAACTCTGGGCCCGATTCATGGATTTTTTTGAACGGTTCAAAGTGACTTTGCATGGCTGAAAAGTGACTTTGCACTGCCGACACAAACCGTGATTCGTGATAATGTGCAAAGTGTAATTTTGAAGTGCAAAGTCAATTTTTTACTGCAAAATGACTTTGCACTGACTTTTCAATGCAAAAATACACTTTGCACAGTTCCATGAATCAGGGCTTGTGTCGGCAGTGCAAAGTCACTCTTCAGCAATGCAAAGTCACTTTGAACCGTGTAAACAATTCCTTGAATCGGGCCCTCTGTTTTTGCAACTAATCGGAAGTACTTATACGCCATTGACCCTCAGTTGTTCACAAAAACTGTCATAACACCATGATCTGAGATCAAAGTGTTCTCTTGTGCATTAGCCAAGCATTAGAATTCTCAGGTTCATTAGCATCCCCGGTTGGGGGGTAACAAAAATATAATTGGGTCGGAGTTTCACCTCAGCAGTGTCTTCAATGATACTGTAGTTCTGTAATGTAATAAATATTCCTAAGTATCACAGTTAATATATTGTGTACTACATATTTTAGCACTATGTGTGTATGTCCCCAAACTTGCCCTTCACTGAGACTGCCTTAACACTTCTGGTCCAGCCATACCATCCCATGTTCTTTCATAACAATGATCGCTGTCGATGAACCTTAAGCCTTCAGCCAGACAGCATTCTATCCTTCATACGTATGGATATCTTGTGACCTCTCCCATGTTCCTGTCCTCTCCCAACTATGGGAACCATGACAGCATTCCCTCACAGATCAGGCTTTGCACGGTGCTGACACTGGAATTCTAGTAGCAAGCAGTGAGCGTGCACATTGATAGAAAGCGCTTAGGTTTGATCTTCTAAACCATAACCTGTACAATCTACCATATATCAACATTGGCTGTTAATCTATCTTAACTCTAACAGGTTCGATACCACACACGCTGGTGATCCACAAACTCTCATTGGGGCGCGGAGTAAACGACAAGAGGAATTTTGCTTTAGGCATGGGCGCTTATGTAAGGAAACCTGACATAGGCATGTCAGCCTGTATGCCATGAGATTGATTTCAGCGCCTGCATTAGAGGTTCAGATGGACGTGGGTTTCATTGCTTCTTTCAATCCGTATGTGTTTGTGGTTAACCATACTCTGACTCTTCCCTTGAATGCTGGGGACAACCTCAGCTAATGGTCAGCCAAGCCCTTATATTCAGATTTTACACTTAGATACAACTCTGTGACCCCCCCAGGATCTTGAAAACTTTATTTTCTTTATCCTTGCGCTGCTACAAATGGCATTAGGTTAAATAAATGCAATGGGAATGACAGATGTTGGTAACACTTTGTAAATTAATAGAGCTTTGCCTACGGACAACTTCAACGATTCCATACACGCTCTCACCTTCTGCCACAGAGCAGTGCACATATTATTCCAAAGACTGATTGAGTATATGGTCTGCCCATCCTTTTGAGGATGGTAACTGGTAGATGACTTACGATGCATGGCCAGTATTGCAAATAGTTCACTCCAAAAGCATGCAGCAAATTGTGAGCATTATTGCAAAATAATCACAGAGTAAAACACATTGGGCCTCATTACGACCCTGGCGGTAAGGGGTTAACGCCAGCGTTAGCTGCGCCGACCCCTTACCGCCAATTACGAGGTCCCCTAGCGCCATGGTGCTTTTAACACCTGCTTTTAGCAGGTGTTAAAATCCATGGCGCTAAGGGACCATGGAGTTAATTACGCCACCGTAATTTACGGTGGCGTAATTAACGCCTTCCCCACTCCCATTATGCCCTATGGGGCAAAAATGGGAATGGGGAAGGGTAAATGGGGATTGGGGACTTACCGCCCCGCCAAGGTCGGAATGGGGCGGTAAGTCCGCCAACCACCATGGCGTAAACGTAGTTTACGCCATGGTGGTAAAGTCACGGCCCAGGCGGTAACTTACCGCCTGGGTCGTAATGAGGCCCATTTAATTTAATTGCATGGTGCGCCAAGCATGTGGTTAATTGGGCTGCTGCAAGACCCCCTGTCAAAAATATGAACTGAATCAATTCAGTCCGGGAATCAATGAAATCCAAAAAGGCGGTATACGCTGATGATTTTGGTAACGACAATAAGGTTCATCTGGATTGTGCTCTATGGTATCCTGGATGTGGGCAAGGACATTAACATTCCTTCCATTCCTCTGTGATTTGCTTCGGCCCTTGCACACTTAGCAACCTTTTTAACAAACTGCTAAACACCCCCATGAATGAATGGCCCCCAAATGTATGTACAGTGCTATGTTGCTTCCCAGTATGTACACAGGTAAATGCAGTTATAGACATGCATATTACTATAGTTATGTTGAGTATCAATTCCATAGGAAACCCGAAAACTGAATTGCTAATACATTTTGACTTGCATGATGGATTAAGCTGAAATTTTGCAAACAAGAAAATGCTGTCACGTGACCCCCTCCAGACTGGAACATTTTGGAAAGATTTGTTAAAAAAAAGTTATTGAAAGAGTTAAAAAAAAGCTGTTTTGGGCCTACTCCCATTCATTTCCCGTAGAGAAAAAGCCAACATTTCTGCGCAGTGCACGGCATAAACCAATGAAATGAATTGGACCAGGTACGAACAACTTGGGCACAAAGCGTTGATATCACTTCCGGGCAGAGTCTGGGGTTATTCCGTCCAGTAGTTGTTCAATCTTTTCACAGGGAAGGGAGTGCCCACTCTCAAATTATAGCTATATATGTGCCCCACAATGCATCTACAAGACTTTTCAGAAATGAAAAAGCTGCCATTCCTTTTTGCCCGTTTCGAGAGATAACCGTGGTTATAACGTATATAACCGGTGTTAACCGAAAACGAAAAAGTGGAAACAATGCCATTTGGAAGAGGAAAAATGATGAAATGGCATCAGGCTGGAGGAAGGGAGTGGAAAAGAGGTCACCATATGAAATTCGGAGTTGGGGCGGGGGAGCCTCTACCCAAGTACAGAGCTTGAATGTTTTTGCATATTCATGGATAGCCCGCTGGGATAACCATGCTTAAAATAGAAAACGTGATTGGGAATGAAAGTGCATCACACAAAATGATGAGTGTTGGGGGAATGGGAGAGGGTTAGGTATAGGTAAGGAAATGGACAAGACGGGTGTGGAGGTAGCATGGCAAGATGAGGAGGGCACTTGATGAGTGCCTGGGAGGTCAGGGAATAGTTTTTGATTTTGGATGTTTTTTTACAAATAACCATGGTTATTTGCGGGTGTTTACGGCTAGCTGGGGTTATTTTTAATGCATAGCTATTAGTGGGGGTATACTAACCACATTGATGGGAAAATGAAGGGATTTTAGAAATAGAGAGTTAAAAAAGAGATGAATACACAAAAGTTGAATTTAACAGCTACAGTGAGTTGGGGTAACTGGTGTGCGGAAGGATACGGCTATTGGATTAATTTAAGGAACCGAATGGTGCAATATGCAAAGAAGCCATGGCCAAAGGCCATGGCTAGTGGGCTCCAACTTACCTATTGGGACAACATGTCAAGGGGTTGGTTCAAAAGAAACATATTGGTGGACATGTACAGTAGACACGGCCGAAGAGCATTGCTACTGGTCTGTAAAAAAACTATGGTATAACAAAACCACAGAAACTCAATGAAATTACCTTATTTATGGTACAGTTGAGGTGCATAGATTAAATGCAACAAAACCCTTTAAATTCAGCAGATGTGAGAAGTCAAGCCTAGCTTAACTCATCATGTTCCCGTTGAAAAGCTCATGAGCACTTACATATTAAATGAGAAAGGATTCACAAGGAGATACAAAATGGCATTGTGGGGAACATGGTATTACAGAGGACATGAACTGGAGCATGCCGAGATAAGCTGGTCATGACTTCATTAATAGGCTAATTTTTAAGGGTTTTGTTGCATTAAATATGTGCAACTTAACTGCATTTTAACTAAGGTTTTTTCAGTTAATATATATATATATATATATATATATATATATATATATATATATATATATATATATTGAGTAAAAAAAACTTTGTTAAAGGGACGTTATGGTTAAGTTGCGGTACTAAAAACCTATGAAATTCTATAAAAAAAAACTTAGTTAAAGGGACGTTATGGTTCAAATAAAACTGAAAAACTCCTGAAATTCGCTAGTAATGGTTAAGCTAAGCAACCATAACTCATGCCACCACCGTGCATTGCTAAGACTAACACCCAGCACATCAAAGATGACATCACAAATGTCATTGATGACATCACTGATGACATCACATGCCTGGCTCCCTCTTTTTTCCTTTAGTGATATATCTTGACCAGTAATACTTAGGAACAAAAAAATCAAAAGTACTATATTAGTAGACTTATACTTCAAATATGTTCTTACAATAATTCACTTAGGGTCCACTCACAGCATATGAAACCTATACATAGGGAGAATACACATTTGAAAGATAGCAATGCTTTCTGTGTATGAAGACAATCAGTAAGAGTATCAACACTTTCTTATTATTCTGCTTTTTTTGTTACTGTACTTTCTCTGGATATGCTTTCTATGCATAAAGATAATCAGTTAGGTTACAAACACTTTCTAGTTCTACTGCTTCTTTTTTGCATACTTCACTTTCCCTGTATATACTCATATTTGTATGTGTTGTTGTGTCTTTGTGTTTTGTATGTAATAATGAAATTATATTGTAAGTGGGTTTTATTAGCTACTTATTACATGTTGCACAGTACACAAAACTCTAATAAGAAAGCATTTATCATTTCACTATTCAACATGGGAAGATTATGAATATTGCACCTCCATCATGTATGCAGCACACAATGCTTATGTTTATACATGAGTAGCTTATTATACTGTAAAGAACTTCATAATACAATGCTATGTATATCAATGCATTGCTTAATGCACTACATAGCTCATGACATCTATTCCAATGATCATTGACACTTTTTTGTAAACATTATAATAAGAATCCCTTGTACAGACTTTTCATGAAAAGTAAATGCACATGTGATGTCATCAGTGATGTCATCAATGACCTTTGTGATGTCATCTTTGATGTCCTGGGTGTTAGTCTTAGCAAAGCACGGTGGTGGTGTGAGTTATGGTTGCTTAGTTTACCATAACTAGCGAATTTCAGGGGGTTTTCGGTTTTATTTTGAACCATAACTTCCCTTTAACAACGTTTTTTTTACTAAATTTCATAGGTTTTTAGTAGCGCAACTTAACCATAACATCCCTTTAACAAAGTTTTTTGACTGAATTTCATAGGTTTTTAATAGCGCAACTGGACCATAACCTTCCTTTATCAAATTTTATTTTATTGAATATACATATTCATATTGTGAATTTGATAGATGTTTACTAGGATTCCCAGACTTTATATACATGTAACATAGAACATACTGAACCCCCAGCTAGTGATTTTGATGTCCGTGGACTCTGCGTATGTCCGCGGATGGATGCAGACAACATCAACACTACCCAAAAACTCAGGGGGTATCTTAAACTGTTCTATCAAGTCATATAAACACTGCACAAGTTCAAAAAGCAGCATATAAACACATTATATGCAATAATAAATAAGAAGTGGAATCTATATATATGTAACACATCAACCATCCATTTAAATACCATATGTACCGTACTAAAATGGAATATACCAAAACAAAAAAGATATGCTTTCAACATAATTACCTCACAGAAACTGCACAGCTAGAAGCAACAGCAGACAGACAGAACAGTAAGAACACAACTTGCCAGAAGCTAGTAAGTAAACTTCATTTTTCTTATATATTTCTAAACTTTCTGTATTAGGTACACTAAAAGTAATATATTTTCTTTTTTTTACACAGAAATGGCCAACACTTTGGAATGACTTGAGGAAAATGTTCCACTTGAGGAAATGACTGAAGATAGTGATACTAATGGTAGACCCTTCTCTATATTACCAAATTAATAATCATAACTTTATGTGTACTTAACATTTTTATTTTTTTTAACAAACATTGAGAATGATACACCTAAAGACACATTAGAACATACTCCACAACGCATGGAAGAAAAAATGGACATGCTAACGGAAAATTTCAATCTTTTGAAACATTTTGTGGAGGACCAAATATCATTGTCCCACATGAACCTGTTCCCCCTCTCCATGTCCCAGTCAACTATCCCCAAACCTTCCCCATCAAGAAAAACATTACGATGAGACTTCCACCCCTTCATCTCCTCTCATCCAGCCTCTACAAATGCCCAATTCCCCTGTGTTTGTGTCAGTTTCTGCTTCCCCCTCTCTTGCATAAATTTTATATCTGTATGTAATATAAAAAAAATACTATATTTGTCCGGAATGTCCATAATTAACCAAAATAGGGGTGTCCTAAGGACACTAAAACTGTCCGTAATGTCCGCAGCCAAGTTGAAACTGTTCTAAGGACACACGCGGTGTACGGGTTGTCCGTAATTAACCAAAATGGAGGTGTCCTAAGGACACTACTTCTGTCCGTACTGTCCGCTTGCAAGTTGAAACTGTTCTTAGAACATGCACGGTGTCCGAGTTGTCCATAATTAACCAAAATGGAGGTGTCCTAAGGACACTACTCCTTTCCGTAATGTCCGCAGCCAAGTTGAAACTGTTCTAAGAACACGCACGGTATTCTGGTTGTCCGTAATTAACCAAAATGGAGGTGTCCTAAGGACACTATTCCTGTCTGTACTGTCCGCAGACAAGTTGAAACTGTTCTTAGAACTCATTCGGTGTCCGGAATGTCCGCAATCAACCAAAATGGAGGTGTCCTGAGGACGCCATGCCTGTCCATAGTGTCCGCAGGCAAGTTGAAACTGTTCTCAGAACATGCGCGGTGTCCGGGTTGTCTGTAATTAACCAAAATGGGGGTGTTCTAAGGATAGTATGCCTGTCCGTACTGCCTGTAAAACATCTACGTACATGCGCACCACACCCATAAGTCCTACGAACATCGCGCCTGTCCGTAACTGTCCGTCTCACTTGTGTCGCACTTTTAATTAGTTTCAGGACCTGAACACTATCCATAGAAATCCTGCGCGCATGCGCATAGCCGTTCCTGTACATTTCATGTCCTGCAGACACCTGTTCTCTTCGCGGACGTGTTCGCAATGTCATCATGTGACCGCTCCCATGATGAGCGTGTGTCTTGAATTGTGGACACTGTCCGGGTCCTTGAACATTTTAAAAGTACTTTTTCAGGCAATCCAAAGTATTTACATACTTTTTGGAACTTTTTGAGCCTTTTTGGGGTGTTTGATCTGTCCGCGGATAGAGTGGTTGTCCGCGGAGCGTGCACCTGCACCCCTATAAATGCCACACCCCAGAGCTCATCTTCATTCTGTCTTTCTACTATTGAAGATTGACCTGCTTTTGCTGCCTTTGCTGTTGCATCTTCAAACCAGATGGCATCCATGGCTGCTGTACTTCCACCTGGTGCTACATCTGACTCAACACCACCTCATCCCCTCCACCACCACCACCTCCCCAAGGGCCTGAAGAGGGGAACAGGCGTGAGAATGTAGAGGAGGATGAAGAGGATAAAGAGGATGAAGTAGTGGAAGTCCCTACTACCAGCACTCGCTGTGAGTCTTGGGTGTGGCGATTATTTACCATTCATGGTGACATACCAAAAGCATGTGCGAACAAGGTCACCTGCAACCAGTGCAAAATGGTGCTGAGTCATGGGAGGCCCTCTTCGTATAGCTTTGGTACGACATCTATGAAGCGACACCTAAGGTCGTTACAAGGTGGGGCCATTCACAAGGTTGTACCTTGTGATCAACGTAGTAGGTTGAGTTCCTCTACCACATCCTCTGTTTCCACTCGTGTCACCACAAGAGACACTCCTGTGGGACAGCGCATCCCTCCAGCTGCCTCACAAGCTATTCATGATGCTGATGGCCCTCGCCTTTCGAGGGTCACAGTTTTGTGTATGTACTGCAATGCAGTACTCTGCAGGGGGAGAAACTTCAAAGTGTTTTCGAGACTACGGTCAAGGAGCACGAGAAGGCCTGCTACCTACCTAAGTAAGGCCCACCCTACATCTTCCTCTCTCCACCTGCCCTTTCTTATCCCCGTGGTTGGTGTCCCCCACTTACCCTCCTTTCCCCTTCTCTACTGGTGTGTCGTGTGTAAAAAACCCCAAAAAATATAAAATGACAAAAATCACCCAAAAAAAATACTCTTTTCAGAGCCGCCTTTCACAGTCTAAAAATAGAAGTAACAAATAAATAGAGCAGGGACCTGTTTTTAGAAGTCCACGGACAGTTCACGGACATCTAAAACTTTGGGGTGCTGCCCTATCAAAACCATTGCACATTTCTGTGAGAGGAAGTGGTGCCTCTGAAAAGAGCCTTTTGGTGGTGTTTTTTTGTGTTTGAAAAACTTGAAATAGTCAACACCTACTACAAAATGGATGGCTGTAATTCCACAAAAGGTCACAATGCATTTTGTACATTTCTCAGAAAAATCTGATTACCAGCATAAGTAAAATGAACTCCATCTCTGCGAAAAATGTATGTGCTGCGAAACATAATATTTTCGTTGTGGAATGAGGACATGCCAACATCTCTTAGAAAGGCACAAATAGCCTTATTAACATTCCGCCTCACTTTCTCCATTTGTGGACCAAATGAAGAAGAACGCAGCCACATTTGTCTCTGTGCAATACGAGAAAAAATTACTTGGGAATTTGGAAACATGTCCATGACCTTCCCAAGTCCTTCTTTCATCGCTCGCAAATTGCAAAGAAATTCCAGACACATGTCCTAAACTGTTCCCTCCACAATGAATTATAATTATGTCTGGATGAAGCTCTGTCTCCAAACTAGCACAGAGATTTACCAAGTTCAACCACTTCATTCCACAAACTCCATGCCAGTGCACTTACACATGAGGGAATCCAAGATCTGCAGCTACTCCACAGTGTTCTGAATGCACCTCCAACCAATGTATCCATGAGTCTCCCAAAATCAAGATAATCTGTTTTCTGAAACATATAGCCATACCTAACTGTTCTTCTCTCAGGAAAAAGACTTTCTGACAAACTCTCTCCGTACACACCACACCCAGTAAACTTACTGACCAAACCCTTCCTCTGCTCATTCTCATTTCCATGCCTCTCCACCCCAAAATCCCTGCATGTAATACCTGGTGTCCACAGACTACCGCCATGTCCGCAGACATATCGTAACTTGGACAGCCCTTCTACCATTTCCACTTCACTCTCTGTCCCATTCCCTCATTGGATACAGCTAAGCAGTCACACAACCATCCACCAATCACATCCAAGACCTCTACATCTAACTCCATCATCAGAGTTCAGCACTTCAAATGTACTGTTGATCACTCTGAGTACAAGTTTCAGATCATTGGAAAGCACCTACTACAAAAACTACTCTACAAGTCTCCAAGATTTCTACTTGCAGCTGCATGCATATCCACATGCATGAATACAAACTATAGGTATGCATATCTTCTGCACAGTACATGTACAACCCTTATACATGCATATAAACAGAGTAACTGCCACTTAACCTGTATAACCTATCAAATTAATTTATTGTCATTTTTCCAATCTGCTATAATCAACTGTCACTTCCAAACCTGTCTGCTATCTAATTTTATTTTTTACACAAACACCTATCTAAAATATTATAATATTAGAAGATGGGAGAAATAACAATATCATTGTGGAAAAACACTTAGTAGTATATTATAAAATTACACACAGCCAGTAAAAGGTCATGCATTTTCATACACTCACACACATAGACACTGTCATGAAAAGCTCCCAGCTACAATAACACCACTACCTGTAAATCACATCCTTCTGCTTTATTACCCAAACCTTCTCAAATGCATACATTGCATGATTTTCTATACAGTTTCTGCCATTTACCTTATAAAAATTGCAAAATAAATATATAATTATTTCTTCTTTCTCCTAACATCCTATAACACAGCTTTAAAAAAACAAGTGGGTTTCATACAGTTAATATTTTACTCATTTGCAAAGCATGTTGAACTAAAATATTGTAAATAAAATATGAAGGCTGCACATAGTCAAATGAAACTGCATGCATACACTATGTTCAGATATCAAACAAGAATACTTCTACAAAAACATAAAAATCGACGTCTCAATTAATATCAGTGCTATAAAACACACAAAATTACTAACTTATTTCTTTTACAATTGCAGTGAAGACCACTCTTCTGGAAAACAGCAGCATCTGAACTACAAACAACAACTCCAAAGAAACCTGCTCATTGAACAAAAAAAGAGTAAGTACAATACTACCTTAATATTCTTACTGTTACTCAAACACACTGTGCGGTTGATTCATGTAATTTGCGCACCAAAAATAACTAAGATTTGTGCCATTCTGCACACAAATCACCATTTATTAAACAGGGATTAGCAGGCAGAATGGCACACAAATCCCCGTTTTTCGGAACACAAATAACATAACTCAGCCCCTAGAATGTTAGTATTACAAAACAAAAAACTGTTTTAATTGTATACCATTAGATTTACTATTAGTGCTTCTCCTCACCACTAACTCACTTTCTATTGTCATCTGAACTGCAGCATAGTAACACACAAATAGAAGAATAGCCTTCTCAACTAATTGTAGCTGCCCAATGCACAATCACACACCACCACATACATCTTTACCATCATACTCAGACACTCATGCATCCATTGCACAACAGCCCAACCCATACCTTCTTTTTTTATTGCAACAGACCCCACATAATGCCTACCAGAAAGCCGTAGAAAGCAACGCAGAAATAGAGTAAATGAAAATAAAAGTGTCTAAAATAAGCATCCAGCTCTAGCAGAGTTTGTACAAAATGTCCAAACAAACAGCTAATACAGTCATTTAGCAAAACAAAACAATTTTCCAGTATAGAAACTTTGCCTCTTCTATCAAAATGTAAAAGAAAACAGAGTCCTTCAGAATCTTATAAAAACAGGAGACAAATCATGCACAACCCTTTAAACCTACCGTAGAAAATCAATCTTCGAAGCTTTGATAGACAGTGCAATCCTTCTCAAAAGAAAGTTATTTATTTTGGTGTTAAACAAAATGAAACCACTAACAAAACTAACTACTAAATTACAAAAAAGACTTCTCAATAAACGGAATGTCAACAAAAATAACTTCTTAAATATCTGTGGAGGTGAATGGAGTCACACCACGAGCACAGAACCATATTTTAATGAAGAAGCATACAAACAAAATCAAACAAACACAATTGCTATACATAGCAGCGGACGAGGTTATGAAAAACCTAATAATACCATAATGCAACAAGAAATACTGCTTGCAAAAATATCCCCAGAAAACTCAGTATCAACTCTCCATTTGATTGAACCAGAACATCCAGTATACAAATGGCCATGCACGTTAATGTGTAACATTGGCAAAAAATCTTTCAAATCTTTATGCCAGTTCCTCAATCAATATGTGAAAGGCAAAGACAAAATCAAAATGAAACTGCTGCAAAATATGGATACCTGTCCAGTGCGCCAATACACAGCACTACAAGGACATTCATTGGCCTGCATTTCAGGACCTATTTGCAAAAGCACCTTCCATCATATCAAAATGATATCAACACATCATTCAACTATAGGAAATCTAGTCTATAAACTGTACTATGCTAAAAGTCCTGCTTTAGCACTAGCCAATTTAAATAACAATCTTCTACATGGTACGGCCAAATACCTACTGGAAGAAATAGAGCATATCCAGAAAAAATAATTTGGAAATGAAAGCAACTTACAAAATACAGTAGCTTTACAACAGACTAGCAACAATTGAACAGATGGCAATCTTCTACTACACACATACAAAAAAGAAATACTAAAATTTAAAAGTACATCCGCTGAAGTACCAAACCATGTGTGTGTGTGCTGCCGCAGAACTTTTAATAAAAGTAACACAAAAACTATACATGTAACATACAAAATAGAAAACAATGAAGATCCCAAATGTTTTGAATTAGCTCTCTACCTTATAGCAGAAAACAAATACGAAATAACTGACCCCTTAATACTTTGCAGTTACTGCACTACAAAACATGACAACAATCAAACACCTTCACGTGCTATCACAAATAATTTTGAATTATTCCCACTACCTAAACCCCTCCAACAACTCAATTTATATGAGAGCATCATAATTCAAACAGTGCACCCATTTCAAGATATAATACGCCTTCAACCAAAAACAGCAAAATAACCTCCCTCTGAATTGGTGAAAGGCATTTGTGGCAAAGTAGTTTATTTACCATTAGATCTAAAAGAAAATGTGCACACTCTGGGAGTGCAACGTCCAATAGAGCAATCTTTAATTGTCTTAGTAAATGCTGTACCTACAAAAGACAAAAAAATTTGGCAACAACTTGTAGACTTACATACAGTTAGACAAAAAGACAATAATGAATACTACAAAGACATAAATATTGAAGAAAACTTAAGGGAAACAACTGAAATAATTCAAAAGTCACCAGAAACTGGTCAATTTGAACTTCTAGATCCTGCTACAGTATCCAATATTTTAGACCATTATACAATTCATCCATTACACTCTAATGACACCATAGATGATGCACTAGAAATGTACCAAATGCGACAAACCAAAGGATCACTAATCAGCATATGGGAAAAAAGTATAGAAGCACCTGCTTTTCCTCTACCCTTTCCTACTGGCAAAGGAGGAAGGTACGATGATAGACCTATTCAGATAAAAGCATCAGAATACCGCTCGTTATGAATGTATTCTGAAGATCCACATTTTGTCTAAATCTGGGAATACATATTCCACCTACTCTTTGAAAGTGAACTTTACGGAGACCCCGAGACCCGCCACAAACCTACACCCACATCCACCCATCGTCAGAATGCCGAAAGTTGTCAAAAAATCTTGCGATCAGCTGCGGCAGGAGTGCTTCAGTAGGGAAGAGCTCACCATGTTGGTGGAAACCCTACAGGAAAACGCGGACATCGTATTCTCCACTGAAATGACCAGACCGGCAATAGCACGGAAGAAGGCCATATGGGACCTAGTCGCACAGCGGGTCAGTGCAGTAGGAACAACACCTCGCACCACAAAACAGTGCCGGAAAAGGTAGGATGACCTCCAGCTCGGTGTAAGGAGCATACGGTCTGCCAACAGAAACCTGGGCATGGCAACTGGTGGAGGAGCAGACTCACCAATTAAAATGGAGCCGTGGTAGGAGATATGTGCCACAACCATTGGCATCGAGAGGAGCCCCGACATCAGGTGACGCAGGTAGGTGCCTCAAATTAAGCCATGCTAAACTTTCTGAAGTCCAGTTTCATGGGAAGCACAATGTTGCCTAATAGGGTTAACGCAACACATCAGCAGAAGACTGCCAACAGGCTTCATTGACCTACACCCTGTACACATGCAGTATGCACACTCTCACTGTAGGCACCCACATTCCTGCATGCTTCCCCCACCCAAAATGGAGACAACCTGTATGTCACTGCCTCCAAAGTGCACCATCTAGTCATCAAATTCATGGCAGTCATCACAATGCCTGCTCAATGTCCGCAGACCCATCAATAACACTTTCCCTCCTTTGCTCCACCACAGGCTCCCATTCGGACCCAGGCGAGGACGAGACTGGCACCACACCTGCCAAGAAGGCCAGGCCCGAGGCAACACCACACCAACCCTCCACCTCTGCTGGACCAAATAAAAACCCACAGCAGCCAAAATCGACTGCCACAACACAGGCCAGGGCAACGATCAGCACCAAGGCAAGCAGCATGGTACCACCAGCAACAGACATCCAACAACTGGTCCCACTGGAGGGACTGTGTCTGCAGGAAGCAGTACGATTGGGGAGACTGCTGCCATTGCAGCTTGCTCTGATAGTGATGTGGGGAATGATGAGGATGTCATAGAATGTCCCCCCACTGCCCACCCTCATTCCCCCTGCCTGTCCCCATGTAGCCTGCATGCTGATAACACACAGGGGCTATCCCCTGATGACTCCTGGCCAGCCACTCCATGCCCAGTGGAAGGTGTGGAGGAGGGGAATAGCCCAATGAAAGCGCCAATGGCATCATCCAATGCCCAAAAATACCAACATTCGCTGGACCAAAATATTAACAAGGCAACACCAACTGTCCTCACTCCTCACTCAGCATGTGGCTGAATGTGGAGGTGCAAGTGCTGACATGCAAAAATGTGCCGAGACTGAAGGCAGCCATACAATCCTCCACCAAGGACATCTGTGCCGAACTTGCCGCGGTGCGGCACATGCTCTCGGAGCTTGTACAGACAATGAGGGACATGCTTTCCTAGTGAGCAGCCGAGTACCTCCTCCGCTGCCAGTTCTGCCCCAAGCAGCCCTGTCCGCAGGTCGGCCAGGAACCTGCAGAGTACAGGCAGGGGTGCCCCGGGGACTGGCAGAGGGGGCTGCCAATAGAGGCCACCCAGTGGATCAATTCCACATTAGGCACTTCAACACAGGCATCCACGCACTTTTGCGGGGAGTTGAGGGGGCAGGGGGGAGTGGGTGTGTTGGGGAGTTGAGGGGGAAGGGGGGAGTGGGTGTGTTGGGGAGTTGAGGGGGGAGGGGGGAGTGGGTGTGTTAATTGAATTCACATTTACAATACAATTTTTGCTTGATCACAAATCACATGTGTGGACATTGCTCATTGCGTATGTGTGCTTTATTGGTGAACAGTCCACAGTGTGCATATCCCAGACACACACAGTGCCCCAATTGCCATCTCCCTGTGACACCGCCCATCCGTGTGTGCTAGAAACGTTGGTTGATCAGAGTCCGACGCATGTCACGTCCCTCCTGTGCACCGCTGCCTCCCTGAGGTGCTGCCCCATCCCCACCCTCCTCATCCTCATCGTCAGGTGGTTGTAGTTCAGCATCAGGGGGCATGGGCACATTCCGTCTGATGCACATATTGTGTAGCATGACACATGCCATGACGATCTTTGCCACCTTCTCATGGTGGTACAGGAGTGCCCCACCAGACCTGCTGAGGCAGCGAAACCGTGCCTTCAATAGGCCCAATGCTCAATCACCACACGGGTTTGTGTATGTGCACGATTGAAGTCCTTCTCGTGCTGGTTCTGTGGGTTCTGGATTGGTGTAAGGAGCCACCTCTTCAGGGGATAGCCTGCATCACCTGTATGTGGGCAATAATGTATGTGTCAGGCATGACATAAAATCTCAAATCATGACGTGCCATCATGGCATGCATTCAACTGTTACTTTGTACCACTTTTACATGCACAAATGGATTCACACTATGTGACCGGTATATGTGTATTCCTCTCATGGACTGTTTTGCATGCCATCAACCAATGTATGCAGGGGGGTCCAGTGCCTTGTGAGTGCCCATCCACTGTGTTCGTTCATGGCTGACCATCTGCCCCCAAGGAATGTAAAAGAAAAAAAGAAATGATGGGAAAAGGTGGTGGGTGTAGGGCTGGGGGTGGGGGTCGGGGGCCACTAGACACCATGGATTTTTTACTGAATGAAAGAGGGGGTGGCCCTCCCCCCAACCAAAGTAGAAGGGGGGGCACCCCTTGAAACCCTCCCTGGGGGCAGATATCTGCTCCTAGGAAGGGGCATCTGACCCCAGGGAGGGATGCATGAGGTGGGGCCCCCCATCTGACGCCAGGGAGGGATGCATGAGGTTTACCCATCTTTGTTTACCCAACTTCACTTGGCGCAGATGGGCACATTAGTGTGCCAATCTGCCCCCAGGGTGCCCAAACCCTACTGCCCCATGCATTGGGGGCCTGTCCCACCATTTTTGGGGGCCCCCCCACCCCAAATGGAGGGGGGGTGTACCTCACGCAGCCATTTGTAGGAGGCCCAGGGAGGCCTGCATGAGGTGCGCCTGCCACCCATTTGGGGTGAGGGGGGAGAGGGCCCCCAAAAATGGTGGGACAGGCCTCCCAGTGGATGGGGCAGTAAGGTTTGGGCACCCCGGGGCCAGATTGGCACACCAATGTGCCCCTCTGCACCAAGGCAAGTTTTGTAAACAAAGAAAAAAATGGAAAATGGTGGAATGCTTTTTAAGGGGTGCTGTGGGGCACCCCAAAGGGTCTGGGAAGTTTCTAATGGGATGGGGCATTGCCCCCACCAGCCACAATGGAGTGGGTGCCATGTCATGCAGCCCTCCCTAGGACCAGATATCTGCTCCTAGGAACGGACGCCTGAGCCCAGGGAGGAGTGCAGGATAGCCCCTCCCATTATCTGCCCCTGGGGAGGGCTACATGAGATGGGCCACCCCTCCAATTTGGCCATGTGTGGGTTCCCACGGGTGTCCTCTTTTGGAAAATGCATGGGGTTCCCTGTTTTCCTTGCTGGCTTCGACACCCTAGGCCCAAATCTGTAGGTTGCCCACATGAACAAAATGGGCAGTGGCAAAAGGCTTGGGGTTACCAGTGGGTTACCCTTTTCCTTTTTTGCGCCCCCGGTAGGTGCACCCACACATGTGAGTTACCGTTTTCATCGGCACACGTGTGGGGACGTGGGAAGGTAGGCCATGTGTTGTTGGCGGTGTGTTTTGGTGGGTGGCCAGAGCGAAATGTCTGAGAATTGTCTTAATTTCCAGCCAATTTCAGAGACATTTCCCTGTGTCCACTCACCGAAACACGTCGCCAAACAACAGATATCATACCTTCTCGCATTCCCACAGGTGTCCTGAAAAAAAAGGTACCTCACATGTGTGGGTGCACCTACCAGGGGCGCAAAAGGAAAAGGGTAACCCACTGGTAACCCCAAGCTTTTCGCCACAGCACAATTTGTTCATGTGGGCAACCTACAGATTTGGGCCTAGGGTGTCGAAGCCAGCAAGGAAAACAGGGAACCCCATGCATTTCCCAAAAGAGGACACCCGTGGGAATGCACAGTGGTCTGCCTTGCGCAAATTGCCCCAGTTTTTATTAGCCACAATCCCCGACAAAGTGTGATATTTGGTGGGGAAAAACACAATGTTCACTTTGTCTGGGGTTCTGGGTAATAAATTCGGGGGCTATTTGCGCAAATCATACCTCTGCGGATTCCCACGGGTGTCTTCTTTTTGGAAATGCATGGGGGTCCCTGTTTTTCTTGGTGGCTGCAACACCCCAGGCCTAAATCTGTAGAATGGCTCCCCAAACCCTTTGGGGTGGATAGCAGTGGTTTAGCCTTATTCCTTCGTGCCCAGGCAGGTGCACCGACACATATGAGGTACCGTTTTCATTGGGACACCTGTCCTGCCATCTCGTGCCACGCACACCATGCCAGTGCACTTTCGCATGTGGAAATCCGAGATTTGTAGATAAACTGCAGCTTTCTGCATGCACCTTCAACCAATGTATCCATGAGTCTCCCACAATCCAGATAATCTGTTTTCGAGCATGGAAACCCATGGCTGTGTAGTGTCCTGTGAGGGAGAAGATGGTCTTACTAAAGTACGTCGATCAGAACACACCTACTGAACTTTATGGACCAATCCCTAGCTCCGCTCATTCTCATTTACATGCGGCTCCACCCTTCAATCCCCGGTGGTGATATGTGCTGGCTGCTAACTACCACCATGTTCGCGGACATGTACAGGATCAGAGCGTGACGACGGTACATTAAAGTACTATTCCCCTTTAAGGTAGGCTCTGAAAAGAGCTGTTTTTTTTATTTTTGGCCACATATTGTACAGACATGTGGTACTTTCTGTATTTTTCTGTATTTTCTGTCCTTGCTTTACTCTTGCCAACATTACAGAACCTTCTCTAAAGCGAGCCTTATGTTCCAAAAGAACATTGCATTTCCCAAAGAGGATAGCGCAACACCATCTCCTTCAAAGTAATGCGCATTGCTTGGAGCAATGTTATCGTGGCTACAAAAAAACATACCAACTCGTAGCATGAATGCATGCATGACGCGATTGATGATGCACCTCCCGATGCTTTGATCTGGACAGAAAACAGAAGTGTTGTTCCATTGCACTCTCGGGAGTAAAGCAGAAAAAATTACTTTTGATGTTGGGAAGATGGTCATGAGTGCTTCAACCAACTGTGCCAAATCTGCCAACAAAGTACGTGAAGTCAGGTATCCCAAGTGGCAAGCACCGTAGTGCAAAATTACCACATGAGGAGTGGTCATTCTACGCATGTCTCTGCAAACTTGCACAATTGCCACAGCATTGGCCTCAGTGACAGCGCTCCACACCACCTCCACTCCTCGCACATCGAAATGGTGTGCCACATGTCTACTCTCGGCATAGTGTTGTAAGCCTTGCACAAAAATGTCTCCAAGCAGCAAAACCCTGACCCTCTCCACCTCTGCCATTTTCAGTGTGCGCACCGTCTTTCGACACAAAAGAGTAATGTGAACATCTGATTGGCTGATGCCTACAGTCGTCTTTCCATGCAGGATTTGCTGTAGAAACCCCTATGTGACACCCCCTACCAGCGGACAAGCGTTGCCTACGTGCGGCACGTAACTCTTACCCAGTCCTTACACCCTTTCTACAGCGGTACCAAAGTGAGTCCCTCATTGGACACAACTAAGCGGGCGCACAATCATCCACCAATCACATAGAACCTCGCTAATTTTAACTCTGTCATCAACATTGCGCACTTCAAAATTATTCTTAATGGAAATCGCATACCATTGCAAAGCACCTACTTCACAAGCTACTGTGCAAGGATTGCACATTTCTACGTACAGCTCCATGCATGTGCACATGCATCAGTATAGAGTACAGATATGTACATTTTAATCAGAGTACATGGGGAAGCCTTATGATTTAAAATAGACAAAATAATGCCGGTAAATGTCCATAGGGAACACATAACAACGCTCCCCCTTTTAAAGTGCAAGATTGCCGATTTGTCATTAACAAATCGCACAACTGCTTACTGTCTTCTGCATAACCTGTACATACGTTGCAAGCATGCCTATTTAGGCATAGCTCTGAACCATTTTTGTCTTAAAGGCGGGTGAAATCAGGCAATTTTGTTTTTGGTGGGTGATGAATGGCCGTGCAGGAGGCTTGGCGGGTGAGTCTGCCCTTTACAAGGCGTGTGATACCCGCCAAAAGCGTGTGAGTTGAGAAGTATAATTTATGGCAGACCTCAATTTTGTATGTGAAAATGTTGGAGTTCTGTACTGTGTACTGCATACAGTAAGACTACTTGCAATGTGATCGTATGAGAATAGTAAGCACTCCCGATTGTGGTGCTGACATGTCCTTCGGAGGGTCTCCAGATTTTTGGACATCGTGCTTTTCATTAACAAGTACAAAATGTTTGGCCATCTAGTACTTTGCCCTATCGCTTACAAACCTCTCTCCTATGCATACTACACTTTGTAAAGAACAAGGCATTTGCAAACCCTCAAAAAATATTGTTATTTTGAAGGACTTTCAAGTACCATATTGAAAGTAGTATGCAAAGACTGCACAGAGAGAAGTGAAATGTGCACGTGGACTGGGTTGAAATATGAAAGTTGAATCCTCTGACGAAAGAAGTACAAGTAAAGTCTGCAGTATCATGACCGCTGCAAACACACAAAGTAATTGATATTGTTTTTTTAATTCACAGTGAAGACTACTTTCCTGAGAATCAACAGCATCTACACTGCAGACGACATATCCGAAGAAACCTGGTAATCTTGCACAAAAAAGTAAGTACAGTACAACCTTCATATTGTAACTACTCCTTAAACAGGCTATGTGGGTTATTTGTTTATTTTGGGCACCAAAGCAATCGTTCATTTGTAAACCATTCTACCTACAAATATCCATTTATTGAACAAAGAATAACAGGTGGAGTGGCTGACAAATCCCTATGTGTTTGGTACTGAAATAACATGGGAAATCCTTAGAAGGTTAGAATGTGAAAATAAGTTGCGGTAGCAAGTTATTGGCATTTCGGTTATTAATAATGGTTCTCGTCACAAGTAGGGCACTTTGTACTCTCATCTAAAGCACATTGTACTACTATGCAAACAGTAAAGTAGCCTTACCAAATGATAGTTAGAGGTCACTGTACGTTGACACACCATGCCAAAGAGCTTCCCCATCACACTTATGCACACATACATTGGACAACAGACCAAAGTATACTTTTTTTCCCAACAGAAACCAAAGAATGCCTACCAAAAAGCAGCTCCATAGAAAGGAACGCAGAATTAGAGCAAATAAAAACAAAGGTGCCCAATGTAAGCATCCACCTGTTGTAGAGTTAGTGGAGAATCTTGGTACAAACCACCTAATGCAGTTGGGTAACATAATAAAGGAAGTTTCAACTACCGAAACTGTACCTCCTCCATCAAAAAGTGTCACAAAACACAGAAATCTTGTCATAAAAACGGCTGCCAGTACAGCTAACAATGTTCCTAATAATCCTGATAGTGTAAGAAGAACCCATAGTAAAAATAGTATTTTAGCAAAAATGTTTCATCACAGAGTCCTTCAGAATCTACTAAGAAGAGGACCAAAATCATCCTCACCCCTTAAAGCGTACCGTAGAAAGTTAATTCTACAAGCACTCGTGGACAGTGCAATCAATCTCAAAAAGAAGTTGTTCATATTAGTGTTAAATAGGATGAAAGCACTAACAAAACTAAGTACCAAACTACAAATGAAACTCAGCAATAAACGGAATGTGAACAAAAATAATGTTTTGCATGTTTGTGGTGTTGAATGGAGTCACACAACAACCACAGAGCCATATTTTAATGAAGAAGCATACAAACAAAATCAAACAAACACAATTGCCATCCATAGCAGGGGGCGAGGGTATGAGAAAATCAATACTACCATCATGGAACAAGAAACACTGCTTGCAAAACTATCTTCTGAAAACTCAGAATTACCTCTCGATTCAGCAGAACCACACCGTCCAGTTTACAAATGGCCGTGCACATCAATGTGTGCCATTCCAAACAAACCTTTCAAATCTTTACGTCAGTTCCTCAATCAATATGAAAAAGGTAACGACAAAAGTAAAATGAAAGTGCTGCAAAATATGGATATTTGTGTAGTGCGTAAAGACACAGGACTAAAAGAACATTCATTAGCCCGCATTTCTGGGTCTATTTGCAAAGGTACCTTCCGTGATATCAAAAGAATATCAATACATCATTCCAATGTAAGAAATTTAGTGTATAAAATATACTATGCAAAAGGTCCAGCTTCAGAATTAGGCAATTTAAATACCACTCTTCTGCATGGTACACCCAAATACTTACAAGAAGAAATGGACCGTATTCAGAAAAAGTATTTTGGAAGTGAGAGCCACGTAGAAAATGCAACAGTTTTAGAGCATAGTAGCGACAATTCTGCACATAGCAACCTTCTATTACACACATACAGAAAAGAAATACTAAAATTTAAAAGGTCATCGGCTGAAGTACCAAACCATGTGTGTGTATGTTGCCACAGAACGTTTTACAAAAGGAACACAAAAAATGTGGACATAGCATACAAAATAGAAAACAATGAAGACTCTAAATGGTTTAAATTAGCTTTGTACCTTTTAGCTGAAAGCAAATATGAAACAACTGAACGCCTAATATGTTGCAGTTACTGTACTGCAAAATTAGACAACAACCACACTCCTTCACGTGCAATTACAAATAATTTGGAATTGTTTCCATTACCAGAAATCCTGCAACAGCTCAATTTGTATGAGAGCACAATAATTCAAACAGTTCACCCATTTCAAACAATTATACGCCTTCATCTGAAAACAGCAAATTTACCTTCCTCTGAATTGGTGAAATGCATTTGTGGCAAAGTAGTTTACTTGCCATTAGATCTAACGGAAAATGTGCACACTCTAGGAGTGGAACGTTCAATAGAGCATTCTTTAATATTCTTGGTAAATGGAGTACCAACAATGGACAAACACATTTGGCAACAATTAGTGGACTTACACAAAGTTAGCCAAGCATTGCAATATCTAAAAGACAACAATGAGTACTACAAGGAAATAAATATTGATGAAAGCTTAAGGCAAACAAATGAAATAATTCAAGAGCCATCAGAAACTGGACAATTCGAACTTCTGGATCCAGCTACATTATCCACTCTTTTGGACCATTACACAATTCATCCATTGCATTCCACTGAAAGCATAGATGATGTACTAGAAACTTACCAAATGCGACAAAACAAACGGTCACCAATGAGTATTTAGGAAAAAAGTATAGAAGCACATGCTTTTCCACTGCTATTTCCTACTGGCAAAGGTGGTAGATACTATGATAGACCCACTCAGATTGGGGCATCAGAATACCGCTCATTGCGAATGTATGCGCAAGATCCCAGATTTAGACAAAATGTGGAATACATATTCCACCTACTCTATGAAAGTGAATTAGCAACACTATGTTATGGAGTTGCACACATTCTTAAATCTGGAACGCACTTTCAAAATATGTAAGCTACGCAGTTAATACAAAAAGTACAAGAAAAAGATGAGGTTTTACAATCAAGTATAACAAATCTGTTTGCAAACATGCGTGGTACAAAGGAAAACTGGTTTAGACAGCATGGAGACGTGCGTTGCATGATCAGAAACCTTAGACCATCAACTTGGTTTGTTATGCTAAGTTGTGCAGAATATGCATGGGAAGATTTACATGAGTTCCTACGCATAGCAAACAGCAACAAAAACAACATAGATATATTAACACCTAGAGAACTTTGCTCTCTAGATCCAGTTAATGTCTCAAGATATTTCCATCATCGTTTCATTGCAATGCTACACTTTATTAGCAATAAAACTGTTCCTCCCCTTGGAGAAGTGCAACACTTATTTTGGAGAAAAGAATGTCAAGCGAGAGGAGCACCACATATTCACATGCTGTTATGGATCAAAGGTGCACCGAAATTTGGGCACAACAGTGATAGCACTGTTTTGCAGTTCATCCAAAAATATGTCACATATGAAATCCCTTCACAACAGACACATAGTGAGCTGCATGGGCAGATTTTTCAATTTCAAAGAAACAAATGTGGCAAATATTGTCACCGTAAATACAAAAACAAAGATAAATACTACACCAAATGCCGCTTTGGTTTCCTAGACCAGTTACAGAAACAGGTGAAGTAAACAACTTCATGTCTTCAGTTCGACATAGTGCTAAAGGTAAATCACCTAAAAACATGTATTAGATAAAAACAAGGGAAGAATCAAAATATATCAATGATTACAATGCAATCATTGCCCTAATATGGAATGCAAACATAGATGTGCAGTACATTGCAGACAATTCAACAGCTGTTGCACGATATGTTACAGCCTACTTAACAAAAGCAGAAAAAACAGAGCTTCAAGACCTCTGGGATGACCTAGCATCAGACAAAACATTATCACAGAAATTGTACAGCCTAGGCATAAAAATGCTCTCTCAAAGAGAATGTGGTACCTATGAAGCAGCAGATCGTTTAACTGGCACTGCTTTGTATGGAAAATCAGACAACATAGTATGGCTCAGTCTTGGTCCTGCAAAATCTAGAAAAAGAGTGCTAAAATCATATGAGGACATAGAAACAATTGCCAGAAATGATCCCAACAGCCAAGACATTCTAAAAAACAATTTATTGGACACATACTATCCGAACAGGAGTACCACTCTGGAAAGCATGTGTCTACACCACATAGCTCAAAACTTTGCATACAAAAATAATGTAAAACCCGATGAAAGCAAACGTAGATATAGAGTGACCGATTGTGAAGGGAGATCAGTGAAACTTAATAAATGAAGCTTAATTAATCATGTGAAATTGTCATTAAAAACTCCTCAACAGAAAGAACTATATTACATGTCTCTGTTACAACTTTTCAAACCATGGAGAAAAGAGGAAGACATACTAGATAATTATGAGTGCTGTGAAGATGCTTTCAAAGCAAATGAAAGCACTATCACTGATGTTAACTTTACACAGTACAAAACAATGTTACACAATGAGCAGCAACAGGAAGAAGAAATTCAGGCCCAACTAGATAAAGACTCTTCCGACAGTAGTCAACCTTCTGTAACAGGAAGTCAAGAACCATTAGGACAACCACTAATAGCAAATGAGGCTGAAGTTGCTATGGCAGAAGTAGAAAACACCATGTATCAGTATCAAGAAGATACAGAAGACTAAACTGTACAACAAGCAAAACTTAACAACGATCAGCGCACCATTTTTGAAGAGGTAACAAAACAAATTGTGCATGGCGTACAACATGAAAATAAAGAATGTACCTGCCAAAATTACAAACCTATACTACTGTACGTCAGAGGTGAAGCTGGATCAGGGAAAACATTCTTAATCAAAATTATCAGCAAGTTCCTTCAACAATTGACAAACAACAAACTGTCATCTGTTGTAGCAGCACCCACAGGTTTAGCTGCCTACAATATAGGTGGTGTGACTTTACACCGATTACTACTGCTTCCAGTAGAGCATCAACATAAATATGTGAGTATTGAAACAAATGAAAATGCTACTGATAGATGAAGTGAGCATGGATTCCAATCTAATGTTGGCTTTGATTTATCTCAGATTGCAAGAAGTACTTAAAATTAATAACAAAGAACTCTTTGCAGGGAAACCCATTATCGTTTTCGGAGCTCTACTACAATTGACACCAGTAAAAGGTGAATCGATTTTTAAAACCTTAGGCCACAAACACTCCCGGAAAGCTGTTGGTAGCATAGGTAATGTTAACCTTTGGCAACATTTCCAATACAGAGAATTAACTGAGAACATGCGGCAATCTGCAGATCTCACTTATGCCAACATCTTTAAAAGTATTACAGTTGGTGAATTATCGCAAGAAGCACAAGCTGTATTGAAAAAGTCGCATATACATGCACTTTATGGCGATAATGCATGTGCAACTGATGTTATGGAACAAATAGCGCACAAAAATGTCAATTGTATGGACTTAATGCCAACTCTTGCAAGCTGTTTCAAATTCAATGAAAAATGTTAAAGAAAGAAATGCAAGCAATAATAGAAATTAGCGCCACAGACAAACTAGACGTACATGGTTTGACAGTACCCATGTGTGAGCAAGCCACAACAAGACTAAATAGTTTAGAAAATTCAATCTCCAACACAGCTGGGTTGGAAAAAGTATTGAAATTATCATTAAATTGTAGAGTAATGCTTAAACGTAACCTTGACGTAGAGCCAGGGCTATTCAATGGAGCACTGAGCACAGTTGTTGGCTTTCAATCATACCCACATGATTGCAGCATTCAGTTTGTAAATATTTGCTTTGATAAAGTTTCAGAAGTGAAAAGGATAGGGTGCTCAATGGCTTGATTTCTTCTCTTCAAAGACATGTATGTACGTAGAGAGCAATTTTCTCTAGCTCTTGTATATGCAGTTACCATTCATAAATCCCAAAGTCTTACCCTAGAGAAAGCATTGATAGATATAGGAAAGACTGTTTAAGGAAGGCATGAGCTATGTAGCATTATCACGCTTACGTACACTTGACAGTCTATTGCTAATAAACTTTGATTCAAGTAAAGTCAAAGCTGATATTCCTTGCATTCTAGAATACAATAGATTGCGTTCACTGTACACCCCTTATCTGAAACAATACCTTGTTCCAGATAAAGTGAAACGTGATAAAAGAAAAGTAAATGAAACAGAAATGCAACAGAATGCAACAGAAAATTCCGCCAAAAAAAGAAAAGAAGCTAAAGTTTCATCAATTGCCGCAAACATAGAAGAACCTATTAGGGAATGTAAACCAGGCACGTCGGCAGTAGCAACAGAAAAACTGAAAAATGCATTCAGATATAGAACTTGCTGGCCCATTCAAATTTACAAATGAAAGTGGGGTAAGTTGCTATGCAAATGTAGCAATGAATATTCTATTTCAATTGCCACCAATTGTTAACAATATTTACCTGCACAGCACAGACGAATTGTGTTTTCAAATGTTAGTGCTGCATAGAAATGCAACAAGCAATCCTGACAACACATACAGTGTTCATGGAGTAAGGCAACAATTGGACGACTGTGCTGGAATGGTGAGATTCACTATGAACTCACAAGAAGATCCACAAGAATTTCTAATGTATATACTATTAGTATTGGAAAACCAAAACATACCTGTAAATGAAATCTTCTAAATTTCGTACATGTGGAAACATACATGCACTCTCTGTAACAAAGTCATACACGACGAAATCCCAAATGAGCGATTTGTGTATATTTCCATACCAAATTGTGAAAGCATTCCATTTCAGCAACTTGTACAAAATGCAAACCATGGCAGATTATGTAGTATTTGCAATTCAGACAATCGCTCTACCTTACTGATACAATCCCATAGTGCCTACATAATACTTATTGCTTCTATGTTATAATGCAGATGGCACCAAAAACAACTGCAAACTGACTGGATTTACACACGTCAAGTGTCACTTGGAAAGAAAACCTTTAAAACAGTAGGAATAATCTACCATGCAGGAGCTACAACCAATGCAGGTCACTACACTGCATACATTAAAAAGAATTCTGGATGGTTTGAATGTAATGATAGCACCATTACTCTAAAGCAGAGGTTGCCAGCTAACCTAACAAATGCGTATTTAATGTTCTTGAAGCCAAAATTTACGAAATAATGTGTACTTCAAAATTGTCAACAAAGTATGTGAAAGACTACAAACAGTTAGAATACGCCCACAGGTATCTAACTACCCAACAGGATGGAAGAATGACACAAATAAATGATTATCATAGATCGTTGGAAACAAATGCACAGGCAGAATACGCCTATACGTATTTAACTGTTGTTAAAAATCAGCAGGAAGGCAACAAAGAAAACATTAATGGGAAAGATAAAGGAAACAAGATATGTCAACAACACAAATGAATGAGTATCACAAATCTGTGGGAACAAATGCACAGTTAGAATACGCCTACAGATATCTAACTACCCAACAGGATCGAAGAATGACACAAATAAATGATTATCACAGATCGATGGAAACAAATGCACAGGTAGAATATGCCTATAGGTATCTAAGTATTGTTAAAAATCGGCAGGAAGGCAAAAAAGAAAACATTAATGGGAAAGATGAAGGAAACAGGATGTAACAACGACACAAATGAATGAGTATCAAAAATCTGTAGGAACAAATGCACAGTTTAATACGCCTAAAGGTATCTCACTGTTGTTAAAAATGGGCAGGAAGGCAACAAACCTAACATTGATCAGAAAAATGAAGAAACACTGAAAGGAAAAAATGAAGTACTTAGTTGCATAAGAAATTAAGGTTTTTTTAATCCGACAAGGATTTTTTTCCCCAGACCCAAGGATTAGAAAAGCAAACACAGAAACTGAGTGCAATGCACAGTACACTGGTTGGTAAACTAAATATGAGGGTCTAAAAAAAAAAGTTATCTGCAAACATTAACACACCTTTTTCTTTCATCACAGAAATGGAAAAAGTGATACTTCCGCCAAGTACGATAACCAATTTAAAAAAAGTTTATGGATTCTGAGCAAAGTAAGGAGTAAGTATATTGGCAGGCATTTTCTAAATATGGGAATCTACTCGTCTAATCTATGGTAGTAATATGCTGCAGTGCCTGTAGGCTGGCCTTTCATCTGCGGTGAGTAACCTACCACCTATGCCTTATAACCTAGTTTCAAGGAATACAGTTCCTATCCGCAACCGTCGCTGCATATGTAAAACATGGTCCCTGTAAATTAGCTGCTTATAAACATACTTTTCATACCATCGTCTGCAGCCATGAAGTGAAGAAACTAGGGCATCAACACAACGACCACAATCCACCACACCCATATTAACTTGTAACTCCACTGCTTATGACTTCAGTCTTGCGTGCATGGGCTTTAGCCATGCACCCAAGACTGCAGGGTCTCCCCACAACCACCTCGGTGATGTGTGGTAGTGGGGGTTATTCTATAGGTGTGTTATCCTTCAGTACCTCTGCCCAGAGGATTCCCTCCTAGGTGTATGTCTGTAGATCTTACCTGGGATGGGTGTGCAGTGTCTTCCAAGTCTAGTATTTACCACTTTCTTCTTGGTTGCATGGCCTTCGGCCATGCACCCAAGACTGCAAGCACTTCCCACAACTTGCCAATCAAAACGCAGCACTACGGGTGTGTGCATGGGTGGCACATGTGGCGGTGGTTGTTGCCAGGGCCTACAGTCTTGTAAGTAAGGCCTTCGTCCTTTGGCCGACGGCCATGCATCCAAGACTCTAGGCCCTGGCCACAACCACCATAGCATGTGCCACCCATGGCGGCATACTAATGAATATAATGATAACCATTAGAAAAAATAATGCATTCATGGCATGTTGTCAATTTCAATGTTCCCTAACACCACACGTGTCCTTACGAATCTAACAACTTCCCTGTGCACTGCACGGGCTGAAACACTGGCCTTATTGGACCCCTCATTTTCTGTGCTTACAAGGAGGCCACAGGATATACATCATAAAGTAGGTATAAGTGTACTATTGGGTGCATGGCCTTTGGCCCTGCACCCAAGAGGGCAGAATCTCCCCACGCCACCTCTTTGTTCTTGGATGCATGGCTTTCAGCCATGCACCCAACACTGCACGCACTCCCCACTACTTGCCAATGAAAATGCAACGCAAGGGGTGTATGCATAGGTGCCACATGCGGTGGTGGTTGTGACCAGGGCCTACAGTCTTGGAAGTAAGGCCTTTGGCCTTCGGCCGATGGCCATGCATCCAAGACTCTAGGCCCCGGCCACAACCACCGTAGCATGTGCCAACCATGGCAGCGTACTAATGAATATAATAATAGCCATTGGAAACAGTAATGTATTCACAGCATGTTGGCAAATTCAATGTTCCCTAACACCACACATGTCCTTACAAATGTAACAACAACAACCATGCAGTGCACAGGCTCAAATACTGGCCTTATTGACCCCTCCTTTTCTGTGCGTACAAGGAGGCCATAGAACATACATCATTAAGTAGGTATAAGTGTACTGTGCGTACAAGATGTCCATACACATTACATCATGACGACCGACCCCCAGAACAAGTGCATTAATCACCCATATGTTAAGACTGTAGCCCCTGGCCACAACCACCGCAGCATGTGCCACCCATGGTGGCGTACTAATGAATATAATAATAGCCATTGGGAAAAATAATGCGTTCACGGCATGTTGTCAATTTTAATGTTGCCTACCTATACCCGTGTGCTTTCAAGAGTTACACATTTCCTGTCCACTACATGGACTGAAGTGTTACAAATTTCCTGCCCACTACATGGACTGAAGTGCTATCATTATTACCCCCCACATTTACTGTACGTACAAGGTGTCCATAGAAATGACATCATGACGGCCGAAGAACAAACGCATAAATCACCCATTTCTTACTGTGTGAACCATTCCCAATGCTCTGTGACACAGCAAAATAGGGTAATGAAAAAAGCATGTGTACGCTGGTTGTTGCACCGCTTGCTGCAGATCCAAGATGTCGGGCGCATCCAAACCATCTGACGCAGAACACGTCTCGCATCTGCCAATGGGCAGAGACGTCACGTGTACGCGATCATGACAGCAGCCCCTTAGCCAATCGGTTTCTTGTTCGTCGACCGAACAGGGAACTGTGACCGCGAAGTGAACATAGATATCGCTAATTATTTCAGACCTACTTTTTCATAATAATAAATAAACGTACTATAAGTTTGGTGACAAAATTTACAAAAGCACACTTTCTGGACCAAGCCCCTGTACCTGCTGCAGATTTCATCAAAATCCGTCCAGTGATTTCACCTGTAGCCGTGCGCAACGTTTTTCCCCCATTCAGTCTATTGGAGAAAAAGACGATTTGGGACCCCCCCCCTATAACTCTGCTCCCCCTGGACGAATTCTCACCAAACTTTACAAAAAATTCAGAGTGGCCCATATACTTTTTTTGCAAAGTTTGGTGAGGATTCGTCCAGGGGGAGCAGAGTTATAAGCCGCCCAAAAAGTGCTCTTCCTATGGAAACAGCAACTTAACCATAACTACATGGCCACTACTGTGGTCATGTAAAGAATTGTGGATGGTTTCGAATGTAATGATAGTACCATAACTTTAAAGCAAAGATTACCAGCAAATCTTATAAACGCTTATTTAACATTCTTAAAACTAAAATTGAATAACTAATCTGTGCATAAACATTAATAAAACTTCAATTAGAAAACTATAAACAGTAAGAATACACCAACAGTTATCTAACTACCCCAAGATTCTGCAACAACCAAACAGATAAATCAATAACACTTAATTATAAGAAGAAATAAACAGTTAGAATACGCCAACAGGTATCTAACTGCCCCAAGATTTTCCAACAACCAAACAGACAGATTAACAATTTGAGAATATAAATTAAAAGTATAATCAGTTACAATTCAACAAGTATCTAACAATCTGCAACAAGCCAACATTAGCCAGAAACAACAAGTAAACACTGAAAACACAAAAATACATTCATTAAGAACATATCATATGTACTGAACTGATGCAATGTATCTTATGTAAATAAATAAGTTTAATGGTTTTAAAGAAGGCACTGATGATTTCAATTAAAAAATCAATATCTAAATTAAAAACAGCGCTATATACAAACAAAGTTACTAATTTGTTGTTTCTACTTGCAGCTCCATGCATATCCATATGCATGAACACAATCTTCAGGTATGCATATTTTCTGTACAGTAGATGAACACATTTTCAAACAGACTTTTAGCTTGTGTAATCTGTAAAATGAATTTACTGTATTTTTTTTCAATATCCTAAAATCAACTATCACTTATAAACCTTTATACTATTTACTTTCTTTATACACACACACTCAAATCATGTTAAACTAACATTTTTTAAATGAAATATATAGACTACATATATTCAAACAAAATTGCATGCAAGCACAATCTATGTTTAAATCTTTAAAAAAATACTTATACAATGTCATATTTTTTGGTTTTTATTTATTTATTTACTTAATTACTTTAATTTAGACATGACATTGAGGCGCTATTACCTAGAACAGCTTACTTACAAAAATAGTAGTATTCACTGGTATATTATAAATTTCACAAGACATAGTAAAGATATTTTTTTTTGCTACAGTTAGTCATTCAATACAATTTGTTCATTAAGAACATATCATATGTACTGAACTGATGCAATGTATCTTATGTAAATAAATAAGTTTAATGGTTTTAAAGAAGGCACTGATGATTTCAATTAAAAAATCAATATCTAAATTAAAAACAGCGCTATATACAAACAAAGTTACTAATTTGAAGCTTTTACAATTGCAGTGAAGACTAGTCTACTGAAAAGAAGCAGCCGAATTCGAAGAACAAAGAAGAACTAAGAAGTTACCTGTTAATTTTTAAAAAAAAAGTAAGTAGAATATCACCATAATATTTGTATTATTAATCAAACATACTATAACATTAATACAAGCTATTTTGGTGCCTAAAAATAGAGATTGTGTACCATTTTGTCCAAAAATCTCCATGTCTTAAACAGCGATTTACAGCCAGAATGGCCCACAAATTCCTATTTTTGGACACACAAACTACCCAAATGAACCGCTACAATTTTCATATTATAGAACAAACAACTGTTTTAATTGTATACATTAGATTTACTATTTGTACTTTTCCACAGCACTAGCTTAATTTTTTTTTGTCATCTGAACCCCAGTTTAGTAACACATAAATTCAAGAATACCTATCCCTACTAGTTGTAGTTCCCAATGCACAATCACACACCATTACATACATCTTTATCATCTTACTCAAACACTCATGCACACAGCACACATACATTCCAGAACACCCCAACCCATATCTTCTTTATTTTTTTCAACAGACCCTAAAGAATGCCCACCAAAAGTCAAATCTGTAGAAAGCAACGCAAAAGTAGAGCAAATGAAAATAAAAGTGTCCAACATAAGCATCCATCTCTAGCAGAATTTGTAAAAAAAAGTTGAAACAAAACAGCTAATACAGTCATTTAGTGAAACACAAGAAGTACAAAAACTTTGCCTCCTCTATCAAAATGTAAAACAAACCAAAAAACAATAAACAGAAAATCAGCTATCACTACAGATAAAACTACTTCTTCAAATTTTAATATAGTGCAAAGTAAGCATACCAAGAAAAGTATTTTAGCCAAAATGTACCGTCACAAAATCCTTCAAAATCTTATAAAAACAGGGGAGAAATCAGGTTCAATGCTTAAGACCTATCGTAGGAAATTAATCTTAGAAGCGTTGATGGACAGTGCAATTCTTATGAAAAGAAAGTTATTTATTTTACTGTTAAACAAAATGAAACCACTAACAAAACTAATAACTAAATTACAAATAAGACTTCTCAATAAGTGAAATGTCAACAGAAAGAACTTCTTAAGTATCTGCGGAGGTGAATGGAATCACACTACGAGCACAGAACCATATTTTAATGAAGAAGCGTACAAACAAAAGCAAACAAATACAATTGCCGTATATAGCAGTGGTCGAGGTTATGAAAAAGTGAATAATACCATAATGGAACAAGAAGTACTCCCTACAAAAATATGCCCTGAAAACTTAGAGTTACCCCTCCATTCAACTGAATCAGAACATCTAGTGTACAAATGGCCATGCACGTCAATGTGTAAAATTCCCAAACAATGTTTCAAATCTTTACGCCAATTCCTCAATAAATATGTAAAAAGCAAAGACAAAATCAAAATTAAATCACTGCAAAATTTGGATACCTGTCCAGTGCGCAAGTACACAGGACTACAAGGACATTCATTGGCCTGCATTACAGGACCTACTTGTAAAACCACTTTCCATGATATCAAAAGGATATCAACACATCATTCAACTATAAGAAATCTAGTCTATAAACTGTACTATGCTAAAAGTCCTGCTTTAGCACTAGCAAAGTTAAATAACATCCTTCTACATGGTACAGCAAAAGACCTACTTGAAGAAATTCACCATATCCAGAAAAAATATTTTGGAAGTGAAAGCCATTTACAGAATGAAATAGCTTTAAACCAATTAAGCAACAATTCTACACATGGCAACTTTTTGCTAAACACATACAAAAAGGAAATACTAAAATTTAAAAGTACATCAGCTGAAGTACCAAACATGTATGTGTATGTTGCCGTAGAACTTTTTATAAAAGTAACACAAAAACTGTAGACCTATCATACAAAATAGAAGACAATGAAGATTCTAAATGGTTTGAATTAGCTCTCTACCTTTTAGCAGAAAACAAATACGAAATAACTGAGCCCTTAATACTTTGCAGTTACTGCACTACAAAACTTGACAACAACCAAACTCCTTCACGTGCTATCACAAATAATTTGAAATTATACCCAGTACCAAAACCCCTACAACAACTTAATTTATATGAGAGCATCATAATTCAAACAGTACACCCATTTCAAGCAATAATACGCCTTCAACCAAAAACAGCAAAATTACCTCCTTCTGAATTGGTAAAAGGCATTTGTGGAAAAGTAGTTTATTTACCATTAGATCTAAAAGAAAATGTGCATACTCTAGGAGTGCAACGTCCAATGCAGCAATCTTTAATTATCTTAGTAAATGGAGTACCTACAAAAGACAAAAAAAATGGCAACAGCTGGTAGATTTATATAAAGTTAGACAAGCCTTCCAATATCTTAAAGAGAATAATGAATATTACAAAGAAATTAATATTGAAGAAAACTTGAAAGATGCAACTGAAATAATTCAAGAAACACAAGAAGCTGGTCAATTTGAGCTACTAGATCCTGCTACAATATTAAATACTTTAGACCATTATACAATTCATCCTTTGCACTGTAATGACACCGTAGAAGATGCACTGGAATCTTACCAAATGCGTCAAACAAAAGGATCGCCAATCACCATATGGGAAAAAAGTATAGAAGCACGTGCTTTCCTCTACTCTTTCCTACTGGCAAAGGAGGAAGGTATGATGATAGACCTATTCAAATATCAGCTTCAGAATACTGCTCATTACGGATGTATTCTGAAGATCCCAGATTTAGACAAAATGTGGAATACATATTCCACCTACTCTTTGAAAGTGAACTAGCAACTTTATGTTACGCAGTCGCACACATATTAAAATCAGGATCACACTTTCAAAATATGATAGCTACACAATTATTAGAAAAAGTGCAACAAAAGGATGAGGTTTTACAAATATTACAAATCTATTAGCAAATATGCGTGGTACTAAAGAGTACTGGTTTCGACGTCATGGAGATGTACGTTGTATGATCAGAAACCTTGGCCCACCCACTTGGTTTGTTACATTAAGTTGTGCAGAATATGCATGGGAAGATTTACATGACTTCCTACGCATATCAAATAAAAACAAAACAAACATAGACATACTAACACCTGGAGAACTTTGTTCTTTGGATCCTGTTAATGTTTCAAGATATTTTCACCATCGCTTCATTGCTAAGCTACATTTCCCTTGGAGAAGTGCAACGCTTCTTTTGGAGAAAAGAATACCAAGCCAGAGGAGCACCACATATCCACATGCTTTTATGGATTAAAGATGCTCCTAAATTTGGTCAAGACAGTGATGCCACTGTTTTACAGTTTATTGAAGAATATGTCACTTGTGAAATTCCATCAGAAGCCACAAATAGTGATCTTCATGCACACATTTTACAATTTCAAAGACACAAATGTGGAAAATATTGTCGTCGCAAATACAAAAACAAAGGGAAATACTACACCAAATGCCGATTTGGTTTCCCTAGACCAGTTACAAATGCAGGTCAAGTGAACAACATCATGTCTTCAGTTAGACATAGTGTTAAAGGTAAGTCACCTAAAAATAAATATTACATAAAAAGAAAAGAAGAAGAAAAATATATCAATGATTATAATGCAATCATTGCCCACTTATGGAATTCAAACATAGATGTGCAGTACATTGCAGACAATTCTACTGCAGTTGCACGATATGTCACAGCATACTTAACTAAAGCAGAAAAGACAGAGCTCCAAGACCTCTGGAATGACCTGTCATCAGATAAAATGGTATCTCAGAAATTATACAGCTTGGGCATAAAAATGCTCACCCATAGAGAATGTGGATCATATGAAGCAGCTGATTGTTTAACTGGTACTGCATTGTATGGTAAATCTGAAAATATAGTATGGCTAAGTCTTGGTCCAGCTAAATCTAGAAAAAGAGTTCTAAAATCAAATGAAAATATAGAAACAAAAGCCAAACATGTTCCCAACAGCCAAGACATTTTAAAAAACAATTTATTGGACACATACTACCCAAACAGAAGTAATACTTTGGAAAACATGTGTCTATACCACATAGCCCAAAACTACACATACAAAAATAATATGAAACCTGATGAAAAAAAAAGGTAAATATAGAATAACAAACTGTGAAGGCAGCTTAGTTAAACTCACTAAACCAAATTTAATTAATCATATCAAATTGTCATTAAAGACTCCTCAACATAAAGAAGTATATTACATGTCCCTGCTACAAGTCTTCAAAACATGGAGTAAAGAAGAACAATTACTAGATAACTATGACTCATATGAGGATCTTTTCAAAGCAAATGAAAGCACTATAACTGATGTAAACTTTACACGGTACAAAACAATATTGCACAATGAACAGCAACACGAAGAAGAACTCCAAGCCCAACTAGATAAGGACACTCCTGACAGTAGTCAACCTTCTGTAACAGAAAGCCAAGAACCACTGGGAGAACCACTAATAATAAATGAGGCAGAATTAGCGATGATAGAAGTAGAAAACACCATGTGTCAGTATGAAGATAAGGAAGACTTAACTATACTACAATCAAAACTAAACAATGAGCAAAGTAGCATTTTTCAAACAAGTAACAAAACAAATTGCACATGGTGTAAAACATGAAAATAAAGAATGTTCCTGCCATAATTATAAACCTATACTACTGTACGTCAGTGGTGAAGCTGGTTCTGGCAAAACATTCCTAATCAAAATCATTAGTAAGTTCCTTCAACAATTGACAAACAACAAACTGTAAGCTGTTGTCACTGCCCCCACAGGTTTAGCTGCCTACAACATAGGTGGTGTTACATTACACCGATTACTACTATTACCAGTAGAACACCAGAACAAATTAGACTATTACAAACTTTCTGCAGAAGCTGCAATGGAATTACGCAGAGTATTGAAACAAATGAAAATGATACTAATAGATGAAGTGAGCATGGTCTCCAACCTGATGTTAGCTTTGATTCACCTCAGATTACAAGAAGTACTCAAAACAGACTATGAAGAGCTCTTTGCAGGAAAACACATTATTGTTTTTGGAGATCTGCTTCAATTAACACCAGTAAAAGGTGAGCCTATTTTTGAAACATTAGGACACAAACTCTGCCGTAAAACTGTTGGCATCATTGGAAATGTCAACCTTTGGCAACATTTCCAATACTGAGAATTAACAGAAAACATGCGGCAATCTGCAGATCTCACTTAAGTATCAGAGTTGGTATACTTTCTAAAGAAGCAGAAGGAACATTGAAAACCCGGCACATTAATGCACTTTATGGCGATAATGCATGTGCTACAGATGTTATGGAACAATTACCCACAAAAATGTCAATTGTATGGCCTTAATGCCAACTCTTGCAAGCTGTTTCAAATTCAATGAAATAATGCTAAGTAAAGAAATGCAACCAATCATGGAAATTAGCACCACAGACAAACTAGATCTACATGGTATGACACTACTCATGTGTGACCAAGCCACAACAAGACTAAATAGTTTAGAAAAATCAATCTCAAACACAGCAGGCTTCGAAAATATATTAAAATTATCCTTAAATTGCAGTAATGCTTAAACGTAACCTTGACATGGACCAAGGACTAGTTAATGGAGCACTGGGTACAGTTGTTGGCTTTCAAACATACCCACGCGACAACAAAATTCAGTTTGTCAGTATACTCTTTGACAAACTTTCAGAAGTAAAAAGTATAGGACGCTCAACAGCTAGATTCCTTCTCTTCAAAGATATGTATGTACGCAGAGAACAATTTTCTCTAACTCTTGCATACGCAGTCACGATTCATAAATCACAAGGTCTTACTCTAGAAAAAACAATGATAGATATTGGTAACACAGTCTTTAAAGAAGGCATGAGCTATGTAGCACTATCACACTTATGTACACTTGACGGTCTATTTCTAATCAACTTTTATGCAAGTAAAATAAACGCTGATATTCCTTGCATTTTAGAATACAATAGACTTCGCTCACTATACACCCCCCCACCTAAACACATATTCTGTTCCACAAAAAGTAGAACGTTATAAAAGAAAAATAAATCAAACAGAAATGCAACAGGAGGTCACTTCAAATCCTCCAAAGAGAGTAAAAGAAACTAATACTTCATCAAGCACCACAAGCAAAAAAGAATCAATTAGGGAAAGTAAACCAAGTACTTCTTTAAAGAAGGAAGACAAACTCCAAAAAAAGCAGTTAGATACAGAACTACCTGGACCATTTAAATTCTCAAATATAGTTGGTGTAAGTTGCTACGCAAATGTAGCAATGAATATTCTATTTCAAATACCACCAATTGTTGACAACATTTACTTACACAGTACAGACCCATTGTGTTTGCAAATGTTAGTACTTCACAGAAATGCAGCAAACAATCCTTACAACACATATAGTGTTTTTGGAATAAGACAACAATTGGACTACTGTGCTGGAATGGTGAAATTCACTATAAATTCACAGGAAGATCCACAAGAATTTCTAATGTACTTACTACAAGTACTGAAAAACAAAAACATACCTATAAATGAAATCTTTCAGATTTCATACATGTGGAAACATACATGCACTCTCTGCAACAATGTGACACAAGAAGAAATCCCCAATGAACGCTTCATATATATATCAATACCAAATTGTGAATCCATTCCATTTCAGCGACTTGTACAAAATGCAAACCATGGTAGATTATGTTTTACCTGCAATTCAGATAATCGCTAGTAATACAAACACATAGTAAATACATAATACTAATGCTTCTACGTTACAATGCAGATGGTACCAAAAACAACTGCAAGCTGACTGGATTCACACATGGTCAAATATCACTTGGTAAGACAACCTTCACAATAGGTATAATCTACCACGCAGGTGCCACAACCAATTCAGGACACTACACTGCATATATAAAAAAGAAATGTGGATGGTTTGAATGTAATGATAGTACCATTACTCTAAAGCAGAGATTACCAGGAAATCTTACAAAGGCTTATTAGATGTTCTTAAAACCAAAATTTGATAACTAAACTGTATTTAAACCCTAAGTAAACTTGTGTTAAAAAAATATAAACTGTTAGAATACTCCAAAAGCTATCTAACTGCTCAAAGATTCTACAACAACTAATCAGATAAATGAATACCACTAAATTAGACCAAAAAATACACAGTTAGAACACGCCAATTGGTATCTAACTGTCCCAAAATTTAACAATATCCAAATGGATAAATCAATACCACTAAAATATATCAAAAAAATAGACAGAATACGCCAATTGGTATCTAACTGCTCCAAAATTTTATAATATCAAAACAAATAAATATTATGTTACTGCTCAAAAAAAATACAACAAGCCAAAGTATTAAGCATTAGCCAGAAACAACAAGTGAACACTGAAAACAAACAAACAAATAAACTGTAGCATAACAGAAAAAGGTTTTTTAATCCAACATGGATTTTTTTTTCTCCCACAGACCCAATGATTTTAACAACAAATACAGAAACTGAGCAAATTGCACAGATTTGTAATCTACTAAGTATGAGGGTCCAAAAAAAAAAGTATATTGATTATACAATGTAATAAGTCATTATAAAATACTAATACTAACATGCTATTTTCTTTTATCACAGAAATTAACAAGAAAAACATGGACTCTCGTTACTAGACCAAACAGTAAGTATACAATAAGGAGAAACATAGCAGCATATCACATCCATAGTATCTAATACCTTTGTTCCTTATACATTTGTTTTTCACCCAAAGTTATAAGCAAATATGAATGTGATATGCGGACATTATGAGTGTTCTTAGAACACTTTCAACTTGCCAGCGAACAATACGGACAGCGTTTTCAGGACACCCCCTACGAACATTTCAGAACAACGCGATAGTTCTTAGAACACTTTCAACTTGACAACGAACAATACGGACTATGCCTTCAGGACACCCCCTACGAACATTCCAGGACACCGCGAGTGTTCTTAGAAATGTCTTCAGAACACCCCCATTTTGTTTATTTGCGAACATTTCAGGACACCGCGAGTGTTCTTAGAACACATTCAACTTGACAACGAACAATATGGACAGTGTCCTCAGAACACCCCCATTTCGTTTATTTGCGAACATTTCAGGACACCATGAGTGTTCTAAGAACACATTCAACTTGACAGAGAACAATACGGACAGCGTCCTCAGGACACCCCCATTTTGTTTATTTGCGAACATTTCAGAACACTGCGAGTGTTCTTAGAACACACTCAACTTGACAGAGAACAATACGGACTACGCCTTCAGGACACCCCCTACGAACATTCCAGGACACCGGGAGTGTTCTTAGAAACGTCTTCAGAACACCCCCATTTTGTTTATTTGCGAACATTTCAGGACACCGCAAGTCTTCTTAGAACACATTCAACTTGACAGAGAACAATACGGACAGCGTCCTCAGGACACCCCCTACGAACATTCCCCGGAAACCGCGAGTGTTCTTAGAAGCGTCTTCAGAACACAACCATCTTGTTTATTTGCGAACATTTCAGGACACCGCAAGTGTTCTTAGAACACATTCAACTTGACAACGAACAATAAGGACAGTGTCCTCAGAACACCCCCATTTCGTTTATTTGAGAACATTTCAGGACACCATGAGTGTTCTAAGAACACATTCAACTTGACAGAGAACAATACGGACAGCGTCCTCAGGACACCCCCATTTTGTTTATTTGCGAACATTTCAGAACACTGCGAGTGTTCTTAGAACACATTCAACTTGACAGAGAACAATATGGACAGCGTCCTCAGGACACCCCCATTTTGTTTATTTGCGAACATTTCAGGACACCGCGAGTGTTCTTAGAACACATTCAACTTGTCAGCCACAACCCCATTCATATTTGCGAACATTTCAGGACACAGCGAGTGTTCGTCAACGTCTTCAGAACACCCCCATTTTGTGTATATGCGAACAATTCAGGACACCGCGAGTGTTCTTAGAACATATTCAACTTGAGAACGAACAATACGGACAGCGTCCTCAGGACACCCCCATTTTGTTTATTTGCTAACATTTCAGGACACCGCAAGTGTTCTTATAACAGTTTCAGCTTGCTTGCGAACAAAACAGACACATATTGAGTCCTCAGAACACCCCCCATTCAGTTTATTTAGAACATTTCAGAACACCCGTGATGTCCGCAGACAAATCGAACACAAAAAGAACATCTAACACATAAAAAACACAACTTTCATCCTATCTCATACACTCCCACCCTCCCCAAACACTCCTACACACCAACACACTCTACTAAATACAAATTTTGAACAAAGTTTCACTGCGCTGTCCGCGGACGACCACGAATCCAAGATGGCGGGCGCTACCGAAAATCTGACGCGCTTCACGCTCCACGCCGTCCAATCAGCGAACACGTTGCATGTCCGTGAACATGACGCAAGCCGATTGGCCAATCAGGACACTGTCCGCGGAGCGAACAGGGAAGTCCGTCCGCGGACCGAACACAGATATCACTAATTTTTTTCAACATACTTTTTGGTCATTTTAAAAAAAACTACTGGACGGATTTTCACCAAATTTGCAAAAGCACGCTTTCGGGACCAAGCCGCTGCTCCTGGTCCAAATTTGGTGAAAATCCGTCCAGCGGTTTGGGCTGTAGATGCGAGCAAAGTTTTTCTCCCATTCAGTCTATGGGAAAAAAAAAGTTTTGGGACCCCCCCTATAATTTTGCCCCCCCTCCCAGATGAATCCTCACCAAACTTTGCAAAAAAATTCAGAGTGACCCAAATACTTTTTTTGCAATGTTTGGTGAGGATCCTTCCAGGGAGAGCGAAGTTATAAACCGCCCAAAAAGTGCTCTTCCTATGGAAACAGCAACTTAACCATAACTACATGGCCACTACTGTGGCCATGTAATATTCAGAGAAAAACTGTTGTCAAAGGGACGTTATGGTTCCAAGTAAAACCGAAAAAACCTTGAAATTCGCCAGTTATGGTAAGCTAAGCAACCATAACTCGCACCACCACCGTGCACTGCTAAGACTAACACCCAGGACATCAAAGATGACATCACAAATGTCATTGATGACATCACTGATGACATCACATGTGTATGTACTTTTCATGAAATATGTGTACAAGGGATTCTTATTATAATGTTGCGAAACAAGTGTCAAGGATCATTGCAATAAATATCATACCCTAATTAGTGCATTGAACGATGCATTGATATAAATAGCATTCTATTATGGGGTTCTATCTAGTATACTAAGCTACTCATACAGAAACATAACATTGTGTGCAGTGTACAAGATGAAGGTATAATATTCGTAATGTTAATATGTTGAATAATGAAATGATAATTGTTCTCTTAATAGATGTTTGTGTACTGTGAAATATGTAATAAGTAGCTAATAAAACACATGTATTACATAATTGCATTACTATAGACAAAACACAAAGACACAAAAACACATACCAATAGGGGTATATACAGGGAAAGTGAAGTTAGCAAAAAAGCACAAGTAGTAGCAGAAACAATTCATAATTTAACTGATTATTTTCATGCAAATAAATGATTGCTCTGTTTCAAAGCTGCTATTTACCCTAGGTATATGTATCACTTGATGTGATTGGACCCTAAGGAAAGTAGTGTGAGTACAATGTATACAAATATGACCATATACATGGAAAGTACAGCCATAAAAAAAAAACAACAGAACTATCAGAAAGTGCTCATAAATCTATTGATTATCTTTATGCACAAAAAGGATTGCTGTCTTTCAAGCTTGTGTCTTCCCGTATGTATATGTTTCATATGATGTGACTGGACTCTAAGGGAATTACTGTAAGAACCTACTTGAAGGATAGGTCTACAAATAAAACAAAAATTTTAATTTCTGACTGTTACTGAAGAAAACCATGTGGCCTAGATATGTCAGCAAAAGAAAAAAGAGTGAGCCAGACATGTGTCGCAGAATACACTCGCCCCCTTGACTGGATAATCTGGATTAGAAAAACTCTCCCTCTTGTAGGGGAGACTCTGTGGGAGAGTACACTCTCCACCTTGAAGGGGAGACTTTGTATCAGAATAAACACCCCCATTGAAGGGGACACTCCATACAAGAATAAACTCTCATTCTGGAAGGGGAGTCTTCATATCAGAATAAACTATCCCCCTTGATAGGGGACACTCTCCCCTTTGAGGGTAAGACTCTATATAAGAATACACTTGCCACCTTGAAGGGGAAACTCTATATCAGAATACACTCTGCCCCTTGATGGGGGAGACTCTGTATCAGATTAAATTCTCCCCCTTGTTGGGGAGACTCTATAGCTGAACAAACTCTCCCCTTTGAAGGGAGAAGGCTGTATCAGAATAGACGCCCCCCCTTGAAGAGGACACACAGTATCAGAATAAACCCTGCCTCTTGAAGAGGAAAATCTATAACAAAATAAAATCTCCCTCTTTATGGGGGAGACTATATCAGAATAAACTCTCCTCCTTGAAGGTGAGACTATGTAACAGAATCAACTCTGCCCTTTAAGGGGGGACACAGTATCAGAATAAGCCCACTACCCTGAAGAGGGTAGGAGGTAACCATGCTGTTATTAGCAGCATGGCTACCCCCTTACCGGGTACCGGGTTCCTTGAATGAAGAATTATCGGGCAATTCCAACCTTGGAGGGCCCGGTAATTGCTCATTCAAGGAACCCATCCCCATTCCCATTCCCATTTGAGCCCCCATAGGGCTCAATGGGAATGGGGAGGGTGATAACAACGGGCCCGTTAATATCTGGCCCGTTGTAAGCACCCTGGTCTGCTCGCGGGACCCGCTAAGGACGCCTGGTTTTACCAGGTGGCGTTAACGAGTCCCACGAGCAGAACTCGTAATGAGGCGGTAAGGGGGTGACGGCTCCAGCACCTTTACCGGTGCTGTTAACCCCTTACATCCTACCTCGTAATGGCGCCCATTGTATCAGAAGAAACACTCCCCCTTGATGGGGGTGATTCTGAATTAGAATACACTCTCCCCCTTGTGGGGAGAATCTGTATCCGTATAAACTCTCCCCCTCTGTAGCAGAATACACTTTCAGCTTTGAGTAGGGAGACTCTGTACCAGAATAAACCCTCTCCCTTGAAGGTATAGGCAGTTTATCAAAAAAGGGTTCTCCCCCTTTAATGGGAGTCTCATTAGCAGAATAAATTATCCTCCTTCAATGGGAGACTATGTAGTGGAAGAAACTCACCCCCTTGATGGGGAGACACTTTATCAGAATAAACTCTCCCCATTGAGGGGGATACTCTGTATCAGAATAAGGTCTACCCCTTAAAGGGGAGACTATGTACCAGAATCAACTCTATACCCTTTAAGGGGATGCACAGCATCAGAATAAGCTTTCTTCCTTGAAGAGGAGACACTGTATCAGAATAAACTGTGCCTCTTGAAGAGGAGAATATGTAATAGAATAAACTCTCCCACTTGATGGGGAGACTCTGTAGCAGAATACACTCCCCCTTGAGTGGGGAATATGCATTAGAAAAAGCTCTCCCACTTGTAGGGGAGACTCTGTTGCAGAATACACTCTCCACCTTGAAGGAGGCTTTGTATAGAATAAACTCCCCCCTTAAAGGGTACACTCTATATAGAAATAAACTCTCACCCTGGAAGGGGAGACTCTATATCAGCACAATTTCTCCCCCTTGATGAGGGACACTCTGTAGCAGAATACACACACCCATTGATGGGGCTGACTCTAGAGCAGAATAAACTTGCCCGCGTGAGGGGGAGACTCTACATAAGAATACACTCTCCCCCTTGATGTGGGATACTCTGTAGCATGATAAACATATCCCCTCAATGGGGTAGACTCTATTGCAGAATAAACTCCCTCCCCCCCTTGAGGGTAAACCTCTATATAACAATACACTTGCTCCCTTGAAGGGGAGAATCTATTTCAGAACAAACTCTCCCCCTTGATGGGAAACACTCTTTAGCAGAATAAACATACCCCCATGTATAGGGGAGAATAAACTCTCCCCCTTGAGTGGTGAATCTTCATCAGAATGCAATCTCCCCCTTGAACGGAAGACTCTTTAGCAGAATAAACTCTCCTCCTTAATGGTGGAGACTCTGTATAAGAATAGAATAATCTGTACCCCTTCATGGTGAGACTCCCCATCAGAATACATTCTCCCCCTTGTTGGGGAGACTCTATAGCTGAATAAACTCTCCCCCTTGAAGGGGAAGACTGTATCAGAATAAACCTTGCCTCTTGAAGAGGAACATCTATAACAAAATAACATCTCCATCTTGATGGGGGAGACTCTATACCAGAGTAAACTCTCCCCCTTGAATGGGAGACTCCTTAGCAGAAAAAACTCACCCTTCATGGGGAAGACCCTTTATCAGAATAAACTCTCCCCTTTGAGGGGGGACTCTGTATCAGAATAAAGTCTACCCCTTGAACCAGCGGCAATGTACCATAATCAACCCTACCCTTTAAGGGGAGACTAAGCATCAGAATAAGCTCTGCCTCTTGAAGAGGAGAATCTGTAACAGAATAAACTCTCCCCCTTGATGGGGGAGAATCTGTAGCAGAATACGCTTGCCCCCTTGAGTGGAGAATATACATTACAAAATCTCCCCCCACACCCCATGTGCAGGGAAGACTCTGTAGCAGAATGCACTCTCCACCTTGAAGGGGGAGCCTCTGTATCAGAATAAACTCCCCCCTTTAATGGTACACTCTACATAAGAATAAACTTTCACCCTGGAAGGGGAGATTCTATATCGGCATAAACTCTCCCCTTTGAATTGGGTCCCTCTGTAGCAGAATAAACACACACGCTTGATGGGGGAGACTCTATATCAGAATAAACTATCCCCCATGAGGGGTGAATCTGTAGCAGAATAAAATCTCCCCCTTGAAGGGTAGACTCTGTAGCAGAATAAACTATCCCCCATGAAGGGGGAGATACTGTATCAGAATTCCCCCCTCCCCCTTGAAGAAGAGACACTGTATGAGAATACACTCTTCCTCTTGAAAAGGATAATCTATAACAAAATAAAATCTCCCTCTCGTTGGGGGAGACTCTGTAGCAGAATAACCCCCCACCCCCAGTCAGAGATTCTGTATCAGAATAAACTCTCCAGATTGAAGGGGGAAACTGTATCACAAATAACTCCACCCAGTTACATTTTGAGTGTAGCTATTACATTGAACCTCACTGTAGTCATGGGCTTGATTCCAGGGGCCCCTTGAACTCTTCCTCCTTCTCTAATCTAGCTTCCTTTGAGTGCTCATAGTGTGGCAGGTCCCACATTAACCAATCTAGCCACCAGAGTGTGGAAACAGAAAAATAATATGAGGCCGGGAAGCCCAAAAAGAAACACACCAACAAAGGTTACAAAGAAACATACAAGTGCTTTATTTCAAGCTACAACAGTTACCAAGTCAATTGACAAATGGATAGCTATTCGGCTCTCAGAATAACATAACAAACTTCAATGAGGGTTCGATGTGTTAGTGAGAGAGCGCATATTGGAATACTCGGGCCTTTTATACAATTTGTCCAGCCCTTGGCCAACCCTCTAGCGGGTTAACCATTCTGTGAAATATTTAATTCTGGTCTTAGGGTTCCTTGACAGGTCAATCCTTTAATATATGCATTTCGATTAGTTTCGCTGATATAAGTAGTACATTTACATATAGGTCAACAGTAGGACAAGGTCTCTGTTCGCGACCCCGACAAGTGGCCTGCAGGCATATTAATTATTCAGTTGTAGGGAGGTCACAATGGCCAGAATCTTACTCAGAATGTCATTTGGCCTCCATTTTGATGTTCAGGGTGACTTCTACATAACAAGAGAACCTAAAATGGCGGCTCAATCCAAGATGGCGGCTTACATTGGTTTCTCTAAGGTCAAGACCTTGCCGTGGAGTTTGTTCGCACATGATGTTTAGACAACTGGAGCAGAATAAACACAAACCTTAAAGGGGGAGAATCTGTATCAGCATAAAACCGCTCCCTTGATGGAATAGACGCTTCATGAAAAAAGCTCCTCCCCCTTGAATGGGGGACTCTGTACTAGAATAAAGTCTCTGGCTTGAATGGGAGCCTCTGTAGAAGAATAAACTCACCCCCTTGATGTGGGGAACCCTGTATCATAATTCACTCTCCCCATTGAGGGGGGAGACTCTGGGCCTCATTACAATTCTGGCGGTAGCTGTGCCGGTAAATCCTTCAGGCTGCCACCGGATTTATGAATTTTTCCAAAACCTAGCTTCACGGAAACACCAGGGGATAATGACCACGTGGTTCCTGGAAGTCAGCCTCCTGGAAAATCGTTAATCCCCATTCAAATTGAGTCCCATAGGACTCAATGGGAATGGGGATGATGGTAGCACCGGCACTGTTATTAACGGTGCTGGTGCTACCGTGATATTCTGGGCTGGTGCCGTCCCGCTCGCCTGGTCAGACCTGGTGGGCAGGGCGGCAACTGCCCGCAGACTTGGAGTGTGCCAGTCTGGTAACAACGGTGCCAGTAGGCTTACCGGCACCATTGTTACAGGACCGGAACATTCGTAATGAGGCCCTCAGTATCAGAACAAAGTCTACCCCTTCAATGGAAGACTTGGTATCAGAATACACTCTCCACCTTAACTGGGGAGATTCTGTATCAGAATAAACTCTCCCCTTGAAGGAAAAGACTTTATACCAGAATCAACTCTACCCTTTAAGGGGAGACACAACATCAGAATAGGGCACTCCGCCTTGAAGAGGAACCACTTTATCAGAATAAACTCTGTCTCTTGATGGGGGAGACTCTGTAGCAGAATAAACACCCCCCCCACACCTTGAAGGAGGAGAATCTGTATCAGAATAAAACCTCTCCCTTTATGGGATATGCGCTTTATCAAAATAAGCTCCCCCCTTAAATGGGAGAATCTGTAGCAGAATAGACTCACCCCCTTGATATGGAAGACACTGTATTAACCCTTCAATTGGAGGCTATGTATCAGAATACACTCTCCCCCTTGTTTGGGGAGACTGTATCAGAATAAACTCTCCCCTTTGAAGGAAGAGACTATGTACCAGAAACAACTCTACCCTTTAAGGGCAGACACAGCATCAAATAACCCCCCCACCCCTTGAAGAGGAGACACTGCATCAGAATAAACTCTGCTTCTTGATGGGGGATTCTCTGTAGCAGAAACTACTCTCCCCATTGATTGGAGAATCTGTATTAGAAATAACGCACACCCTTGTAGGGTGTGAGTCTGTAGCAGAATATACTCTCCACCTTGAAGGGGGAGACTCTGTATCAGAATACGCCCCCCCTTTGAAGGGAACACACTGTAGCAGAATAAAAACACCCCCTGAGAGTAAGACTCTATATCAGAATACACTATCCCCCTTGAAGGGAGAATCTGTATCAGAAAAAACTCTCCCCCTTGAAGGGTATACTCTGTAGCAGAATACACTCGCCCCCTTGAAAGGGGACAATCTGTATCAGAATAAAACCTCTCCCTTGATGGGATAGCCACGTTATCAAAATAAGCCATTTCCCTTGAATGGGATACTCTGTAGCAGAGAAATCTTTCCGGCTTGAATCGGAGACTCAGTATCAGAATACACTCTCCCCCTTGATCTGATACACTGTATCAAAATAAACTCTACCCTTCAAGGGGAGAAACATTATCAGAATAAGCTCTCCCCTTGAAAAGGAGACACTGTATCAGAATGAAGTCTGCCTCTTGATGGAGGAGAATCTGCAGCAGAAAACCCTCTCCCCCTTGAATGGAGAATCTGTATGTGAAAATACTCTCCCTCATGAAGGGGAAACTCTGTAGCAGAATACACTCTCCATCTTGAAGGGGGAGACTCTGTATAAGAAAAAACTCCACCCTTGAAGGGGACACTCTACATAAGAATAAACGTTCCACCTTGATGGGGGACACTCTGTAGCAGAATAAACACACACCCTTTATGTGGGAGACTCTGTATCAGAGTAAACTCTCCCCCTTGAAGGAAGTGTCTATATACCATAAACACCTATACCCTTTAAGGGGAAACACATCATCAGAATAAGTTCTCCCCCTTGAAGAGGAGACACTGTATCAGAATAAACTCTCCCTCTTAATGGGGGAGAATCTGTAACAGACTACAGTCTCCCCTTTGACTGGGGAACCTGTACTAGAACCCCCCTCCGCCCTCCTCTAGGGGAGACTCTGTAGCAGAATACACTCTTCCCCTTGAATGGGATACTCTGTAGCAGAATAAACTCACCCCTTGATGCGGGAGACCCTGTATCAGAATAAACACTCCCCATTGATGGAGAGACTCTGTATCATAGTAAAGTCTACCCCTTGAATGGGAGACTGTTTATCAAAATACGCTCTCCCCCTTGATTAGGGATACTCTGTATAAGAATAAGCTCTACCCCTTGAAGGAAGAGACTATGTACCACAATCATATCTACGCTTTAAATTGAGAGACAGCATCAGAATAAGCGTTTCCCTTTGAAGAGGAGACACTGTAGCAGAATACACTCTCCACCTTGTAGGTTGAGACTCTGTATCAGAATGACCCCCCTCCTTGAAGGGGACACTCTTTATAAGAATAAACTCCCACCCTGGAAGGGGAGACTCTGTAGCAGAATAGACTCTCCCCCTTGATGGGGGAGGCTCTGTATCAGAATACATTCTCCCTGTTGTAGGGGAGACTCCTATAGCTGAATAAATTCTCCTCTTGAAGAGGTGACACTGTATGAAATAAACTCTGCCTCTTGAAAAGGAGATTCTACAACAAAATAAAATCTCCATCTTGATTTAGAAGACCCTATTGTAGGGGGAATATGTATCCCAAACAACTCTACCCTTTTAATAGGAGGCACTGTAGTAGAATACACTCTCCCCTTTGAAGGGGAGACTCTGTATCAGAATAAACTCACCCTTTTTATGGTGAGGACTCTGTTTCAGAATAAACTCTCCCCATTGAAGGGGGAGACTCCATATCAGAATGTACTCTCCCCTTAATGGAGGACACTCTGTAGCATAATAAACTCCCCCCCTTGAGGGTAAGACTCTATATAAGAATAAACGTGCCCCATTGAAGGGGAGACTCTATATGAGAATAAACTCTCCCATTTGATGGGGGACATTCTGTAGCAGAATAAACACACCCCTTGAAGGGGGAGAATCTGTATCAGCATAAAACTGCTCCCTTGATGGAATAGACGCTTCATGAGAAAAGCTCCTCCCCCTTGAATGGGAGACTCTGTACTAGAATAAAGTCTCTGGCTTGAATGGGAGCCTCTGTAGCAGAATAAAATCACCCCCTTGATGTGGGGAACCCTGTATCATAATTCACTCTCCCCATTGAGGGGGGAGACTCTGGGCCTCATTACAAGTCTGGCGGTAGCTGTGCCGGTAAATCCTTCAGGCTGCCACCGGACTTATGTATTTTTCCAAAACCTAGCTTCACGGAAACACCAGGCGATTATGACCACGTGGTTCCTGGAAGTCAGCCTCCTGGAAAATCGTTAATCCCCATTCAAATTGAGTCCCATAGGACTCAATCGGAATGGGGATGATGGTAGCACCAGCACTGTTATTAACGGTGCTGGTGCTACCTTGATATTCTGGGCGGGTGCCGTCCCGCCCGGTCAGACCTGGTGGGCAGGACGGCAGCTGCCCGCAGACTTGGAGTGTGCCAGTCTGGTAACAACGGTGCCAGTAGGCTTACCGGCACCATTGTTACAGGACCGGAACATTCATAATGAGGCCCTCAGTATCAGAACAAAGTCTACCCCTTCAATGGGAGACTTGGTATCAGAATACACTCTCCCCCTTAACTGGGGAGATTCTGTATCAGAATAAACTCTCCCCTTGAAGGAAAAGACTTTATACCAGAATCAACTCTACCCTTTAAGGGGAGACAGAGCATCAGAATAAGCTCTCTCCCTTGAAGAGGAGACACTGTATCAGAATAAACTCTGCCTCTTGATGGGGGAGACTCTGTTGCAGAATACACTCTGCCGCTTGACTGGAGAATCTGTATTAGAAAAAACTCTACCGCCTCTAGGGGAAACTCTGTAGCAGAATAAACTCTCCATCTTGAACGGGGAGACTCTGTATCAGAATAACTCCCCCCCCCCCTTTGAAGGAGGAGACTCTGTATCAAAATATCCCCCCTTGAAGGGGACACTCTATACAAAAATAAACCATCATCCTGGAAGGGGAGACTCTATATCAGAATACACTCTCCCCCTTCAATTTTAGACTCTGTATAAGAATAAACCTCCCCCTTGAAGAGGAGACACTGTATGAGAATAAACTCGCCCTCTTGAAAAGGAAATTCTATAACAAAATACAATCTCCCTCTTGATTTGGGAGACCCTATTGAAGGGGGGAATCTGTATCACAAACAACTGTAATCTTTTAAGAGGGGGCTCTTAAGTAGAATACACTCTCCCCTTTGAGGGGGACACTCTGTGTTAGAATACATTCTCTCCTTGATGGTGGATAATCTGTAGCAGAATAAACTCTCCCTCTTGAATGGGAGACTTTGTAGTATAATAAACTCACCTCTTTGATGGGGAGGAATCTGTTTCAGAATGAACTCTCCCCATTGAAGGGGGAGACTCTATATCAGAATGTACTCTCCCCTTGATCGCAGAGATGCTTTATCAAAATAAGCTCCCACCCCCTTGAATGGGAGACTTGTACCAGAATAAACTCTTCCCCCTTGAATGGGAGACAAAATAGCAGAATAAACTCACCCCATTGATGTGGGAGACCCAGTATCAGAATAAACCCTCCCCATTGAGGGGAGAAACTCTGTATCAGAATAAAGTCTACCCCTTGAATGGGAGATTCTTTATCAGAATAGACTCTAACCCTTGATTGGGGAGATTCTGTATCAGAATAAACTCTCCCTCTTGAAGGAAGATACGCTGTACCAGAATTAACTCTACCATTTAAGAGGAGACACATCATCAGAAGAATCTCTCCCCCTTGTAGAGGAGACACTGTATCAGAATGAACTCTGCCTCTTGATGCGTGAGACTCTGTCGCAGAATACACTCGCCCCCTTGACTGGATAATCTGGATTAGAAAAACTCTCCCTCTTGTAGGGGAGACTCTGTGGGAGAGTACACTCTCCACCTTGAAGGGGAGACTTTGTATCAGAATAAACACCCCCATTGAAGGGGACACTCCATACAAGAATAAACTCTCATTCTGGAAGGGGAGTCTTCATATCAGAATAAACTATCCCCCTTGATAGGGGACACTCTCCCCTTTGAGGGTAAGACTCTATATAAGAATACACTTGCCACCTTGAAGGGGAAACTCTATATCAGAATACACTCTGCCCCTTGATGGGGGAGACTCTGTATCAGATTAAATTCTCCCCCTTGTTGGGGAGACTCTATAGCTGAACAAACTCTCCCCTTTGAAGGGAGAAGGCTGTATCAGAATAGACGCCCCCCCCCTTGAAGAGGACACACAGTATCAGAATAAACCCTGCCTCTTGAAGAGGAAAATCTATAACAAAATAAAATCTCCCTCTTTATGGGGGAGACTATATCAGAATAAACTCTCCTCCTTGAAGGTGAGACTATGTAACAGAATCAACTCTGCCCTTTAAGGGGGGACACAGTATCAGAATAAGCCCACTACCCTGAAGAGGGTAGGAGGTAACCATGCTGTTATTAGCAGCATGGCTACCCCCTTACCGGGTACCGGGTTCCTTGAATGAAGAATTATCGGGCAATTCCAACCTTGGAGGGCCCGGTAATTGCTCATTCAAGGAACCCATCCCCATTCCCATTTGAGCCCCTATAGGGCTCAATGGGAATGGGGAGGGTGATAATAACGGGCCCGTTAATATCTGGCCCGTTGTAAGCACCCTGGTCTGCTCGCAGGACCCGCTAAGGACGCCTGGTTTTACCAGGTGGCGTTAACGAGTCCCACGAGCAGAACTCGTAATGAGGCGGTAAGGGGGTGACGGCTCCAGCACCTTTACCGGTGCTGTTAACCCCTTACCGCCTACCTCGTAATGGCGCCCATTGTATCAGAAGAAACACTCCCCCTTGATGGGGGTGATTCTGAATTAGAATACACTCTCCCCCTTGTGGGGAGAATCTGTATCCGTATAACTCTCCCCCTCTGTAGCAGAATACACTTTCAGCTTTGAGTAGGGAGACTCTGTACCAGAATAAACCCTCTCCCTTGAAGGTATAGGCAGTTTATCAAAAAAGGGTTCTCCCCCTTTAATGGGAGTCTCCTTAGCAGAATAAATTATCCTCCTTCAATGGGAGACTATGTAGTGGAAGAAACTCACCCCCTTGATGGGGAGACACTTTATCAGAATAAACTCTCCCCATTGAGGGGGATACTCTGTATCAGGATAAGGTCTACCCCTTAAAGGGGAGACTATGTACCAGAATCAACTCTATACCCTTTAAGGGGATGTACAGCATCAGAATAAGCTTTCTTCCTTGAAGAGGAGACACTGTATCAGAATAAACTGTGCCTCCTGAAGAGGATAATATGTAATAGAATAAACTCTCCCCCTTGATGGGGAGACTCTGTAGCAGAATACACTCCCCCTTGAGTGGGGAATATGCATTAGAAAAAGCTCTCCCACTTGTAGGGGAGAATTTGTTGCAGAATACACTCTCCACCTTGAAGGAGACTTTGTATAGAATAACCTCCCCCCCCTTAAAGGGTACACTCTATATAGAAATAAACTCTCACCCTGGAAGGGGAGACTCTATATCAGCACAATCTCTCCCCCTTGATGAGGGACACTCTGTAGCAGAATACACACACCCATTGATGGGGCTGACTCTATAGCAGAATAAACTCGCCCGCTTGAGGGGGAGACTCTATATAGGAATACACTCTCCCCCTTGATGTGGGATACTCTGTAGCATGATAAACATATCCCCTCAATGGGGTAGACTCTATAGCAGAATAAACTCCCCCCCCCTTGAGGGTAAACCTCTATATAACAATACACTTGCTCCCTTGAAGGGGAGAGTCTATTTCAGAACAAACTCTCCCCCTTGATGGGAAACACTCTTTAGCAGAATAAACATACCCCCATGTATAGGGGAGAATAAACTCTCCCCCTTGAGTGGTGAATCTTCATCAGAATGCAATCTCCCCCTTGAACGGAAGACTCTTTAGCAGAATACACTCTCAGCTTTGAGTAGGGGGACTCTGTACCAGAATAAAGCCTCTCCTTGATGGTATAGGCAGTTTATCAAAAAAGGGTTCTCCCCCTTTAATGGGAGTCTCATTAGCAGAATAAATTATCCTCCTTCAATGGGAGACTATGTAGTGGAAGAAACTCACCCCCTTGATGGGGAGACACTTTATCAGAATAAACTCTCCCCATTGAGGGGGATACTCTGTATCAGAATAAGGTCTACCCCTTAAAGGGGAGACTATGTACCAGAATCAACTCTATACCCTTTAAGGGGATGCACAGCATCAGAATAAGCTTTCTTCCTTGAAGAGGAGACACTGTATCAGAATAAACTGTGCCTCTTGAAGAGGAGAATATGTAATAGAATAAACTCTCCCACTTGATGGGGAGACTCTGTAGCAGAATACACTCCCCCTTGAGTGGGGAATATGCATTAGAAAAAGCTCTCCCACTTGTAGGGGAGACTCTGTTGCAGAATACACTCTCCACCTTGAAGGAGGCTTTGTATAGAATAAACTCCCCCCTTAAAGGGTACACTCTATATAGAAATAAACTCTCACCCTGGAAGGGGAGACTCTATATCAGCACAATTTCTCCCCCTTGATGAGGGACACTCTGTAGCAGAATACACACACCCATTGATGGGGCTGACTCTAGAGCAGAATAAACTTGCCCGCGTGAGGGGGAGACTCTACATAAGAATACACTCTCCCCCTTGATGTGGGATACTCTGTAGCATGATAAACATATCCCCTCAATGGGGTAGACTCTATTGCAGAATAAACTCCCTCCCCCCCTTGAGGGTAAACCTCTATATAACAATACACTTGCTCCCTTGAAGGGGAGAATCTATTTCAGAACAAACTCTCCCCCTTGATGGGAAACACTCTTTAGCAGAATAAACATACCCTCATGTATAGGGGAGAATAAACTCTCCCCCTTGAGTGGTGAATCTTCATCAGAATGCAATCTCCCCCTTGAACGGAAGACTCTTTAGCAGAATAAACTCTCCTCCTTAATGGTGGAGACTCTGTATAAGAATAGAATAATCTGTACCCCTTCATGGTGAGACTCACCATCAGAATACATTCTCCCCCTTGTTGGGGAGACTCTATAGCTGAATAAACTCTCCCCCTTGAAGGGGAAGACTGTATCAGAATAAACCTTGCCTCTTGAAGAGGAACATCTATAACAAAATAACATCTCCATCTTGATGGGGGAGACTCTATACCAGAGTAAACTCTCCCCCTTGAATGGGAGACTCCTTAGCAGAAAAAACTCACCCTTCATGGGGAAGACCCTTTATCAGAATAAACTCTCCCCTTTGAGGGGGGACTCTGTATCAGAATAAAGTCTACCCCTTGAACCAGCGGCAATGTACCATAATCAACCCTACCCTTTAAGGGGAGACTAAGCATCAGAATAAGCTCTGCCTCTTGAAGAGGAGAATCTGTAACAGAATAAACTCTCCCCCTTGATGGGGGAGAATCTGTAGCAGAATACGCTTGCCCCCTTGAGTGGAGAATATACATTACAAAATCTCCCCCCACACCCCATGTGCAGGGAAGACTCTGTAGCAGAATGCACTCTCCACCTTGAAGGGGGAGCCTCTGTATCAGAATAAACTCCCCCCTTTAATGGTACACTCTACATAAGAATAAACTTTCACCCTGGAAGGGGAGATTCTATATCGGCATAAACTCTCCCCTTTGAATTGGGTCCCTCTGTAGCAGAATAAACACACACCCTTGATGGGGGAGACTCTATATCAGAATAAACTATCCGCCATGAGGGGTGAATCTGTAGCAGAATAAAATCTCCCCCTTGAAGGGTAGACTCTGTAGCAGAATAAACTATCCCCCATGAAGGGGGAGATACTGTATCAGAATTCCCCCTCCCCCTTGAAGAAGAGACACTGTATGAGAATACACTCTTCCTCTTGAAAAGGATAATCTATAACAAAATAAAATCACCCTCTCGTTGAAGGAGACTCTGTAGCAGAATAACCCCCCACCCCCTGTCAGAGATTCTGTATCAGAATAAACTCTCCCGATTGAAGGGGGAAACTGTATCACAAATAACTCCACCCAGTTACATTTTGAGTGTAGCTATTACATTGAACCTCACTGTAGTCATGGGCTTGATTCCAGGGGCCCCTTGAACTCTTCCTCCTTCTCTAATCTAGCTTCCTTTGAGTGCTCATAGTGTGGCAGGTCCCACATTAACCAATCTAGCCACCAGAGTGTGGAAACAGAAAAATAATATGAGGCCGGGAAGCCCAAAAAGAAACACACCAACAAAGGTTACAAAGAAACATACAAGTGCTTTATTTCAAGCTACAACAGTTACCAAGTCAATTGACAAACGGATAGCTATTCGGCTCTCAGAATAACATAACAAACTTCAATGAGGGTTCGATGTGTTAGTGAGAGAGCGCATATTGGAATACTCGGGCCTTTTATACAATTTGTCCAGCCCTTGGCCAACCCTCTAGCGGGTTAACCATTCTGTGAAATATTTAATTCTGGTCTTAGGGTTCCTTGCCAGGTCAATCCTTTAATATATGCATTTCGATTAGTTTCGCTGATATAAGTAGTACATTTACATATAGGTCAACGGTAGGACAAGGTCTCTGTTCGCGACCCCGACAAGTGGCCTGCAGGCATATTAATTATTCAGTTGTACGGAGGTCACAATGGCCAGAAGCTTACTCAGAATGTCATTTGGCCTCCATTTTGATGTTCAGGGTGACTTCTACATAACAACTACATAACAAGAGAACCTAAAATGGCGGCTCAATCCAAGATGGCGGCTTACATTGGTTTCTCTAAGGTCAAGACCTTGCCGTGGAGTTTGTTCGCACATGATGTTTAGACAACTTTGCGTAGGCCAATACACATACAATTGTTTTCTATTCCGAAAAGAGTAGACGCAACAGACTCTCCATCATGCCAACCAACTCGCAGATCGGAGGGACACTTTGGCACACCAGAAACACTGCCAACCCCACCTGCCCACCTCTCCTTCCCTCGCACCCTCCACACATCTAGCCTTTGGGGGAAGCACCCACCCTCAGACACCTCCCTCTGCCATCCACATACCTTGACGCTAACCTTTCCACACCACCTTCTCCCACCCTTGCGCCCCCCTTATCTCCCAACCCCATCCTATCTCAGTCTTTACATCCCTAGGTGCCGCTTGGGCTTCCCCTGCCAACACCCCTTTCTTGGCCACCCCAATGACCCTCACACACTCGCTACAGGCACCCAAAGTGCTCCTCAAACCCAGAATCTGCAACACCCGAACCCTCACATCTCTGCACACCTCACCCTGTCTTTCCCCAGATCCTTGCCCGCCCCCTCACTTATACCATTACATCCCGTTGACTCTCCCAACCCAGTGAAATCTCTATTCAACACTACCTTCAACGCCCCTGGAACTAACCGTACCCCAGTATTCTCGACACTCTGAGGGAAATCAGCAACCCGGCGTCATCTCCAACCTTACACCATCACTGCTTTCCACCTTCATTCATCAACAACCCCTATCTGCAAACCCAGTCACTGCCCTGCATCTTATCCGCCCGTCTATCCCCTGACTCCACACCTGTAATTCCCTCTCTCACTCTCCCTCCACTCCCTCACCACTCCAGACCTCCCCCATGAACCATACATCACAAGCACTCTTTTCACACACTCAAAGAATGCCCAGTGCCTCCCCAACCCACCATAACACCAGAGACACTGTGCCTTCCACTCCCCCTCAACCTCCCCCTCTCTTTCCCCCCTCCACAACCATTCCCCTTCAACCTCCCCTTCTCTTCCCCCTCCACCCTTTGTACCCTCCCCCTTATTCACACTGCACCACCCGCAAAGCCTCAACCAGGTAATCCCCACCCCAGACCTCCCTCATCACCCTCATCGGCACTCAACTGCTCACCTCTTTGGGGGCCAACAACCCCTGCCCCTCCATCCTTCTCTCAAGAATCCTTATTGATCTGTTGACAAAAACAGACATAACATATGAAGCCTTATTTCTTGGGAAAGCCCATACATACTTTTCATCACAGAAACCTGGTTCTCGGATGACTTCCAACCCATCACACATAAGGCATTGACCCCAGCCTACACACTCATCACTCAGAACAGAGCTAGCAGAGCTGACGGGATCCCCACCCCCCACAAATCTTACCTCTTCATCTCACACTCAGAGGAACAAGCCTGCAGCGCAGACTGCAAATTCCTCCTAGTGAAATTTCTCATCAACCCATCTCTTTCTCACCGTTTCTTACTCTTCTACAGACCTCTTGGCTATAATGGATACCTCGCTAATGCTCTAAGTGACTCTCTAGCAGCCATTCTGGCTGCCCACTCCTCCCTCACCATGCTAGGAGAGCTCACCATATGGTTTGATGCCTTGCAGAACCCCATGTCATGCCCACTCCTAGACAACCTGGACATACGCCAGATGCAAGATTTCATGCCTGAAACCTTATCTCCATGCTCCCCCTCAACCACTCATATGGACGGACTATGCACAATCTTCTTCTCGCTTTTCACTCCCATCCCTCCTAGTCTGTTGACTAACACCAGACCGTTCACCTGCTTCCCACTGTGGAATAAGGTCATAGTAACTCTGGACTTGGCAGACTCCCTGCTTTTCAAACTCCCAAATCTGTCAGTGCAGGGAGGTCTGCCCTCTATCAGCCTCTTCAAACAATGGCTCTCCAACACACGCAAACCTCTTAATCCCTCCAGACCAGCCTCCCAGAGACAAGACTTCCCCTAGATGGTTCACCTCTTCTTTCAAAACCTTCAAAACACTTAACCACATCCTGGAATGCAAATGATGGGCCAATCCATCCCCCATAATAGAGCTGCCAATGCCCCCCAGATCCATGTCTACAAGGCAGAAATCCAAAAGACCAAAAATCCTACAACTGGAACAGAATCTCCAACGCCCTTAACAGCAGCAAGGAACTCCACCAGATCATCTCACAATTCAAGGCTCACCTATGGTGGACTCCCCCTTTCCTAACTCCCAAGCAATCCAGCCTGATCTCCTGTACCCCTGGCAGACCCCTCCAATCCTTTCACCTCCTGCCCTATTTTCTACCCTTTCTCTCCCATCTCTCAACTCGAATTCCAGAGAAGGAGATGGGAGAGTGCTTCAAAGTAAAGAGGAGAATTTATCAATATACCTTACATTATAAAGCGTCACTGGACTGAGTGGTGGTGTCCGGTACAGAGGATGGGGAGTAGTAAGGGGGAACACCCTCCTTAGCAAGAAATGTAAGCTTAAGCCAAGATTTGAAGAGATCCACAGTTGGGCTAGCTTAGTTTGTCATGGGAAGCTTGTTACAGTGGAGCCGGTCGAGTAGGGAGAAAGAGCGTAAATTAGAGGAGGCACAAGGAGGGTATGGCAGAGTAATGTTAAATGTAGAGGAGGGTGTAATATTTGGTTGTTGGCCTGGTTGTTGCCCTTCTATGCTCTGTGCAACATGAGCATTTGCTGGTCCCTTCTACCCACATAATAGGCACTGAGGTCCACACAGATTAATAACTATTTTCCCCAACTCTCCCCACATGTGGAGCGGCTCTACCCTCTGCTGCAGGATCCATATTGCCAAGAATTCCGTAATTCAGGACTATTGGTCTCCTCCATGGGCTATGGGAGTCCAGAGGTAAAAACCTCTAAATCTAATTCCCCATTCCGCGTCCTCTTTTCTACTCTAAAACCTGGTTTACCTTAAGTATAAAATGTGCCCTAGAATACACTGGTAATCATTCAACTCTAACCCCAGAGCCAACCTCTGAAACTCTTCCCCATGAAATACCCCCAGACTGTTGAGCTCACTTCTGTTCCCTTGAACTTAACCTCAGAAGCTCTACTCTGCATGTCACTTACAGATGTTTGCGCACCCATTTCTGTCCTTCCAGCTGAAGCACTTCATCATATGCTGTCCACACAACTCTTGGCCCGATTCATGGATTTTTTTGAACGGTTCAAAGTGACTTTGCATGGCTGAAAAGTGACTTTGCACTGCTGACACAAACCGTGATTCGTGATAATGTGCAAAGTGTAATTTTGCAGTGCAAAGTGCATTTTTTACTGCAAAATGACTTTGCACTGACTTTTCACTGCAAAAATACACTTTGCACAGTTCCATGAATCAGGGTTTGTGTCGGCAGTGCAAAGTCACTCTTCAGCAATGTCAAGTCACTTTGAACCGTGTAAACAATTCCTTGAATCGGGCCCTCTGTTTTTGCAACTAATCGGAAGTACTTATACGCCATTGACCCTCAGTTGTTCACAAAAACTGTCATAACACCATGATCTGAGATCAAAGTGTTCTCTTGTGCATTAGCCAAGCATTAGAATTCTCGGGTTCATTAGCATCCCCGGTTGGGGGGTAACAAAAATATAATTGGGTCGGAGTTTCACCTCAGCAGTGTCTTTAGTGATACTGTAGTTCTGTAATGTAATAAATATTCCTAAGTATCACAGTTAATATATTGTGTACTACATATCTTAGCACTATGTGTGTATGTCCCCGAACTTGCCCTTCACTGAGACTGCCTTAACACTTCTGGTCCAGCCATACCATCCCATGTTCTTTCATAACAATGATCGCTGTCGATGAACCTTAAGCTTTCAGCCAGACAGCATTCTATCCTTCATACTTATGGATATCTTGTGACCTCTCCCATGTTCCTGTCCTCTCCCAACTATGGGAACCATGACAGCATTCCCTCACAGATCAGGCTTTGCACGGTGCTGACACTGGAATTCTATTAGCAAGCAGTGATCGTGCACATTGATAGAAAGCGCTTAGGTTTGATCTTCTAAACCATAACCTGTACAATCTACCACATATCACCATTGGCTGTTAATCTATCTTAACTCTAACAGGTTCGATACCACACACGCTGGTGATCCACAAACTCAGGCTTTGCACGGTGCTGACACTGGAATTCTATTAGCAAGCAGTGAGCGTGCACATTGATAGAAAGCGCTTAGGTTTGATCTTCTAAACCATAACCTGTACAATCTACCACATATCACCATTGGCTGTTAATCTATCTTAACTCTAACAGGTTCGATACCACACACGCTGGTGATCCACAAACTCTCATTGGGGCGCGGAGTAAACGACAAGAGGAATTTTGCTTTAGGCATGGGCGCTTATGTAAGGAAACCTGACATAGGCATGTCAGCCTGTATGCCATGAGATTGATTTCAGCCCCTGCATTAGAGGTTCAGATGGATGTGGGTTTCATTGCTTCTTTCAATCCGTATGTGTTTGTGGTTAACCATACTCTGACTCTTCCCTTGAATGCTGGGGACAACCTCAGCTAATGGTCAGCCAAGCCCTTATATTCAGATTTTACACTTAGATACAACTCTGTGACCCCCCCAGGATCTTGAAAACTTTATTTTCTTTATCCTTGCGCTGCTACAAATGGCATTAGGTTAAATAAATGCAATGGGAATGACAGATGATGGTAACACTTTGTAAATGAATAGAGCTTTGCCTACGGACAACTTCAACGATTCCATACACGCTCTCACCTTCTGCCACAGAGCAGTGCACATATTATTCCAAAGACTGATTGAGTATATGGTCTGCCCATCCTTTTGAGGATGGTAACTGGTAGATGACTTACGATGCATGGCCAGTATTGCAAATAGTTCACTCCAAAAGCATGCAGCAAATTGTGAGCATTATTGCAAAATAATCACAGAGTAAAACACATTGGGCCTCATTACGACCCTGGCGGTAAGGGGTTAACGCCAGCGTTAGCTGCGCCGACCCCTTACCGCCAATTACGAGGTCCCCTAGCGCCATGGTGCTTTTAACACCTGCTTTTAGCAGGTGTTAAAATCCATGGCGCTAAGGGACCATGGAGTTAATTACGCCACCGTAATTTACGGTGGCGTAATTAACGCCTTCCCCACTCCCATTATGCCCTATGGGGCAAAAATGGGAATGGGGAAGGGTAAATGGGGATTGGGGACTTACCGCCCCGCCAAGGTCGGAATGGGGCGGTAAGTCCGCCAACCACCATGGCGTAAACGTAGTTTACGCCATGGTGGTAAAGTCACGGCCCAGGCGGTAACTTACCGCCTGGGTCGTAATGAGGCCCATTTAATTTAATTGCATCGTGCGCCAAGCATGTGGTTAATTGGGCTGCTGCAAGACCCCCTGTCAAAAATATGAACTGAATCAATTCAGTCCGGAGTCAATGACATCCAAAAAGGCGGTATACGCTGATGATTTTGGTAACGACAATAAGGTTCATCTGGATTGTGTTCTATGGTATCCTGGATGTGGGCAAGGACATTAACATTCCTTCCATTCCTCTGTGATTTGCTTCGGCCCTTGCACACTTAGCAACCTTTTTAACAAACTGCTAAACACCCCCATGAATGAATGGCCCTCAAATGTATGTACAGTGCTATGTTGCTTCCCAGTATGTACACAGGTAAATGCAGTTATAGACATGCATATTACTATAGTTATGTTGAGTATCAATTCCATAGGAAACCCGAAAACTGAATTGCTAATACATTTTGACTTGCATGATGGATTAAGCTGAAATTTTGCAAACAAGAAAATGCTGTCACGTGACCCCCTCCAGACTGGAACATTTTGGAAAGATTTGTTAAAAAAAAGTTATTAAAAGAGTTAAAAAAAAGCTGTTTTGGGCCTACTCCCATTCATTTCCCGTAGAGAAAAAGCCAACATTTCTGCGCAGTGCACGGCAAAAACCAATGGAATGAATTGGACCAGGTACGAACAACTTGGGCACAAAGCGTTGATATGACTTCCGGGCAGAGTCTGGGGTTATTCCGTCCAGTAGTTGTTCAATCTTTTCACAGGGAAGGGAGTGCCCACTCTCAAATTATAGCTATATATGTGCCCCACAATGCATCTACAAGACTTTTCAGAAATGAAAAAGCTGCCATTCCTTTTTGCCCGTTTCGAGAGATAACCGTGGTTATAACGTATATAACCGGTGTTAACCGAAAACGAAAAAGTGGAAACAATGCCATTTGGAAGAGGAAAAATGATGAAATGGCATCAGGCTGGAGGAAGGGAGTGGAAAAGAGGTCACCATATGAAATTCGGAGTTGGGGCGGGGGAGCCTCTACCCAAGTACAGAGCTTGAATGTTTTTGCATATTCATGGATAGCCCGCTGGGATAACCATGCTTAAAATAGAAAACGTGATTGGGAATGAAAGTGCATCACACAAAATGATGAGTGTTGGGGGAATGGGAGAGGGTTAGGTATAGGTAAGGAAATGGACAAGACGGGTGTGGAGGTAGCATGGCAAGATGAGGAGGGCACTTGATGAGTGCCTGGGAGGTCAGGGAAGAGTTTTTGATTTTGGATGTTTTTTTACAAATAACCATGGTTATTTGCGGGTGTTTACGGCTAGCTGGGGTTATTTTTAATGCATAGCTATTAGTGGGGGTATACTAACCACATTGATGGGAAAATGAAGGGATTTTAGAAATAGAGAGTTAAAAAAGAGATGAATACACAAAAGTTGAATTTAACAGCTACAGTGAGTTGGGGTAACTGGTGTGCGGAAGGATACGGCTATTGGATTAATTTAAGGAACCGAATGGTGCAATATGCAAAGAAGCCATGGCCAAAGGCCATGGCTAGTGGGCTCCAACTTACCTATTGGGACAACATGTCAAGGGGTTGGTTCAAAAGAAACATATTGGTGGACATGTACAGTAGACACGGCCGAAGAGCATTGCTACTGGTCTGTAAAAAAACTATGGTATAACAAAACCACAGAAACTCAATGAAATTACCTTATTTATGGTACAGTTGAGGTGCATAGATTAAATGCAACAAAACCCTTTAAATTCAGCAGATGTGAGAAGTCAAGCCTAGCTTAACTCATCATGTTCCCGTTGAAAAGCTCATGAGCACTTACATATTAAATGAGAAAGGATTCACAAGGAGATACAAAATGGCATTGTGGGGAACATGGTATTACAGAGGACATGAACTGGAGCATGCCGAGATAAGCTGGTCATGACTTCATTAATAGGCTAATTTTTAAGGGTTTTGTTGCATTAAATATGTGCAATTTAACTGCATTTTAACTAAGGTTTTTTCAGTTAATATATATATATATATATATATATATATATATATATTGAGTAAAAAAAACTTTGTTAAAGGGACGTTATGGTTAAGTTGCGGTACTAAAAACCTATGAAATTCTATAAAAAAAACTTAGTTAAAGGGACGTTATGGTTCAAATAAAACTGAAAAACTCCTGAAATTCGCTAGTAATGGTTAAGCTAAGCAACCATAACTCATGCCACCACCGTGCATTGCTAAGACTAACACCCAGCACATCAAAGATGACATCACAAATGTCATTGATGACATCACGGATGACATCACATGCCTGGCTCCCTCTTTTTTCCTTTAGTGATATATCTTGACCAGTAATACTTAGGAACAAAAAAATCAAAAGTACTATATTAGTAGACTTATACTTCAAATATGTTCTTACAATAATTCACTTAGGGTCCACTCACAGCATATGAAACCTATACTTAGGGAGAATACACATTTGAAAGATAGCAATGCTTTCTGTGTATGAAGACAATCAGTAAGAGTATCAACACTTTCTTATTATTCTGCTTTTTTTTGTTACTGTACTTTCTCTGGATATGCTTTCTATGCATAAAGATAATCAGTTAGGTTACAAACACTTTCTAGTTCTACTGCTTCTTTTTTGCATACTTCACTTTCCCTGTATATACTCATATTTGTATGTGTTGTTGTGTCTTTGTGTTTTGTATGTAATAATGAAATTATATTGTAAGTGGGTTTTATTAGCTACTTATTACATGTTGCACAGTACACAAAACTCTAATAAGAAAGCATTTATCATTTCACTATTCAACATGGGAAGATTATGAATACTGCACCTCCATCATGTATGCAGCACACAATGCTTATGTTTATACATGAGTAGCTTATTATACTGTAAAGAACTTCATAATACAATGCTATGTATATCAATGCATTGCTTAATGCACTACATAGCTCATGACATCTATTCCAATGATCATTGACACTTTTTTGTAAACATTATAATAAGAATCCCTTGTACAGACTTTTCATGAAAAGTAAATGCACATGTGATGTCATCAGTGATGTCATCAATGACCTTTGTGATGTCATCTTTGATGTCCTGGGTGTTAGTCTTAGCAAAGCACGGTGGTGGTGTGAGTTATGGTTGCTTAGTTCACCATAACTAGCGAATTTCAGGGGGTTTTCGGTTTTATTTTGAACCATAACTTCCCTTTAACAACGTTTTTTTTACTGAATTTCATAGGTTTTTAGTAGCGCAACTTAACCATAACATCCCTTTAACAAAGTTTTTTGACTGAATTTCATAGGTTTTTAATAGCGCAACTGGACCATAACCTTCCTTTATCAAATTTTATTTTATTGAATATACATATTCATATTGTGAATTTGATAGATGTTTACTAGGATTCCCAGACTTTATATACATGTAACATAGAACATACTGAACCCCCAGCTAGTGATTTTGATGTCCGTGGACTCTGCGTATGTCCGCGGATGGATGCAGACAACATCAACACTACCCAAAAACTCAGGGGGTATCTTAAATTGTTCTATCAAGTCATATAAACACTGCACAAGTTCAAAAAGCAGCATATAAACACATTATATGTAATAATAAATAAGAAGTGGAATCTATATATATGTAACACATCAACCATCCATTTAAATACCATATGTACCGTACTAAAATGGAATATACCAAAACAAAAAGATATGCTTTCAACATAATTACCTCACAGAAACTGCACAGCTAGAAGCAACAGCAGACAGACAGAACAGTAAGAACACAACTTACCAGAAGCTAGTAAGTAAACTTCATTTTTCTTATATATTTCAAAACTTTCTGTATTAGGTACACTAAAAGTAATATATTTTCTTTTTTTTTTTACACAGAAATGGCCAACACTTTGGAATGACTTGAGGAAAATGTTCCACTTGAGGAAATGACTGAAGATAGTGATACTAATGGTAGACCCTTCTCTATATTACCAAATTAATAATCATAACTTTATGTGTACTTAACATTTTTATTTTTTTTAACAAACATTGAGAATGATACACCTAAAGACACATTAGAACATACTCCACAACGCATGGAAGAAAAAATGGACATGCTAACGGAAAATTTCAATCTTTTGAAACATTTTGTGGAGGACCACATAAAAGAAAAAAATAAATATCATTGTCCCACATGAACCTGTTCCCCCTCTCCATGTCCCAGTCAACTATCCCCAAACCTTCCCCATCAAGAAAAACATTACGATGAGACTTCCACCCCTTCATCTCCTCTCATCCAGCCTCTACAAACGCCCAATTCCCCTGTGTTTGTGTCAGTTTCTGCTTCCCCCTCTCTTGCATAAATTTTATATCTGTATGTAATATAAAAAAATACTATATGTGTTTTAATTCAGTCCTTTGTGTCTTATTTTTTTTTAAAAGGCAATTAAGATGTCCGTGGCCAGCGCGGGTGTCCGGAATGTCCATAATTAACCAAAATAGGGGTGTCCTAAGGACACTAAAACTGTCCGTAATGTCCGCAGCCAAGTTGAAACTGTTCTAAGGACACACGCGGTGTACGGGTTGTCTGTAATTAACCAAAATGGAGGTGTCCTAAGGACACTACTCCTGTCCGTACTGTCCGCTTGCAAGTTGAAACTGTTCTTAGAACATGCGCGGTGTCCGAGTTGCCCGTAATTAACCAAAATGGAGGTGTCCTAAGGACACTACTCCTTTCCGTAATGTCCGCAGCCAAGTTGAAACTGTTCTCAGAACTCATTCGGTGTCCGGAATGTCCGCAATTAACCAAAATGGAGGTGTCCTGAGGACACCATGCCTGTCCATAGTGTCCGCAGGCAAGTTGAAACTGTTCTCAGAACATGCGCGGTGTCCGGGTTGTCTGTAATTAACCAACATGGGGGTGTTCTAAGGATAGTATGCCTGTCCGTACTGCCTGTAGAACATCTACGTACATGCGCACCACACCCATAAGTCCTACGAACATCGCGCCTGTCCGTAACTGTCCGTCTCACTTGTGTCGCACTTTTAATTAGTTTCAGGACCTGAACACTATCCATAGAAATCCTGCGCGCATGCGCACAGCCGTTCCTGTACATTTCATGTCCTGCAGACACCTGTTCCCTTCGCGGACGTGTTCGCAATGTCATCATGTGACCGCTCCCATGATGAGCGTGTGTCCTGAATTGTGGACACTGTCCGGGTCCTTGAACATTTTAAAAGTACTTTTTCAGGCAATCCAAAGTATTTACATACTTTTTGGAACTTTTTGAGCCTTTTTGGGGTGTTTGATCTGTCCGCGGACAGAGTGGTTGTCCGCGGAGCGTGCACCTGCACCCCTATAAATGCCACACCCCAGAGCTCATCTTCATTCTGTCTTTCTACTATTGAAGATTGACCTGCTTTTGCTGCCTTTGCTGTTGCATCTTCAAACCAGATGGCATTCATGGCTGCTGTACTTCCACCTGGTGCTACATCTGACTCAACACCACCCCATCTCCTCCACCACCACCACCTCCCCAAGGGCCTGAAGAGGGGAACAGGCGTGAGAATGTAGAGGAGGATGAAGAGGATAAAGAGGATGAAGTAGTGGAAGTCCCTACTACCAGCACTCGCTGTGAGTCTTGGGTGTGGCGATTATTTACCATTCATGGTGACATACCAAAAGCATGTGCGAACAAGGTCACCTGCAACCAGTGCAAAATGGTGCTGAGTCATGGGAGGCCCTCTTCGTACAGCTTTGGTACGACATCTATGAAGCGACACCTAAGGTCGTTACAAGGTGGGGCCATTCACAAGGTTGTACCTTGTGATCAACGTAGTAGGTTGAGTTCCTCTACCACATCCTCTGTTTCCACTCGTGTCACCACAAGAGACACTCCTGTGGGACAGCGCATCCCTCCAGCTGCCTCACAAGCTATTCATGATGCTGATGACCCTCGCCTTTCGAGGGTCACAGTTTTGTGTATGTACTGCAATGCAGTACTCTGCAGGGGGAGAAACTTCAAAGTGTTTTCGAGACTACGGTCAAGGAGCACGAGAAGGCCTGCTACCTACCTAAGTAAGGCCCACCCTACATCTTCCTCTCTCCACCTGCCCTTTCTTATCCCCGTGGTTGGTGTCCCCCACTTACCCTCCTTTCCCCTTCTCTACTGGTGTGTCGTGTGTAAAAAACCCCAAAAAATATAAAATGACAAAAATCACCCAAAAAAAATACTCTTTTCAGAGCCGCCTTTCACAGTCTAAAAATAGAAGTAACAAATAAATAGAGCAGGGACCTGTTTTTAGAAGTCCACGGACAGTTCACGGACATCTAAAACTTTGGGGTGCTGCCCTATCAAAACCATTGCACATTTCTGTGAGAGGAAGTGGTGCCTCTGAAAAGAGCCTTTTGGTGGTGTTTTTTTGTGTTTGAAAAACTTGAAATAGTCAACACCTACTACAAAATGGATGGCTGTAATTCCACAAAAGGTCACAATGCATTTTGTACATTTCTCAGAAAAATCTGATTACCAGCATAAGTAAAATGAACTCCATCTCTGCGAAAAATGTATGTGCTGCGAAACATAATATTTTCGTTGTGGAATGAGGACATGCCAACATCTCTTAGAAAGGCACAAACAGCCTTATTAACATTTCGCCTCACTTTCTCCATTTGTGGACCAAATGAAGAAGAACGCAGCCACATTTGTCTCTGTGCAATACGAGAAAAAATTACTTGGGAATTTGGAAACATGTCCATGACCTTCCCAAGTCCTTCTTTCATCGCTCGCAAATTGCAAAGAAATTCCAGACACATGTCCTAAACTGTTCCCTCTACAATGAATTATAATTATGTCTGGATGAAGCTCTGTCTCCAAACTAGCACAGAGATTTACCAAGTTCAACCACTTCATTCCACAAACTCCATGCCAGTGCACTTACACATGAGGGAATCCAAGATCTGCAGCTACTCCACAGTGTTCTGAATGCACCTCCAACCAATGTATCCATGAGTCTCCCAAAATCAAGATAATCTGTTTTCTGAAACATATAGCCATACCTAACTGTTCTTCTCTCAGGAAAAAGACTTTCTGACAAACTCTCTCCGTACACACCACACCCAGTAAACTTACTGACGAATCCCTTCCTCTGCTCATTCTCATTTCCATGCCTCTCCACCCCAAAATCCCTGCATGTAATACCTGGTGTCCACAGACTACCGCCATGTCCGCAGACATATCGTAACTTGGACAGCCCTTCTACCATTTCCACTTCACTCTCTGTCCCATTCCCTCATTGGATACAGCTAAGCAGTCACACAACCATCCACCAATCACATCCAAGACCTCTACATCTAACTCCATCATCAGAGTTCAGCACTTCAAATGTACTGTTGATCACTCTGAGTACAAGTTTCAGATCATTGGAAAGCACCTACTACAAAAACTACTCTACAAGTCTCCAAGATTTCTACTTGCAGCTGCATGCATATCCACATGCATGAATACAAACTATAGGTATGCATATCTTCTGCACAGTACATGTACAACCCTTATACATGCATATAAACAGAGTAACTGCCACTTAACCTGTATAACCTATCAAATTAATTTATTGTCATTTTTCCAATCTGCTATAATCAACTGTCACTTCCAAACCTGTCTGCTATCTAATTTTATTTTTTACACAAACACCTATCTAAAATATTATAATATTAGAAGATGGGAGAAATAACAATATCATTGTGGAAAAACACTTAGTAGTATATTATAAAATTACACACAGCCAGTAAAAGGTCATGCATTTTCATACACTCACACACATAGACACTGTCATTGAAAAGCTCCCAGCTACAATAACACCACTACCTGTAAATCACATCCTTCTGCTTTATTACCCAAACCTTCTCAAATGCATACATTGCATGATTTTCTATACAGTTTCTGCCATTTACCTTATAAAAATTGCAAAATAAATATATAATTATTTCTTCTTTCTCCTAACATCCTATAACACAGCTTTAAAAAACCAAGTGGGTTTCATACAGTTAATATTCTACTCATTTGCAAAGCATGTTGAACTAAAATATTGTAAATAAAATATGAAGGCTGCACATAGTCAAATGAAACTGCATGCATACACTATGTTCAGATATCAAACAAGAATACTTCTACAAAAACATAAAAATCGACGTCTCAATTAATATCAGTGCTATAAACACACAAAATTACTAACTTATTTCTTTTACAATTGCAGTGAAGACCACTCTTCTGGAAAACAGCAGCATCTGAACTACAAACAACAACTCCAAAGAAACCTGCTCATTGAACAAAAAAAGAGTAAGTACAATACTACCTTAATATTCTTACTGTTACTCAAACACACTGTGCGGTTGATTCATGCAATTTGCGCACCAAAAATAACTAAGATTTGTGCCATTCTGCACACAAATCACCATTTATTAAACAGGGATTAGCAGGCAGAATGGCACACAAATCCCCGTTTTTCGGAACACAAATAACATAACTCAGCCCCTAGAATGTTAGTATTACAAAACAAAAAACTGTTTTAATTGTATACCATTAGATTTACTATTAGTGCTTCTCCTCACCACTAACTCACTTTCTATTGTCATCTGAACTGCAGCATAGTAACACACAAATAGAAGAATAGCCTTCTCAACTAATTGTAGCTGCCCAATGCACAATCACACACCACCACATACATCTTTACCATCATACTCAGACACTCATGCATACATTGCACAACAGCCCAACACATACCTTCTTTTTTTATTGCAACAGACCCCACATAATGCCTACCAGAAAGCCGTAGAAAGCAACGCAGAAATAGAGTAAATGAAAATAAAAGTGTCTAAAATAAGCATCCAGCTCTAGCAGAGTTTGTACAAAATGTCCAAACAAACAGCTAATACAGTCATTTAGCAAAACAAAACAATTTTCCAGTATAGAAACTTTGCCTCTTCTATCAAAATGTAAAAGAAAACAGAGTCCTTCAGAATCTTATAAAAACAGGAGACAAATCATGCACAACCCTTCAAACCTACCGTAGAAAATTAATCTTCGAAGCTTTGATAGACACTGCAATCCTTCTCAAAAGAAAGTTATTTATTTTGGTGTTAAACAAAATGAAACCACTAACAAAACTAACTACTAAATTACAAAAAAGACTTCTCAATAAACGGAATGTCAACAAAAATAACTTCTTAAATATCTGTGGAGGTGAATGGAGTCACACCACGAGCACAGAACCATATTTTAATGAAGAAGCATACAAACAAAATCAAACAAACACAATTGCTATACATAGCAGCGGACGAGGTTATGAAAAACCTAATAATACCATAATGCAACAAGAAATACTGCTTGCAAAAATATCCCCAGAAAACTCAGTATCAACTCTCCATTTGATTGAACCAGAACATCCAGTATACAAATGGCCATGCACATCAATGTGTAACATTGGCAAAAAATCTTTCAAATCTTTATGCCAGTTCCTCAATCAATATGTGAAAGGCAAAGACAAAATCAAAATGAAACTGCTGCAAAATATGGATACCTGTCCAGTGCGCCAATACACAGCACTACAAGGACATTCATTGGCCTGCATTTCAGGACCTATTTGCAAAAGCACCTTCCATCATATCAAAATGATATCAACACATCATTCAAATATAGGAAATCTAGTCTATAAACTGTACTATGCTAAAAGTCCTGCTTTAGCACTAGCCAATTTAAATAACAATCTTCTACATGGTACAGCCAAATACCTACTGGAAGAAATAGAGCATATCCAGAAAAAATATTTTGGAAATGAAAGCAACTTACAAAATACAGTAGCTTTACAACAGACTAGCAACAATTGAACAGATGGCAATCTTCTACTACACACATACAAAAAAGAAATACTAAAATTTAAAAGTACATCTGCTGAAGTACCAAACCATGTGTGTGTGTGTTGCCGCAGAACTTTTAATAAAAGTAACACAAAAACTATACATGTAACATACAAAATAGAAAACAATGAAGATCCCAAATGTTTTGAATTAGCTCTCTACCTTATAGCAGAAAACAAATACGAAATAACTGACCCCTTAATACTTTGCAGTTACTGCACTACAAAACATGACAACAATCAAACTCCTTCACGTGCTATCACAAATAATTTTGAATTATTCCCACTACCTAAACCCCTCCAACAACTCAATTTATATGAGAGCATCATAATTCAAACAGTGCACCCATTTCAAGATATAATACGCCTTCAACCAAAAACAGCAAAATAACCTCCCTCTGAATTGGTGAAAGGCATTTGTGGCAAAGTAGTTTATTTACCATTAGATCTAAAAGAAAATGTGCACACTCTGGGAGTGCAACGTCCAATAGAGCAATCTTTAATTGTCTTAGTAAATGCTGTACCTACAAAAGACAAAAAAATTTCGCAACAACTTGTAGACTTACATACAGTTAGACAAAAAGACAATAATGAATACTACAAAGACATAAATATTGAAGAAAACTTAAGGGAAACAACTGAAATAATTCAAAAGTCACCAGAAACTGGTCAATTTGAACTTCTAGATCCTGCTACAGTATCCAATATTTTAGACCATTATACAATTCATCCATTACACTCTAATGACACCATAGATGATGCACTAGAAATGTACCAAATGCGACAAACCAAAGGATCACCAATCAGCATATGGGAAAAAAGTATAGAAGCACCTGCTTTTCCTCTACCCTTTCCTACTGGCAAAGGAGGAAGGTACGATGATAGACCTATTCAGATAAAAGCATCAGAATACCGCTCGTTATGAATGTATTCTGAAGATCCACATTTTGTCTAAATCTGGGAATACATATTCCACCTACTCTTTGAAAGTGAACTTTACGGAGACCCCGAGACCCGCCACAAACCTACACCCACATCCACCCATCGTCAGAATGCCGAAAGTTGTCAAAAAATCTTGCGATCAGCTGCGGCAGGAGTGCTTCAGTAGGGAAGAGCTCACCATGTTGGTGGAAACCCTACAGGAAAACGCGGACATCGTATTCTCCACTGAAATGACCAGACCGGCAATAGCACGGAAGAAGGCCATATGGGACCTAGTCGCACAGCGGGTCAGTGCAGTAGGAACAACACCTTGCACCACAAAACAGTGCCGGAAAAGGTAGGATGACCTCCAGCTCGGTGTAAGGAGCATACGGTCTGCCAACAGAAACCTGGGCATGGCAACTGGTGGAGGAGCAGACTCACCAATTAAAATGGAGCCGTGGTAGGAGATATGTGCCACAACCATTGGCATCGAGAGCATCGAGGTGGTCGGTGAAATGAAGAGAGGAGCCCCGACATCAGGTGACGCAGGTAGGTGCCTCAAATTAAGCCATGCTAAACTTTCTGAAGTCCAGTTTCATGGGAAGCACAATGTTGCCTAATAGGGTTAACGCAACACATCAGCAGAAGACTGCCACCAGGCTTCATTGACCTACACCCTGTACACATGCAGTATGCACACTCTCACTGTAGGCACCCACATTCCTGCATGCTTCCCCCACCCAAAATGGAGACAACCTGTATGTCACTGCCTCCAAAGTGCACCATCTAGTCATCAAATTCATGGCAGTCATCACAATGCCTGCTCAATGTCCGCAGACCCATCAATAACACTTTCCCTCCTTTGCTCCACCACAGGCTCCCATTCGGACCCAGGCGAGGACGAGACTGGCACCACACCTGCCAAGAAGGCCAGGCCCGAGGCAACACCACACCAACCCTCCACCTCTGCTGGACCAAATAAAAACCCACAGCAGCCAAAATCGACTGCCACAACACAGGCCAGGGCAACGATAAGCACCAAGGCAAGCAGCATGGTACCACCAGCAACAGACATCCAACAACTGGTCGCCACTGGAGGGACTGTGTCTGCAGGAAGCAGTACGATTGGGGAGACTGCTGCCATTGCAGCTTGCTCTGATAGTGATGTGGGGAATGATGAGGATGTCATAGAATGTCCCCCCACTGCCCACCCTCATTCCCCCTGCCTGTCCCCATGTAGCCTGCATGCTGATAACACACAGGGGCTATCCCCTGATGACTCCTGGCCAGCCACTCCATGCCCAGTGGAAGGTGTGGAGGAGGGGAATAGCCCAATGAAAGCGCCAATGGCATCATCCAATGCCCAAAAATACCAACATTCGCTGGACCAAAATATTAACAAGGCAACACCAACTGTCCTCACTCCTCACTCAGCATGTGGCTGAATGTGGAGGTGCAAGTGCTGACATGCAAAAATGTGCCGAGACTGAAGGCAGCCATACAATCCTCCACCAAGGACATCTGTGCCGAACTTGCCGCGGTGCGGCACATGCTCTCGGAGCTTGTACAGACAATGAGGGACATGCTTTCCTAGTGAGCAGCCGAGTACCTCCTCCGCTGCCAGTTCTGCCCCAAGCAGCCCTGTCCGCAGGTCGGCCAGGAACCTGCAGAGTACAGGCAGGGGTGCCCCGGGGACTGGCAGAGGGGGCTGCCAATAGAGGCCACCCAGTGGATCAATTCCACATTAGGCACTTCAACACAGGCATCCACGCACTTTTGCGGGGAGTTGAGGGGGCAGGGGGGAGTGGGTGTGTTGGGGAGTTGAGGGGGAAGGGGGGAGTGGGTGTGTTGGGGAGTTGAGGGGGGAGGGGGGAGTGGGTGTGTTAATTGAATTCACATTTACAATACAATTTTTGCTTGATCACAAATCACATGTGTGGACATTGCTCATTGCGTATGTGTGCTTTATTGGTGAACAGTCCACAGTGTGCATATCCCAGACACACACAGTGCCCCAATTGCCATCTCCCTGTGACACCGCCCATCCGTGTGTGCTAGAAACGTTGGTTGATCAGAGTCCGACGCATGTCACGTCCCTCCCCACCCTCCTCATCCTCATCGTCAGGTGGTTGTAGTTCAGCATCAGGGGGCATGGCCACATTCCGTCTGATGCACATATTGTGTAGCATGACACATGCCATGACGATCTTTGCCACCTTCTCATGGCGGTACAGGAGTGCCCCACCAGACCTGCTGAGGCAGTGAAACCGTGCCTTCAATAGGCCCAATGCTCAATCACCACACGGGTTCGTGTATGTGCACAATTGAAGTCCTTCTCGTGCTGGTTCTGTGGGTTCTGGATTGGTGTAAGGAGCCACCTCTTTAGGGGATAGCCTGCATCACCTGTATGTGGGCAATAATGTATGTGTCAGGCATGACATAAAATCTCAAATCATGACGTGCCATCATGGCATGCATTCAACTGTTACTTTGTACCACTTTTACATGCACAAATGGATTCACACTATGTGACCGGTATATGTGTATTCCTCTCATGGACTGTTTTGCATGCCATCAACCAATGTATGCAGGGGGGTCCAGTGCCTTGTGAGTGCCCATCCACTGTGTTCGTTCATGGCTGACCATCTGCCCCCAAGGAATGTAAAAGAAAAAAAGAAATGATGGGAAAAGGTGGTGGGTGTAGGGCTGGGGGTGGGGGTCGGGGGCCACTAGACACCATGGATTTTTTACTGAATGAAAGAGGGGGTGGCCCTCCCCCCAACCAAAGTAGAAGGGGGGGCACCCCTTGAAACCCTCCCTGGGGGCAGATATCTGCTCCTAGGAAGGGGCATCTGACCCCAGGGAGGGATGCATGAGGTGGGGCCCCCCATCTGACGCCAGGGAGGGATGCATGAGGTTTACCCATCTTTGTTTACCCAACTTCACTTGGCGCAGATGGGCACATTAGTGTGCCAATCTGCCCCCAGGGTGCCCAAACCCTACTGCCCCATGCATTGGGGGCCTGTCCCACCATTTTTGGGGGCCCCCCCCACCCCAAATGGAGGGGGGTGTACCTCACGCAGCCATTTGTAGGAGGCCCAGGGAGGCCTGCATGAGGTGCGCCTGCCACCCATTTGGGGTGAGGGGGGAGAGGGCCCCCAAAAATGGTGGGACAGGCCTCCCAGTGGGTGGGGCAGTAAGGTTTGGGCACCCCGGGGCCAGATTGGCACACCAATGTGCCCCTCTGCACCAAGGCAAGTTTTGTAAACAAAGAAAAAAATGGAAAATGGTGGAATGCTTTTTAAGGGGTGCTGTGGGGCACCCCAAAGGGTCTGGGAAGTTTCTAATGGGATGGGGCATTGCCCCCACCAGCCACAATGGAGTGGGTGCCATGTCATGCAGCCCTCCCTAGGACCAGATATCTGCTCCTAGGAATGGACGCCTGAGCCCAGGGAGGAGTGCAGGATAGCCCCTCCCATTATCTGCCCCTGGGGAGGGCTACATGAGATGGGCCGCCCCTCCAATTTGGCCATGTGTGGGTTCCCACGGGTGTCCTCTTTTGGAAAATGCATGGGGTTCCCTGTTTTCCTTGCTGGCTTCGACACCCTAGGCCCAAATCTGTAGGTTGCCCACATGAACAAAATGGGCAGTGGCAAAAGGCTTGGGGTTACCAGTGGGTTACCCTTTTCCTTTTTTGCGCCCCCGGTAGGTGCACCCACACATGTGAGTTACTGTTTTCATCGGGACACGTGTGGGGACGTGGGAAGGTAGGCCATGTGTTGTTGGCGGTGTGTTTTGGTGGGTGGCCATAGCGAAATGTCTGAGAATTGTCTTCATTTCCAGCCAATTTCAGAGACATTTCCCTGTGTCCACTCACCGAAACACGTCGCCAAACAACAGATATCATACCTTCTCGCATTCCCACAGGTGTCCTGAAAAAAAAGGTACCTCACATGTGTGGGTGCACCTACCAGGGGCGCAAAAGGAAAAGGGTAACCTACTGGTAACCCCAAGCTTTTCGCCACAGCACAATTTGTTCATGTGGGCAACCTACAGATTTGGGCCTAGGGTGTCGAAGCCAGCAAGGAAAACAGGGAACCCCATGCATTTCCCAAAAGAGGACACCCGTGGGAATGCGCAGTGGTCTGCCTTGCGCAAATTGCCCCAGTTTTTATTAGCCACAATCCCTGACAAAGTGTGATATTTGGTGGGGAAAAACACAATGTTCACTTTGTCTGGGGTTCTGGGTAATAAATTCTGGGGCGATTTGCGCAAATCATACCTCTGCGGATTCCCACGGGTGTCTTCTTTTTGGAAATGCATGGGGGTCCCTGTTTTTCTTGGTGGCTGCAACACCCCAGTCCTAAATCTGTAGAATGGCTCCCCAAACCCTTTGGGGTGGATAGCAGTGGTTTAGCCTTATTCCTTCGTGCCCAGGCAGGTGCACCGACACATATGAGGTACCGTTTTCATTGGGACACCTGTCCTGCCATCTCGTGCCACGCACACCATGCCAGTGCACTTCCGCATGTGGAAATCCGAGATTTGTAGATAAACTGCAGCTTTCTGCATGCACCTTCAACCAATGTATCCATGAGTCTCCCACAATCCAGATAATCTGTTTTCGAGCATGGAAACCCATGGCTGTGTAGTGTCCTGTGAGGGAGAAGATGGTCTTACTAAAGTACGTCGATCAGAACACACCTACTGAACTTTATGGACCAATCCCTAGCTCCGCTCATTCTCATTTACATGCGGCTCCACCCTTCAATCCCCGGTGGTGATATGTGCTGGCTGCTAACTACCACCATGTTCGCGGACATGTACAGGATCAGAGCGTGACGACGGTACATTAAAGTACTATTCCCCTTTTTCCCCTTTAAGGTAGGCTCTGAAAAGAGCTGTTTTTTTTATTTTTGGCCACATATTGTACAGACATGTGGTACTTTCTGTATTTTTCTGTATTTTCTGTCCTTGCTTTACTCTTGCCAACATTACAGAACCTTCTCTAAAGCGAGCCTTATGTTCCAAAAGAACATTGCATTTCCCAAAGAGGATAGCGCAACACCATCTCCTTCAAAGTAATGCGCATTGCTTGGAGCAATGTTATCGTGGCTACAAAAAAACATACCAACTCGTAGCATGAATGCATGCATGAAGCGATTGATGATGCACCTCCCGATGCTTTGATCTGGACAGAAAACAGAAGTGTTGTTCCATTGCACTCTCGGGAGTAAAGCAGAAAAAATTACTTTTGATGTTGGGAAGATGGTCATGAGTGCTTCAACCAACTGTGCCAAATCTGCCAACAAAGTACGTGAAGTCAGGTATCCCAAGTGGCAAGCACCGTAGTGCAAAATTACCACATGAGGAGTGGTCATTCTACGCATGTCTCTGCAAACTTGCACAATTGCCACAGCATTAGCCTCAGTGACAGCGCTCCACACCACCTCCACTCCTCGCACATCAAAATGGTGTGCCACATGCCTACTCTCGGCATAGTGTTGTAAGCCTTGCACAAAAATGTCTCCAAGCAGCAAAACCCTGACCCTCTCCACCTCTGCTATTTTCAGTGTGCGCACCGTCTTTCGACACAAAAGAGTAATGTGAACATCTGATTGGCTGATGCCTACAGTCGTCTTTCCATGCAGGATTTGCTGTAGAAACCCCTATGTGACACCCCCTACCAGCGGACAAGCGTTGCCTACGTGCGGCACGTAACTCTTACCCAGTCCTTACACCCTTTCTACAGCGGTACCAAAGTGAGTCCCTCATTGGACACAACTAAGCGGGCGCACAATCATCTACCAATCACATAGAACCTCGCTAATTTTAACTCCGTCATCAACATTGCGCACTTCAAAATTATTCTTAATGGAAATCGCATACCATTGCAAAGCACCTACTTCACAAGCTACTGTGCAAGGATTGCACATTTCTACGTACAGCTCCATGCGTGCACATGCATCAGTATAGAGTACAGATATGTACATTTTAATCAGAGTACATGGGGAAGCCTTATGATTTAAAATAGACAAAATAATGCCAGTAAATGTCCATAGGGAACACATAACAACGCTCCCCCTTTTAAAGTGCAAGATTGCCGATTTGTCATTAACAAATCGCACAACTGCTTACTGTCTTCTGCATAACCTGTACATACGTTGCAAGCATGCCTATTTAGGCATAGCTCTGAACCATTTTTGTCTTAAAGGCGGGTGAAATCAGGCAATTTTGTTTTTGGTGGGTGATGAATGGCCGTGCAGGAGGCTTGGCGGGTGAGTCTGCCCTTTACAAGGCGTGTGATACCCGCCAAAAGCGTGTGAGTTGAGAAGTATAATTTATGGCAGACCTCAATTTTGTATGTGAAAATGTTGGAGTTCTGTACTCTGTACTGCATACAGTAAGGCTACTTGCAATGTGATCGTATGAGAATAGTAAGCACTCCCGATTGTGGTGCTGACATGTCCTTCGGAGGGTCTCCAGATTTTTGGACATCGTGCTTTTCATTAACAAGTACAAAATGTTTGGCCATCTAGTACTTTGCCCTATCGCTTACAAACCTCTCTCCTATGCATACTACACTTTGTAAAGAACAAGGCATTTGCAAACCCTCAAAAAATATTGTTATTTTGAAGGACTTTCAAGTACCATATTGAAAGTAGTATGCAAAGACTGCACAGAGAGAAGTGAAATGTGCACGTGGACTGGGTTGAAATATGAAAGTTGAATCCTCTGACGAAAGAAGTACAAGTAAAGTCTGCAGTATCATGACCGCTGCAAACACACAAAGTAATTGATATTGTTTTTTTAATTCACAGTGAAGACTACTTTCCTGAGAATCAACAGCATCTACACTGCAGACGACATATCCGAAGAAACCTGGTAATCTTGCACAAAAAAGTAAGTACAGTACAACCTTCATATTGTAACTACTCCTTAAACAGGCTATGTGGGTTATTTGTTTATTTTGGGCACCAAAGCAATCGTTCATTTGTAAACCATTCTACCTACAAATATCCATTTATTGAACAAAGAATAACAGGTGGAGTGGCTGACAAATCCCTATGTGTTTGGTACTGAAATAACATGGGAAATCCTTAGAAAGTTAGAATGTGAAAATAAGTTGCGGTAGCAAGTTATTGGCATTTCGGTTATTAATAATGGTTCTCGTCACAAGTAGGGCACTTTGTACTCTCATCTAAAGCACATTGTACTACTATGCAAACAGTAAAGTAGCCTTACCAAATGATAGTTAGAGGTCACTGTACGTTGACACACCATGCCAAAGAGCTTCCCCATCACACTTATGCACACATGCACACAGCACACAGCACACATACATTGGACAACAGACCAAAGTATACTTTTTTTCCCAACAGACACCAAAGAATGCCTACCAAAAAGCAGCTCCATAGAAAGGAATGCAGAATTAGAGCAAATAAAAACAAAGGTGCCCAATGTAAGCATCCACCTGTTGTAGAGTTAGTGGAGAATCTTGGTACAAACCACCTAATGCAGTTGGGTAACATAATAAAGGAAGTTTCAACTACCGAAACTGTACCTCCTCCATCAAAAAGTGTCACAAAACACAGAAATCTTGTCAAAAAAACGGCTGCCAGTACAGCTAACAATGTTCCTAATAATGCTGATAGTGTAAGAAGAACCCATAGTAAAAATAGTATTTTAGCAAAAATGTTTCATCACAGAGTCCTTCAGAATCTACTAAGAAGAGGACCAAAATCATCCTCACCCCTTAAAACGTACCGTAGAAAGTTAATTCTACAAGCACTCGTGGACAGTGCAATCAATCTCAAAAAGAAGTTGTTCATATTAGTGTTAAATAGGATGAAAGCACTAACAAAACTAAGTACCAAACTACAAATGAAACTCAGCAATAAACGGAATGTGAACAAAAATAATGTTTTGCATGTTTGTGGTGGTGAATGGAGTCACACAACAACCACAGAGCCATATTTTAATGAAGAAGCATACAAACAAAATCAAACAAACACAATTGCCATCCATAGCAGGGGGCGAGGGTATGAGAAAATCAATACTACCATCATGGAACAAGAAACACTGCTTGCAAAACTATCTTCTGAAAACTCAGAATTACCTCTCGATTCAGCAGAACCACACCGTCCAGTTTACAAATGGCCGTGCACATCAATGTGTGCCATTCCAAACAAAGCTTTCAAATCTTTACGTCAGTTCCTCAATCAATATGAAAAAGGTAACGACAAAAGTAAAATGAAAGTGCTGCAAAATATGGATATTTGTGTAGTGCGTAAAGACACAGGACTAAAAGGACATTCATTAGCCCGCATTTCTGGGTCTATTTGCAAAGGTACCTTCCGTGATATCAAAAGAATATCAATACATCATTCCAATGTAAGAAATTTAGTGTATAAAATATACTATGCAAAAAGTCCAGCTTCAGAATTAGGCAATTTAAATACCACTCTTCTGCATGGTACACCCAAATACTTACAAGAAGAAATGGACCGTATTCAGAAAAAGTATTTTGGAAGTGAGAGCCACGTAGAAAATGCAACAGTTTTAGAGCATAGTAGCGACAATTCTGCACATAGCAACCTTCTATTACACACATACAGAAAAGAAATACTAAAATTTAAAAGGTCATCGGCTGAAGTACCAAACCATGTGTGTGTATGTTGCCACAGAACGTTTTACAAAAGGAACACAAAAAATGTGGACATAGCATACAAAAAAGAAAACAATGAAGACTCTAAATGGTTTAAATTAGCTTTGTAACTTTTAGCTGAAAGCAAATATGAAACAACTGAACGCCTAATATGTTGCAGTTACTGTACTGCAAAATTAGACAACAACCACACTCCTTCACGTGCAATTACAAATAATTTGGAATTGTTTCCATTACCAGAAATCCTGCAACAGCTCAATTTGTATGAGAGCACAATAATTCAAACAGTTCACCCATTTCAAACAATTATACGCCTTCATCTGAAAACAGCAAATTTACCTTCCTCTGAATTGGTGAAAGGCATTTGTGGCAAAGTAGTTTACTTGCCATTAGATCTAACGGAAAATGTGCACACTCTAGGAGTGGAACGTTCAATAGAGCATTCTTTAATATTCTTGGTAAATGGAGTACCAACAATGGACAAACACATTTGGCAACAATTAGTGGACTTACACAAAGTTAGCCAAGCATTGCAATATCTAAAAGACAACAATGAGTACTACAAGGAAATAAATATTGATGAAAGCTTAAGGCAAACAAATGAAATAATTCAAGAGCCATCAGAAACTGGACAATTCGAACTTCTGGATCCAGCTACATTATCCACTCTTTTGGACCATTACACAATTCATCCATTGCATTCCACTGAAAGCATAGATGATGTACTAGAAACTTACCAAATGCGACAAAAAAAACGGTCACCAATGAGTATTTAGGAAAAAACTATAGAAGCACATGCTTTTCCACTGCTATTTCCTACTGGCAAAGGTGGTAGATACTATGATAGACCCACTCAGATTGGGGCATCAGAATACCGCTCATTGCGAATGTATGCGCAAGATCCCAGATTTAGACAAAATGTGGAATACATATTCCACCTACTCTATGAAAGTGAATTAGCAACACTATGTTATGGAGTTGCACACATTCTTAAATCTGGAACGCACTTTCAAAATATGTAAGCTACGCAGTTAATACAAAAAGTACAAGAAAAAGATGAGGTTTTACAATCAAGTATAACAAATCTGTTTGCAAACATGCGTGGTACAAAGGAAAACTGGTTTAGACGGCATGGAGACGTGCGTTGCATGATCAGAAACCTTAGACCATCAACTTGGTTTGTTATGCTAAGTTGTGCAGAATATGCATGGGAAGATTTACATGAGTTCCTACGCATAGCAAACAGCAACAAAAACAACATAGATATATTAACACCTGGAGAACTTTGCTCTCTAGATCCAGTTAATGTCTCAAGATATTGCCATCATCGTTTCATTGCAATGCTACACTTTATTAGCAATAAAACTGTTCCTCCCCTTGGAGAAGTGCAACACTTATTTTGGAGAAAAGAATGTCAAGCGAGAGGAGCACCACATATTCACATGCTGTTATGGATCAAAGGTGCACCGAAATTTGGGCACAACAGTGATAGCACTGTTTTGCAGTTTATCCAAAAATATGTCACATATGAAATCCCTTCACAACAGACACATTGGCCCTCATTACGACCCTGGCGGAAAGTGACTGACCTGACCGCCATAGCGTAAATAGCGTTTCCGCCATCGCACGACGGAGCAAAGTGCGGCCAATTCCGACCCATCGGGCACGAGCACTACGCCATGGCGGAAGTGCAAAGTCCGCGATGGCGGAAATGTCCCCAAAACGCCCCTCACCGCTGTCGTAAGGCGCCCTAGGTGCAATTCCGCCACCCATCTTAGCGGTCACCGTAATGAGCGGCAACCGGAAAGTACGGTGACCGTAAACATACGGAAACGGAAGTAAAAACATGGGCCTGGAACGGGAACCAGCACGCCGTACACCTATAAAATCAGAATTCCCACACAACCATTAAAAATACTACCCTGAGACACATCCCAACCCGTCATCCACCCCAGTGAAAGCAATAGAAATGGGAAAAGTAGCGAAAAAAGCGTGCGACCGCAAGCGGCAGGTCCACTTCTCCCGTGAGGAACTCACCGTGCTCACAGAGACCCTCCAGGAGAATGCTGCCGTCGTCTTCTCCACGCAAATGACCAGGACGGCACTTGCGAACAAGAAGGCCATATGGGCCCTGGTGGCACAGCGGGTAAGTGCGGTGGCGACCGCAACCCACAGCAATGCAGAAAGCGATGGGACGACCTGCAGATACGCGTACGGAGCATACTATCCGCCAATCGCAACATTGCCACAGCTACCGGGGGAGGATCGGAATCACCCATCAAGTTGACCCCCTGGGAAGAAATCTGTGCCTCCACCATTGGAATGGAGAGTATAGAGGGAGTCGGAGGGATGGAGAAAGGAGTGCAGACATCCGAAGAATCCGGTAGGTGGGCCAACTAATACAATGCCAAATCCACAATGTCCAATCATGTGAAGTACCATGTGTCCACATAGTGCAACAGTAACACATGTCCAGGAGAACGTCCACATACATTGGCCTGACAGCGCACTTTAAAACTCACATTAAATACATAAATAATTAAAAACCCTAAAAACACCCTCTACACGTGCAGCAGGCACACCCTAACTGCAGGCTGCAAAACAACTGCATCCTCAATCCACACAAAAATGAAACCACCTCCAAGGCCCCGACCCAAATCACCCTCAGGTACCACCCCAATGCATGTGATACATTGCCATTCCAATTTCAACAGACCCATTAATAACGCTCGCCCTCCTTTACTCCACCACAGGGTCCGATTCAAACGACGAGCTCCAGGACACCCCTACCAGCACACCTGCAAAGAGGGCCAAGACCAACGGCCAAAGACCCTCCACCTCAGCTGCACGGATCAAGACACGGCAGCAGCACAAATCAAGTGGCAGCACACAGGAGGGAACATCAACAGGCACCCCAGCAGCCAGCATGCCCACAACAGCACCACCACAGGTCCCCCCAATGGATGCCACAGAAGGCACTGCCTCTGGTGGCAGCAGCACCATAGGTGACACTCCATTAATGGCAGCATGCTCCGACACAGAAGACGGGGATGTCGAAGTAAGATCCATCCATGACCTGTCTCAATCCCCCTGTTTGTCTCATCCCGTACACCATGAGGATACCACGCAGGGGCACCCACAAGAGGACTGGCCATCCCCCACAAGCCCTGTGGCAAGGCAACATGAGGTGACCAGCCCCTCTGTGACACCACCGCAAATGGCCATGGCACAGCAGAGGCAACAGTCCCTCGACCAGGTCATCGTGCAACAGCAGCAACTGGCCACGCTCCTCAAGGACCATGCTGATGAATGTGGGGGTACTAAGGCAGCCATAGAAACAGCAACTGAGACGCTTAGGGCAGAAATGGAGAGAAGCACCGAGAGCCTGAGAGTACAAATGGAGAGAAGCACCGAGAGCCTGAGGGGGGAACTGCATGCGACGTCCAAAGACGTATGTGCTGAACTTGCCGCTGTGCGCCGTGTGCTCACTGAGCTCTCACAAACCTTTAGGGACATGCATGGACGTGAGCAGGCAGAGACATCATCCGTTGCAAGTTCCGTCCAGGGCAGCCCCCAACGTAGATCTGGGAGCAACCTGCACTCCACAGGCAGGGGTGCCCCTGATACCCGGAGAGGGGGCTTGCAATAGCATCTGCCCACTGACAATGAGCATCTTTGGACACTGGTGTTCGGGGGGGAGGTAGGAGGGTGGAGGGGGGGTGTTGGGCTCACTTGGGTGGCGGGTCGATGGGGTGTGTAACATAATTTCACATATGCTATAAACATTGCACAATCATCCAATGAGATGTGTGGACATTGATCTTTGTGTACGAGGCCTTTATAGGCGTACAGTCCATATTGTGCATGTTCCAGACACACACAGTGCCACAAGTCCCGTGTCCATGTATCAGCCACCAGGCGTGAGTGCTAGAAGCATGCATCTATGAGATCCTGACGAATTTCACGGCCCTCCTGTGCCTCGCGGACTCCTTGAGGTGCTGCCACATCCCCACCCTCATCATGACCATCTTCAGGTGCTTGCAGTTCTGCGTCAGGGGGCATGGGCACATTTCTACGTACGCACATGTTGTGTAGCATGACACATGCCATGACCATCTTTGCCACCTTCACATGGCGGTACAGGAGTGCCCCGCCAGACCTGCTGAGGCAGCGGAAACGAGTCTTCAGTAGGCCGAATGCCTGTTCTATGACTACACGGGTACGTGAGTGGGCATGGTTGTAGTCCTCCTCATGCTGGTTCTGTGGGTTCCGGAGTGGTGTAGGGAGCCATCTCTTCAGTGGATACCCGGCATCACCTGTATGTGGACAATAAAGGATGTTTGTGGAATGACATTGCTACGTACGCACCCCCCCCCTTCCTGCCAGGTCATTGCCGCATCACATACCCCACATTATCATGCATGAAATGAGACTCACCGAGTAGCCAGGATCTGTTCCCTGCGTGTCGCTCCATGTAGCGTGGTATTGTAGAGTTCCTCAAGACCATAGAATCATGGGTTGATCCAGGAAATCGGGCACAACAATGTGTAATGATCCTGTTGGAGTCACACACCATTTGTACATTAAGAGAATGAAATTGTTTTCGGTTGCGGTACTGGGCCTCCATGGCATGTGGGACGACCAATTCCACATGGGTGCAGTCGATGGCACCAATGCAACCCGGTATGCCGCCAAGTGCATGGAATCCCACTTTTGTGTTCGTAATTTCCTGCTCCGAGCGTGGTAGAGAGATGTAGTCGTCTGCGTGCTTCAGGAGGGCATCGAGCACTTGCAATAGTGTCCGTGAGAACAGTGGCTGTGAAATGCCATGCAACTGTCCGACTGTGTGCTGGTAGGTGCCTGTGGCCAGGAAGTGGAGTACAGACACCACCTTCAGTAGGGGTGGGATGGCGGTTGGGCTATCTATCATGCTGACAAGGTCAGCCTGTGTCATGTCCACAATGGCGGTTATGGTGTCCCGGTCCAAACGGTAGAGGGTGTGGATCTGCTCATCAGTGAGGTTGAACAGATGAGCTCGGAGGCGTGGGATTGCGGGCTGCCTGCGTGGTGGTAGTGGCTGTGCTGGTGGGCCTTGCTGGCCCTGCCTTGCCCTCCTCCTCCTCCTGCGTCTCCTCTGTGCGGCCGGTTGTTGTAGTAGTTGGTGTTCGTCTTCTTCTTGAAGTTGGAGTACTTGCAGTGCTATCAGGTCCCCCAGGGCCAACATCGCTAGTCCTGCCGGTAGCATTTTGGAGTGGGTGTGGTTGTGGGAGGGGGTTGGGTGTGCAATTTATGTGTTTTCAGGCTGTATTGCCTCCACCTGTGGTGATTCATTCCACCTGTGCCAGCTGCAATCCCCTTTGGGCGAGCACCGTACTGAGGTTCACCGACGGGCGGGGCGTCCCATTTGTGAGTGAAGCCAGTTGCCATTTTCACACACTGCCGCACTACATGGATGAATTTGTGATTTCAAGTGGTCACAGATGCCTTTTCGACGTGATGTTGCAAATGTGGAATTCGAAGGACAGCGCTTTCGGTTTTCAGCTAGCGGCGAGGAGACGCCCACAGGTCTGACTGCAAATATAACGTTCTATTGTTTAATGTCCTTGGGACAGGGGCCATGGCGAGAATGCTATGATTGATATGAATAGTATGGGATGCGCAATAGCGTAGTGGACAAAAAGGCAGGACGTTCCCAAATACATGTTACTTCACAACACTAGAATTCCGGGCTGGAGAACAGTGGATTTTGCAGACTGCATTACGCACAGACTCCATGGAAGTTTCGAATGTGATGTGAGTGAATAATCAGGCGTTTTCATACCGGGATGAGGGAATGATGTATGGATGCATGGACAGATGATTTGATGGAGAGTTTGCCATGTACAGGGCTTTTTGGAATCTATCCACCTCCCCTGCGCTATGTCATGCAGAGCTGCCATAGTGCGACCATCGTCTTTCTGCCCTTGTTGAACCCTCCCTGTCTCGACGCCCCTTCAGGCACTTGTGTCTATGCACGTTACTAATCCCATCTAATGGATTCTGTCTTCACAGACGCATGCACACAAACACTCGTTTGTAATGGTGTTTTCACCTCGATTTTTATGGTTGTGATTCGCAAGTGATTTTTGGGTGGGTATAATCCTTTTGAGTGGGCTAGCATGCATATGGCTGTGGATTTAGTGTGATCATTGAAGTGAGTTATACAAATGTAGTTCTGATGGCCATACTATTCTTTTTCATTTCATTTGGGTGACAGGTATCTCCTCCCCTTTTGCCGCTGCCATCTGTACGCCACTCCTGCAGATGGCTTTTACTCCCGACACCTGCTGCTTCGTGTCAATCAGTGGAGCACCATTACGATCTTATGGGACGATCGCCAATGGGCCACATGCCCTTACGCAGTACTAGTGGCTAGGAGCAACATATCGACCTTTCAGCTGGACTAGTGCCTACCTAATGGGACGGCCCTGCGGTTCTAGGCGCTTCCGTGTTGCCTTTTTGGACGTGAATGTAGCCCCTGTGTACCATGAAGGAACAGGGCGTCACACAAGAAGAAGCTGGTCATTTATTGCGGATGCAGCCCACAATACTGGAATGTATTTTGGAGTCATGACCTAATGGCTGTATGGCCCTTGGTGGTTTTGTGGTGCAGTAAATTTCTATTCTGTTTTTGTTTGTCTCATTTTTCTGCTCATGTTGCTGTACTTGGACCTTCACATGCCTGTGCTGCATCAGTGCGGCAATGGTGCCATGGCAGATATGGATGCCCACTCACAAGGCACTTGGAGCCCCTGGATTCATTTGTTCCTTGGCATGCATGGGTGACTTGTACATTTCACTGGTTGCATTGTGTGACTTCATTGCACCTACGAGGAGTTGTGCAATGTGGCCAGGGAGTGGTGTACAGGCACTCAGTAGGGCCGTTTACGGTTGATTCGCGATGCCGTACTTCTCACCATGGCGGAATGGTACTTTCCGCCATGCTTGATGGCGTTAGGTACATGTCCGCTAGGGTCGGAATTCGCGTACCGTTGCGCCATGGTGGTAATTACGGTTTGGCATGGCGCGCGTGCGCGTACTTGGTGCAGTTAGCGTTGGCGTTCACTACGGTGTCGCTAATGGCATCGTACTTTACGGTGACGGGTCATAATCGCACCGAGCGCTATTCGATGGCGGTATTGCATTTCCGCCATCGTTTTTCGATTTCCGCCAGGGTCGTAATGAGGGCCATAGTGAGCTGCATGGGCAGATTTTTCAATTTCAAAGAAACAAATGTGGCAAATATTGTCGCCGTAAATACAAAAACAAAGATAAATACTACACCAAATGCCGCTTTGGTTTCCCTAGACCAGTTACAGAAACAGGTGAAGTAAACAACTTCATGTCTTCAGTTCGACATAGTGTTAAAGGTAAATCACCTAAAAACATGTATTAGATAAAAACAAGGGAAGAATCAAAATATATCAATGATTACAATGCAATCATTGCCCTAATATGGAATGCAAACATAGATGTGCAGTACATTGCAGACAATTCAACGGCTGTTGCACGATATGTTACAGCCTACTTAACAAAAGCAGAAAAAACAGAGCTTCAAGACCTCTGGGATGACCTAGCATCAGACAAAACATTATCACAGAAATTGTACAGCCTAGGCATAAAAATGCTCTCTCAAAGAGAATGTGGGACCTATGAAGCAGCAGATCGTTTAACTGGCACTGCTTTGTATGGAAAATCAGACAACATAGTATGGCTCAGTCTTGGTCCTGCAAAATCTAGAAAAAGAGTGCTAAAATCATATGAGGACATAGAAACAATTGCCAGAAATGATCCCAACAGCCAAGACATTCTAAAAAACAATTTATTGGACACATACTATCCGAACAGGAGTACCACTCTGGAAAGCATGTGTCTACACCACATAGCTCAAAACTTTGCATACAAAAATAATGTAAAACCCGATGAAAGCAAACGTAGATAAAGAGTGACCGATTGTGAAGGGAGATCAGTGAAACTTAATAAACGAAGCTTAATTAATCATGTGAAATTGTCATTAAAAACTCCTCAACAGAAAGAACTATATTACATGTCTCTGTTACAACTTTTCAAACCATGGAGAAAAGAGGAAGACATACTAGATAATTATGAGTGCTGTGAAGATGCTTTCAAAGCAAATGAAAGCACTATCACTGATGTTAACTTTACACAGTACAAAACAATGTTACACAATGAGCAGCAACAGGAAGAAGAAATTCAGGCCCAACTAGATAAAGACTCTTCCGACAGTAGTCAACCTTCTGTAACAGGAAGTCAAGAACCATTAGGACAACCACTAATAGCAAATGAGGCTGAAGTTGCTATGGCAGAAGTAGAAAACACCATGTATCAGTATCAAGAAGATACAGAAGACTAAACTGTACAACAAGCAAAACTTAACAACGATCAGCGCACCATTTTTGAAGAGGTAACAAAACAAATTGTGCATGGCGTACAACATGAAAATAAAGAATGTACCTGCCAAAATTACAAACCTATACTACTGTACGTCAGAGGTGAAGCTGGATCAGGGAAAACATTCTTAATCAAAATTATCAGCAAGTTCCTTCAACAATTGACAAACAACAAACTGTCATCTGTTGTAGCAGCACCCACAGGTTTAGCTGCCTACAATATAGGTGGTGTGACTTTACACCGATTACTACTGCTTCCAGTAGAGCATCAACATAAATATGTGAGTATTGAAACAAATGAAAATGCTACTGATAGATGAAGTGAGCATGGATTCCAATCTAATGTTGGCTTTGATTTATCTCAGATTGCAAGAAGTACTTAAAATTAATAACAAAGAACTCTTTGCAGGGAAACACATTATCGTTTTCGGAGCTCTACTACAATTGACACCAGTAAAAGGTGAATCGATTTTTAAAACCTTAGGCCACAAACACTCCCGGAAAGCTGTTGGTAGCATAGGTAATGTTAACCTTTGGCAACATTTCCAATACAGAGAATTAACTGAGAACATGCGGCAATCTGCAGATCTCACTTATGCCAACATCTTTAAAAGTATTAGAGTTGGTGAATTATCGCAAGAAGCACAAGCTGTATTGAAAAAGTCGCATATACATGCACTTTATGGCGATAATGCATGTGCAACTGATGTTATGGAACAAATAGCGCACAAAAATGTCAATTGTATGGACTTAATGCCAACTCTAGCAAGCTGTTTCAAATTCAATGAAAAATGTTAAAGAAAGAAATGCAAGCAATAATAGAAATTAGCGCCACAGACAAACTAGACGTACATGGTTTGACAGTACCCATGTGTGAGCAAGCCACAACAAGACTAAATAGTTTAGAAAATTCAATCTCCAACACAGCTGGGTTGGAAAAAGTATTGAAATTATCATTAAATTGTAGAGTAATGCTTAAACGTAACCTTGACGTAGAGCCAGGGCTATTCAATGGAGCACTGAGCACAGTTGTTGGCTTTCAATCATACCCACATGATTGCAGCATTCAGTTTGTAAATATTTGCTTTGATAAAGTTTCAGAAGTGAAAAGGATAGGGTGCTCAATGGCTTGATTTCTTCTCTTCAAAGACATGTATGTACGTAGAGAGCAATTTTCTCTAGCTCTTGTATATGCAGTTACCATTCATAAATCCCAAAGTCTTACCCTAGAGAAAGCATTGATAGATATAGGAAAGACTGTTTAAGGAAGGCATGAGCTACGTAGCATTATCACGCTTACGTACACTTGACAGTCTATTGCTAATAAACTTTGATTCAAGTAAAGTCAAAGCTGATATTCCTTGCATTCTAGAATACAATAGATTGCGTTCACTGTACACCCCTTATCTGAAACAATACCTTGTTCCAGATAAAGTGAAACGTGATAAAAGAAAAGTAAATGAAACAGAAATGCAACAGAATGCAACAGAAAATTCCGCCAAAAAAAGAAAAGAAGCTAAAGTTTCATCAATTGCCGCAAACATAGAAGAACCTATTAGGGAATGTAAACCAGGCACGTCGGCAGTAGCAACAGAAAAACTGAAAAATGCATTCAGATATAGAACTTGCTGGCCCATTCAAATTTACAAATGAAAGTGGGGTAAGTTGCTATGCAAATGTAGCAATGAATATTCTATTTCAATTGCCACCAATTGTTAACAATATTTACCTGCACAGCACAGACGAATTGTGTTTTCAAATGTTAGTGCTGCATAGAAATGCAACAAGCAATCCTGACAACACATACAGTGTTCATGGAGTAAGGCAACAATTGGACGACTGTGCTGGAATGGTGAGATTCACTATGAACTCACAAGAAGATCCACAAGAATTTCTAATGTATATACTATTAGTATTGGAAAACCAAAACATACCTGTAAATGAAATCTTCCAAATTTCGTACATGTGGAAACATACATGCACTCTTTGTAACAAAGTCATACACGACGAGATCCCAAATGAGCGATTTGTGTATATTTCCATACCAAATTGTGAAAGCATTCCATTTCAGCAACTTGTACAAAATGCAAACCATGGCAGATTATGTAGTATTTGCAATTCAGACAATCGCTCTACCTTACTGATACAATCCCATAGTGCCTACATAATACTTATGCTTCTATGTTATAATGCAGATGGCACCAAAAACAACTGCAAACTGACTGGATTTACACACGTCAAGTGTCACTTGGAAAGAAAACCTTTAAAACAGTAGGAAAAATCTACCATGCAGGAGCTACAACCAATGCAGGTCACTACACTGCATACATTAAAAAGAATTCTGGATGGTTTGAATGTAATGATAGCACCATTACTCTAAAGCAGAGGTTGCCAGCTAACCTAACAAATGCGTATTTAATGTTCTTGAAGCCAAAATTTACGAAATAATGTGTACTTCAAAATTGTCAACAAAGTATGTGAAAGACTACAAACAGTTAGAATACGCCCACAGGTATCTAACTACCCAACAGGATGGAAGAATGACACAAATAAATGATTATCATAGATCGTTGGAAACAAATGCACAGGCAGAATACGCCTATACGTATTTAACTGTTGTTAAAAATCAGCAGGAAGGCAACAAAGAAAACATTAATGGGAAAGATAAAGGAAACAAGATATGTCAACAACACAAATGAATGAGTATCACAAATCTGTGGGAACAAATGCACAGTTAGAATACGCCTACAGATATCTAACTACCCAACAGGATTGAAGAATGACACAAATAAATGATTATCACAGATCGATGGAAACAAATGCACAGGTAGAATATGCCTATAGGTATCTAAGTATTGTTAAAAATCGGCAGGAAGGCAAAAAAGAAAACATTAATGGGAAAGATGAAGGAAACAGGATGTAACAACGACACAAATGAATGAGTATCAAAAATCTGTAGGAACAAATGCACAGTTTAATACGCCTAAAGGTATCTCACTGTTGTTAAAAATGGGCAGGAAGGCAACAAACCTAACATTGATCAGAAAAATGAAGAAACACTGAAAGGAAAAAATGAAGTACTTAGTTGCATAAGAAATTAAGGTTTTTTTAATCCGACAAGGATTTTTTTCCCCAGACCCAAGGATTAGAAAAGAAAACACAGAAACTGAGTGCAATGCACAGTACACTGGTTGGTAAACTAAATATGAGGGTCTAAAAAAAAAGTTATCTGCAAACATTAACACACCTTTTTCTTTCATCACAGAAATGGAAAAAGTGATACTTCCGCCAAGTACGATAACCAATTTAAAAAAAGTTTATGGATTCTGAGCAAAGTAAGGAGTAAGTATATTGGCAGGCATTTTCTAAATATGGGAATCTACTCGTCTAATCTATGGTAGTAATATGCTGCAGTGCCTGTAGGCTGGCCTTTCATCTGCGGTGAGTAACCTACCACCTATGCCTTACAACCTAGTTTCAAGGAATACAGTTCCTATCCGCAACCGTCGCTGCATATGTAAAACATGGTCCCTGTAAATTAGCTGCTTATAAACATACTTTTCATACCATCGTCTGCAGCCATGAAGTGAAGAAACTAGGGCATCAACACAACGACCACAATCCACCACACCAATATTAACTTTTAACTCCACTGCTTATGACTTCAGTCTTGCATGCATGGGCTTTAGCCATGCACCCAAGACTGCAGGGTCTCCCCACAACCACCTCGGTGATGTGTGGTAGTGGGGGTTATTCTATAGGTGTGTTATCCTTCAGTACCTCTGCCCAGAGGATTCCCTCCTAGGTGTATGTCTGTAGATCTTACATGGGATGGGTGTGCAGTGTCTTCCAAGTCTAGTACTTACCACTTTGTTCTTGGTTGCATGGCCTTTGGCCATGCACCCAAGACTGCAAGCACTTCCCACAACTTGCCAATCAAAACGCAGCACTACGGGTGTGTGCATGGGTGGCACATGTGGCGGTGGTTGTTGCCAGGGCCTACAGTCTTGTAAGTAAGGCCTTCGTCCTTTGGCCGACGGCCATGCATCCAAGACTCTAGGCCCTGGCCACAACCACCGTAGCATGTGCCACCCATGGCGGCGTACTAATGAATATAATGATAACCATTAGAAAAAATAATGCATTCATGGCATGTTGTCAATTTCAATGTTCCCTAACACCACACGTGTCCTTACGAATCTAACAACTTCCCTGTGCACTGCACGGGCTGAAACACTGGCCTTATTGGACCCCTCATTTTCTGTGCGTACAAGGAGGCCACAGGATATACATCATAAAGTAGGTATAAGTGTACTATTGGGTGCATGGCCTTTGGCCCTGCACCCAAGAGTGCAGAATCTCCCCACGCCACCTCTTTGTTCTTGGATGCATGGCTTTCAGCCATGCACCCAACACTGCACGCACTCCCCACTACTTGCCAATGAAAATGCAACGCAAGGGGTGTATGCATGGGTGCCACATGTGGCGGTGGTTGTGGCAAGGGCTGCAGTCTTGGAAGTAAGGCCTTTGGCCTTCGGCCGACGGCCATGCATCCAAGTCTCTAGACCCAGGCCACAACCACCGTAGCATGTGCCAACCATGGCAGCGTACTAATGAATATAATAATAGCCATTGAAAACAGTAATGTACATGTCCTTACAAATCTAACAACTCCCCCGTGCACTGCACGGGCTGAAATACTGGCCTTATTGGACCCCTCATTTTCTGTGCGTACAAGTAGGCCACTGAACATACGTCATAAAGTAGGAATAAGTGTATTACAACCACCTCTTTGCAATTGGGTGCATGGCCTTTGGCCATGCACCCAACACTGCATGCACTCCCCACAACTTGCCAATGAAAATGCAACACAAGGGGTGTATGCATAGGTGCCACATGCGGTGGTGGTTGTGACCAGGGCCTACAGTCTTGGAAGTAAGGCCTTTGGCCTTCGGCCGATGGCCATGCATCCAAGACTCTAGGCCTCGGCCACAACCACCGTAGCATGTGCAAACCATGGCAGCGTACTAATGAATATAATAATAGCCATTGGAAACAGTAATGTATTCACAGCATGTTGGCAAATTCAATGTTCCCTAACACCACACATGTCCTTACAAATGTAACAACAACAACCATGCAGTGCACAGGCTCAAATACTGGCCTTATTGACCCCTCCTTTTCTGTGCGTACAAGGAGGCCATAGAACATACATCATTAAGTAGGTATAAGTGTACTGTGCGTACAAGATGTCCATACACATTACATCATGACGACCGACCCCCAGAACAAGTGCATTAATCACCCATATGTTAAGACTGTAGCCCCTGGCCACAACCACCGCAGCATGTGCCACCCATGGTGGCGTACTAATGAATATAATAATAGCCATTGGGAAAAATAATGCGTTCACGGCATGTTGTCAATTTTAATGTTGCCTACCTATACCCGTGTGCTTTCAAGAGTTACACATTTCCTGTCCACTACATGGACTGAAGTGTTACAAATTTCCTGCCCACTACATGGACTGAAGTGCTATCGTTATTACCCCCCACATTTACTGTACGTACAAGGTGTCCATAGAAATTACATCATGACGGCCGAAGAACAAACGCATAAATCACCCATTTCTTACTGTGTGAACCATTCACACAGCAAAATAGGGTAATGAAAAAAGCATGTGTACGCTGGTTGTTGCACCGCTTGCTGCAGATCCAAGATGTCGGGCGCATCCAAACCATCTGACGCAGAACACGTCTCGCATCTGCCAATGGGCAGAGACGTCGCGTGTACGCGATCATGACGGCAGCCCCTTAGCCAATCGGTTTCTTGTTCGTCGACCGAACAGGGAACTGTGACCGCGAAGTGAACATAGATATCGCTAATTATTTCAGACCTACTTTTTCATAATAATAAATAAACGTACTATAAGTTTGGTGACAAAATTTACAAAAGCACACTTTCTGGACCAAGCCCCTGTACCTGCTGCAGATTTCATCAAAATCCGTCCAGTGATTTCACCTGTAGCCGTGCGCAACGTTTTTCCCCCATTCAGTCTATTGGAGAAAAAGACGATTTAAGACCCCCCCTATAACTCTGCTCCCCCTGGACGAATTCTCACCAAACTTTACAAAAAATTCAGAGTGGCCCATATACTTTTTTTGCAAAGTTTGGTGAGGATTCGTCCAGGGGGAGCAGAGTTATAAGCCGCCCAAAAAGTGCTCTTCCTATGGAAACAGCAACTTAACCATAACTACATGGCCACTACTGTGGTCATGTAAAGAATTGTGGATGGTTCGAATGTAATGATAGTACCATAACTTTAAAGCAAAGATTACCAGCAAATCTTATAAACGCTTATTTAACATTCTTAAAACTAAAATTGAATAACTAATCTGTGCACAAACATTAATAAAACTTCAATTAGAAAACTATAAACAGTAAGAATACACCAACAGTTATCTAACTACCCCAAGATTCTGCAACAACCAAACAGATAAATCAATAACACTAAATTATAAGAAGAAATAAACAGTTACAATACGCCAACAGGTATCTAACTGCCCCAAGATTCTGCAAAAACCAAACAGATAAATCAATACCACTTAATTATAAGAAGAAATAAACAGTTAGAATACGCCAACAGGTATCTAACTGCCCCAAGATTTTCCAACAACCAAACAGACAGATTAACAATTTGAGAATATAAATTAAAAGTATAATCAGTTACAATTCAACAAGTATCTAACAATCTGCAACAAGCCAACATTAGCCAGAAACAACAAGTAAACACTGAAAACACAAAAATACATTCATTAAGAACATATCATATGTACTGAACTGATGCAATGTATCTTATGTAAATAAATAAGTTTAATGGTTTTAAAGAAGGCACTGATGATTTCAATTAAAAAATCAATATCTAAATTAAAAACAGCGCTATATACAAACAAAGTTACTAATTTGTTGTTTCTACTTGCAGCTCCATGCATATCCATATGCATGAACACAATCTTCAGGTATGCATATTTTCTGTACAGTAGATGAACACATTTTCAAACAGACTTTTAGCTTGTGTAATCTGTAAAATGAATTTACTGTATTTTTTTTCAATATCCTAAAATCAACTATCACTTATAAACCTTTATACTATTTACTTTCTTTATACACACACACTCAAATCATGTTAAACTAACATTTTTTAAATGAAATATATAGACTACATATATTCAAACAAAATTGCATGCAAGCACAATCTATGTTTAAATCTTTAAAAAAATACTTATACAATGTCATATTTTTTGGTTTTTATTTATTTATTTACTTAATTACTTTAATTTAGACATGACATTGAGGCGCTATTACCTAGAACAGCTTACTTACAAAAATAGTAGTATTCACTGGTATATTATAAATTTCACAAGACATAGTAAAGATATTTTTTTTTGCTACAGTTAGTCATTCAATACAATTTGTTCATTAAGAACATATCATATGTACTGAACTGATGCAATGTATCTTATGTAAATAAATAAGTTTAATGGTTTTAAAGAAGGCACTGATGATTTCAATTAAAAAATCAATATCTAAATTAAAAACAGCGCTATATACAAACAAAGTTACTAATTTGAAGCTTTTACAATTGCAGTGAAGACTAGTCTACTGAAAAGAAGCAGCCGAATTCGAAGAACAAAGAAGAACTAAGAAGTTACCTGTTAATTTTAAAAAAAAAAGTAAGTAGAATATCAACATAATATTTGTATTATTAATCAAACATACTATAACATTAATACAAGCTATTTTGGTGCCTAAAAATAGAGATTGTGTACCATTTTGTCCAAAAATCTCCATGTCTAAAACAGCGATTTACAGCCAGAATGGCCCACAAATTCCTATTTTTGGACACACAAACTACCCAACTGAACCGCTACAATTTTCATATTATAGAACAAACAACTGTTTTAATTGTATACATTAGATTTACTATTTGTACTTTTCCACAGCACTAGCTTAATTTTTTTTTGTCATCTGAACCCCAGTTTAGTAACACATAAATTCAAGAATACCTATCCCTACTAGTTGTAGTTCCCAATGCACAATCACACACCATTACATACATCTTTATCATCTTACTCAAACACTCATGCACACAGCACACATACATTCCAGAACACCCCAACCCATATCTTCTTTATTTTTTTCAACAGACCCTAAAGAATGCCTACCAAAAGTCAAGTCTGTAGAAAGCAACGCAAAAGTAGAGCAAATGAAAATAAAAGTGTCCAACATAAGCATCCATCTCTAGCAGAATTTGTAAAAAAAAGTTGAAACAAAACAGCTAATACAGTCATTTAGTGAAACACAAGAAGTACAAAAACTTTGCCTCCTCTATCAAAATGTAAAACAAACCAAAAAACAATAAACAGAAAATTAGCTATCACTACAGATAAAACTACTTCTTCAAATTTTAATATAGTGCAAAGTAAGCATACCAAGAAAAGTATTTTAGCCAAAATGTACCGTCACAAAATCCTTCAAAATCTTATAAAAACAGGGGAGAAATCAGGTTCAATGCTTAAGACCTATCGTAGGAAATTAATCTTAGAAGCGTTGATGGACAGTGCAATTCTTATGAAAAGAAAGTTATTTATTTTACTGTTAAACAAAATGAAACCACTAACAAAACTAATAACTAAATTACAAATAAGACTTCTCAATAAGTGAAATGTCAACAGAAAGAACTTCTTAAGTATCTGCGGAGGTGAATGGAATCACACTACGAGCACAGAACCATATTTTAATGAAGAAGCGTACAAACAAAAGCAAACAAATACAATTGCCGTATATAGCAGTGGTCGAGGTTATGAAAAAGTGAATAATACCATAATGGAACAAGAAGTACTCCTTACAAAAATATGCCCTGAAAACTTAGAGTTACCCCTCCATTCAACTGAATCAGAACATCTAGTGTACAAATGGCCATGCACGTCAATGTGTAAAATTCCCAAACAATGTTTCAAATCTTTACGCCAATTCCTCAATAAATATGTAAAAAGCAAAGACAAAATCAAAATTAAATCACTGCAAAATTTGGATACCTGTCCAGTGCGCAAGTACACAGGACTACAAGGACATTCATTGGCCTGCATTACAGGACCTACTTGTAAAACCACTTTCCATGATATCAAAAGGATATCAACACATCATTCAACTATAAGAAATCTAGTCTATAAACTGTACTATGCTAAAAGTCCTGCTTTAGCACTAGCAAAGTTAAATAACATCCTTCTACATGGTACAGCAAAAGACCTACTTGAAGAAATTCACCATATCCAGAAAAAATATTTTGGAAGTGAAAGCCATTTACAGAATGAAATAGCTTTAAACCAATTAAGCAACAATTCTACACATGGCAACTTTTTGCTAAACACATACAAAAAAGAAATACTAAAATTTAAAAGTACATCAGCTGAAGTACCAAACCATGTATGTGTATGTTGCCGTAGAACTTTTTATAAAAGTAACACAAAAACTGTAGACCTATCATACAAAATAGAAGACAATGAAGATTCTAAATGGTTTGAATTAGCTCTCTACCTTTTAGCAGAAAACAAATACGAAATAACTGAGCCCTTAATACTTTGCAGTTACTGCACTACAAAACTTGACAACAACCAAACTCCTTCACGTGTTATCACAAATAATTTGGAATTATACCCAGTACCAAAACCCCTACAACAACTTAATTTATATGAGAGCATCATAATTCAAACAGTACACCCATTTCAAGCAATAATACGCCTTCAACCAAAAACAGCAAAATTACCTCCTTCTGAATTGGTAAAAGGCATTTGTGGAAAAGTAGTTTATTTACCATTAGATCTAAAAGAAAATGTGCATACTCTAGGAGTGCAACGTCCAATGCAGCAATCTTTAATTATCTTAGTAAATGGAGTACCTACAAAAGACAAAAAAAATGGCAACAGCTGGTAGATTTATATAAAGTTAGACAAGCCTTCCAATATCTTAAAGAGAATAATGAATATTACAAAGAAATTAATATTGAAGAAAACTTGAAAGATGCAACTGAAATAATTCAAGAAACACAAGAAGCTGGTCAATTTGAGCTACTAGATCCTGCTACAATATCAAATACTTTAGATCATTATACAATTCATCCTTTGCACTGTAATGACACCGTAGAAGATGCACTGGAATCTTACCAAATGCGTCAAACAAAAGGATCGCCAATCACCATATGGGAAAAAAGTATAGAAGCACGTGCTTTCCTCTACTCTTTCCTACTGGCAAAGGAGGAAGGTATGATGATAGACCTATTCAAATATCAGCTTCAGAATACCGCTCATTACGGATGTATTCTGAAGATCCCAGATTTAGACAAAATGTGGAATACATATTCCACCTACTCTTTGAAAGTGAACTAGCAACTTTATGTTACGCAGTCGCACACATATTAAAATCAGGATCACACTTTCAAAATATGATAGCTACACAATTATTAGAAAAAGTGCAACAAAAGGATGAGGTTTTACAAATATTACAAATCTATTAGCAAATATGCGTGGTACTAAAGAGTACTGGTTTCGACGTCATGGAGATGTACGTTGTATGATCAGAAACCTTGGCCCACCCACTTGGTTTGTTACATTAAGTTGTGCAGAATATGCATGGGAAGATTTACATGACTTCCTACGCATATCAAATAAAAACAAAACAAACAGACATACTAACACCTGGAGAACTTTGTTCTTTGGATCCTGTTAATGTTTCAAGATATTTTCACCATCGCTTCATTGCTAAGCTACATTTTATTTGTAATACAACTCTTCCTCCCCTTGGAGAAGTGCAACGCTTCTTTTGGAGAAAAGAATACCAAGACAGAGGACCACCACATAACCACATGCTTTTATGGATTAAAGATGCTCCTAAATTTGGTCAAGACAGTGATGCCACTGTTTTACAGTTTATTGAAGAATATGTCACTTGTGAAATTCCATCAGAAGCCACAAATAGTGATCTTCATGCACACATTTTACAATTTCAAAGACACAAATGTGGAAAATATTGTCGTCGCAAATACAAAAACAAAGGGAAATACTACACCAAATGCCGATTTGGTTTCCCTAGACCAGTTACAAATGCAGGTCAAGTGAACAACATCATGTCTTCAGTTAGACATAGTGTTAAAGGTAAGTCACCTAAAAATAAATATTACATAAAAAGAAAAGAAGAAGAAAAATATATCAATGATTATAATGCAATCATTGCCCACTTATGGAATTCAAACATAGATGTGCAGTACATTGCAGACAATTCTACTGCAGTTGCACGATATGTCACAGCATACTTAACTAAAGCAGAAAAGACAGAGCTCCAAGACCTCTGGAATGACCTGTCATCAGATAAAACAGTGTCTCAGAAATTATACAGCTTGGGCATAAAAATGCTCACCCATAGAGAATGTGGATCATATGAAGCAGCTGATTGTTTAACTGGTACTGCATTGTATGGTAAATCTGAAAATATTGTATGGCTAAGTCTTGGTCCAGCTAAATCTAGAAAAAGAGTTCTAAAATCAAATGAAAATATAGAAACAATAGCCAAACATGTTCCCAACAGCCAAGACATTTTAAAAAACAATTTATTGGACACATACTACCCAAACAGAAGTAATACTTTGGAAAACATGTGTCTATACCACATAGCCCAAAACTACACATACAAAAATAATATGAAACCTGATGAAAAAAAAAGGTAAATATAGAATAACAAACTGTGAAGGCAGCTTAGTTAAACTCACTAAACCAAATTTAATTAATCATATCAAATTGTCATTAAAGACTCCTCAACATAAAGAAGTATATTACATGTCCCTGCTACAAGTCTTCAAACCATGGAGAAAAGAAGAACAATTACTAGATAACTATGACTCATATGAGGATCCTTTCCAAAGCAAATGAAAGCACTATAACTGATGTAAACTTTACACGGTACAAAACAATATTGCACAATGAACAGCAACACGAAGAAGAACTCCAAGCCCAACTAGATAAGGACACTCCTGACAGTAGTCAACCTTCTGTAACAGAAAGCCAAGAACCACTGGGAGAACCACTAATAATAAATGAGGCAGAATTAGCGATGATAGAAGTAGAAAACACCATGTGTCAGTATGAAGATAAGGAAGACTTAACTATACTACAATCAAAACTAAACAATGAGCAAAGTAGCATTTTTCAAACAAGTAACAAAACAAATTGCACATGGTGTAAAACATGAAAATAAAGAATGTTCCTGCCATAATTATAAACCTATACTACTGTACGTCAGTGGTGAAGCTGGTTCTGGCAAAACATTCCTAATCAAAATCATTAGTAAGTTCCTTCAACAATTGACAAACAACAAACTGTAAGCTGTTGTCAAGGCCCCCACAGGTTTAGCTGCCTACAACATAGGTGGTGTTACATTACACCGATTACTACTATTACCAGTAGAACACCAGAACAAATTAGACTATTACAAACTTTCTGCAGAAGCTGCAATGGAATTACGCAGAGTATTGAAACAAATGAAAATGATACTAATAGATGAAGTGAGCATGGTCTCCAACCTGATGTTAGCTTTGATTCACCTCAGATTACAAGAAGTACTCAAAACAGACTATGAAGAGCTCTTTGCAGGAAAACACATTATTGTTTTTGGAGATCTGCTTCAATTAACACCAGTAAAAGGTGAGCCTATTTTTAAAACATTAGGACACAAACTCTGCCGTAAAACTGTTGGCATCATTGGAAATGTCAACCTTTGGCAACATTTCCAATACAGAGAATTAACAGAAAACATGCGGCAATCTGCAGATCTCACTTAAGTATCAGAGTTGGTATACTTTCTAAAGAAGCAGAAGGAACATTGAAAACCCGGCACATTAATGCACTTTATGGCGATAATGCATGTGCTACAGATGTTATGGAACAATTACCCACAAAAATGTCAATTGTATGGCCTTAATGCCAACTCTTGCAAGCTGTTTCAAATTCAATGAAATAATGCTAAGTAAAGAAATGCAACCAATCATGGAAATTAGCGCCACAGACAAACTAGATCTACATGGTATGACACTACTCATGTGTGATCAAGCCACAACAAGACTAAATAGTTTAGAAAAATCAATCTCAAACACAGCAGGCTTCGAAAATATATTAAAATTATCCTTAAATTGCAGTAATGCTTAAACGTAACCTTGACATGGACCAAGGACTAGTTAATGGAGCACTGGGTACAGTTGTTGGCTTTCAAACATACCCACGCGACAACAAAATTCAGTTTGTCAGTATACTCTTTGACAAACTTTCAGAAGTAAAAAGGATAGGACGCTCAACAGCTAGATTCCTTCTCTTCAAAGATATGTATGTACGCAGAGAACAATTTTCTCTAACTCTTGCATACGCAGTCACGATTCATAAATCACAAGGTCTTACTCTAGACAAAACAATGATAGATATTGGTAACACAGTCTTTAAAGAAGGCATGAGCAATGTAGCACTATCACGCTTATGTACACTTGACGGTCTATTTCTAATCAACTTTTATGCAAGTAAAATAAACGCTGATATTCCTTGCATTTTAGAATACAATAGACTTCGCTCACTATACGCCCCCCCACCTAAACACATATTCTGTTCCACAAAAAGTAGAATGTTATAAAAGAAAAATAAATCAAACAGAAATGCAACAGGATGTCACTTCAAATCCTCCAAAGAGAGTAAAAGAAACTAATACTTCATCAAGCACCACAAGCAAAAAAGAATCAATTAGGGAAAGTAAACCAAGTACTTCTTTAAAGAAGGAAGACAAACTCCAAAAAAAGCAGTTAGATACAGAACTACCTGGACCATTTAAATTCTCAAATATAGTTGGTGTAAGTTGCTACGCAAATGTAGCAATGAATATTCTATTTCAAATACCACCAATTGTTGACAACATTTACTTACACAGTACAGACCCATTGTGTTTGCAAATGTTAGTACTTCACAGAAATGCAGCAAACAATCCTTACAACACATATAGTGTTTTTGGAATAAGACAACAATTGGACTACTGTGCTGGAATGGTGAAATTCACTATAAATTCACAGGAAGATCCACAAGAATTTCTAATGTACTTACTACAAGTACTGAAAAACAAAAACATACCTATAAATGAAATCTTTCAGATTTCATACATGTGGAAACATACATGCACTCTCTGCAACAATGTGACACAAGAAGAAATCCCCAATGAACGCTTCATATATATATCAATACCAAATTGTGAATCCATTCCATTTCAGCGACTTGTACAAAATGCAAACCATGGTAGATTATGTTTTACCTGCAATTCAGATAATCGCTAGTAATACAAACACATAGTAAATACATAATACTAATGCTTCTACGTCACAATGCAGATGGTACCAAAAACAACTGCAAGCTGACTGGATTCACACATGGTCAAATATCACTTGGTAAGACAACCTTCACAATAGGTATAATCTACCACGCAGGTGCCACAACCAATTCAGGGCACTACACTGCATATATAAAAAAGAAATGTGGATGGTTTGAATGTAATGATAGTACCATTACTCTAAAGCAGAGATTACCAGGAAATCTTACAAAGGCTTATTAGATGTTCTTAAAACCAAAATTTGATAACTAAACTGTATTTAAACCCTAAGTAAACTTGTGTTAAAAAAATATAAACTGTTAGAATACTCCAAAAGCTATCTAACTGCTCAAAGATTCTACAACAACTAATCAGATAAATGAATACCACTAAATTAGACCAAAAAATACACAGTTAGAACACGCCAATTGGTATCTAACTGTCCCAAAATTTAACAATATCCAAATGGATAAATCAATACCACTAAAATATATCAAAAAAATAGACAGAATACGCCAATTGGTATCTAACTGCTCCAAAATTTTATAATATCAAAACAAATAAATATTATGTTACTGCTCCAAAAAAATACAACAAGCCAAAGTATTAAGCATTAGCCAGAAACAACAAGTGAACACTGAAAACAAACAAACAAATAAACTGTAGCATAACAGAAAAAAGTTTTTTAATCCAACATGGATTTCTTTTTCTCCCACAGACCCAATGATTTTAGCAACAAATACAGACACTGAGCAAATTGCACAGATTTGATATCTACTAAGTATGAGGGTCCAAAAAAAAAGTATATTGATTATACAATGTAATAAGTCATTATAAAATACTAATACTAACATGCTATTTTCTTTTATCACAGAAATTAACAAGAAAAACATGGACTCTCGTTACTAGACCAAACAGTAAGTATACAATAATAAGGAGAAACATAGCAGCATATCACATCCATAGTATCTAATACCTTTGTTCCTTATACATTTGTTTTTCACCCAAAGTTATAAGCAAATATGAATGTGATATGCGGACATTATGAGTGTTCTTAGAACACTTTCAACTTGCCAGCGAACAATACGGACAGCGTTTTCAGGACACCCCCTACGAACATTTCAGAACAACGCGATAGTTCTTAGAACACTTTCAACTTGACAACGAACAATACGGACTATGCCTTCAGTACACCCCCTACGAACATTCCAGGACACCGCGAGTGTTCTTAGAAATGTCTTCAGAACACCCCCATTTTGTTTATTTGCGAACATTTCAGGACACCGCGAGTGTTCTAAGAACACATTCAACTTGACAGAGAACAATACGGACAGCGTCCTCAGGACACCCCCTACGAACATTCCCAGGACACCGCGAGTGTTCTTAGAAGCGTCTTCAGAACACAACCATCTTGTTTATTTGCGAACATTTCAGGACACCGCAAGTGTTCTTAGAACACATTCAACTTGACAACGAACAATAAGGACAGTGTCCTCAGAACACCCCCATTTCGTTTATTTGAGAACATTTCAGGACACCATGAGTGTTCTAAGAACACATTCAACTTGACAGAGAACAATACGGACAGCGTCCTCAGGACACCCCCATTTTGTTTATTTGCGAACATTTCAGAACACTGCGAGTGTTCTTAGAACACATTCAACTTGACAGAGAACAATATGGACAGCGTCCTCAGGACAACCCCATTTTGTTTATTTGCGAACATTTCAGGACACCGCGAGTGTTCTTAGAACACATTCAACTTGTCAGCCACAACCCCATTCATATTTGCGAACATTTCAGGACACAGCGAGTGTTCGTCAACGTCTTCAGAACACCCCCATTTTGTGTATATGCGAACAATTCAGGACACCGCGAGTGTTCTTAGAACATATTCAACTTGAGAACGAACAATACGGACAGCGTCCTCAGGACACCCCCATTTTGTTTATTTGCTAACATTTCAGGACACCACAAGTGTTCTTATAACAGTTTCAGCTTGCTTGCGAACAAAACAGACACATATTGAGTCCTCAGAACACCCCCCATTCAGTTTATTTAGAACATTTCAGAACACCCGTGATGTCCGCAGACAAATCGAACACAAAAAGAACATCTAACACATAAAAAACACAACTTTCATCCTATCTCATACACTCCCACCCTCCCCAAACACTCCTACACACCAACACACTCTACTAAATACAAATTTTGAACAAAGTTTCACTGCGCTGTCCGCGGACGACCACGAATCCAAGATGGAGGGCGCTACCGAAAATCTGACGCGCTTCACGCTCCACGCCGTCCAATCAGCGAACACGTTGCATGTCCGTGAACATGACGCAAGCCGATTGGCCAATCAGGACACTGGCCCTCATTACGACCCTGGCGGAAATCGAAAAACGATGGCGGAAATGCAATACCGCCATCGAATAGCGCTCGGTGCGATTATGACCCGTCACCGTAAAGTACGATGCCATTAGCGACACCGTAGTGAACGCCAACGCTAACTGCACCAAGTACGCGCGCGCGCCATGCCAAACCGTAATTAGCACCATGGCGCAAGGGTACGCGAATTCCGACCCTAGCGGACATGTACTTAACGCCATCAAGCACGGCGGAAAGTACCATTCTGCCATGGTGAGAAGTACGGCATCGCGAATCAACCGTAAACGGCCCCACTGAGTGCCTGTACACCGCTCCCTGGCCACATAGTACAACTCCCCGTAGGTGCAACGAAGTCACAATGCAACCAGTGAAATGTACAAGTCACCCATGCATGCCAACGAACAAAAGAATCACAAGAGGGGCCAATGGGAGCTGCAGGGCACAGATGGCACGAATACAGAAGCTATACCAATGGACATGACCTCAGTCTCCCACCAAGAAACGCACGCAAACACAGGCACCTGTGACCAGCAATATTCCGATAATCACATCATTCCACCAATCCACCTGGCTGACCGGCATCTGTTACACAAAACCTAATCCCCCGCCCCTGAGCATGACATCATTCAAACAGTCATATTGGCAGCCCTCACCCCTGACCTCACTGGGCTTCGTAGGCAAACGCGCCCAGCACAGTACCACGCAACTATACTCCGAAGCTGGAACCCAATGCAGATCTCCTCACAATACATCGCTCCCCAAATAGGAATATGCCACATCACTTGCAAAGAAGAACGCTACACGGCCCATATCAGAATAGAAATTTAATGCACAACAAATTCACCAAGCCCATACAGCCATTAGGCCATGAACTCCAAAACACATTTCACCATTGTGGGCTGCATCCGCAATAAATGACCAGCTACTTCTTGTGTGACGCCCTGTTCCTTCATGGTACACAGGGGCTACATTCTCGTACGAAAAGGCAACATGGAAGCGCCTAGAACCGCAGGGCCGTCCCAATAGGGAGGCACTAGTCCAGCTGAAAGGCCGAAATGTTGCTCCGAGCCACTAGTACTGCGTAAGGGCATGTGGCCCATTGGCGATCGTCCCATAAGATCGTAATGCTGCTCCACTGATTAACACGAAGCAGCAGGTGTCGGGAGTAAAACCCATCTGCAGGAGTGGCATACAGATGGCAGTGGCAAAAGGGGAGGAGATACCTGTCAACCAAAAGAAAAGAAAAAGAATAGAATGGCCATCAGAACTACATTCGAACAACTCACTTCAATGATCACACTAGATCCACAGCCATATGCATGCTAGCCCACTCCAAAGGATCATCACCACCCCAAAACCACTTGCGACTCATAACTATCCATATCGAGGTGAAAACACCATCACAAACGAGTGTACCTGTGCATGCGTCTGTGAAAACAGAATCCATCAGATGGGATTGGTAACGTGCATGGACACAAGTGTCTGAAGGCGCGTCGAGACAGGGAGGGCTCAACAAGGCCAGATAGACGATGGTCCCACTATGGCAGCCCTGCATCACATAGCGCAGGGGAGGCGGACAGATTCCAAGAAGCCCTGTACATGGCAAACACCATATCAAATCATCTGTCCATGCATCCATTCATCATTCCCTCATCCCGTAATGATAACGCCTGTTTCCATACTCACATAACATGTGAGAATTCCATTGAGTCTGTGCGTTATGCAGCCTGCAAAATCCACTGTGCCCCAGCCCGTAATTCCAGTGTTGTGAAGTAACATGTATTTGGGAACGTCCGGCCTCATCATCCACTTCGCTATTGCGCATCCCAAACTATTCATATCAATCATTGCATCCTCGCCATGGCCCCTGTCCCAAGGACACTGAACAATAGAACGTTATATTTGCAGTCAGACCTGTGGGCATCTCCTCGCCGCTAGCTGAAGACCGAAAGCGCCGCCCTTCGAATTCCTCATTTGCAACATCACGTCGAAAAGGCATCTGTGGCCGCTTGAAATCACAAATTAATCCATCTAGTGCGGCTGTGTGTGAAAATGGCAACTGCCTTCACTCACAAATGGGAGGCCCCGCCCGTCGGTGAACCTCGGTACAGTGATGCATGAGGGTCCACCGTTACTCGAGTACTACGTTCCACTGACCCTTCACAAGTCTGTTCGCGACTGCAAAGAATGCATGTGAAACAATGGGACCATAGCCGAATGAACATATCAACCAATGTTACACGGCCATCGGGTACTAATACATGATTGTAATAGCAAGATGCCATTCCTCGAATTGCAGCGTTGTGTGCGGGACGTGCTCGCCCAAAGGGGAGAGCAGCTTGCACAGGTGGAATGAATCACCACAGGTGGAGGCCAAACAGCCTGAAAACACATAAATTGCACACCCAGTCTCCTCCCACAACCACACCCACTCCGAAATGCTACCGGCAGGACTCACGATGTTGGCCATGGGGGACCTGATAGCACTGCAAGTACTCCAACTCCAAGAAGAAGACAAACACCAACTACAACCGGCCGCACGGAGGAGACGCAGGAGGAGGAGGAGGGCAAGGCAGGGCCAGCAAGGGCTGCCAGCACAGCCACTACCACCACGCAGGCAGCCCGCAATCCCACGCCTCCGAGCACATCCGTTCAACCTCACTGATGAGCAGATCCACACCCTCTACCGTTTGGACCGGGACACCATAGCCGCCATTGTGGACATGACACAGGCTGACCTTGTCAGCATGATAGATAGCCCAACCGCCATCCCACCCCTACTGAAGGTGGTGTCTGTACTCCACTTCCTGGCCACAGGCACCTACCAGCACACAGTCGGACAGTTGCATGGCATTTCTCAGCCACTGTTCTCACGGACACTATTGCAAGTGCTCGATGCCCTCCTGCAGCACGCAGACGACTACATCTCTCTACCACGCTCGGAGCAGGAAATTACGAACACAAAAGTGGGATTCCATGCACTTGGCGGCATACCGGGTTGCATTGGTGCCATCGACTGCACCCATGTGGAATTGGTCGTCCCACATGCCATGGAGGCCCAGTACCGCAACCGAAAACAATTTCATTCACTGAATGTACAAATGGTGTGTGACTCCAACAGGATCATTACACATTGTTGTGCCCGATTCCCTGGATCAACCCATGATTCTATGGTCTTGAGGAACTCTACAATACCACGCTACATGGAGCGACACGCAGGGAACAGATCCTGGCTACTCGGTGAGTCTCATTTCATGCATGATGATGTGGGGTATGTGATGCGGCAATGACCTGGCAGGAAGGGGGGGGGGTGCGTACGTAGCAATGGCATTCCACATAATTCGTTTATCGTCCACATACAGGTGATGCCGGATATCCACTGAAGAGATGGCTCCTCACACCAGTCCGGAACCCACGGGACCAGCATGACGAGGACTACAACCATGCCCACTCACGTACCCGTGTAGTCATTGAACAGGCATTCGGCCTACTGAAGACCCGTTTCCGGTGCCTCAGCAGGTCTGGCGGGGCACTCCTGTACCGCCATGAGAAGGTTGCAAAGATGGTGATGGCATGTGTCATGCTCCACAACATGTGCGTACGTAGAAATGTGCCCATGCCCCCTGACGCAGAACTGCAAGCACCTGAAGATGGTCATGATGAGGGTGGGGATGTGGCAGCACCTCAAGGAGTCTGCGAGGCACAGGAGGGCCGTGAAATTCGTCAGCATCTCATAGATGCATGCTTCTAGCACTCACGCCTGGTGGCTGATACATGGACACGGGACTCGTGGCACTGTGTGTGTCTGGTACATGCACAATATGGACTGTACGCCTATGATGGCCTAGTACACAAAGATCATTGTCCACACATCTCATTGTTTGATCGTGCATTGTTTATGGCATATGTGATATCATGTTGAACACCCTATCGACCCGCCACCCAAGTGAGCCCAACACACCCCCTCCACCCTCCTACCTCCCCCCCGAACACCAGTGTCCAAAGATGCTCATTGTCAGAGGGCAGTCGCTATTGCAAGCCCCCTCTGCGGGTATCAGGGGCACCCCTGCCTGTGGAGCGCAGGTTCCTCCCAGATCTACGTTGGGGGCTGCCCTGGACGGAACTTGCAACGGATGATGTCTCTGCCTGCTCACGTCCATGCATGTCCCTAAGGGTTTGTGAGAGCTCAGTGAGCACACGGCGCACTGCGGCAAGTTCGGCACATACGTCTTTGGACGTCGCATGCAGTTCCCCCCTCAGGCTCTCGGTGCTTCTCTCCATTTGGACTCTCAGGCTCTCGGTGCTACTCTCCATTTGGACTCTCAGGCTCTCGGTGCTACTCTCCATTTGGACTCTCAGGCTCTCGGTGCTACTCTCCATTTGTGCCCTAAGTGTCTCAGTTGATGTTTCTATGTCTGCCTTAGTGCCCCCACATCCATCGGCATGGTCCTTGAGGAGCGTGGCCAGTTGCTGCTGTTGCACGATTAACTGGTCGAGGGACTGTTGCCTCTGCTGGGCCATGGCCATTTGCGGTGGTGTCACAGAGGGGCTGTTCGCCTCATGTTGCCCTGCCACAGGGCTTGTGGGGGATGGCCAGTCGTCGTCTTGTGGGTGCCCCTGCGTGGTATCCTCATGGTGTACGGGATGGAACAGACAGGGGGATTGGGACAGGTCATGGATGGATCTGACTTCGACATCCCCGTCTTCTGTGTCGGAGCATGCTGCCATTAATGGGGTGTCACCTATGGTGCTGCTGCCACCAGAGGCAGTACCTTCTGTGGCATCCATTGGGGGGACCTGTGGTGGTGCTGTTGTGGGCATGCTGGCTGCTGGGGTGCCTGTTGATGTTCCCTCCTGTGTGCTGCCACTTGATATGTGCTGCTGCCGTGTCTTGATGCGTGCAGCTGAGGTGGAGGGTCTTTGGGCGTCGGTCTTGGCCCTCTTTGCAGGTGTGCTGGTAGGGGTGTCCTGGAGCTCGTCGTTTGGATCGGACCCTGTGGTGGAGTAAAGGAGGGCGAGCGTTATTAATGGGTCTGTGGGAATTGGAATGGCAATGTATCACATGCATTGGGGTGGTACCTGAGGGTGATTTGGGTCGGGGCCTTGGAGGTGCTTTCATTTGTGTGTGGAGTGAGGGTGCAGTTGTTTGGCAGCCTGCAGTTAGGGTGTGCCTGCTGCACGTGTAGTGGGTGTTTTTGGGGTTTTTACTTATTTATGTATTTATTGTGAGTTTTAAAGTGCGCTATCAGGCCAATGTGTGTGGACGTTCTCCTGGCCATGTGTTGCTGTTGCGCTATGTGGACACATGTGAGTCACATGATTGGACATTGTGGATTTGGCATGGTTTTATTTGGGCCACCTACCTGATTCTCCGGATGTCTGCACTCCTTTCTCCATCCCTCCGACTCCCTCTATGCTCTCCATTCCAATGGTGGAGGCACAGATTTCTTCCCAGGGGGTCAACTTGATGGGTGATTCCGATCCTCCCCCGGTGGCTGTGGCAATGTTGCGGTTGGCAGAAAGTATGCTACGGACGCGTATCCGCAGGTCGTCCCACCGCTTCCTGCATTGCTGTGGGTTGCGGGGTGCGGTCCCCACCGCACTTACCCGCTGTGCCACCAGGGCCCATATGGCCTTCTTGTTCGCAAGTGCCGTCCTGGTCATTTGCGTGGAGAAGACGGCGGCGGCATTCTCCTGGAGGGTCTCTGTAAGCACGGTGAGTTCCTCACGGGAGAAGTGGACCTGCCGCTTGCGGTCGCACGCTTTCTTCGCTACTTTTCCCATTTTTCTTGGTTTCACTAGGGTGGATGACGGGTTGGGATGTGTCTCAGGGTGGTGTTTTTAGTGGTTGTGTGTATTTTGTGGTTTTATAGGTGTACGGGGTGTTGTTTCCCGTTCCGGGCCCATGTTTTTACTTCCGTTTCCGTATATTTACGGTCACCGTACTTTCCGGTTGGCGCTCACTGCGGTGCCCGCTATGATGGGTGGCGGTATTGCACCTAGGGCGCCGTGGGGCCGTTTTGGGGTCATTTCCGCCATCGCGGACTTTGCACTTCCGCCATGGCGTGGTGCTCGTGCCCGATGGGTCGGAATGGGCCGCACTTTGCTCCATCGTGCAATGGCGGAAACGCTATTTACGCTGTGGCGGTCCGGTCAGTCACTTTCCGCCAGGGTCGTAATGAGGGCCACTGTCCGCGGAGCGAACAGGGAAGTCCGTCCGCGGACCGAACACAGATATCACTAATTTTTTTCAACATACTTTTTGGTCATTTTAAAAAAAACTACTGGACGGATTTTCACCAAATTTGCAAAAGCACGCTTTCGGGACGAAGCCGCTGCTCCTGGTCCAAATTTGGTGAAAATCCGTCCAGCGGTTTGGGCTGTAGATGCGAGCAAAGTTTTTCTCCCATTCAGTCTATGGGAAAAAAAAAGTTTTGGGACCCCCCCTATAATTTTGCCCCCCCCAGATGAATCCTCACCAAACTTTGCAAAAAAATTCAGAGTGACCCAAATACTTTTTTTGCAATGTTTGGTGAGGATCCTTCCAGGGAGAGCGAAGTTATAAACCACCCAAAAAGTGCTCTTCCTATGGAAACAGCAACTTAACCATAACTACATGGCCACTACTGTGGCCATGTAATATTCAGAGAAAAACCGTTGTCAAAGGGACGTTATGGTTCCAAGTAAAACCGAAAAAACCTTGAAATTCGCCAGTTATGGTAAGCTAAGCAACCATAACTCGCACCACCACCGTGCACTGCTAAGACTAACACCCAGGACATCAAAGATGACATCACAAATGTCATTGATGACATCACTGATGACATCACATGTGTATGTACTTTTCATGAAATATGTGTACAAGGGATTCTTATTATAATGTTACGAAACAAGTGTCAAGGATCATTGCAATAAATATCATACCCTAATTAGTGCATTGAACGATGCATTGATATAAATAGCATTCTATTATGGGGTTCTATCTAGTATACTAAGCTACTCATACAGAAACATAACATTGTGTGCAGTGTACAAGATGAAGGTATAATATTCGTAATGTTAATATGTTGAATAATGAAATGATAATTGTTCTCTTAATAGATGTGTGTGTACTGTGAAATATGTAATAAGTAGCTAATAAAACACATGTATTACATAATTGCATTACTATAGACAAAACACAAAGACACAAAAACACATACCAATAGGGGTATATACAGGGAAAGTGAAGTTAGCAAAAAAGCACAAGTAGTAGCAGAAACAATTCATAATTTAACTGATTATTTTCATGCAAATAAATGATTGCTCTGTTTCAAAGCTGCTATTTACCCTAGGTATATGTATCACTTGATGTGATTGGACCCTAAGGAAAGTAGTGTGAGTACAATGTATACAAATATGACCATATACATGGAAAGTACAGCCATAAAAAAAAACAACAGAACTATCAGAAAGTGCTCATAAATCTATTGATTATCTTTATGCACAAAAAGGATTGCTGTCTTTCAAGCTTGTGTCTTCCCGTATGTATATGTTTCATATGATGTGACTGGACTCTAAGGGAATTACTGTAAGAACCTACTTGAAGGATAGGTCTACAAATAAAACAAAAATTTTAATTTCTGACTGTTACTGAAGAAAACCATGTGGCCTAGATATGTCAGCAAAAGAAAAAAGAGTGAGCCAGACATGTGATGTCATCAGTGATGTCATCAATGACATTTTTGATGTCATCTTTGATATCCTGGGTGTTAGTCTTAGCAGTGCACGGTGGTGGCGCGAGTTATGATTGCTTAGATTACCATAACTGGCGAATTTCAAGGGTTTTTCGGTTTTACTTGGAACCATAACGTCCCTTTGACAAAGTTTTTTCACTGAATTTCATAGGTTTTTAGTAGCGCAACTTAACCATAACGTCCCTTTAACAATGTTTTTTCACTGAATTTCATAGCTTTTTAGTAGCGCAACTTAACCATAACGTCCCTGTAACATTTTTTCAACTAAATTTTAAAGGTTTTTATTAGTGCAACGTCACCATAACATCCTTTTCAATAGATGAAGATCACTAACATTGTATGTCTTCAAAGTGGGAACGCCGGGTGGTAAAAAAAACAAAAAGATTTTCCTTCCTACACCGGGACGCCTGTGGCGTTCCGGTGTAGGAAGGAAAATCTTTTACCAAGAAGGCCACCATGGAAAGGGAAGACGGGGTGCATAAATAACACGACAGGGCATGAGCGGGGGGTGGGGGAACAGGGGAGACACATGGGCATGAGCGGGTTGTGAGAGGGAACAGGGTACAAACAGGGCATGGGGGCAGGTCGTGGGGGGAAAAGGAAGGAAACACGGGGCATGAGCGGTGGTGGGGGGAACACAAGAGAAACACGGGGCATGAGCAGCGAGGAACATGGGGTATGAGCGGGGGTGGGGAGGAACACGAGGGAGAGACGGGGCATGAGCGGGGGGGTACAGGGCACACACGGGACATGAGCGGGGGTGGGGTGGAAAGGAGAGAGACAAGGGGCATGAGCGGGGGGAACACGAGGGAGACATGGGGCATGAGCGGGGGAACACAAGGGAGACATGGGGCATGAGCGGGGGATGTGGGGGGTAACACGAGGGAAACACGGGGCATGAGCGGGGGTGGGGGGAACACGAGGGAGACATGGGGCATGAGCGGGGGTGGGGGGCAACAGGAGACAGACACGGGGCATGAGCGGGGGGTGGGGCCAACAGGAGAGAGACATGGGGCATGAGCGGGGGTGGGGAGACCAGGAGACAGACACGGGGCATGAGTGGGGGGTGGGGACAACAGGAGAGAGACACGGGGCATAAGCGGGGGGTCGGGCCAACAGCAGAGAGACACGGGGCATGAGCGGGGGGTGGGGAGAACAGGAGACAGACATGGGGCATGAGCGGGGGGGTGGGGAGAACAGGAGACACACACGGGCATGAGCAGGGGATGGGGGAACAGGAGAAAGATACGGGGCATGAGCGGGGGTGCGGAGAACAGGAGACAGACACGGGGCATGAGTGGGGGGTGGGGAGAACAGGAGACAGACACGGGGCATGAGCAGGGGATGGGGGAACAGGAGAAAGATACGGGGCATGAGCGGGGGTGGGGAGAATAGGAGACAGACACAGGGCATGAGCAGTGGGTGGGGGGCAACAGGAGACAGACACGGGGCATGAGCGGGGAAGTGGGGGCAACAGGAGAGAGACACGGGGCATGAGCGCGGAGTGGGGGGTACAGGACACAGACACGGGGCATGAGCGGGGGTGAGGAGAACAGGAGACAGACACGGGGCTTGAGCGGGGGCGTGGGGGGGAACAGGAGACAGACATGGGGCATGAGCAGGGGGTGGGGGGAACAGGAGACAGACATGGGGCATGAGCAGGGGGTGGGGGGAACAGAAGACAGACATGGGGCATGAGCAGGGAGGTAGGGAGCAACAGGAGAGAGACATGGGGCATGAGCGGGGGTTGGGTGGGTACAGGAGACAGACACGGGGCATGAGCAATGGGTGGGGGCAACAGGAGAGAGACACGGGGCATAAGCGGGGGGTGGGGCCAACAGCAGAGAGACACGGGGCATGAGCGGGGGGTGGGGAGAACAGGAGACAGACATGGGGCATGAGCGGGGGGGTGGGGAGAACAGGAGACACACACGGGCATGAGCAGGGGATGGGGGAACAGGAGAAAGATACGGGGCATGAGCGGGGGTGCGGAGAACAGGAGACAGACACGGGGCATGAGCGGGGGGTGGGGGGCAACAGGAGACAGACACGGGGCATGAGCGGGGTGGTGGGGGGCAACAGGAGAGAGACACGGGGCATGAGCGCAGAGTGGGGGGTACAGGAGACATACACGGGGCATGAGCGGGGGTGGGGAGAACAGGAGACAGACATGGGGCATGAGCGGGGGGTGGGGGGCAATAGGAGAGAGACATGGGGCATGAGCGCAGAGTGGGGGGGTACAGGAGACAGACACGGGTCATGGGTGGGGGCAACAGGAGACAGACACGGGGCATGAGCGGGGGGTGGGGGGGAACAGGAGACAGACACGGAGCATGAGCGGGGGTGGGGGGAACAGAAGACAGACATGGGGCATGAGCGGAGGGTGGGGGGCAACAGGATAGACACACGGGGCAGGGGGCGGGGGCAATAGGAGAGAGACACGGGGCATGAGCGGGGGGTGGGGGGTACAGGAGACAGACAAGGGGCATGAGCGGGTGGTGGGGGCAACAGGAGAGGGACACAGGGGATGAGCAGGTGGGGGAACAGGAGACAGACACAGGGCATGAGCGGGGGATGGGGGGGTACAGGAGACAGACACGGGGCATGAGCGGGGGGTAGGGGCCAACAGGAGACAGACACGGGGCATGAGCAGGGGGTGGGGGCAACAGGAGAAAGACACGGGGCATGAGCGGGGGTGGGGCCAACAGGAGAGAGACACGGGGCATGAGCGGGGGGTGGAGGGTGGGGAGAACTGGAGAAAGATACGGGGCATGAGCGGGAGTGCCGAGAACAGGAGACAGACACAGGGCATGAGCGGGGAGGTGGGGGGCAACAGGAGATATACACGGGCATGAGCGGGGAAGTGGCGGGCAACAGGAGAGAGACACGGGGCATGAGCGCGGAGTGGGGGGGTACAGGAGACAGACACGGGGCATGAGCGGGGGTGGGGAGAACAGGAGACAGACACGGGGCATGAGCGGGGGGGTCGGGGCAACAGGAGACAGACACGGGGCATGAGCAGGGGCGTGGGGGCAACAGGAGACAGACACGGGGCATGAGCGCAGAGTGGGGGGTACAGGAGACAGACACGGGGCATGGGTGGGGGCAACAGGAGACAGACACGGGGCATGAGTGGGGGGTGGGGGGCAACAAGAGAGAGACACGGGGTATTATGCGGGGGGTGGGTTGGTACAGGAGACAGACACAGGGCATGAGCAGGGGGTGGAGGCAACAGGAGAGAGACACGGGGCATGAGCGGGGGGTGGGGCCAACAGGAGAGAGACACGGGGCATGAGCGGGGGGTGGGGAGAACAGGAGACAGACACGGGGCATGAGCGGGGGGGTGGGGAGAACAGCAGACAGACACGGGCATGAGCAGGGGATGGGGGAACAGGAGAAAGATACGGGGCATGAGCGGGGGTGCGTAGAACAGGAGACAGACACGGGGCATGAGCGGGGGGTGGGGGGCAACAGGAGACAGACACGGGGCATGAGCGGGGTGGTGGGGGGCAACAGGAGAGAGACACGGGGCATGAGCGCAGAGTGGGGGGTACAGGAGACAGACACGGGGCATGAGCGGGGGTGGGGAAAACAGGAGACAGACATGGGGCATGAGCGGGGGGGCAACAGGAGAGAGACACGGAGCATGAGCGGGTGGGGAAACAGGAGACAGACACAGGGCATGAGCGGGGGGTGGGGGGTACAGGAGACAGACACAGGGCATGAGCAGGGGCGTGGGGGGCAACAGGAGACAGACACGGGGCATGAGCGGGGTGGTGGGGGGCAACAGGAGAGAGACACGGGGCATGAGCGCAGAGTGGGGGTAAAGGAGACAGACACGGGGCATGAGCGGGGGTGGGGAGAACAGGAGACAGACACGGGGCATGAGCGGGGGGGCAACAGGAGAGAGACACGGGGCATGAGCGGGTGGGGAAATAGGAGACAGACACAGGGCATGAGCGGGGGTCGGGGCAACAAGAGACAGACACGGGGCATGAGCGGGGCCGTGGGGGGCAACAGGAGACAGACACGGGGCATGAGCACAGAGTGGGGGGTACAGGAGACAGACACGGGGCATGGGTGGGGGCCACAGGAGACAGACACGGGGCATGAGTGGGGGGTGGGGGGAACAGGAGACAGACATGGGGCATGAGCGGGGGCTGGGGGGAACAGACAGAAGACAGACACGGGGTATGAGCGGGGGGGTGGGGGGCAACAGGAGAAAGACACGGGGTATGAGCGGGGGGTGGGTTGGTACAGGAGAGAGACACGGGGCATGAGCGGGGGGTGGGGGCAACAGGAGAGAGACACGAGGCATGAGCGGGGGTGGGGCCAACAGGAGAGAGACATGGGGCATGAGCGGGGGGTGGGGAGAACATGAAACAGACACGGGGCATGAGCGGGGGGTGGGGAGAACAGCAGACAGACACGGGCATGAGCAGGGGATGGGGAAACAGGAGAAAGATACGGGCCATGAGCGGGGGTACGTAGAACAGGAGACAGACACGGGGCATGAGCGGGGGGGGCAACAGGAGACAGACATGGGGCATGAGCGGGGTGGTGGGGGACAACAGGAGAGAGACACAGGGCATGAGCGCAGAGTGGGGGGTACAGGAGACAGACACGGGGCATGAGCTGGGGTGGGGAGAACAGGAGACAGACACGGGGCATGAGCGGGGGGGCAACAGGAGAGAGACACGGGGCATGAGCGGGTGGGGAACAGGAGACAGACACAGGGCATGAGCAGGGGGTGGGGGGTACGGGAGACAGACACAGGGCATGAGCCGGGGGTTGGGGCAACAGGAGAGAGACACGGGGCATGAGCGGGGGGTGGGGCAACAGGAGAGAGACACGGGGCATGAGCAGGGGGTGGGTTGGTACAGGAGACAGACACAGGGCATGAGCAGGGGGTGGGGGCAACAAGAGAGAGACACGGGGCATGAGCGGGGGTTGGGGCCAACAGGAGAGAGACACGGGGCATGAGCGGGGGGTGGGGAGAACAGGAGACAGACACGGGGCATGTGCGGGGGGGTGGGGAGAACAGGAGACAGACACGGGCATGAGCAGGGGATGGGGGAACAGGAGAAAGATACGGGGCATGAGCGGTGGTGCGTAGAGCAGGAGACAGACACGGGGCATGAGCGGGGGGTGGGGGGCAACAGGAGACAGACACGGGGCATGAGCGGGGTGGTGGGGGGCAACAGGAGAGAGACATGGGGCATGAGCGCAGAGTGGGGGGTACAGGAGACAGACACGGAGCATGGGTGGGGGCAACAGGAGACAGACACGGGGCCTGACCAGGGGGTGGGGGGAACAGGAGACAGACATGAGGCATGAGAGGGGGGAACAGAAGACAGACACGGGGCATGAGCGGGGAGGTGGGGGGCAATAGGAGAGAGACATGGGGCATGAGCACAGAGTGGGGGGGTACAGGAGACAGACACGGGGCATGGGTGGGGATGACAGGAGACAGACACGGGGCATGAGTGGGGGGTGGGGGGAACAGAAGACAGACACGGGGCATGAGCAGGGAGGTGGGGGGCAACAGGAGAGAGACACAGGGCATGAGCGGGGGTGGGTGGGTACAGGAGACAGACACGGGGCATGAGCAGGGGGTGGGGGCAACAGGAGAGAGACACGGGGCATGAGCGGGGGGTGGGGCCAATGGGATAGAGACACGGGGCATGAGCGGGGGGTGGGGAGAACAGGAGACAGACACGGGCATGAGCGGGGGGGTGGGGAGAACAGGAGACAGACACGGGCATGAGCAGGGGATGGGGGAACAGGAGACAGACACGGGGCATGTGCGGGGGCGTGGGGGGCAATAGGAGAGAGACATGGGGCATGAGCGCAGAGTGGGGGGCAACAGGAGAGAGACACAGGGCATGAGCGGGGGGTGGGTACAGGAGACTGACACGGGGCATGAGCAGGGGGTGGGGCAACAAGATAGAGACAGGGGGCATGAGCGGGGGGTGGGGAGAACAGGAGACAGACACGGTCATGAGCGGGGTGGTGGGGGAACAGGAGAAGGTTACGGGGCATGAGCTGGGTGCGGAGAACAGGAGACAGACACGGGGCATGAGCGGGGGGTGGGGGACAACAGGAGACAGACACCGGGCATGAGCGGGGAGGTGGGGGCAACAGGAGAGAGACACAGGGCATGAGCGCAGAGTGGGGGGTACAGGAGACATACACGGGGCATGAGTGGGGGTGGGGAGAACAGGAGACAGACACGGGGCATGAGCGGGGGGTGGGGGGCAACAGGAGACAGACACGGGGCATGTGTGGGGGTGTGGGGGCAATAGGAGAGAGACATGGGGCATGAGCGCGGAGTGGGGGGTACAGGAGACAGACACGGGGCATGGGTGGGGGCAACAGGAGACAGACACGGGGCATGAGCAGGGGGTGGGGGGAACAGGAGACAGACACGGGGCATGAGCGTGGGGGCAACAGGAGAGAGACACGGGGCATGAGCGGGTGGGGAAACAGGAGAGAGACACGGGGCATGAGCGGGTGGTGGGGGACACAGGAGAGAGACACGGGGCATGAGCAGGTGGGGGGAACAGGAGACAGACACAGGGCATGAGCGTGGGGGCAACAGGAGAGAGACACAGGGCATGAGCGGGTGGGGAAACAGGAGAGAGACACGGGGCATGAGCGGGTGGTGGGGGACACAGGAGAGAGACACGGGGCATGAGCAGGTGGGGGAACAGGAGACAGACACGGGGCATGAGCGGGGGGGCAACAGGAGAGAGACACGGGGCATGAGCGGGTGGGGAAACAGGAGACAGACACGGGGCATGAGCGGGGGGTGGGGGGGTACAGGAGACAGACACGGGGCATGAGCGGGGGGTGGGGGCCAAGAGGAGAGAGACACGGGGCATGAGCGGGAGGGTGGGGCCAACAGGAGAGAGACACGGGGCATGAGCGGGGGGTGGGGAGAACAGGAGACAGACACGGGGCATGAGCGGGGGGTGGGGAGAACAGGAGACAGACACGGGCATGAGCAGGGGATGGGGGAACAGGAGAAAGATACGGGGCATGAGCGGGGGTGTGGAGAACAGGAGACAAACACAGGGCATGAGCGGGGGGGTGGGGGGCAACAGGAGACAGACACGGGGCATGAGCGGGGGGGTGGGGGGCAACAGGAGAGAGACATGGGACATGAGCGCGGAGTGGGGGGTACAGGAGATCGACAAGGGGCATGAGCGGGGGTGGGGAGAACAGGAGACAGACACCGGGCATGAGTGGGGGGTGGGGGCAACAGGAGACAGACACGGGGCATGAGCGTGGAGTGGGGTGTACAGGAGACAGACACAGGGCATGAATGGTGGGCAACAAGAGAGAGACACGGGGCATGAGTGGGGGGTGGGTGGGTACAGGAGACAGACACGGGGCATGAGCAGGGGGTGGGGGCAACAGGCGAGAAACACGGGGCATGAGCGGGGGGTGGGGCCAACAGGAGAGAGACACGGGGCATGAGCGGGGGGTGGGGAAAACAGGAGACAGACACGGGGCATGAGCGGGGGGTGGGGAGAACAGGAGACAGACACGGGCATGAGCAGGAGATGGGGGAACAGGAGAAAGATACGGGGCATGAGCGGGGGTGCGTAGAACAGGAGACAGACACGGGGCATGAGCGGGTGTGGGAGGCAACAGGAGACAGACATGGGGCATGAGTGGGGTGGTGGGGGGCAACAGGAGAGAGACATGGTGCATGAGCGCAGAGTGGGGGGTACAGGAGACAGACACGGGGCATGAGCGGGGGTGGGGAGAACAGGAGAGAGACATGGGCATGAGCGCAGAGTGGGGGGTACAGGAGACAGACACGGGGCATGGGTGGGGGCAACAGGAGACAGACACGGGGCATGAGCAGGGGGTGGGGGGAACAGGAGAGAGACACGGGGCATGAGCAGGGGGTGGGGGCAACAGGAGAGAGACACAGGGCATGAGCAGGGGGTGGGGGGTACAGGAGACAGACACGGGGCATGAGCAGGGGGGCAACAGGAGAGAGACACGGGGCATGAGCGGGTGGGGGAACAGGAGACAGACACGGGGCATGAGCAAGGGGTGGGGGGTACAGGAGACAGACACAGGGCATGAGCGAACGGTGAGGGCCAACAGGAGACAGACACAGGGCATGAGCAGGGCGTGGGGCAACAGGAGAGAGACATGGGGCATGAGCCCAGAGTGGGGGTTACAGGAGACAGACACGGGGCATGGGTGGGGGCAACAGGAGACAGACACGGGGCATGAGCAGGGGGTGGGGGGAACAGGAGACAGACACGGGGCATGAGCGGGGTGGGTGAACAGAAGACAGACACGGGGCATGAGCGGGGGGTGGGGGGCAACAGGAGAGAGACACGGGGCATGAGCAGGGGGTGGGGGCAACAGGAGAGAGACATGGGGCATGAGCAGGGGGTGGGGGGTACAGGAGACAGACACGGGGCATGAGTGGGGGGTGGGGGCAACAGGAGACAGACACCGGTCATGAGTGGGGGGTGGGGGCAACAGGAGACAGACACGGGGCATGAGCGTGGAGTGGGGTGTACAGGAGACAGACACGGGGCATGAGTGGTGGGCAACAGGAGAGAGACACGGGGCATGAGTGGGGGGTGGGTGGGTACAGGAGACAGACACGGGGCATGAGCAGGGGGTGGGGGGCAACAGGAGAGAGACACGGGCCATGAGCGGGGGGTGGGTTGGTACAGGAGACAGACACAGGGCATGAGCAGGGGGTGGGGGCAACAGGAGAGAGACACGGGGCATGAGCGGGGGTTGGGGCCAACAGGAGAGAGACACGGGGCATGAGCGGGGGGTGGGGAGAACAGGAGACAGACACGGGCATGAGCAGGGGATGGGGGAACAGGAGAAAGATACGGGGCATGAGCGGTGGTGCGTAGAACAGGAGACAGACATGGGGCATGAGCGGGGGGTGGGGGGCAACAGGAGACAGACACGGGGCATGAGCGGGGTGGTGGGGGGCAACAGGAGAGAGACATGGGGCATGAGCGCAGAGTGGGGGGGTACAGGAGACAGACACGGAGCATGGGTGGGGGCAACAGGAGACAGACACGGGGCCTGACCAGGGGGTGGGGGGAACAGGAGACAGACATGAGGCATGAGAGGGGGGAACAGAAGACAGATACGGGGCATGAGCGGGGAGGTGGGGGGCAATAGGAGAGAGACATGGGGCATGAGCGCAGAGTGGGGGGGTACAGGAGACAGACACGGGGCATGGGTGGGGATGACAGGAGACAGACACGGGGCATGAGTGGGGGGTGGGGGGAACAGAAGACAGACACGGGGCATGAGCGGGGAGGTGGGGGGCAACAGGAGAGAGACACAGGGCATGAGCGGGGGTGGGTGGGTACAGGAGACAGACACGGGGCATGAGCAGGGGGTGGAGCAACAGGAGAGAGACACGGGGCATGAGCGGGGGGTGGGGCCAATGGGATAGAGACACGGGGCATGAGCGGGGGGTGGGGAGAACAGGAGACAGACACGGGCATGAGCGGGGGGTGGGGAGAACAGGAGACAGACACGGGCATGAGCAGGGGATGGGGGAACAGGAGACAGACACGGGGCATGTGCGGGGGCGTGGGGGGCAATAGGAGAGAGACATGGGGCATGAGCGCAGAGTGGGGGGCAACAGGAGAGAGAAACAGGGCATGAGCGGGGGGTGGGTACAGGAGACTGACACGGGGCATGAGCAGGGGGTGGGGCAACAGGAGATAGACACGGGGCATGAGCGGGGGGTGGGGCCAACAGGATAGAGACAGGGGGCATGAGCGGGGGGTGGGGAGAACAGGAGACAGACACGGTCATGAGCGGGGTGGTGGGGGAACAGGAGAAAGTTACGGGGCATGAGCGGGGTGCGGAGAACAGGAGACAGACACGGGGCATGAGCGGGGGGTGGGGAACAACAGGAGACAGACACCGGGCATGAGCGGGGTGGTGGGGGCAACAGGAGAGAGACACAGGGCATGAGCGCAGAGTGGGGGGTACAGGAGACATACACGGGGCATGAGTGGGGGTGGGGAGAACAGGAGACAGACACGGGGCATGAGCGGGGGGTGGGGGGCAACAGGAGACAGACACGGGGCATGTGCGGGGGTGTGGGGGGCAATAGGAGAGAGACATGGGGCATGAGCGCGGAGTGGGGGGTACAGGAGACAGACACGGGGCATGGGTGGGGGCAACAGGAGACAGACACGGGGCATGAGCAGGGGGTGGGGGGAACAGGAGACAGATAAAGGGCATGAGCGGGGGTGGGGGGAACAGAAGACAGACACGGGGCATGAGCGGGGGGTGGGGGGCAACAGGAGAGAGACACAGGGCATGAGCAGGGGGTGGGGGCAACAGGAGAGAGACACGGGGCATGAGCGTGGGGGCAACAGGAGAGAGACACAGGGCATGAGCGGGTGGGGAAACAGGAGAGAGACACGGGGCATGAGCGGGTGGTGGGGGACACAGGAGAGAGACACGGGGCATGAGCAGGTGGGGGGAACAGGAGACAGACACGGGGCATGAGCAGGGGGGCAACAGGAGAGAGACACGGGGCATGAGCGGGTGGGGAAACAGGAGACAGACACGGGGCATGAGCGGGGGGTGGGGGGTACAGGAGACAGACACGGGGCATGAGCGGGGGGTGGGGGCCAAGAGGAGAGAGACACGGGGTATGAGCGGGAGGGTGGGGCCAACAGGAGAGAGACACAGGGCATGAGCGGGGGGTGGGGAGAACAGGAGACAGACACGGGGCATGAGCGGGGGGTGGGGAGAACAGGAGACAGACACGGGCAAGAGCAGGGGATGGGGGAACAGGAGAAAGATACGGGGCATGAGCGGGGGTGTGGAGAACAGGAGACAAACACAGGGCATGAGCGGGAGGGTGGGGGCAACAGGAGACAGACACGGGGCATGAGCGGGGAAGTGGGGGGCAACAGGAGAGAGACATGGGGCATGAGCGTGGAGTGGGGTGTACAGGGGACAGACACGGGGCATGAGTGGTGGGCAACAGGAGAGAGACACGGGGCATGAGTGGGGGGTGGGTGGGTACAGGAGACAGACACGGGGCATGAGCAGGGGGTGGGGGCAACAGGCGAGAGACACGGGGCATGAGCGGGGGGTGGGGCCAACAGGAGAGAGACACGGGGCATGAGCGGGGGGTGGGGAAAACAGGAGACAGACACGGGGCATGAGCGGGGGTGGGGAGAACAGGAGACAGACACGGGCATGAGCAGGAGATGGGGGAACAGGAGAAAGATACGGGGCATGAGCGGGGGTGCGTAGAACAGGAGACAGACACGGGGCATGAGCGGGGGTGGGAGGCAACAGGAGACAGACATGGGGCATGAGCGGGGTGGTGGGGGGCAACAGGAGAGAGACATGGGGCATGAGCGCAGAGTGGGGGGTACAGGAGACAGACACGGGGCATGAGCGGGGGTGGGGAGAACAGGAGAGAGACATGGGCATGAGCGCAGAGTGGGGGGTACAGGAGACAGACACGGGGCATGGGTGGGGGCAACAGGAGACAGACACGGGGCATGAGCAGGGGGTGGGGGGAACAGGAGAGAGACACGGGGCATCAGCAGGGGGTGGGGGCAACAGGAGAGAGACAAGGGGCATGAGCAGGGGGTGGGGGGTACAGGAGACAGACACGGGGCATGAGCAGGGGGTGGGGGGTACAGGAGACAGGCACGGGGCATGAGCAGGGGGTGGGGGCAACAGGAGAGAGACACGGGGCATGAGCAGGTGGGGGGAACAGGAGACAGAAACGGGGCATGAGCGGGGGGGCAACAGGAGAGAGACACGGGGCATGAGCGGGTGGGGGAACAGGAGACAGACACGGGGCATGAGCAGGGGGTGGGGGGTACAGGAGACAGACACGGGGCATGAGTGAGCGGTGGGTGCCAACAGGAGACAGACACAGGGCATGAGCAGGGCGTGGGGCAACAGGAGAGAGACATGGGGCATGAGCCCAGAGTGGGGGGTACAGGAGACAGACACGGGGCATGGGTGGGGGCAACAGGAGACAGACACGGGGCATGAGCAGGGGGTGGGGGGAACAGGAGACAGACACGGGACATGAGCGGGGTGGGGGAACAGAAGACAGACACGGGGCATGAGCGGGGGGTGGGGGGCAACAGGAGAGAGACACGGGGCATGAGCAGGGGGTGGGGGCAACAGGAGAGAGACATGGGGCATGAGCAGGGGGGTGGGGGCAACAGGAGAGAGACACGGGGCATGAGCAGGTGGGGGGAACAGGAGACAGACACGGGGCATGAGCGGGGGGGCAACAGGAGAGAGACACGGGGCATGAGCGGTGGGGGAACAGGAGACAGACACGGGGAATGAGCGGGGGGTGGGGGGTACAGGAGACAGACACGGGGCATGAGCGGGCGGTGGGGCCAACAGGAGACAGACACAGGGCATGAGCAGGGCGTGGGGCAACAGGAGAGAGACACGGGGCATGAGCGGGGGTGGGGCCAACAGGAGAGGGGCACGGGGCATGAGCGGGGGGTGGGGAGAACAGGAGACAGACACGGGGCATGAGCGGGGGGGTGGGGAGAACAGGAGACAGACACGGGCATGAGCAGGGGATGGGGGAACAGGCGAAAGATATGGGGCATGAGCGGGGGTGCGGAGAACAGGAGACAGACACGGGGCATGAGCGGGGTGGTGGGGGGCAACAGGAGAGAGACACGGGGTATGAGCGCAGAGTGGGGGGTACAGGAGACAGACACGGGGCATGAGCAGGGGTGGGGAGAACAGGAGACAGACACAGGGCATGAGCGGGGGGTGGGGGGCAACAGGAGACAGACACGGGGCATGAGCGGGGAGGTGGGGGACAATAGGCGAGAGACATGGGGCATGAGCGCAGAGTGGGCGGGTACGGGAGACAGACACGGGGCATGGGTGGGGGCAACAGGAGACAGACGCGGGGGGTGGGGGGAACAGGAGACAGACACGGGGCATGAGCGGGGGTGCGGGGAACAGACACGGGGCATGAGCGGGGGGCAACAGGAGAGAGACACGGGGCATGAGCAGGGGGTGGGGGCAACAGGAGAGAGACACGGGGCATGAGCGGGGGGTACAGGAGACAGACACGGGGCATGAGCGGTGGGTGGGGGCAACAGGAGAGAGACATGGGGCATGACCAGGTGGGGGGAACAGGAGACAGACACGGGGCATGAGCGGGGGGCAACAGGAGAGAGACACGGAGCATGAGCGGGTGGGGGTACAGGAGACAGACGCGGGGCATGAGCGGGGGGTGGGGGGCAACAAGAGAGAGACACGGGGCATGAGCGGGGGTGGGGGGAGCAGGAGAGAGACATGGGGCAAGAGCGGGGGTGGGGAGAACAGGAGACAGACACGGGGCATGAGCGGGGGGGTGGGGAGAACAGGAGACAGACACGGGCATGAGCAGGGGATGGGGGAACAGGAGAAAGATACGGGGCATGAGCGGGGGTGCGGAGAACAGGAGACAAACACAGGGCATGAGCGGGGGGTGGGGGGCAACAGGAGACAGACACGGGGAATGAGCGGGGAAGTGGGGGGCAACAGGAGAGAGACACGGGGCATGAGCGCGGAGTGGTGGGTACAGGAGACCGACACGGGGCATGAGCGGGGGTGGGGGGCAACAGGAGACAGACACGGGGCATGAGCGCGGAGTGGGGGGTACAGGAGACCGACACGGGGCATGAGTAGGGGGTGGGGGGAACAGGAGACAGACACGGGGCATGAGCAGGGGGTGGGGGGTACAGGAGACAGATACGGGGCATGAGCGGGGGGTGGGGGCCAACAGGAGACAGACACGGGGCATGAGCAGGGGATGGGGGCAACAGGAGAGAGACACGGGGCATGAGCGGGGGGTGGGGCCAACAGGAGAGAGACACGGGGCATGAGCGGGGGTGGGGAGAACAGGAGACAGACACGGGGCATGAGTGGGGGGGTGGGGAGAACGGGAGACAGACACGGGCATGAGCAGGGGATGGGGAAACAGGAGAAAGATACGGGGCATGAGCGGGGGTGCGGAGAACAGGAGACAAACACGGGGCATGAGCGCGGGGGTGGGGGGTACAGGAGACAGACACGGGGCATGGGTGGGGGCAACAGGAGACAGACATGGGGCATGAGGGGGGGTGGGGGGAACAGGAGACAGACATGGGGCATGAGCGGGGGGTGGGGGGAACAGAAGACAGACACGGGGCATGAGCGGGGGTTGTGGGGGGCAACAGGAGAGAGACACGGGGCATGAGCGGGGGTGGCTGGGTACAGGAGACAGACACGGGCATGAGCGGGGGGTGGGGGAACAGGCGAGAGACACGGGGCATGAGCGGGGGGTGGGGCCAACAGGAGAGAGACACGGGGCATGAGCGGGGGGTGGGGAGAACAGGAGACAGACACAGGGCATGAGCGGGGGGGCGAACAGCAGACAGACACGGGCATGAGCAGGGAATGGGGGAACAGGAGAAAGATACGGGGCATGAGTGGGGGTGCGTAGAACAGGAGACAGACGCGGGGCATGAGCGGGGGCTGGGGGGCAACAAGAGAGAGACACGGGGCATGAGCGGGGGGTGGGGGGAGCAGGAGAGAGACATGGGGCATGAGCAGGTGGGGGGAACAGGAGACAGACACGGGGCATGAGTGGGGGGTGGGGGCCAACAGGAGACAGACGCGGGGCATGAGCAGGGGGTGGGGGCAACAGGAGAGAGACACGGGGCATGAGCGGGGGGTGGGGAGAACAGGAGACAGACACGGGGAATGAGCGGGGGGTGGGGAGAACAGGAGACAGACACGGGCATGAGCAGGGGATGGGGGAACAGGAGAAAGATACGGGGCATGAGCGGGTGTGCGGAGAACAGGAGACAAACACAGGGCATGAGCGGGGGTTGGGGGGCAACAGGAGACAGACACGGGGGAATGAGCGGGGAAGTGGGGGGCAACAGGAGAGAGACACGGGGCATGAGCGCGGAGTGGGGGTACAGGAGACCGACACGTGGCATGAGCGGGGGTGGGGGGCAACAGGAGACAGACACGGGGCATGAGCGCGGAGTGGGGGGTACAGGAGACAGACACGGGGCATGGGTGGGGGCAACAGGAGACAGACACGGGGCATGAGTAGGGGGTGGGGGAAAAGGAGACAGACACGGGGCATGAGCAGGGGGTGGGGGGTACAGGAGACAGACACGGGGCATGAGCGGGAGGTGGGGGCCAACAGGAGACAGACACGGGGCATGAGCAGGGCATGGGGGCAACAGGAGAGAGACACGGGGCATGAGCGGGGGGTGGGGCCAACAGGAGAGAGACACGGGGCATGAGCGGGGGGTGGGGAGAACAGGAGACAGACACGGGGCATGAGCGGGGGGATGGGGAGAACAGGAGACAGACACGGGCATGAGCAGGGGATGGGGGAACAGGAGAAAGATACGGGGCATGAGCGGGGGTGCGGAGAACAGGAGACAAACACGGGGCATGAGCGCGGGGGTGGGGGGTACAGGAGACAGACATGGGGCATGGGTGGGGGCAACAGGAGACAGACACGGGGCATGAGTGGGGGGTGGGGGGAACAGGAGACAGACATGGGGCATGAGCGGGGGGTGGGGGGAACAGAAGACAGACACGGGGCATGAGCGGGGGGTGGGGCCAACAGGAGAGAGACACGGGGCATGAGCGGGGGGTGGGGAGAACAGGAGACAGACACGGGGCATGAGCAGGGGGGGAGAACAGCAGACAGACACGGGCATGATGAGGGGATGGGGGAACAGGAGAAAGATACCGGGCATGAGCGGGGGTGCGTAGAACAGGAGACAGACACGGGGCATGAGCGGGGGCGGGGGGCAACAGGAGACAGACATGGGGCATGAGCAGGGTGGTGGGGGGCAAC